>NC_137791.1:63380900-64020900 GCF_963383645.1 Muscardinus avellanarius | reverse complement strand
TGGGTTTGAACCTGCGCGATCCTCCTGTCTCCACCTCCCAAGCCTGGGGATTACAAGCATGCACCACCACATCCGGCTACCAGATTATTTTTAAATGACATACATTAAAAAAAATTTTTTTTAAGATATCTCGTGAATATTTAAAACTATATTTGGGTTTGTGAATTTGGTTTGTGAATCCAACACACTCATTACTGAACTTTCAAGAAAAGGGCACCTTAACTGGGAAGTAAAACAAACATATGCTCAGTACACAAGCATATGCTCAGTACACTCACAACACACACACACACACACACACACACACACACACACACACACGCGTGCGCGCGCGCGCACACGCACACATGCATACTCAAATAAAACAACAAAAGGAAAGAGACATAACCAGCAAGCAAGTTCTGCAAAGTAAAGAAAAATTCTGGCACTGAACTGACCAAAGATGGTTTAGAGCTATGGAACCCAAGGTACATTTATGCAAAAGCCAAAGAGCACAGCACAACTGCTGACCCTCTCTGTTTCCTCCCAGGATTCTAGGAGTGAAGGATCTTCTGCATGAGAAAGTCAACCACACCTGCTGATGAGAAGTACTCCAAGGCCTCCTGTGCGGGCCCATGGAACATTAGTTTTCCTGCGGCCAATAAGGTAAGACTATCGAACAGCTTGAAGATAGAATATCGAGGCTGATGAATAGAGAAGATGATTGTTCGTCCATGTTTAGACATCCTACATTAGAAGACAAATCAAAATAATGTTGTTAAATATCTAAACTCTGCACTTCTTGGTAAAGTATTTTATTTATTCCTGCTGTTACATCATTTGTTTTCAGTTCAACTTAATTTTCTCTTACTAACTTCTCATCTCATCTTACATGATCTATTAGGTGGGGAACCTAAAGTTGATGCTTTTCTTAAAAAGACTAGGGCAACTAACTGGTAGTAAAGCTCAGCTGTAGAGGTTATTCTTAGAATGCGTAAGATTCTGAGTTGAATTCAAAAAGGGAAAAAAAGGATAGGAGAATGTTTACTGATCATGCAGATTTCTGGGCAATCTTCCAACACACTGAATTAAACTCTCTGGGGATAGGTACAAGGAACTCATATTATCAAGTATCCCAAGAATCTGTATGTACAATTAAATTTGGAAACCACTTACAGACAGAAATTAAGAGAATGGTCATGTGCCCAATTCTCATTGATCACCTAAGTCTTCTGGTTCTTTAGGAATTGGTTTTTATTCTTCCTCCCTGATAATACAATTACTATTACTAAGGACTTGTTATGCCTTTGCTAAATGCTTTAGAGAACATTTGATTTCAATTTTCACTGCCAGTGTAAGGTAGTTTCAAAATTTTTCCTCCTTTTTACAGATCAGGCTTAAAGGTCAAGAAAGTGGCCAAGGGATCACAGTTCCTAGGAAAAGTTGGGTTTTGATTTCTGGTGTCATTCCATGGCATAAACAATGTTAAACTATCTATTCACAGGGGTTATTGCTATGAACAGAGGAGTCAAAGGTTAAAATCTCTTCAAAACTGTTATTAGCCGGGTGTGGTGGTGCACACTTGTAATCTCAGCATTCAGGGGACTGAGACGGGAGGCTCAAAGTTCTCAGAAGGTCTCAGATACTTAGTGAGGCCCTCCATAATTTAGAGAGATCCTGTTTCAAAGTAAAGAATAAAAAATAGGACAGGGGGTGTAGCTTGGGGGTCAAATACCCCTGGGTTTCATCCCTAGACCTGCCAAAACAAAAAACAACAACCAAAAAAACAACTTATTAAGAATCTTATGAGTGTTCGGGAAGCAGAAACAAGAGGATCACAGTTCATGAACAGCCTCAGCTACTTAGTAAGGCCCTCCACAACTCAGTGAGACCCTGTTTCAAAAATAAAAGGTCTAAAAAATAGTGTTAGGGGTGTAGCTCATAGGTACAATGCACCTGGGTTCCATCTCCAGTACTGAAAAAAAAAAAAAAACTTATGAGAAAAATAACGAGTGTAAGCATTTGATAGCACCTACTATCCATTAGCATGTGTCCAAGGGTGTGCAACCTCAAAGAAAATCAGGCCAGAAAATAAATAATTTCAATACAGTGTGAGATATAAATATCTAAGGGCTCCTTGCAGCAAAATAGAAGAATTATAGGCCAATCTGAGGATAATAAATAGAATGTCAAAAGGTCCAACAGGAGTGAAAGAAGGAAAAGGTATTCAAGGTGTAAGAACAAGGTGAGCAAAGTGTGAAACTAAACAGTCTATTTGGAAAACTATCAGAAGCTCAATCTACAGAGAAAGGAGTGTGCGATTCTGTGTGTGTGTGTGTGTGTGTGTGTTGGTGTTGAGTGAAGAATCTCATTAAGAGACTGCAGAAAAACAGGCCCATGATGAATCCTTCACTCAGACTGGAACTTTACTGGGTAGGAAGCAGGGAGCTGGCAAGGACCTGGAGCAGGATGCGGGACAGCATGAAGGCCCTGCCGCTCAGAGTGCGGTGTGAGGGGCAGGGGCGTCAGTGTCAGTATCTCCTCTTAGAATCTCCTGTGGAGAATCCTGGACTCTACTTCAGACCTATGGAAGAGGCTCTGCACTTTAACCAGACGCCAGGTGACAAGTCTGCACAGTGGTGCTTGAAAAGAACTGAGCAGAGCGCTCTGTGTGAGGCCAGATGCTTTTGTACTACACCAGACAGAACAAAGGAAATAGTCATGAGAGTCTGCACCAGTCAGCCATCATTTTCTAATGAACACTCTTAACAAAATTAAAGGTAATAAAAATGTCATGGATATATTCATAACAAAACCTTAACCGATCCATAGCCTGGTGTCTTTATGTGCAACGGACATCCTAGACTTACAGCATCAAAAACCCCATCATCTTTCAGATTCTTCCCTCCTAAAATAAAGTCTTGCTCACAAGACCGTGGGCAACAGAGAAAGCAAGGCAGTGATAGAGAGGGGAAGCCAGGAAGCTACTGTGTTTGGCAGCTTAGAAAACTAAACAATTCAACTAGTTGACTGAGAAAATGAACAAATATATTGATAAAATGGTAGTTGAATCTTTCACTGTATGATGTTACTTATAAAAAATAGAAATAGCAAAGACTCAAAATAACTTGGAGGTCTAAGATTGGAGACAAAATATTACTATGAACTCTGGGTTTGTTTTGTTTTTTTTTTCTTTCTTTTTCTTTTTTGTGGTGTTGGGGATTGAATTCAGGGGCCTACTGCTAGGTATTGAACTCAGGGACACACTACACATACCCTAGCCCTATTTATATTTATTTATTTATTTATTTATTTATTTATTTATTTATTTATTTTTATTTGTACTGTTGGGATGGAACCCAGGAGCATTATACCTTCATATAACCCCAGCCTCACATTTTTATTCTTTATATTGAAATAGGGTCTCACCAAGTTGCAGAGGTCCTCATGAAGTACCCAGATCCTCCCATCTCAGCCTCAGAGGTATGGAGATTACTAGTGTGCACCACTACACCCAGCTCCTATTTTATTTTTTATTTGGAAACAATATCTTGCTAAGTTGTTGAAGCTGTCCTCAAACTTGTGATCCTTCTGTCACAGCCTCCTACGTACTAGGATTACAGGTATATACCACCAAGCCCAGCTATCTATATATTACGTGTGTGTGTGTGTGTGTGTGTGTGTGTGTGTGTGTGTGTGTAATGTGTTTTTCCTAGGTCTATATAACATTTAGAAGCAACGCTATTCCAAGAGCAGTGAGCACACTACACAGATTGTTCCTCACAGAAACAGCTCATCCAGGCACAGTACAAAGCAAGACTGGAACATCTAAGTAACCAGAAAGTAAAGAAATTTTTGAAGAATGATCAAGGAGATGTCAAAAAAAAAAAGGCACATTGAAGTGGCTTCCACTGGCCAAGCAGGGTTAATCAGATCATTACATAGTGACTAACAGATTATCACCTATTGTACAAAATGGGAACTGAATAGGAGAGGAGGGAACTCTTCCTTTCATAGAATGTCCAGCACTGCGTGTTAGGCAGCCACCCTGAGACCGAGCAGGAGCTATTAGCACACTAAAGCTGGTGGGAGAGATGAGGAATGGGACAGCCCCACAACACACCATTGTCTCCCCCCAACAAAATGCTAATCAAGTACAAAAGGGAAGGAGTCCTTCGCAGCAGAGCAGCCCAGCATCTCATCATCTCACCCAGTAACAGGTGAGATGATGGAGGTTCACACCACCTGTTGGGGTGCAGGCCCAGGTGTGGCACCCAGGAGCACACAGCAGCAGCTCCTGGCCCCAGTCAATACCTGGCACACAGTGATCCAGCTAAGGCCACCCCAGGACATGGACTGGGACGTGCAAGGACACACTCACAAGGGAAAGACTGAGGAGGTGTTACAGATTAGGAAAAAAAAAAAAACTAGAAAAGATATGTTTCTGCAGAGGATCCTGAGACAGAAGAGCGACAGCCTGGAAACTGGTGATGTTTGACTGGAGTCTGAGGACTCCATGGTTGGGAAGCCATCCTCATGGTCCTCCTCACTGGAAGGCTAATGCGATGGGGTGTCCTCGCTCCTACAAGTGTTCACTAGGCAGGGTTTAGGGGTGCCGAGCATCAAGCTGGAAGAAACCTATGCAAGGCTGAAATGGGGGACAGCAAAGACAGCAGAGTGTGTCAAAGGTGGGGAGCCAGGCGAGGGCAGAGAGAGTTCTCTGCTTTGCTCTTGGAGCTGCCCTGTCAGCTTGAGGTTATTTTTATTCATTTTTGAGAAGTTGTTCAAAACTAAACTTTTGAAATTTCTCCTATAATCATTCCTGCCACAGTCTCCTTTCTTGATAAAGGAGATGTCATTGTTTTGGCTTCATTCCTCTGCTAGTTGAGGCCCACTCCTCAGGAGTGCGTGTCTCGGTCCTCACAGCCCAGGTCCAGTTCCCGGGCCCTTCCAGTTGATTATGCCTTGAAAACGGGCACAGGATCCCTGCTCCAGCTCCCCGTGTGTATTCTACTCCAGCCCTAAGACACTCATGGCTTCTTCCTGCATTTGCTCTCAAACTACCCAGCTGCACAGCCTCCCCACAGCCACAGCCCTGCTCTGACACTCTCAGGATCCCTCCATGGCCCTCAGTGACAGAAAAGGATCCACTTCTCACAGCAGCCTGCGAGGTCTGTGTAGCTGCCACCAACTCAATGCAGCTTGTGTCAGTTCTAACTGTGATGGCTGAACCCTGGCCTCCCCAGAACTCATAGGCTGAAGTCCTAACCCCACAGCCTCAGAATGGGGCTACATTTGAAGACAATCTTCAAGAGGTCATGAATAACAAAAGTATCACTGAGCAGATGTCCACTTAAAAGATTAGGACATGGGCAAAGAGGGAGAGGGTGGCCATCCACAGGCCAGTGAGACAGGCCTGGGAAGAAACACCCGTGGATACCTCGACCTCCATGTTCAGCCTCCAGGGATGGATGGAAAGTAATTTTTGCCTCTAAACCGCAGGCAGTGGTGGAGTGATGATAGTAGCCACTCCCATTCTCCTCAACTCACTGGGTCCTTGCCCCGCTGGAGTCTCTGATATCCCACACACCTCAGGCATGCTCTGCCTCGGGACCACTGCCTGATCCTCCCAGCTAGAGGTCTCTTCTGCCAGGGAGAGCAGGCCTCACTCCCTCTCTCCCAGCTTGCAGGTACACACTTGAGCTCTTCTCTGAACCCCCTGCTGTTTCCACCAGCTCCCCACCCCCACAGCCTTCCTTCCTGAGCTCTTGTTTCATCTTGCTTGACAACACTTTGATGTTCACTGGTTGCTTCCCTCTAACAAAGAAGGAAGAAATGACCTATTTTATATTTTTGAAACAGGGTCTCTTACGCCAGCGCGGCTGGCTTCGAACCTGCGCGATCCTCCTGTCTCTGCCTCCCATGCGCGGGGATTAAAAGCTTGCGCCACCATGCCCGGCTGCCATTCACTTCTGAATCCCCTATACCAAGAACACCAGGTACAAGAAGTGATCAGATGTTAAATAAATAACAGAACTGTAAGCCCAATTTTGGGGAGGTTGAGACAGGAGGATTGCAGGAGCAAGGCTAGCAGCAACTTAGTGAAACCCTGTTTCCAAATAAAAAACAAAATATGGCTGGAGGTGTAGCCTGGCAATAGAATATCCCTGGGTTCAATCAACACACACACACACATAGAGAGAGAGAGAGAGAAAGAGAGAGCGAGCGAGAGAGAGTGAGAGCGAGAGCGAGAGCGAGAGCGAGAGCGAGAGAGAGAGAGAGAGAGAGAGAGAGAGAAAAGTAAGAAAGAAATAGCCAGGCATGGTGCTGTACACTTGAAATCTTAGGACTTGGGAGGCTGAAACAGGAAGATTCAGGTTCGCAGCCAGGCTCAGCTACTTACTGAGGCTCTTCCCAACTTAGTTAGGCCCTGTTTCAAAAAATAAAGAATTACAAATAAGGCTGGGGATGTAGCTCTAAGGTGGAATGCCCCTGGGTTCCGTTCCCAGTACCACAAAAAAAGAAAGAAAGAAAAGAAAAAAGGAAAGAAAAGAGAGAGCAATGTTCTTGATGCACTTGCACTCACCTTTTCAAGAGTAAAAGGACAGCATTTGCTGTGCTTGAGTCTAAGCCAGTTGTGGGCTCATCCAGGAACAAGATGGAAGGATCAGTGATCAGCTCCATTGCGATGCTAGTCCTTTTCCTTTCTCCCCCAGACACACCACGGATAAACTGAGTTCCAACCTAAAACGCAAATCACTGTCATTATCAACAGGAACAACCATGATCACTATCATTCAGCCCGTCCTGCTAGAGACATGTTAGCTCTTGATTCTCACTCTGCACAATAGCAAGTAAAGGAATACCTGGGATAAGGAGTCAGTTTCCCTTTACCAGATGCTCTGGGCAAAACTACTAAGTGTGTAACCTGAGATGAAGTCCATGCTTTTAATGGTTCTATAGGTTCCTTATCCTGTCAAATATTTAGTTTTAAAATAGTAAATTAAAACTGGGTGTGGTGGCGCACACTTGTAATCCCAGCACTTAGGAGGCTGAGACAGGAGGATCACAGATTCACAGCCAACCTTAGCTACTTAGGCCCTTTGCAACTTAGTGAGATCCTGCTTCACAATAAAGAATAAAAAGTGGGGCTGGGTTTGGCTCAGAGGTAGAATGTGTCTGGGTTCAACCCCTAGTACCACAAAAAAAATAATAATAATAAATGAATAGTGAGTTAGAAGCTGAGCATGGTGGCTATACACTTGTAATCCCAGCATTTGGGAGGCTGAGACAGGAGAATCATGGTTCATGGACAGCCTCAGCTACTTAGTGAGGCCCTTTGCAACTCAGTGAGACCCGGTTTCAAAATAAAAAAATAAAAAATAGGGCTGGGGGTGTAGCTAGGAGGTAGAATGCCCCTGGGTTCAATCCCCAATACCACACACACAAAAATAGCAAGTTAGAATATGAGCAGAGATGGCCCTGATAGAGTGAGATCACAGTATAAAACAGGAGATAAATACAGGAGAGGAAAAAGGAAAGTATCTCTAAGAATTTATTAGTCACTAACAAACCCCTCTTCACAAACTATCTACACCAAATGTTCCCAGTGGACTTATAAGAAATGGGGGGCCTTGGAGCCATATTATATATAATACCATATATACCATATTAACACACTTTTAATCAACAGAAAGCTTTCCAAATTGATGCTCGCACTTCCTAACTCGCTACAGAATTCCCAATTCATCCTTTCAGACAAATCCAAAAGGTGGGATATTCCACAGAGCACTGGCTTAATCTTTTCAACCAGTCAATTTCAGCATGTGTAGCAAGAGGAGTTAGAAGGCTTTGGGTTGGCAGGAAGCAGAAAACAATTCTGAAATTCAAAGTCTCCAAAGAGATAATAATCACAGGCTACTCATGACCCTTGGCTGTATCCCATTAATAACTGCACAGTAAGAGAAATTTGGAGACAGTTTGAGGAAGATGAATGAATGTGGGCTTGACAGAGCTGATGACATGAAGACTTTTGTTCATTGATAATAATATTACAGTTAGGTAGCCAAATGTCCTTTTTCTTTTGTTTTTATGTTTATTTACTTATTTATTTGGTGCTAGGGATAAAGCCCAGGGCCTCACACTTTGCAAAAGCATATTCTACCACTAAGCCAAACTCCTAGCCTCTTGGCTTGGTGTTTTACAGGTGCATAATGACTTTTTAGGGAGAAAGTAAGATATAATTTTCTTTAAAATACTTCAGTAAGAAATGGCTATTAAGATTATGGGATAAGATGCTAACTAATGAGAAATCTAGGTATATTAGAGCCAGGCATGGTGGTACACACTTGTACTTCCAGTACTTGGGAGGCTGAGACAGAAGGATCTGAGGTTCAAGAACAGCCTCAGCAAGTAGTGAGACTCTCAGAAACTTAACAAGACCCTGCTTCAAAAATAAAAATAGAATAGAACTGGGGATGTAGCTTGGAGATAGAATGCCCCTTGGCTCAATCCCCAAAATACCTCAGTCAATAAGATTACATGAATTCTTAGAGGTTAACAACTGCCTTTGTACATGTTCCCTGGAAATCCAAATGAACAATTTAGGGAAATGAATGCTTAAAGTTAAGAACAAGAGTGGAGATGTAGCTCAGTGGTAGAGCACTTGCTCTGGATTCACTGACATTACAAAATCATCATCATCATCATTGTAAAAGAAAGTACCTTGCTGGAAAGACAAAATCAAGCAAATAAACATAGCTAAAGCAAAGAAAACTACATTACTCAAAAAACAACAATAAGTGGTTAATGATAGCATTTCAGAATTATTCTTCCAAACAAAATATAGCAAAATACACCTTACATAAAAGATTGTCAGCAGAGATGATAGGAAGAAATAGCTAAAAAAAAAAAAAAAAAAAAAAAAACACCCATTCCTCACTGCCTCTATGGAGGGGAGATCACAGGGTGCTAAACCATAGTCATTACATTCTAAATAGCTCACTGTCACCCCAAACTCCAAATGTCTGTTTAGGAAAATGTTCATACCAGCTATTCAGTCATGAAGTTCATTCATTCTTCTCATTTCCTCTTCCTGGTACTACACAACCCACAAAAGAAGCTGCTTGCCACTCTTTATTACTAGTACCCCTTCAGCCTAAAAGAGTCCACCAGAGGAGCCAGGACATAAACACTGGCAGAAGGAAGGGAAGAAGGAAGAAAGACAAAGCTGCCAAAAGAAGGATTTTAGAAAAAGAATTCAATCACTATGCAAGTGAGAAGTAAATCCTAATGACAGAATATGGTTTTAGAAGTCAAGTTACAGCAAACTAAAACATACAGAGCAAGAATCCTTAGAATCTCAATTCCAAAAATATACCTCAAGAAAGCAAGGGAACAAATTCTCCTAGAGGTAAACAGGAAGAATAAAGCTAAAAGGGGGTTGGGGGCAGGCAGACAGTGCAAAGATATCTGATGAGCCAACACTTGACCAATGTGAGTGGGCGGTTTCTTTCCTGTCGATTATACTACCAGGGTTTTTTTTTTTTTTTTTTTTTTTTCACATTACCTTGGAATCTGCCACCTTGTTAAGACCTAACTCTTCAATGACCTTGTTGATCCTCTCGTTTTTTTCATGGTTTGTTGTAGTTGTTGGGAGCCGAAGCGCTGCTGAGAACTGTAGGTTTTCTCTCACCGTCAGGGTGCCCATCACAACGTCATCCTGAAAGCAAATGGTGTTTTAATGAGACACACTGACCATCACTCTAGTATGTGTAGCTTAATCCATGAAGATAACAAACCCAAGGTGGATTTCTGGCTAAGGGCAAACAAACTGGCAGTGAGTCCACAAGCAGACAGCTGAGGAGCCCACGAAACCATTTCACCCCCACCTGCTCACCCACGTGCCGCACAGGGGCTTAGGATGCTACCACACACGCCCAGATGGCTGAGCATGTGGAACTGATCAGGATATCTTCTAGGGGGAGGAAAAAGTGCAAGAATAGCAAAAAAGGACAACAGGTTTCCCTTTGGAAATGGTAACAGTTGGATTGATACCACTGGATCCCAGGGTCATATTCCAGGCCCTCTCTGCCTTTCCCTTTACCTCCACCCTCAATATAATAAGAGATTATGAAAAGCTGGTGTGAAAGAAGGTATTTCCAGCTGAGCTCAGTGGTGCATACCTGTAATCCCAGTACCTGGGAGGCTCAGATAAGAGGACTGCAGGTTTTAGGTCAGAGTAACTTAGTGAGACCCTGTCTCAAAATAAAAAATAAAAAGGAATGGGGACATAGCTCAGTGGTAGAGTGCCCCTGGGTTCAATCCTCCTCAGTAGCACACATACAGAAAAAAAAATGAAAAAATAGAAAAAAAGTTATTTCCATGTGCATATTCTATGTTCAACTATAAGCACACTAAAGTATAAGCCAAGGTACTAACCTAAAAGAGAAACCCACTAATACTTACTTGTACCACATAACCTGAATTACATTTGAAATTGGCAGGTTGAGGTGCTCCATTTATCAAAACATCTCCAGATAATCCACGGGGATCTTTCCTTGCAGCTAAGACATCTAGCAACCTATAAAAGACATAAATGTTAGGGCACTTTTTCCCCCTCCAATACAAGCCATATCTCAACTACTCTGAATCCCAATTCTGCTCAAGATAGAAAATGAATAAGACAAAATTCTATGGTTTAACTAACATTTTAACACACACACACACACACACACACACACACACACACACACACACTCTTCTCAACTTCCTTTTCATTATATGCGCTTAGAAAGCTCCAAAATATAAAAGAAGAGCAACATGAGCTTATGTAGCACGGATGTCCCAAATGACCCTTCTGGTCATCTGACCTTGGTGGACCAGACCCAGGTAATGGACTTCTTTATCTAAGATGCATGTCTGTGATTATACTTTCTGTTCCATCTCCCCACTTTTAATAAAATCCCTTACTTTTTTTCTTCTCATTAATTCATACTATGGCCAACCACAGGATGCCAGCTATTTTATCATGCCACACTCCTGGCATAACAGTAGCCCAAATGTATGTTATCTGTAGCACCTCAAGCCAGACTGGACATGCGAGTAAAAGATCAGTCAATAACTCCTCCCATAAAACTGATTTTTTTAAAGCACAATGGAACTGCTCAGCAAAGGGTGACTTATATTTTGTGTTATACTCACGAAGATTTTCCTCCACCTGTGGGTCCCAGGATGGCATTGAGTCCAGGTTTCATGATCCCACTGTAAACACAAACACATACTGATTTATCATTCAACTTTAAACAAAGTTCTATTCATTGTCAGTTGACCTTGAAGATTGATGAAATTGCAGGCAGAAATCAAGTACCAATTCAAACAAGGGAACAGAAAAGGAATTACTGATTAATGTAAGTCTAGTATACAAAGGAAGTTAGTCTCTACTGAGGAGTAGTAAGAAAGATAGTTCTGGTTCTCTATGTTCCTCTTTCATTTAGTTTTGAAATTATTTATCCCTTTTGGAAAGGAGACCTGTCAAATGCTCAAGGTTCCTTGAAATTGGCCTGGCGGTACTGCTCAGTGGTAGAGCCAGTGCTTGGCATGCAGGAGGCCCTGGGCCCATGAAAGGCAACAACAAAAACAAAGTTCCTTTAAACAAGTAACACACATTTTCGTGAGGTCTCTCGGTTGCACTTCCTCCTCTTAACACAGTGTAAATAACAGCTCCTGGGTAATGTTGACAACCAGAGTCTTCAAATTAGCTTACGTGCCAACTCTTAGTCAAGCTGTACACAATTAAGTAATCATTAACTCAATAGCAGTGATCAATACTACTGATCTATCAGAGGAGTGGTTGGCAAAGATTTTCTCCCATTCTGTTGGCTCTCTATTAAGGTTCTTGGCTGCACAAAAGCTCTTCAATTCAATGCATTCCGATTTATTAATCCTTGTTTTAATTTCTTGTGCCTTTGGGGTTTTATTGAGGAGGTTTCTACCAGTACCTATATGTTGGAGCACTGGTCCTATGCCCTCTTCTAGTAACTGCAAAATGACTGATTTAATTTCCAGATCTTTGATTCATCTTGAGTTGACTCCTATACAGGGTGAGAAGATGGGGTTTAATTCCATTTTTCTACAAATGGATAACAAGTTTTGCCAACATCTTTTGGTATAAATGCTATCTTTTCTCCAGCCTATGTTTTTGGCTCCTCTGTCAAAAATCAATTGGCAGTATGTGTATGGATTTGTTTCTGAATCTACTATTCTGTTCCATTGGTCTATTATGTCTGTTTTTGTACTAATACCATGCTGTTTTTATTACTATAGCTCTGTAGTATAGTTTGAAATTAGGAACTATGATGCCTCCTCTGTGGTGCTTATTGCTGAGAACCATTTTGGCTATTCAGGGTCTTTTTTATATCTCATAAATTTTAGGACTGATTTTTCCAGTTCTAAGAAGAATTACTATGGTATTTTGATAGAGATTGCATTGAATCTAAAGATCACTTTGGGAAGAATAGCCATTTTGATAATATTTATTCTGCCTATCCAAGAACATGGGAGACCTTTCTATCTTCTAGGGTCTTTTTTAATTTCTTCATTGGTGAGATTGTAAATTAGTGCAGCTACTTTGGAGATCAGTGTAGAAGTTCCTCAGAAGACTGGAAATGGAACTACTATATGACCCAGCTATAACATTCCTGGGTATCTTTCCAAAGGGACTGAAACCAGACTGCTATAGTCATACACACATATTTATGTTTCAGCAGCACAATTCATAATAGCCTAATTTTGGAATCAGCCTAGCTGTCCAACACCAAGTGAATGGATCACAAAATTATGGGACATACAAACAATGGAATTCTACTCAGCCATAAAGAAGAAAATTATGTCAAATTTGCAGGAAAATGGATGGAACTAGGGAATATTATGCTAAGTGAGATTAGTCAGTCAAAAAAAGAAAAGGTCAGATATTTTCCATAATAAATAGAAGCTAGGGAGAAACTGAGATACAAAAGGGACTCTAGACAAAGAAGGAAAAACTCTAGTGGAATGGTGGAGGGGACCTACGGGAGGGAGGCAGGTGGAAAGAAGGAGATTTGATGAAGGAAACAGTTCCATGGACACAATGAACATGCACAAAATTATCAATGCCCATCTCAGTGCTGTGCACAGGGAAGGGAAGGGAGCAGGGTGGGAGTTGGGAAGAGGATTGCCAAGCGCTGAGTATATGTGTGGCTCTATCACTCTGAACTCCATTATGACGTATGAATATAAAACACCAATAATCAAACAAAGAAATTAGTAGTAATTTTGCTACTAAAGTCAAATGAGACCAAAAAACTTTATTATTATTATTATTTTTTTTTTTTTTTTTGCGGGGCTGGGGCTGGAACCCCGGGCCATTTGACCTCCAAGTTACACCTTCTACCCTATTTTTTATTCTTTATTTTTGAAACAGGGTCTCACTAAGTTGCAGAGGGCCTCACTAAGTAGCTGAGACGGTCTGCAATCCTGTGGTCTCAGCCTTCCGAATGCTGGCTCAAAAAACATTTTTTTAAGCAGAAATCTCATGAAGAGTACTTCATTCTATGAAGTACTCCAGAGGATAAAAAACATCATCAGTGCTTAACACTGAGGAAAAAAAAATGTCTTACCACTTAGCGAAGGAAACACACATTCTCACGACAGTTCATTTCCTTCCTTGTTAAGTGTCTGAGAGTTGGCTGGAAAGTACTTAATTTAAAATGGGAAGTGCCGGCATGGTGGTGCATGCTTGTAATCTCCACACTTGGGAGGCTGAGACAGGAGGCTCACACAGGTTCGAAGCCAGCCTCAGCTACTTAGTGAGGCTCTCAGCAACTTAGTGAGACCCTGTTTCCAAATAAAGTATAAAGTAGGTCTGGGAGTATAGCCCAGAGGTAGAGAGCCCCTGGGTTCCACCCCCAGTACCACCAAAAAATAAAAAATAATAAAAAAATAAAAAGAAAATGAGGAAATATCACTCCAGTAGGAGACATTCTTTGAAGATGTCTAGGCACAGAAGAGACACACAAATAAGTGAACATGTAAGGATAGTGAATATTCAGATAGAGCAGAAAGGAGGAAGAAATTACATCAGAGCCTGCGGATGCACAAGCAGGATGAACAGAGGACTGTCGTAGCACGGCCACAACCCGTGTCTACACCCAGTCTCTCTGTAGACATGGTAACCTGGTAAGTAAGGTACTGAAGAGAGAAAACAGTACCATTCCAAGTGCCAGGGCAGCGCAGGTGATGCCATGGAGGCCCGTGCAGTTACACAGCTGTCACGAAGGGGGAACTTCCCAGTGGGACTGAAAACGGGCTTCATCCAGGAGGAGCTCGGCCCTCACTGCCTGCAGCTCCTGAGCTGTGTGTCACAGCGATGCCATGGCTGTAGGGTGAGGGACATGTGCACTGTGCTGGTTAACTGAGGAACTTCTCACTGAGACATTGGGCAAAGATGATGAAAATCCTGTAAATCTGGAATAAGTTGTTACACAGAAAAATCTATTTTTCTTTTGGTGACCTTTCCCTTCCCAATGCAAAAACGTTCTAATGATTGGTACGGTTTAAAGTGGATTTATCTATAGCACTTGACACATCCTTATTAATAAATAGTAGCTGGTCTCTGTGATAAGAAACAAGCTGTTATTCACTAAGGCCTCATTGCCAGAAAAACCTGTTCACGTTTTTAAAATTCCTACTCATGCCAGGCTTGGTGGCGCACACTTGTAATCCCAGCACTTGGGAGGCTGAGACAGGAGTATCCGGGTTCACGGTCAGCATCAGCTACTTAGTGAGGCCCTTTGCAACTCAGTGAGACCCTGTTTCAAAATAAAGAATAAAAAATAGGGCTAGAGGTGTTGCTAAGAGATAGAGTGCATCTGCACTCAGTCCCCAGTACCACACACACACACACACACACACACACACACACACACACACACACTCCTATTCAAATTATAAAATAGATGTATTAATGAAAGTAAACCAAGCAATCCTTAGACAAAGAATTTCACAGGTCCCCAAGTTTGGCTTATTTTGACACAGTAGAAGAGCAGAAACAACAATTACATACAATCACAAATGCAGAAACAACAATTACATACAATCACAAATGCAGGCATTCCAGTCTGGAACAGTGGTTAATTCCACCTTCATCTACTCAAAACCTAATTTTTAAAATTCACTATATACATATGAGACACTCTTCTAGAACAGAGAACAGATTTGAGAACAAAACAAGCAGAAAAACAAATAATAAAAAAGAAAGTCCTCTCCCTCCTGGACTTTACATTCTAGTCCAGGGACCAGCACACTGGACCAGGGTACCTGTTCTGCTCTCATAAACAAGGTTCTTGGGACAGAGCCAAGAGCATTAACTTCCATAGTGTATATTGCTGCTTCATGCAACAAAGAATTTAGTTGCAACACTGACATATGCCCATAAAATTGAAAAAAAAAAAAAGTATTTATGATATGGCCCTTCACAGAAATAGTTCACTGACCCCTATTTAGGTCGATAGTCCACAATTCCTTGGTCGACTCACCCTTCCTCCACCCTCCCATCATCCCTCACAGCCCTTCCTCATACTTATTTATTGCTTTACAGCATTTGTGTGCAGTGGTGCTCCCTCCTTACACTATAAAACACTGCAAACAAGAATAAGGTTATACTGTCATCCCTTCCCTATCCCTCCCTCCCCCACTGTGTGCATCAAACTGAATCCTGAGGACATGAAATGAAGCTCACATTTGCTACCTCATGGTCAATCCTTGATAATGGTCAATCCCTGGTCATGTGTTGCTTATGGACAAGAGAGGTGTCGCTGCCGGTCTTGGAGCATGGCCAACCCCCCTATACACACACACACACACACACACACACACACACACACAATGCATCCACTTTCTCAGACTCCGTGTTTAGCCCTCCAGTTAAGGTTGGGGGCTTAGGTAGCATCCTTTACAACACTTTATAGCACAACAAGAAGATGTGGTGAACTGCTAATAGTTTTCAAAATTCTCCATTAGACTTGAAAAGATTTCTGAGAACAAAAACACACATCTGTGCCACTGAGCTTTTCTGCACCATTCCAGGCACCTAGTAGACAGTTGAAATTTGTTTAATGAATCAAGCTCTATGTTTTATGAATGGAATTACTTCTAGGAAAACACAAAAATAGTTTCTGATCAGAAACAAGAAGTAGGAAACCATCCCACTAACATATACACTCTTATTCAATTATTTTAAAAAGAAGTAGGAGAGCTGGGCATGGTGGTGCACACTTGTAATCCCAGCGTTTGGGAGGCTGAGACAGGAGGATGGCACAGGTTCGAAACCAGCCTCAGCTATTTAGTGAGACTCTAAGCAACTCAATTGAAACCCTGTTTCCAAATAAATATAAAATTGGTCTGGGAGTGTAGCCTGGAGGTAGAAAGCCCCTTGGTTCCATCCCCAGTTCCACAAAATAAATAAATAAATAAATAAATAAATAAATAAATAAATAGATAGTAGGAAACAACTTATTCAAAACTAGCTATTTTCTGACTGAGAAGAAATTTTTTATTTGTTATTTCATGTTCAAATACCGTATCAGTCATTTCCATCCAATTTTCCTTCCCTGCTTCTCTCAGCAGGAAGATGATGGATGTTCTGGGCAAAGGTGCAGCCAACACCAGCACCGTTGGGCCCAGGCTAAAAGGAGGGCAGGAACTAGAGAGGAAACAGAAGGTAAGCAGTTGCTTATGTTCAAATAACAAAGTATATCATGAATAATAGGAGCCAGGTTCTTTACTCTTTAGAAAAGATTACAAACATGGAAATGTGGAAAGAATCAAAAGTATTAGATTGGAACTGGTGAATTACAGAAGTCATGGAGCTGGGCATGGCGGCACACTCCTGTAATTCCAGCTACTGGGGAGGAAGAGGCAGGAAGATGGCAATTTCGAGTGCAGATTGGGCAAATTAGTGAAACTCTGTCTTGCAATAAAAATTATACAGGACTGGAGATATAGCTCAGGAGAGCATGCCTGTGTTCAATCACAAGTATCACAGAAAAGAAAAGAGAGAGAAAAAAAAGTAATGGGTTTTAATCTATACATATAGCTCTAGAAAAGTTGAAATGGAAAACTAGAAGCAGCTGCCCACCACCCACCACTCCTTTCATGCTTCCTGATGAGATCCAGGTGCCCCTGCACATGGGGGGTAATTTTTTTCCATAAAGTTATAGATTATATACACGCACGTGTGTACATATACATGCATGCATCTATCCCCTAGGTCTGTCTGTTGAGAAAGCCTAGGTACAATGATATCCCGTTAGAAATGAGCTTTCTAAACCCTGGGTCTTGGTTTGTAAACCTCATTCACTAGAGAAATGAACACGAGCTGACTCCAGGGCTGGCAGAGTAAGCATACAATGAGTCTGGCACTTCTTGCTCTGCCAAGGAAGTATCAAAAAGTGAGAGGATCCATCAGAATAATGAGGGAGAACCCCATCTTGAATGGTCTCCCACTGGTAAAGTGAGGAACAAGAGAGGCATCGAGATAAATAATGATGAGGACGCATCACTCCTGAATGTGACCAAATATATCAGGTCCATATGTTCAAACAGCAAGTAGGCAGAAGAGACAATGACGGAAGCACGTTTTCTGCTTTGTAGAATACAAACTATAAGATAATATAATTAGAAAATCGCCCGTTGGCAACTAGAACAGCGGTTGCTGACCCACATAGGAGTCATCACGAGTTGGTGACGGTGGAGTTTGTTGAGGAACAGGATTCTGTAATAATGGCACAGCGTCTCCTCTTGTAATGCCAATAAGGTACAAAGAGGAATATCACCGTGTTGTGGTGACGTTCAGCAGACAGCAACAGGCCCAGGTGATCACCTTTAACAACACCTGCAGTGAGCGGGGACTAGAAAAGAGCAGGGGGATGAGTCTGAAGAGATGCCACGTGGTGGTTAGTGAGCTGCGTGGGGAGCGAGGTGACGGGCGCCCTCGGGACCACTCTGCCTTCATTACCAGGCCACATCTTCCCTCCGCTGTCACCAGACAACGCTCGAGTGATGATAATAAAGGAGAGGCTCCTCCTTTTGGAAAGTAATGCTGCAGAGGCTAGGGATGAAGGAGGATCACATGCACAGCCCGCTCTCAGATGGTTCCCACAGCCAGTAATGGCAATGGGTACAAAGGAGACACAGAGACTGGAGCAAATGGAACAACAGGGAAATTAGGGAATCTGAGGGACGGGTCATGTGCGTGCAGGCTTATACCTGCAATTATTTCAAAATAAGTTGTTAATCTGAGAATCTCCCAAAGAGTGTAATGGACTCCCTTCACAATTATAGGACACCCCACACCGACAGGAATGGATGGTTTGTACCACAGGTGCTGGGTATGCAGAAAAAATGAGCAAGAGACAAAGATGTCTCATCAGGCCCAAAACACTTCTGAATTCTCATGGGAAATTTTTATTTTAATTTATTTTTATAAAAGAAAGGAAAAAACAAAAAAAATCAATATTATAACCAGCTGTTCCAAACAGTTATCATTATGCATGGTGTTGGTGCTAGCAAACCCAAGTCAAAAATAAGATAATGAAAGCAATTTTCACACATCCTAGAGACTCTACCTATTTGGGTTTATTTGTTTGATTGTTGGTTGGCACTGGGGTTCCTGGAAGCCCTTCTATGTCCGAGCTACACTCCCAGACCTATTTTTATATTTTTATTTGGAAACAGGGTCTCTTAAGCCAGCAAGGCTGGCTCTGAACCAGCGCGATCCTCCTGTCTCCGCCTCCCAAGCACGGGGATTACAAGCGTGCGCCACCACGCCCGGCACGAGACTCTACCTATTTGAATCCAGCAGGTGGGAGAAAGATTGGAAGCACTGGAGACAAAAAGGGGATGGACCTTCTCATGGATATCTAGAGCAGCAATCTGAGTAGGCAAGTACACCCATTCTCACTGCCCTCAACTGAACTCCAAGACCTGACTGCATTTTTATGCATCTAGAAAAGCACAAGACAATGACTTCCTTTGCTGAAAAGCATACTAGCAAGGCATAAAAATGGTGAAAACTTTGCATCCATGAAACATATTGGGTTAAGTTACTAATCTAATACCTTGAAAAGATGAGCAAGAGGAGCTAAGAATGTGCCAAAGTGGTGGAGCTATTGCCTGGCATGTGCAAGACCCTGAGTTCAGTCTCTACCATATGCATACACACACACACACACACACACACACACACACACACACACACACACATACTGGGGCCGGGGGTGTTGCTCAGTGACGGGAACCATGCTTATCCTGCTCAAAGCCCATGGTTCAATCCCCAGCACACACACAAAAACAAGACAAATGCATCATTATACGGTATGCGTCCCACACCTACCCAACCTGCACACACTCAAATCATGTTGCCTCCTACCTTTTCAGCACAAAGTCTTACTCATTATGTTTCACAAATACCTCGTCAGATTCATAAGTCTGTTCTACCGAGCGACGCAACAAAAGACAAAAGCCTTGCAGCCACCCTTCTTCTCCGTACCCATGTAGGCAGGATTTTTCCCCCTTCTGGTACTGAGTATTGAACCCAGGAGCATTCTACCTCCAAGTTACACCCTCAACTTTATATTACTATTATTATTGTTGTTGTTATTATTTTTATGATTATGTGAAACAGGGTCTCGCTAAGTTGCTGAGGCTGACTTGTCCCACACACTCAGGTAATCAGGACTTTTCTTTTTCTACCTTTTTTCTTTTTCTTTTGTGGCACTGGGGATTGAATCCAGGGGCATTCTACCTCCAAGTTACACCCTCAGTCCTTTCTATTTTTTATTTTGAAATAGGGTCTCACTACATTGGTGAGTCTCTCACTACTTGCTGAAGCTGTCCTCAAAACTGTGATCCTCCAGTCTCAGCCTCCCAAGTACTGGGATTTCAGACATGTACCCCACCGTACCCGGTGCTAACCAGGAATTTTTTTTAACAAGAAAGCGAGGGTTGCTGCAAGGACAGACTCTGATCCTGCAGTGTTCCTGGCCTCAGCTCCGGCAGCTCTCAGTTCCTCCCCATTTCTCTCCTGAAACTTTCTACTCTGTATTTGTACCGAAAAGACCATAGCTGCACACAAAACGTCAGGAAAAAAGGACAAACGTGATTCTATATAGATCTGCAGACACATGGGGTCAAAGGACTATTTTTATAACTATTTCCCCAGCCTTAGAAAGTCAGGAAAATTTGCTTGCTTTGTCTAGGAGGAATGATTTCCCCTATCGAACAAACAAGACAAATAGGCCACGCTGTCTGAGCAAACCCAAACCCACTTACCTGCACTCTAGAGAGGAAGTTTTGATTCAGTTCTCTAGAATTCAGAAAAACATTAACACCCTAAGGCTAGCATCTGTGAACTAATACATATCTGATAGTGAGAAGATTCTAGAGAACCCTTCATTCCCCCCCCCATTCGAGCTCTTACTTGAACACCACATTTTAAATTCTAAACTTACTGCTGAATGAAAATACTTATGGGGTACTTTTAATATGGAATCAATTACTCTGGATCTTAAACTATCACTTTGCATTTTAACTGAACAACATCAGTTAAATTATTGTTGCCTTATATATATTTTCTACCTGATATTACTGCGGAGCCAAAGCATTAGGGGAATTAGTACACACTAAGCTACTATAAAAGGGCCGTCAATTTAAAATAGGCTTATGTGTAAATCAAAGTACTTTCACAATATACTACCATTTCAACTTCTTTGTTACTAGAATGTAAAGGATATGTATAAGTACCCAAAAAAGCCTGACTCAGAAAGTCTATCAGCAGTCTTCTATTTCACATATTGGACAAGTAAATCTCAAAGTTACAATTAAATCCCCACAGTCAAAAAGCAGTGAATTGCACCGGGCGTGGTGGCGCACGCTTGTAATCCCCGCGCTTGGGAGGCAGAGACATTAGGATCTCGCAGGTTCGAAGCCAGTTGCGCTGGGTTAAGAGACCCTGTTTCCAAATAAAAAGTATAAAATAGGTCTGGGAGTGTAACACAGAGGTAGAAGGGTTTCCAGGAACCCCAGTACCACCAAAAAAAAATAATAATAATAAAAAGCAGTGAGTCATACAGCCAGATTTTCTTGCATCAAAATATAAAACTTACACAGAAAAAATTACATGACACCTTCATTGTTCAGTTTCTCAAGCAAAACTTGATATACATGATATAACCATATTTAAAAAGTGTAACAGCTCCTTATAAAATTAAACATATACTTAACAAGTGAAACAACCATTTCAGTCCTAGATTAACCAAAATAAGTTAAAGCATGTGTCAATATATGTGCATAAAGATGAGCACACAAATGCCAGCAACTTATTGGTAATAGGCAAAACCTTCACTGAAGGTCAATAAAGGGTTTTTTAAAAGTTCATGCACCTACTTGACGTTCGATAGTATTTCTTTCTCAACTGTTTTCTGACAAAACAGAAATCCACTCTTCACTTTTACTCGATAACAGATGTTGTGGAAGCTTAACACAGCCCCTTCGGGAATTGTCTTCGGATCCCCGGGAAGGCCATTGGTCTTCTTTATTGACATCGGGATACAGAACTGGTCATTATTGGAAGACATCTGGAAAGTGTCTGCCTTTCTGTAGAGGGAACAATGATGGTAAATTGATATTCCCAATAAATGAAATTATAAATGCTGGAGAACAGTACATTTAAGCCAAGTCAGTTGTAAACTTCCCTGCAATGGATTCCTTTACAACTTTAGAACACAACTTTGAACACGTGCACTCCAATGAGATACCAAATAAGTAAACAGTTAAGAGTATAAAAAGGGGGAAATTCACCAAATGATGTATGTTTGTATGTTTGTATAACTTTGAATCTCACTACAATGCATAATTACATAATTACATTGTACCAATAAAAGTATGACAATTGCTCAAAAAACATAAAGCAGAAAAAAAAGTAAGAGTTAGATTTGTCTGGCTTGGAAAGCATATTATGATACAACTTCAGGGACAGCCTATATGACCATCCCATCATCATTACCAACCCCTGATTTTTTTTAGTTTCAGAGTTTACAAAATTATATTACCAAAATAGGCTTAGTTAAGAAGTGAGGGACATGAGAAATTTCTCTGCATTTATAGCTCCAGACTTTACATCTCTGGTTGTTATGACCAATCAACTACAAAGGTAAACTCTACAATGAAACAACAGATTGTCATCAAAGAAACAGAATCTACTTAAAGCAAAAGCAATATTAAGAAGTCCAACTGGGAAGGGTGGTAAAACAACTATAGTCACAGCAGCTACACAGAGGCGCAAGCAGGCTGATCATAAATTTGAGGTAAGTCAGTCTGGGCAATACAGCAAGACCCTGTCTCCTAGAATTAAAAAAAAAAAAAAAAAAAAGAGGCTGGGATGTATTGAGCTCACAGCCCTGGGTTTGATCTTCCACAACAGAGGGAGAAAGGATTAAGAATTCAGTAGATGATTTAATAGTAAACAAAGATTGGGAAAGCAAATTAGTGAACCAAAAAGCTGTTATCTAGAAAATAGCTAGGAAAAAAATTATGGGTGATGAAATTTATCACCACGAAAAAGAGAAAAAAGAGAACTACATAAAAGTGCATAGGAAACACAGGACAAGAAGTAAAATGTCTGGCATATATATAAAACTAGACACCTGGAAAAGGTCAGGAAATGGAGCAAAATCAATATTTAAAGAACTACTGGCCAAATATTTTCAAAAACCAAGGAAGGTATTAGGCCACAGACTGAAAAACCTGGACAGATACAAAATATGCTAAACACCAGAAAACCATACCCACACATGTCACAGTAAAAGGGATAAAAAATAAGTAATCTCTACATAATTTTTATATCCCAAAGCTTTGTGTGTGTGTGTGTGTGTGTGTGTGTGTGTGTGTGTGTGTGTGTATGTGTGTGTGGGGGGGGGTCTGGAGGTGGAACCCAGGGGCCTTCAACCTCTGGGCTACACTCCCAGACCTATTTTGTATTTTATTTGGAAACAGGGTCTCACTAAGCTACCGAGAGCCTAGCTGAGTAGCTAAGGCTGGTCTCGACCTGTTCATGATCCTCCCATCTCAGCCTCCCAAGCACAGGAACTACAAGCCTGTGCCACCACTCCCAGCCTACCCCAAAGCTTTTTAGAAACTGGAAAAGAAAAATAAATAAACAAACAAACAAACAAACAAACAATTCAAGACTTGTGCATGGGATATGAGAGCTAAATAGTTGTGTGTTAATCTTTGAGCACAATGAATGGTAACAATTAGCCAAAATTCTATTCTCCTTGCCCAGTCAAAGGAGAAACAAGTCATGTAGGAACTTTACACCTTTACTTTAAAAACACTGTGAGTCCTCTCTCCATTGACTCAAGGCCTTCACAACCCACCTGCACCTGTCTACTCTATGTCTGGGCTAGTTATGAAAATCTCAGCCAACTTAAAAAGGTTTTCCACAGGAGATGGCAGGGCTTTCCCCATTCCCAGCTGTCCTTTTTCTAGAGGTCTACTTACATCACCCTTTCTTCTGGCATTCTACCCAGGGAGGCCACACTTTTGTTATTTAGAAAAGTTTAAACCCTTTCATTCACTACATCCTGCTAGACCTGTTATCATGATAATCGGCACCAAAATACCATTTTCTCTTACTTTTTACCATACTCTTCAGTGTGTATTCTTCATTCTAAAACCAGAGTGCAAAACTCGGTTTCCATGCCCTGAGAACTTAGGTAAGTCCTCAGCCTGACTCCGGTCCAGTAAAAACTACTGCACCTGTTGAGAGACTCAACTCTGGGCCAAGAGTTCAGAGCCCTTCCCTTACATTTTCCCCCTAGGGATCATTCTAATAAGTTGGGCGTTACCCTCTGCCTCATAGCCAAAGGGTTTGGGCCTACATACATACAGCCTTAAGCAATTTAATAAAGTTAATGCCCAGAGATTACAGTCCTGACAAGTAAGCAGCCTGGTGTCACTGTCTGGTGGTTTCTCCAATTTATCAATGAAAAGCAAAAGGGATGCCCAATGTGAACTTTAATTTCCAAAAAGTATCTTGCATTTAAGAGATCTTTTATGGATCAACCATTGTCATGGTGTCTCTCGTTTGACAGATCCAAAGACATCCGGTTTCCACTCTGCCTTGGGGTAACATCATTTTGGAGTCAGTCCACTGGGGTGCTCTGTGACCTCACTTGGAAGCAGCTGACATATGGAGGATACAACAGGATTTGGGGCAGAGAGGTAAAAAAGACCCCATCATGAAATAAATCTATGCTCAGCAAGGAGCCCTGAGCTCTTTTAGAGGAGGCTCCAGACACTATGTGAAAGGACAAAGTTTGACCACACCAGAGATCACCGTGTAGCCAATAGATTTATTGGAGGGGCAGGTATGAAAGGAAGAAACAAAGAGAAGAGAGAGAGAAAGAGAGAGAGAGAGAGAGAGAGAGAGAGAGAGAGAGAGAGAGAGAGAGAGAGGAATAAAGAAAGAGGGAGCACATGCTGGAGTCAGGGCTATATAGGAGCTTGGGGTTACGTATTTGGGGCTAATAGGCTAGGGGAAATGCCCTTTGAACTAACTGGCTAGGGTACCAGAAGAGGGGGTCATTAGGCCAGGTAACTGGCTTGAGGTCAGCAGGGAATGTCCCTTTCATTGATTGGCTAAGGGGCACCAGGAAGGGGCAGGTCTCCCAGGTAAATGACCAGGTACTTCGGAGGGGCGTGGCAGCTTAACCAGTGAGACCAGGGCCTTTCAGGAAACTTAGCTCATGGGGTTGGGGGAGTTCTGAAGTAAGAACTTAATTATCTAACACTAAGTCTTTAGAAGAACACGGGCTCAGTGTGGTGAAAGCTAGGGGAGGAAAGGCCAGTGAGGTAATAAGGGGAGTTAGGCGGCAAGTGCGGAAAACCTGGGCAGAGGCTTGCGGAGGGGAGTGGGCCTGCAGAGTGGCAGGAAGGACCCCAAGTCCAAGGACTTGGAGGGATGAGTTTTATTAAAAACTGAGAACCATGAACAAGGCTCTCCTGGATGACCAAACTCTCCACCCTCACTGGGTCTTTATTATGGGTCTAGGAGAGGGTTCATTTAATTGTTTGCTTGATTCATTTTTAGTTGTGTGTTTTGTTTGTTTTGTTTGTTTTGTGCTGCTGGGCATCAAATCCAGGGCCAAGGACACCACATAAGAAACGAACACCTCCCCCCAATCTAACTTTCCAAACATTGAAAAGCTGCCATGGTTCTTCTAAACCAAGTTCCTGCTTTCTCCACTAGAGTAGTGTTGAGCTGTTGAGCAGTGTAGACATAGCCAATTCTTACTATTTAACAGAGGAGACATATAGCCAATTCTTACCATCACCACATTTTTGGAGCACCCACCAGTAGGCTTAAAGAGAAAGGCAGTATTTTTGTAGGGTGATAAGAGTGGTTATGATCTAGACTGCTTAGGTTCAAATTCCAGTCCTGCCCTACTCTAGCTACTTACCTTGGTAAGCTTATTTAATATCTCAGAATCGTACATATATATATATATATATATATATATTTTTTTTTTTTGGTGGCACTGGGGTGGAACCCAGAGGCTTTCTACCTCCGGGCTATACTCCCAGACCTATTTTATACTTTATTTGGAAACAGGGTCTCGCTAAGTTGCTGAGAGCCTCACTAAGTAGCTGAGGCTGGCTTCGAACCTGTGCTATCCTCCTGTCTCACCCTTCCAAGCGCGGGGATTACAAGCGTGCGCCACCACACCTGGCTTAGAATCATATATTTCTTATCTGTAAAATCACACTAGTGATAATTCTTTTAACACTGTAATGAGGATTCAAATAAGTTAATAAATACAACATTAAAACAGTGGGAAAAATAAAAAAAGAAACTAACAATTCAAGAACCAAGATGAAAACTGGGTGTGGTGGCACATGTTTGTAATCCCAGCGATTGGGAGGCTGAGACAGGAGGATCTCGGTTTGCAGACAGCCTCAGCTACTTAATGAGGCCCTTTGCAACTCAGTGAGACCCTGTTTCAAAATAAAGAATCCAAAATAGGGGCTGGGGCTGCAGGTATAGCTCAGAGGTTGAATGCCCCTGGGTTTCATCCCCAGTACTGCAAAATAAAATAAAATAAGATAAAATAAAAAGAACCAAGATGAGGTACTGCCCTCAACCCCTCCCCAGGCATATTAGAGCTTCTAGAAGCTTGATTTACCTCTATATTTCCTGCCTCCAGTACAACATCGGACAGAAAGCACTCAGAACTATAAAAACAGAAACAGCCCCTGGTTTCTGAGATTCCCCCCTAAGGAGGATGCA
Organism: Muscardinus avellanarius; assembly: GCF_963383645.1. Classification (NCBI taxonomy): domain Eukaryota; kingdom Metazoa; phylum Chordata; class Mammalia; order Rodentia; family Gliridae; genus Muscardinus; species Muscardinus avellanarius. Next base: position 63,994,538 of record NC_137791.1, on the reverse strand, counting down.
GGAACACACTCCTGGCACAATCTCCTCCTCTCGCAGGTGAGGCCTGCACAGACCTCCAGCAGGAGGAGGCTCCCCCTTCCCACAAGGTCACAACCCTCCAATTGTGGGAAAACAAGGGCAGGAATAAGAAATGGTTTTGTTGTAGGCCCACAGAAAGTTAAGAAATGCTTATTAATACTTAACAGGGAACTGATTGAGAAGCTCCTGTAAATTTAAATAAGAATAGGTAAACAGGATTTAGGGGATGGGAGGAACTAGAGGCCTGGGGAGAGCCTTCACTCTCCTCCCTTCCCAAGACCACTCCTCAGCACAGGTATTGTGGGAAGATGAACAGCAGAAAAAGAAAGGATTAGAGAATTTTAGAATCCTGGCTTAAGAGACTATGTTTCCATATAAAATATAAAATAGGTCTGAGAGTGTAGCACAGAGGTAGAAGGCCCCTAGGTTCCATCCCCAGTACTACCAAAATAATAATAATAATAATAATAATAATAATAATAATAATAAAAAAACAATACAGTGCAAAGTGTACGTTCCACAAGTGGATGCCAAAATTAAATAGAAGATTAAAAATAAACAGGAAAATTACACAGTCCAAGTTTCTCTACCAAGCTACTCCTAATTACAAAAGGAAACCATGATGACTCTGCCTTTTGCGAGCCTGACAAACATCACTTTCACCAAGGTTAACATCATCAGTAGTAAGACACACTGACATCGCACAACCCTCACCTGATGCACTAAGAAGCCACTTTACTTCTGTGGTATTTTCCCCAAAAGGCAAAACTGCAATCTAATCATCAAACACCAAATAAACACAATTGAGGTGCATTCTGCAAACTAACTGACCTGTGTAGTCATTGGTGACTAGATCATAAGAAAGACAAGGCTGAGGAATCGTCACAGAGCAGAGGAAACTAGATCTACAGCAGTTAACTGCAATGTGAGAACCTGGACTGGACAGAAAAAGGACAGTAGAAAGATAGGAAAAATCAAAACAAAGTACATAATAAATACTATTGTAATTCATAGTAATAGAGTATTGTACCAAGGTTAATTTATTAGTTTTGACAATTCTATAATTCTATAAAATGTTATGGGAACTCTACTTATTTTTTTGCAACTTTACAGTAAGTCAATAATTAAATCAAAATTAAATAATTCAACAAACAACACCGTTCAATGTTTGTAATGGAATTGTGATGTAACACTTAACACACTCTTTGTTCTGTTTCCTTTACCAAAATCTATACAAACCAAATCAAACCTGTATTCTAAAAATGGTTTTAGAAATCAGAAACATATGGAAAAAAAATTCTCTTCCTTGTTACTCTTGTGTATTTATAACTATTTGAAATTCAAATGTCAAGAGACCTTAAATCCCTCTACAAACTAAGCTTGAAGGAATATCTTGGCATACTGAGGAGTAAGAGCAGAAGGCTTATAAATTCATAAACTGTTTAGAATTGTTTGTGACCCTTGCCTTTCAGGTGGAAAGTGTGGGGGAAAGGGTGAAATTGCTCTGTGTTGAAAACTTTAAGCCACTTGAATTATCTCCCAGAGTGAACCAGCTATGACTGCTAGGCATTCTAGACCTCCGGGGAAACTCCTAAGGAGGCCTGTGCTTCCACAGGTTGCAATCTGTGAGGCAAGGTGGAGCTCATCTTCCTGGAGAAGGCAGATCTATATCGACATATGAATGCAACACCCAGTACAGTAATCAGTTTGTTAGCTTCAGGGAAGTAACTGAGTAGCAAAAATAGATCTGTGCTGGATCAATAGAAATGGGCCCACAGGCTCCTGGAGATTACCTGTACCTGTATTTAAATGTACACTGCACATGTGGAATGGGTTCTATCCCTAAGGTAGAGGTAGGTAAGGGTGTGGCATTTGTAAACTAGTACCATTAGATCTAGTTATAACTGAAATGATACCATTAGATTTTTAACTAAAAGTAGCCTACCACTTTATAGTTTCATAAGTACATGTTTTACTTTAAGTAAATTTCATTGGAATATCGAACACTTTTTCTCTTATTAAAGTCTCACAACATAGAACACTTCTGTGACTGAATATGATGGAGAGAGGGAGGGATCTTTCCACACACACCAAGCAATTCTACAGTGGACACCAGTAACTATCCAGTAATTCAATTCATAGTAGACACTCTCTACCTGGAGATAGCATCGGATCCCACAAGTTAAGGGCTGGGTCCTACAGGACTGTTCTCCACTTCAGGTATTAATGAAGTAACAGGTTGTTACCTATATTTCTAATTGACAGTTACAAATCATGGTTCCCACAACCCCTTCTTCAGGTTGGATTAATTGGCAAGAGTGACTCACAGAACTTGGAGAAATATTTCCTATACCTTTATCAGAATATAGTAAAGGATATTTGAGAGGATACAGATGTATGACCAGAAGTACACAGGGTGAGGTCAGAAAAGGTCGTTGGTAAGAATATCTGTCCCCATAGAGTAGGGAGATCCCCGCCCCCAGCACATGTATGTATTCACCAGGCCAGAAGCTCATCAAACCTCACTGTTCAAGAGGTTTTACAAAGATTAACCTCCAGCCTCTTTCCGTGCCCAGAAGTCTATGGGTGACACTAAAAGTTCCAAACTCTAATCAGGAGATCTTTCTGGAAACCAGCGCATCCTGAGGTTTTCTAGAGCTCCATACTAAGCCACTTTAATAAACTCAGATGTGATCACACTGAGATCTCTGGGCCTAGGGGTACAGCTCAGTGCTATAACTCTGGTCCAACTGCCACGAGGCCCTGGGACTGGGCCTCGTTTTGAGTAACACTCTGATCACTCATGAGATTATAAGAATTTTAGGAGCTCATTGACAGGGATGAGGAGAAAGACAAAGTATATTTTATACTGGACCACAGTAACATTGCTCCCATGTTATGAAGTAGGAGACAAGGATCAGAAAGTTTATAAATCCAAGTCAGATGGCAGTTGGCAGAACCAAAAGTCAGGTCACCTGAGCTTCCCTGCCCCATAGGAATGCACTAAAGTAATAAGAAAATCTTACTTCCTAGATTGCTTTACTTCCTGCAATTGTGTTCCTTTCCTACTTACTAAGAATAATTAGGTATTAGAAACAAGTTATAGCTGGGCGTGGTGGCGCACGTTTGTAATCCCCGCGCTTGAGAGGCAGAGACAGGAGGATCGCACAGGTTCGAAGCCAGCCGCTGGCTTAAAAGACCCTGTTTCCAAATAAAAAAGTATAAAATAGGTTTGGGAGTGTAGCCTGGAGGTAGAAGGGTTTCCAAGAACACCAGTACTACCAAAAAAAAAAAAAAAAAAAAAAAAAGGAAAGAAAAGAAAAGAAAGAAGTTACAAGTTATTAGTTGTTAAAAGCAAGAGGCACTCCTACAAATACATTATCTTCCAAATAAAAATAGAAAAATAGTATCATCCCAGCTAGCTTCTATCAGCACATCAATTTAATGGTCCTAGATCTGGGCTACTCAAAATGGCAGCCATTAGCACTGAAAACATGTTCTTTTTTTTTTTTTTTTTTTACATTACTGGGGATGGAACCCAGGATCTTTCTACCTCCCTAGCCCTATTTTTTATTCCTTATTTTGAAACAGGGTCTCAATGAGTTGCACAAGGCCTCACTAAGTAGCTGAGGCAGCCCAGAAACCCGGATCCTCCTGTCTCAGCCTTCCAAATGCTGGAATTAAAAGCATGCACCACCACGCCCAGCTCCATACACAGTCTTAAACTAAGATTTTCTGTACAAACCCAGAATTTGAAAATTGGTAAAAAAAAAAAAAAAATGTAAACTATGTCAATAATCTATATTGATTGCAAATTAAATTTTTATATTGAATCTATTATTAACAGTGTTTAACATTAATATATATTACATACTATTAAAAATACATAGATGTTTTACAGTTTCAAAATAGTATTATTGAGCCGGACGTGTTGGTGCACGCTTGTAATCCCTGCACTTAGGAGGTGGAAACAGGAGGATCGTGCAGGTTCGAAGCCAGCCTTGCTGACTTAAGAGACCCTGTTTCCAAATAAAAATATAAAAATAGGTCTGGGAATGTAGCCTGGAGGTAGAAGGATTTCCAGGAACCCCAGTACCACCAAAAATAAATAAATAAATAATAATAATAATAATATTGCTCTACTGTCTCCCTTGAGGCCCACAACTGTGAGGTGAGCTAGACAAGAGAGGCAATGAGCCTGTAACTAACATGCCAGTAACAGATTGTAAAGTGTTAGACTTTTATCAGGTAATGACTCCACTGCCTGAACATTTATGCAATACGGTGGCTAGGGCAGTAGAGCATTTAGTGCTCTTACAGATTGGTCAGAGAGGAACATTATTCTCACTCAACACCGCCCTATTTTTCTAGTACTTTCAATTGGCCGCTTCTTCATTCCTGAGCTCCTTAAATAAAATGTAAATCGATCTTGATAAACTCATGTGTTCTCCTGTCCCAGGAAGAAATTGTCACCCAAAGATGAAATGACTTATCATAGTAGAAAAATCAAAGAATAGCAGTTTATGGACCAAAGTGAGGCATGGGTCTCCCTCCTCCCAATCAACGCAGGCCTTCAGTATGAGCTGCTCTAGGGTCACACTGGAGACATCATGTGGAAAGGGAAGGGAAGAAGGAGAGAAAGAGGAAGAAAAAAAAGATGACTAGACAGGGTGGACTTTATTAAAGCTCCGTAGTCTTCTGAGCCGTGTGAACTCCTTCCCCATCTATAAATACATGGCTAAAGTATCAACCTAGGAAGTTTTGTCCCAATTTGTTTTCATTCTTGTTTGGTACTCTACCACTAAGCTACACCCCAGCCCCTACTTTGCCCCAGTTTTAAGTGATCCTGGGAACTCTCAACTTCTCCCTCTATACATACGAGGGTACAAGGCCCACTTAGAAGCTTGGCGTGAGTAAGAGCGTGTCTGCAAAGCACACGTGCACGCAGTCAGCACCACACGTGAAGGGCCATTCCCATCTATCATTCTAAAGACCTAAGTCATCCCAAACTAATGGAAAGGTTGAGGCAAAGAGTTTTCTATCCCTTCTCTTCTCCGCCCTAAGATATAAGCAAGGTGGGCCCAAGTGAGGCAGGGTCCAGGTTTTCGGAAGCAGAAGGAACTGACCTTTGAATAAAGGTGGGCTATGTTTGGGTGCCTCTCAGGCAGGCAGCCTTCTTTCTTTCCTTTCTCTCCCATTCCTTCCTTAATCCCTATTTATTTATTTATTGCAGTACTGGGGATGGAACCTAGGGACACTGTACCTATGAGCTACACCCCAGCCCTATTTTTTAGTACTTTTATTCTTTGAAACAGAGTCGCACTAAGTTGCCAAGGGCCTCACAAAGTAGCTGAGGCTGTCCGTGAACTACAAATTCTCCGGTCTCCACCTCCCAAACGCTGGGATTACAAGTGCATACCACCACGCTCGGCCTCTCTTTGACAGTACTGGGGATTGAACCCAGATCCTTGCACATGTTCAACAAGTGATCTACCACTGATCTATAACCCCACCCAGCCTTTTTAATTCTTATTTTAAGACAGGGTCTCACTCAGTTGCCAAGGCCAAACCTCATATTTGAAATCCTCCTGCCTGACTCCTGAGTTGAAGTGATTACAGGCATGCATCACCATGCTCAGCTAATCTTTTTCTTTGCAGGACACCGGTTTCTAGTGGAGTCAGGTAGATCACAAGGCTTCTTACTTTCTAGACACTTCTAGATAACTCAAAAAACTCCTTTTGATGAGTTATCTAGTACTTTCTGAGCCTAAAAATCTAATTTCTAGCCAGATCCTGCTCTAAATAGTAACCGGGGCTTTCAATCACAAGTCCAAGGGATTGCGCTGTTAATTAAAAGGAACGTTTTTTTTTAATTAAAAGGAACAATTTTTGGCTGGTTCAACACAGCCAAAACTTTACTTACCCTTCCTGTGAAAACAAATTTATTCGTCAAGATTGGGATGAGAGCAGACAGAATAACAATTTTGGTTGGCACATACCCAACCATCTCCAGTTTAAACAACTAGTACCCTAATTTGAATACGATTCCCTATAATTTTATCTCCATAAATAAGTTAATTGTGCAGCTCAAAATTAGAGATCCACTTTTCTCAGCCTTCAGTGAATGGTGAGTAACTATTCAACACTACAGGCTTCTAGTGAAGAGAAGCCTGTATCATGGAAATATGATGCTTGTATAACTTTGACTATGGTAATAACCACAGAATTGCAGGTGAGTTCTGTGGTATGTGAACTACATCTCAATAAAGCCTCTTTTATTTCACTTTCTTTTTTTCTTTTCTTTCTTCCATAGTAAGTATTGAACCCAGAGCCTTGCACATGTCAGGCAAGCACCCTACCACTGAGCTACATCCCTAGCTCTCAACAAAGGTATTATTGAAAAGAAAAAAGGCAGGAGGCCAAAATCATCTAGACTATCAATATTTGGTTCGCATACTTAGGTGACCTAGGCATTGATGGTTTTTTAAAGAAGACAAACTTTAGTTTCCTATAGGCCTACATACCTCTAGATATAATCAGGTGGCCATTTGGGTTCTTTAATTTTCGCTAAAGCATTCCAATCATAACTTCTTACCCTATGAAGCAACACAGCATAAACTTCCCCACTTGATAGTCTCCAACTGCTAACAAACTCCTATCAAAAATGCCTGCGGTAACAGATATGCCAATTACCCTGATCTGATCACTACAGATTGTATAACACGAAACACCATACACATACATGCATGTCAGTTGAACACATACAGGTGTACTGTATGTCAAATAAAAGTAAATATACCTTTTTTTGAACTCTTGACAGAAATATTTACATAGTATTTAAGGAATATGAAGGCCAGGCCTGGCGGTGCATACCTATAGTCCTAGTATTTAGAAGGCTGAGATAGGAGAATCCCAGGTTTGAAGCCAGCCTCAGCAACTTAGCAAGGCTCCTCAGGAACCAATTGAGATCCTGTCTTATATAGAAAATAAAATAGAGCTGGAGGTATAGTTTAGAGATAGAGTGTTCCTGAGTTCAGTGAAAGAAGAAAGGAAGGAAGGAAAAAAGAGAAAAAGAGTGAACACAGGAACTAAGATTCACCCATGCCTCTATAAAATCTAGGTTTATCCCAAAACAAGGTCCAATTACCAAAGAGCATCTTATGGTACCACAGGCTTTTAGCATCCTAGTGTGTCCCATGACACTTAGGTTAAGAAAAATCACAACTGCAACAAGCTACATTAAGAGGTACACGTAGAAATCATCACCATTCTTCAGTCTCCCCCGCATCCTTATGGGACACACACATTTTTCTCCAAAGTAAATACTAGGAAAAGCTTCTCTGAAGAGACAGTATGTGTCCCTCTTTATTTTCCCTGAATTGTGTGACCATCTGCACCTTTTTATTAGGACCTCCAGGATGCAACAGGCCTCTTCGGTCCTCCCATGTCCAGTCTAATGTGCTCCCTCTTGCCAGTTTTCCACTCTAGGTTATATTTTATTTCCTATTTATTATACTTATGTTCACTTCATGGATACTTAATATATGCATAAATATATTTGTATATGTGTATATTTTAATATATCTTTTTTGTGGAATTGGGGATGGAACTCAGGAACATTTTACCTCTGAGTTATACCCCCAGCCCTATTGTTTATTCTATATTTTGAAACAGGGTCTCACTGAGTTACAAAGGGCCTCACTAAGTAGCTGAGGCTGTCCAGAAACCGGGATCATCCTCCTGTCTCAGCCTCTCAAATGCTGGGATTACAAGCATGCATCACCATGCCTGGCTTAATTTATCTTGATGCAAAATAATGTGTTTCCTAACTGAACTTCTGTATAATTTTCCAGACCAGGAATAAAGATTCATATGGTACTATAAATCTCTATGTTTTTTTGAAAGAAGAATGAGCTTTTATATTTCTAAAATATGGAAGAATATTGAACCAGAAAACATTGCAAGTATATATATATTTTAACTGATAGATTTACAACTTAGTTTGAGCTTATGTTTTTCTGTTGTTTAAGCTTTTTCAGTATTTTTAATAAATATTATAATATAATCTGGGTTTTTTTTTAAGTTAACTATTAAAACTCACAAGCTAGGCATAATGGCACACATCTGTAATTCCAGTAATTGGGAGGCTGAGACTGGAGGCTGTCAGGTTCAAGGCCAACCTTAGCAATTTAGCAAGGCCCTCAGCAATTTAATGAGAACTTGTCCCAAAATAAACTAGGAATGGGAATACCCCAGAGGTAAAATGCCCCTGGGTTCAATTCCCAGTACCAAAAACAAACACAAAACAAAAACAAAAAGAAAAACAAACAAAAAAAAAAAACCTCAATACAGAAAGATCTCTGGATTCAAGAACTCTAACCAGACTGGAGATCTCTGGATTCAAGAACTCTAACCAGACTGGGCAAAATAGAGACCTTGTTTCTTCAAAAAAATAAAATAAAACAAACAGGGTGTGGTGGCTCATGCATGTAATCTCCTTACTTGGGAGACTGAGACAGGAGAACTGTAGGTTCAAGGACAGCCTCGAAACACAGCAAGATTATCAGGGACCTAATGAGACCCTATTTCAAAACAAACAAAAAAAGGGCTGGGGGTATAGCTCAAAGGAATAACTCAGAGGAGCACCAGTGGGTTCAATCCCCAGTATAAATAAATAAATAAATAAATAAATAAATAAATAATAACAATCCAGCTACTTGGGAGGCTGAGGCAGAATGATCACAAATTCTAGGCCAGCCCGGGGAAGTTAGTGAGACCCTGCCTCAAATATAATAAAAGCGCTAGAGATATAGTTCGGTGGTAGATCGTTCCTGGGTTCAAAATCTCCCTTAGGGCATTAATAATAAAATTCGCTGGGCACTGTGGCTCAAGCCTGTAATCCCTGTACTTCAGAGGCTGAGAAAGGAGTATCATAGGTTTGAGGGCAGCCTCAGCAACACAAGACTCTCAGCAACCCAGTGAACCCGTTTCAAAACAAAACAACAACAAAAAACAAAACAACAACAACAAAAAAAAAAAAAAACTAGGTAGTGTAGACCGGAGGTAGAATGCCCCTGGTTCAATCCCCAGTACCAAAAAAAAATAAAAATAAAATAAAAGTAAAATTCAGATATCCACAGAAAAATTACAAAAAGGGCTCAATAACTCTTCAGCAAAGCTCCTAAACTGGGGGCAAACTTTATATTATAGGAATAAAAAAGGGAACATATTAATCAATACCTTTAAGTGTTCTGCTAAAGAGTATCTCTCCCACCCACAGTAACTCCCACGCTCGGTAAGTTTTTATTCATCTATTATCAACTATTCTTAACTTCACACATTCAGAGTAAACCAAGAGTTTAACCTTAAACCAACCAACCTGCCCACAACACACTTCCAGACCTGGAATCACTTACACCACCACCTCACTTTAAAAAAAAAAAAAAAAATACTCTGAATTACCACTTTGTATTTCATACTTTCCCAAGAAACTCGTCAGAGGCTACAGACTCAGCCGCCTCTTTTGAGCAGGCAGCTATTTTCAAACAAAGGGAGCACACACTACCCACTACCACGCCGACCTGGCCTGCCACGCGCATTTACTCACTCGGCTTGCACGGCAGCTCAGGTGGCTGCGGGCTCGGTCCCAGCGTGCGTGATCCAGGCAGAGCCCTTACAGTCTTTGATATAGGGGTGGAGATGAGTCAGCGGGAGCTCCCAAACACGCCCCGGAGCAGCAGCTTCCACTCCATGCTGACGTCAAGCATCTGGGGCGGGCCGATGAGTGCCGAAGAGCTGACCCCTCTGATCCTGGGCTCCTTCCCGGGTGCCTCCTCCCCGTGTCTCCCTATCTCAGGCAGGGTGTCCCGGGCTTCCACCTCCCTCCTGGGCCCGCAGGGTCTGTGCAGACCCGGGATGCAGCAGCAGCCCGCCTTCCAGGGACCACCACCGCGCCCCCAGGCCCGGCTCTCACCGGGGCCGCTCGCCCGGGGTCGCGGGCCGGGACCCCGGCGCCCTGGGCTTCTCCGCGCGCGGCCCGCTGGGTCCCCGCGAGGGCGGGAGGCGCGGCGCCGCCTGCCCCAGGAGATAAGCGCCGGGGCCGGGCCGGGCGGGAGAGCACTGCGCGGGAGCACTGCCCGCCAGCCCGCCCCGCCCCGGCGCCTTCTGCAAAGGGCGGGAGGCGATGGACCCGCAGTCCCGGCCCAGCTCAGCCGGGGGCACCCGCCCGCGCCCCCAGCAGGACGGTTCTGCGAGGACTTCGCCGTCGCCCACCCCGACCGCCAAAGCCTGTTTCTGGTGAAAGAGCTTCCGAGAGAAAAAAGGATGGGTGCGCCCCAGGACCTCTACCACCGGGATCCCGAGGGGTGGGCGAGTCGGAGGGAGGTAGTTTAGCCCTCGCTCGGGTCTCTAGGTGCCTCTGTGCACAATTCCGAGACTGTGGAAACTCTGGAAAGTGATGGTGCGGGTTGGATATCAGGAGCCAACATCCACCCTTGGGATCTAGTCCCTGCGTGGAGATAATTTTCCCGGCTTTTACATTTATCAACAAAAAGCATAATATTAGAGTTGTCCAACTCGACAAGGGGACTTAATTCTTCATCCAATACAGGAAAGTTTAACCCAAGGAGTCTGGATAAGAAAATCGGTGGGACATAATGGTTTAGAATAGTAAAAATACGATACGATGCGCTTTTAAAGAACTTTAAAGTATGTACCCATGATGCGTCCGCGCTTTGGGGTGAAATTATCCTTTGGATTCGTTTCTGTGCGTTTAAAGAGGTGACGCGGCGTTCCCAGCCCGCAGGCCGGGCGCGGGGACCGGGATGCGCCCGCGCGGGTGTGGGCCGGACCCGCATCTGGGGGGCCCGTGTGGGCCGGACCCGCATCTGGGGTCCCGTGTGGACTGGCCCCCCACCTGGGGGGCCCGTGTGGGCCGGACCCGCACCTGGGGGGCCCGTGTGGGCCGGACCCGCATCTGGGGAGCCCCGCTCCGGCGAGCCCGATGCGGGGCCAGACCCCGCGAGTGTGGCCGCCTCCACCCGAGCGGCCGCGTCCCGACGCGCTGGCCGTGCAACTAGTCCTAGGAATGGTTTCGATGGCGGCGGGCGGCCGTGGCTGCGCCTCCCAGGGAGGGCCCAGTGGAGGACGCCGGGGGTGGCCCGGAGGCGGGAGGAAGGGCCTCCTACCAGGTCTGAGCTCTGTTGGGGGGCTTCCTCCTCTGCGCCGCCCGGGGCCCGAACGTCCCGCGCAGGAGGCTGGGGGAGGGGCGGGACGGGGGCGGGTGGGAATGAGTCCTTGGTAAACCGATGACACCAAATGCCTCTCCCTTGATGTACCAAACTTCCAGTATCCGAGTTTATCCTGCTGTGGGCTATTCAGTCTAAACCTGGGCCCAGGGGCCTCGATTTTTCATTCCAAAGCAGGGGTTCCCACACCCATTTTAGGCGCTCATGAGACAAGGGATAGGCAGTTTTCTTTATTGTTTAGATGAACTGAGCGATGTTCAGAATGATCATTTGGTGTCTTAGGAAACTTGTAAAATTATAGTTTTAATTTAAAAAAAAAAACCCACAATTTATACCAAGGGCACACTAGCGATGTAATGTTTTAAAACTTAAAAAATTGTTTTTGAGCCGGGCGTGGTGGCGCACGCTTGTAATCCCAGCTTTCGGGAGGCTGAGACTTGAGGATCACGGTTCAAGGACAGCCTCAGCTATTTAGTGAGCCCCTCCGCAATTTAGTGAGACCCTGTTTCAAGATAAAGAATTAAAAAATAGGGCAGGGGGTGTAGCTCGGAGGTCAAATGCCTCTGGGTTCCATTCCCAGACCCCCCCAAAAAAAAATTGTTTTGGTTCAAAAAGAAATGTATATTTTTCACCACTGATTATGGGGGTGGGGGAATCAGCACTATGTCTACACGTTGCGCTGCTACATAGCAGTTACTATGACGGAGTTGGCCAATTCTGTTTACACACACACACACACACACACACACACACTGGTTTTTTGGTTGGAGTTTTTAGTTTGTTTGGCAGTTCTGGGACTGAAACCCCAGCACCTCCTGCAAACTAGGCAAGCATTCTTTTGCTGAGCTTTAGATATATAGTTTAGAAATATAATTTTAAAATATATTAATAAAATCTCTTAAAGACACACATAGAGCCAGGCGTGGTGGCACATGCTTGTAATCCCAGCATTTGGGAGGCTGAGACAGGAGGATCATGGGTCACATTCAGCCTCAGCTATTTAGTAGGCCCTTTCCAATTCAGTAAGACCTGTTTCAAAATAAAGAGTAAAAAATAGGGATGGGGGTGTAGCTCAGAGGTAGAATGTCCCTGGGTTCCATCCCTAGTACCTGAAAAAAAAAAAAAAAAAAAAAAAAAGACCCACATACAAATACTTTTGAGCCAAAAATAGGATAAAATTTTTCAGACCTCTTTTTTTGTTTGTTTGTTTTTGCGATGCAGGGGATGGAAACCAGGGGCATTCTACCTCTGAGCTGCACCCTCAGCCCTATTTTATTATTTATTTTATTTTATTTTATTTTATTTTATTTTATTTTATTTTTGGTGGTACTGGGGTTCCTGGAAACCCTTCTACCTCCGGGCTACAATCCCAGACCTATTTTATATTTTTATTTGGAAACAGGGTCTCTTAAGCCAGAGAGGCTGGCTTCGAACCAGCACATTCCTCCTGTCTCTGCCTCCCAAGCGCGGGGATTACAAGCCAGCACCACCATGCCCCGTGTTTTATTCTTTATTTTGAAACAGGATCTCGCCGAGTTGCAAAGGGCCTCACTAAGTAGCTGAGGTTATTCTCAAACTGCGATCCTCCTGTCTCAGCCTCCCAAATGCTGGAATTACAAGCCTGTGCCACCATGCCTGGCTTTAGACCTAGTTCTTAAGGACTCTTTGTAAAAAACTGAAAAACAGCCAGGCGTGGTGGCCCACGCTTGTAATCCCCACGCTTGGGAGGCAGAGACAGGAGGATTACGCTGGCTTAGGGTCCAAATGAAAATATAAAATATGTCTAGGAGTGTTTCCAGAGGTAGAAGGGTTCCACCATCCCCAGTACCACCAAAAAACAACAACAGTAACAAAAGAAAAACTGAAAAACAGCACACAAAAAATAAATGTTTATTGATGATACCAACAAACTCTAAAGGCAGTTTCAAAAGGAGGATTAACAAGAGAAGGAGAAACACATTAAATTGAGAATACTAACTTGAATATAGCATTCTGTAATTGTGTAAATAAAATAAACCAGGGGACTGAGGATAAAGCTCAGAGTGTAGAGCACTTGGGTCCTGGGTTTAGCGCCCAGCACTGCAACCAATCAATCAATCAATCAATCATCCATAAACAAAAACTTACACCAAAATCCTATATATAGATAATAGCTGGATGACAGTACAAGAAAATGTTAGTTTGTTCTGGGTAGTAATGTCTTCTTTTTTAGTGTAATTTTCTATATTTGTTTTTAATACATATATTAACCTTATAAAAATATGTTCTGTATAAAGGTAAAATAAATTGATTAAAATATGGCTGGGCATTGTGGTGTATGCTTGTAATCCCAGTACTTGGGAGGCTGAAACAGGAGGGTTGCAGGTTCGTGGCCAGCCCCAACTACTTAGGCCCTCTGCAATCTAATGAGACCCTGTTTCAAAATAAAAAAAATAAATAAATAAAATAAAGCTAGAGGTGTAGCTCAGAGGTAGAATGCCTTTGGGTTCAATCCCCAGTACTACAATAAATAAATAAATAAATAAATAAATAAATAAATAAATACTTTAAGTCATATCATCACCCAAAATATGGCTAAAATCACTTACACAAACTATAACAACAGAATTTCTACCTTAGTCTAATTTTTTTTTTTTTTTTGCCTGTCTGGAGATGGAACCCAGGGGCATTAGACTACACCCCCTACCCTATTTTCTATTCTTTAATTTTGAAACAGGGTCTCACTAAGTTGTGGAGGGCCTCACTAAGTAGCTGAGGCTGTCTGGGAACTGAAGTCATCTGGTCTTAGTCTCCCGAATGCTGAAATTACAAGAGTTCCCCACCACGCCCAGCTTAGTCTAATTTTTAAATATTTTTGTTCATATCTTTGGTATTATCCCAAAGCATTAAAGTCAACATACTTTACAGATAATATGCATGCCCATATCTATCACAGCACAATTCACAATAGCTAAGTTATGGAAGGTACCATAACTAGGTACACATCAACAGATAAATGGGTAAAGGAAAGGTCCCACCAGTTGTCATGGTGTACACCTGTAATCCCAATAGTTGGGAAACTGAAACAGGAGGACCATAGATTTGAGGCCAGCCTCAGCAACTTAGCAAGACTTCAACAACCTAGTGAGACTCTGTTTCAAAACAAAAATAAAAATAAAAGGGACTAGAAGTGGCCTGTCATGCTTGGCATATGCCTGTAATCCCAGTACTTGGGAGGCTGAAACAGGAAGATAGCAAGTTCAAGACCAGCCTCGGCAACTTGGTCAGAACTTGTTTCAAAATAAAAAAACAGAGAATCCATCTAACCCCAGTCAGAGTGGCAAGCATAAAGAAATCAAATAACAACAAATGCTGGCGAGGATGTGGGGAAAGAGGAACTCTTTTACACTGTTGCTGGGAATGCAAACTAGTTCAACCACTATGGAGATCTGTGTGGAGATTCCTAAGAAAGGTGGGAATAGATCCACCATATGATCCAGCTATACCACTCCTGGGTATCTTTCCAAAGGGGCTGAATTCAGAGAAATACAGCAACATATGCATACCTATGTTCATAGCAGCACAATTTGTAATAGCCAAAATATGGAACCAACCCAGATCTCCATCAACAGATGAATGGATAGCAAAATTTTGGGAAATACACACAATGGAATTCTATTCAGCCATAAAGAAGAACAAAATTATATCATTTGCAAGAAGATGGAAAGCCCTGGAGAACATTATGTTAAGTGAGATCAGCCAAGCACAGAAGGAGAAGGTACATATGTTTCCTCTAATATGCCCAAACTAGGAAACACAGAGGATACCAGTGGGACTCCAGATAATGGAGGAGAAATATCAGCAAAGTTTGAATGGAAAGATAGGAGAGGAAGAAGGCTGATCTTGATTAATGAGGGTCTACATCTGAATATGTGTAAAATTATGAATATGACATGGTTAACCTGGACAACCATTGGTGGGAGAGGGGAAGGGAAAACGGGGCGGGGGGAGAGGGCACCAACTATAGTTTAAATGTATACTATTTATGTTCAATAAAAAATTGTTAAAAGAAAAAAAAATAAAAAAACAAAAAAGGGGGGCTGGGGATATAGCTCAGAGGTAGAATGGCCCATAGGTTCAGTCCCCAGTACCACAAAATAAAAAATAAAACGTATACATACACAACGGAGTTTTATTCAATCATAAAGAGAATGAAATTATATGATTTGCAGAGAAATGGACGGATCCAAAGAGCAGTATGTTAAGCAAAATAAGCCAGACTCAGAAAGGTAAGTGCTGTATGTTTTCTTTCATAGGAGGACTCTCGAGGGGCAAAATGGGATGTCACGGATGTAGAAAGGGGATCCTGGGAGTATGGAAGGGGATAATGCAGGAGGGAGAAGGGGAGGGATTCAGACGTGAAATTGATCGAATATGTGCATGTATGAATACACCACAATGAAACTGACCACTGTACAAGTAACGTGAACCAATGAAAATAATTTTAAAATTTTAGTTTGTGATTTTTCATATTCATAGGTCAGTTTATTTGCTAAAATTGTATGAGCTCCTAATAGCACCCTAATTATCAAGCTGATCATAAGGACCACTAGATTTTATTTGACTCAGGTAGAGGTGTTTCTCAGTCGCAGAACATTTGCCTCACGTGTGCAGGCTCTGAGTTTGATCCCCAGCACACCACACACACACATACACACATACACACACACATTACTTGATTTTGATGAATTTAAATTAAAGCCAGTATTTCATAAATGGATTGCACTGTAAAGATACTAGTCATTTTGGCCAGACATGGTGGCACATGCCTATATTCCCAGTACTTGGGAGTATGAGACAGGAGGGTACAATAATTTAAAAAAACCTGGGGGTATAGTATGGATGTAGAATGCCCCTGAGTTTAATCCCCAGTACCACAAAAAAGAAAAAAAAATTAGTGATTTAACTTACTGGTTACCACTTTATTTGAGGCTAGTTGTTTTCCAATGCTCTGATCTCACTTTTAATGCACGGGCATTTTAAGTCACAGGATTTTTAGGGGAGTGAGGAATCCTAAATAACTTCCTCATTTTACAGATTAATTTCCCAATCCAAAAGAGATCAATTTGCACAGGGGCAGGAGAGAAGACTCACAGCCTCCCAGGGTGTAGTCTCTGCCCTCTACCACATGACCTCTCTTTCATATTACCTGAAAAGTGTAACTGCTCAGTACTGGACTCCTACTAATTGACTGGACACCAATTGCAAGGAGTTGGGAAGGACCTGTTACATTCCTTAGTGCTTACTCTAAGGGTCTCACAGCGACAGGTATCAGACAGGGCTCATCAGAGAGGTCTGGGGGTTGAGGGGAGATTTAGGTTAGCACTGGTTTGGGGGCCAAATACATTTATCTCCACTACCACTCCAAGTTAGAGAAAATAAAACAGTCTAAGAGAGGCTATATATAGTAATGACTTTGCCCCCATAGCTCTACTCAGAGACCTCTGACCAACTTGGCAAAATTTCTCTATAATGTTTCAAGCACTACCAAGTAAATTAAGGAGGGGAAAGACAGAGAAGACAACTTCTCCCCAAGGTTTCACTGGTAGAGGAAAGTGAGGGGGGGGGAATAGATAGATAGATAGATAGATAGATAGATAGATAGATATAGATATAGATATAGCTAGAGGCTGTCATGGAGTTCACAGAAAGTATTTATTTGGTTTAGATTAAGCCAAAACATGTGCATGCCAAGAGCACAAACCATACAGAAGAAAGAGAGTAGTATCGAGTCCTGAGTGCTGCAGTTGAGACCTGCTATGTGGCTTCGTGTTAAAACCCTTGGCCCTCAGCTTGACACTGTTGGGAGGTGGTGGAACCTTTAAGAGGTGGGGCCTAGTGGAAGGAAGTTAGGTCATCAAGGGCATGCCCTTGAAGAGATAGTGGAAACCAGCCACTTCCAGTCTCTACCCCCCAGCAGCTATGAGAGGAACAGTCTACTCCACCACACTCTCCCACCATGATGTAACATCTCTCCACAGGCCCAGAGGTACCTGGGCCAAGTGACCATGAACAGAAACCTCTGAAACTGGGAGCCAAAATAAACCTTTCATCATTATAAGTTATTACCCCAGGTATTTTGTCACTCTAATGGAAAGCTGACTAACACTCTTAGAATGGAAATGGAATCCAGAGGAATTAGAAACATTTTGCATGGGTTTTGGTTTGGTTTGGTTTTTACTTTGCAGTGTTGGGGATCAAACCCAGAGCCTTTACATGCTAGGCAAGTGCTTTACCACTGAGATGCATCCCTAGCCCCAGAAAAGGAAGCTTTTTTTTTCTTTTATTAAGATGGGGTTTTATTAAGTTACCCAGATTGGCCTCAAACTTGGATTCTTTGCCTCAGCATCTTGAGTATTTAGTAGTACAGGCAAATACCACCATACTCAGCTAAAGAAACTTTTAGTCGTAGCAGAAAGGAAGAAAGGAATGGAGTTAGATTATATCCTCAAGGACATAAGTGGGTTTTTTGGTTGCTTGTTTTTTGGGTGCTAGGAATTGAACAGAGGGGGAGGGCCTCTACCTTTGCTCTATACCCCAGCACTATTTTTTTAAACCAGGTTACAGAGGGTCTCACTAAGTTGCTGAGGCTAGCCATGAACCTGCGATCCTCCTGTCTCAGCCTCCCAAGTATTGGGATTATAAGCACGTGCCACCATGCCTGGCTCATAAATGTTTTAAATAGGGAGAAAAAAATTGAAATAAATTCCTGGCCCATAACCCTACTATCTCTTTGAAATTGTAGAGACATTAAAGGTATGGGAGCTGTGATATGATTTAGTTTTCTTTTTCATCCAGGTTTCCTGGCTCATTAACTAAATGAAAGGGTTATGTTGGGGTGTTCTAGGTCTCAGAAGCAGTCCTCAGATAATACACTCTCTTCTCTCTGTCTCTGTCTCTCTGACCTTCTGTTATCATTATCCTCTTTCACTTGCTAATTTCTCTTCCCCAGGGTTGGTTATAAAAATTCTAATCTTAAATTCTCTGACCTACCTTGCCTGATGGCAGGTAATAAAATGCACCTATCTTTCAGTGATGGCCTACTCAGTGAATGTCTTTGCCAGCCCCTGGTCTAAACACTAGACAAGAGTGGGAAATTGTGCACACAGTTTTTTGGGTTTTAGTTTCTGTAGTGCTGAGGATCCATCCAGAGTCTTATGCATGCGAGGCAAGTGCTCTACCACTGAGCTATATTCTGAGCCCTAAAATATACATTTCAGAACACCCCACTCCCACAAATACCCCATGCCCTTGATGAAGGTAAAATAAAAGTATACTGAAGAATATAGGTAGATAGGTCTTGCTGGGTTTCCCCATCCATTCTGGTACCTTAGGGTCATTCCCTTTTAATCCAATCACATTTCAACAGGATTCTCCATGCCTGAGTCTTGCCTTTGCAATGAAGTCTCCATAAAAAACAAAAGTACAGGAAACATGTAGAAGCCCTTGTGCTGGTGATCAACAACCCATTGGGATGCTTGCAGAGGAAGGGGCACCCCAGCTCCATGGGGATGAAGGCTCCTGCACGTGAGATCCTTCCAGACCTTGGTGTGTGTGTGTGTGTGTGTGTGTGTGTGTGTGTGTGTGTGTCTTCATTTGGCTACTTCTTCATGTTCTTTAAAATCTGTATCTCTCTGAGTTCTGTGAACTGCTCTTGCAAATTGGCGGGACCTGGGAGGGGTCCTGGGAACTCAATCTGTAGCCAGTTGGTCAGAAGTCCTACAGGCTCAGACT
Organism: Muscardinus avellanarius; assembly: GCF_963383645.1. Taxonomy (NCBI): domain Eukaryota; kingdom Metazoa; phylum Chordata; class Mammalia; order Rodentia; family Gliridae; genus Muscardinus; species Muscardinus avellanarius. The sequence goes on along the minus strand of NC_137791.1, from coordinate 63,975,501 downwards.
TGTATCTGGGTCTAAAGCAGGAACAATCACAAGGACTGAGCCCTCAGCCTGTGGGATCAGACTGGTGCTGTCTACAGGTAGATGATGGCAGAGGTGAATGGGATTAAAGGATGTCCCGCTGGTGTCTGCTGCAAAATTGGTTGCTTGCCTGCTGGTGGGGAGAAATATTCATATATCTTGAGGCCACAGAAGTCTGTGTTGACTGTTGGGCTCTGACAGGAAAAACACTATTTGTTTCTCTGTGCCGAGGTTTGAATGGTAAGGTAGTATAGATTTAAAAAATATATATTAAATATTGAAATATTGATTTTCTATTGCTTTCATAATAGATTATCATGAACTTTGGCTTAAAACAACACAAATTTATTATCTTTACTTATCTATAGTTTAGATGTCCAACATGCATTTATCTCCTGGGCTAGAATAAACGTGTCAGCATATCTATTCCTTCCTGGGGCTTTTTCTAGCTTGTAGAAGCCTCCTGCATTCCTTGGCTCATGGACCCGTTCTTCCATTTTCAAAGCCAACAACACAGCATCTCTTGGATCCTATTTCTCCTTTTTTTTTTTTTTTTTTTTTTTTTTCTGTTGCTGCTCTCTTTCCCTGTTAATGTCCTTTTTAGAGTCACCAGACAGCAGCCTTCATTTTTTTTTTTTTCTTTTGCAGGTAATGGGGATGGAAACCAGGGACATTTGACCTCCGAGCTACACCCCCCTGCCCTATGTTTGATTCCTTATTTTGAAACCGGGTCTCACTGAGTTGCAGAGGGCCTCACTAAGTAGCTGAGGCTGTCCATGAACTGCGATCCTCCCGGTCTCAGCCTCACGAATGCTGGGATTACAAGCGTGCACCACCACGCTTGTAATTTTAACTGTAAATTAAAATGAAGCAGCCTTCATTTTAACTGTAACACTAATTCTTCTTTGCCATGTAGGCTAACATTCTAACATTCTGGGAATTAAGATAGGGATGTCAGTGGGAAGCCACAGGTGTGTGCACCACAGTGCCCCCCAAAAGTATAAGAGGATGCAGATATGGAGACCCATCGGAACTCACTGAGTTGTTAGAAAGATTAGTGTAAACTGATGATATTTGAGACACCCTTGAGGCAGAAAGAAGCCCTCTGGGAATATCCCTTCTGTGACAGGCAGGTAGGAAGGGGGCGTGAGAAGCGCTCATGTGGGGCCTCGGGGAGCTGAGGCAGGGAATGAGGTCCCTGAGCAGCCGATTGGCATTCCAGGTGAAAATCTAACATTCACTTTATTTGGTCATGAGAGTAGGGGTATGGAAGTGGGAAGGTCATGTTTGTTCTCTGTTGCTGAATAACAGATTATGACAGAGTTTATGTCTCTAATCAGGAGGCCAGGACCTAAGCTAGCTTAGCCTTTACTCAAGGGATCATGAGGCCAAACCAAAGCATCAGCTACCTGGACCCTCACCTAGAGGCTCTTACCTGAATAATCTGCTTCCCAGTGGAATTGGGGTGTTGTGGAGCCCCAGGTCCCTGTGTCTCTGCTGTCAACTGGGGCCCTCAGCTCCACAGGCTGCCTTCATCTCTCCCCATGTGACTCCTCTATCTTCAAAGCAGGCAGAGTCCTTCTCAAACTCTGACTCTGACTCTCCCTCTATCTCTTAAAGGGCTTCTGTAATTAATTCAGGCCCACCTTTATAGTCTAACCACTTCAGCGTCAACTGATTTGTGACTTTAGTTACTACTATAAAATTCTTCAGATCAAAACAGGGATGGTGGTGCACATCTATAGTCCCAGCTACTCAAGTGGCTGAAGGTAAGAGGATCACTTAAGCCAGGTGTTTGAAGCTAGCCTGGGAAACTTAGACCTCATCTCAAAGAAAGAAAAGGAAAGGAAATCCCTCAGATCAGTCCCTAGATTTGTGTTCCATGAAATAAGCAGAGGACAAACTGGCATGGGGCCGGAAGAGAGAGGGAGCCCTAGAATTCTGCCTTAAACCAGAGGTAAAGTTAAGAAGATCAAAGAGCATGGAAGCTGGGGTGATGGTTGATCCTCAAAAGAAACACAGAAGTTGACAAGGTAGTTATGATCACAGAGAGAAAAGAAATGCCAAACACCAGATGTCAATATTATTTTACAGGTATGGAAGGTGAACAGAAGGTGGATATATGATTAACACAGAGGAGAGCAATGGTGTGTGTGTGTGTGTGTGTGTGTGTGTGTGTGTGTGTGTGTGTGTGATGGGGGTGTCAAAACCTAGATGCTAGAACTAGGCCATGTAGGTTCATATAATATGAGACATCACTTAAGAAATAAGTTATTTGGTTATAAAGTTTATGGGAAGTGAAGTCTGATAAAATGGATTACAGTGGGGAGAAAACACTATCATCTATTTAGGCATTGACAATTAGCCTGGAGAGTCAAATAGATTAACATTTGTACCTGCATAACAGGCTGAAAGGTTAAATGTTGAAAGTTCACCATAGTGAATTTCAAACAAAAGATCTATAAGGTCTTTGCTTAAGATTTTTAGTGAAGTATAATGTATGTGCAAAAAAAGTTCAGGTCTGGGTATATAATTCAGTAGTAGATCTCATGATTAGCGTCGGCAAGGTCTTCAATACACACACACACACACACACACACACACACACACACACACACACGGAGGAGGAGAAGAAGGAGAAGGAGGAGGAGAAGAAGGAGAAGGAGGAAGAAGAAAACCTAAATAAGCAGCTCGATGCATATTTACAAAGTGAACACACCTGTGTATCTGGCGTTTAGATTTTTCAAATGCATATGAATAGTACCCTAGAACTTTCTCTAACATTCTTTCATAGTCATTATCCCCTCAAAGATTACCAGTATTCTGACTTTTAGTATTATACATCAGTTTTGCCTGTTTTTAAACTGTACATGAATGAAATATTTACTTTTTTAGTCTGGTTCCATGTGTTTGTTACAGATGAGATTTGTCCACACATTTTGCATGTAGTAAAGGTTTACTCATTTGAATCTCTGTGTAGGATTCCATTGCATAAATATACTGACATTAATTATTTTGTATGTGGTACTAGAGATTGAGCCCAAGGGCATTCTACCTCTGAGATACACTCCCCAGCCCCATGTTATAGTTTATTTTGAAACAGGAACTTGTTAAGTTGCTGAGGCTGCCTCTAACCTGTGATCCTTCCATATCAGCCTCCCAAGTACAGGTGTGCAGCACTGTGCCCAGCTTATTAATTGATTATTGACAAACTAGTTTATTTCCAGTTTTCCAATACCTCCCTACATTCTTAGACTGGGACATATTTCTACTGGTGAACTGACCCTAAAATCCCCTAGAATGGCCCAAATGGGGACTCAAAACCTGGTATCACCTTCTCTCTCTGATTATGCCTGAAAAAGCACAAAGAAGGCAGAACAGGATTGTAGAAGCCAGTGAACACATGAGCTATGGCCCCATTTCTCCCTCCAGCAGATGTCATCTAGCCGCCCACTAAGCAGTATCTTCCTGAGGACTCACTTGCATTAGATCCCGTATTGGCACGGAGGAAGAGAAGCAACACACAGAAAAAGAGAGACAGAGGTCTAAGTAGATAAACCACAATGACATTAGTATGAAATGTGTCATAAAGGCCCTATGGGGAGTATGGGTAAGTCTCTTTGGGTTTGAGGCTGAAGGAAACATCCGAGGTCAATGTGCAAATTCATTTACAAGTGGATTATTAGCTGGGTGTGGCGGCACATGCCTATAATCTCAGTACTTTGGGCTGAGACAGGAGGATAGCAGGGTCAAGATCAGCCTCAGTAACGTAGTGAGACTCCCAGCAACCTAGCAAGACTCTGTTTTAAAACAAAAGATAAAAAGAGCTGGGGTGTAGATCAAAGGTAGAATGCCACAGGGTTCAATCCCTAGTACCACAAAAGTAAGTAAAAAAATAATAATACAAGTGGATGGTTGGGGATAATGGGAAAAAATCTGAGACAAAGATAGTGGTGGTAGTTACACAATATGGTAAACATACTTAGTGCCACTGAATTATATACTTAGAGGTGTTTTAAAAAGCCAATTATATGTTACATATATTTGACCAGAATAAGAATACTTTCCTGGACAGTTCTCAGGTGAATAGCTTTCATTATTTTTTAAAGGTGTCTAATATGAGCTCATGGTTCTCTTGGGTTTTTATTGTTGCTATTGTTAATGAATTAGCAGTACTCATTATTGTATCACAGTATAATTAATTATCCAGAGAGTATAAACTGAAAAGACCTTTCCTTGTCACTGGGGCAGGATGATTCTCCACTCACACTGGATGTGGTCGTGCATAACACTTTTTACATTTCACCTCACATGGTGTTGATTTGTGAGCCTGCATCTGACATGCCAAGGATGCTTTATAATATATGGCAAATAAGAAAATGATGAGGAAACTGGTTTTTTTCTTGCAAATTAGGTGCTAGAAAGATTAAAAAAAAAAAAAAAGAGGGAAATGCCAGATTAAAACAAGGTGACTGAATAGATTCTGTTGCAGAAAAGGCACACAAGATTTGGCGGCAGAAACTATGTCTGATAAAACATCTCAAAGGTTGTGTTTTCTGCAACATACTAATGGGAATGTGAGAGAGACTTGTGAAGGCCTCCAGTGCCAGACCAAAAAGTTTACACTTCATCCCGAGGATGAAAAGCTATTGGAGGTCTCATGTGTTATAGGAAGTTGACATGGTTAAAATTTTAGAAAGGTTGCCAGGCATGGTGGCGCACACTTGTAATCCCCGCGCTTGGGAGGCTGAGACAGGAGGATTGCACAGGCTCAAAGCCAGCCTCAGCTACTTAGTGAGGCTCTCAGCAACTTAGTGAGACCCTGTTTCCAAATAAAGTATAAAATAGGTCTGGGAGTATAGCCCGGAGGTAGAAAGCCCCTGGGTTCCACCCCCAGTACCAAAAAAAAAAAAATTTTTAGAAAGGTAAATCTGTACATGTATAGAATAGATGAGGGTGGGGAAGGCAGTGATCAGCCTGGAAATGAAAATACAAAGACTGAATGAGAGCAACGGTAGAAAAAAGTGAGGAAACGGGAATGAAAGCAACACTGTGAAGAAAGAACTTATAGTGCTTAATGGCTAATAGAACATTAAAGGTCATAGTTAAAGAAGATAGCTAGAGCTGATTTCAGAAAGCCCTGCGGTACCATAAATGCAAATTACAAAGGTAGAAAGCCTGTCCTACACTTCAGAGTGTTTCCCATATGTTACCTAGCTCGGTGCCTTGAACACAACCAATACATGATAGATATCTGTTGACTGAATAATAAAAGTGAGTTTATCTCATGTAATTGAGGAGACTACCCATGCTTTCCTGGATTTCCTATGTTTAAACAATAAAAGAGGGTTTCACAGAAGAGTGTTCTCTTTCCTATGGCACATTTCTGCCTACTATAAACTTTTATTGCCTGTAGTGATAAGAGTTTGTGAGGCAACTAACATAAAAATTTAAATGATTCATTATACAATGTCTTAGAAACTTCTCACTTCCTGTCCTAATGCTTAATATTACAATGGATGATATCAACATAGCTAAAGTGTAAAGCCTCCCTCAGAACCTCATTTCAGTCTTCTTTATGTTATCACTACTATTATACCAGGGAATATGCATTATTTATTCTATGTACGACTGAGATGTAAACGGATCTGGATGTCCTCAAGTTTATCTCATCTCTGCAATGTTTGATGTTGGACACTGGATGCCTCCATTTCCTGCAAATCTTATAGACTGGGTGAAAATACCTGTGCCACAGGGTTGGAAAATATAAAATAATGCATATTTGGAAGGTGATCTCAAGGCTTACTCATTATCAAGATTAATAGCTAATATTTTCTGAGTACTTGCTACTTGTCAGGCAATGTTTAAACAGCTTTAGGTTTTGCATTAATTTTTTTCTCTTTAAACCTTTTTTTTAGAACTTGGACTGGGGATGTAGCTCAGTGGTAGGGCATTTGCCTATAATGCATGAGGCCCTGGGTCCAATTCCCAGCACTGCAATAAGGTAAAAAAAAAAAAACAAAACTCATTTAGTCTTCACAGCAATGCCCTTCCATAGGTTTTATCTTGCAGAGGATCACACTGAAGGATAATGAGATTAAGCAATCGGCCTAAGGTCATGAGGCTAGAAAACAGCTTGCGCTCTTACTTGGCTCTGTGTATTAGTGCTAAGATATGAAATCAGGATGCCATTCTTTTCTGTAAGTACTGCTAAAAAAAATATTTGAATTTGAAAAGAGAAAATGTAGTGAATTTGCCCTTCAAAATCCACCCCAGGAACAACGGAGCAACATTAAAGAAAAACAAGAAAGCATAGACAGTTTCTAATATAAGATAAATTGGTTTCCATGAAAGAAATCCAAATGGGTGGGAATCCCTGAAGCTGATGAGCCGAGGGTTTTAACAGGCAATGGTGGGCAGGAGTTTGGCTGAACAAAGGGAAGTCAAAGCTATAGGAAACAGGCGACTGAGTACTTAAAGCCCAGTACTTAAGCCCAGGACTGAGGTGGGGCTGCCCATTTATAAAAGGATGGAGGTGGTAGGATACGCTGCTAAACTCTGCCCAGGGGTGTGCACCTGCTGTGTAGATGGAGGTGCTGAGGCCAAGATACAACACATGGTGAGGATGTCCCAGGCTGCAGTCCACCAGCCCATTTTGCCTCCCTGGTGCCAGTAGAGGCCTCGGTGCCTCCCTTAGAGGGCGATGAGGACTGAGAGCCCCTGGGGCAGAACCCCGGCTTCAAAGTGCCAGGTCTCACCTGTGCCCTGGTGGAGGTGAATTTTACCACTGCTGCATGAGATCCATTCCTGGGGTGGTTCCCTGACCTCTGCTCAGTAACAGGCCTCATTAATCAGGCTGTTACTGGACCAAAGTGTGTGGGGTTCAAGGTAGTGTCCTGGTGTTGCCCAACCTCAGCGATCTATAAGACTCATAATGAAATAAAGCCTGTATATCCTAAAAAGTAAAGATAATTGAAATCTGTTGTGCTCTGACTAGAAATGTAGCCCAGAACATTATGCTTAGTCAGTCTCAGAAAGTAAAAGGTCACGTGTTCTTTCATGGGGAAGATAGGGAGAAACAAGGGACTCCTGGCAGGGTGTGGTGGTGCACGCTTGTAATCCTAGTACTTGGGAGGCCTAGGCAGGCAGGTCACAGGTTTGAGGCCAGCCTCAGCAACTTAGTGAGACCTTTTCCAACTTAGTGAGACCAACCCTATTTCAAAATAAATAAATAAATAAATAAATAAATAAATAAAAATAGGGTTGAGGGTATAGCTTGGATATAGAATTCCCCTGGGTTCAATCCCCAATTACACACACACACAGACACACACACACACACACACACACACACACACACACACACACTCCAGATAAAAAGGAGAGACCCACATGGAGCAATGGAGAGGCTTGGGGGAGACTTGATGGAGGAATCACTTCTATTGATGCTGTGTACATATATGAATTTATCAGCGCCAATCTCAATATCTTCTACAGGGAAGGGGAGGGAGCGGGGTAGGATCCGGAGGGAAACACACCAAGTATTGTGTGCATGTATATTCTTGTCTCTCTAAACCTCATTATGATGTATGACTATAGTGCACCAATGAAAGTATATTTTTTGAAAATTTTAAGTAAAATAAAAGAAAGAAATGTAGTCTAGGATCTGCTCCAGTCATAGCAAACAGGATGACACATAAACAGTCTGATGGGCCCTCTTTCTAGTCCTCCCTGTCTCTACCTTCCTCAAACATTTCCTGTATCTTTACTTCTATGTGGCTGGATCTCGAATAACTTCCTTAAATGCATCTTCCAGCTCACTAATTCACTATGTGGTTGTGTTTATCTTCTGTTCAACTGCTATCCATTAAGATTCATAATTTCAGTTACTGGAGTTTTTATTATTAAAAGTAATATTTGGTTGTTTTTTCAAATCAGCCTATTTGTCAGGTAGTCTCCTTGTTCAATGCCTTTTTCACAACTTTAAAACATTTCAAGCAGAATTACTTTCTATTTTAATTCTAAAAATTGTACATTCTGATTCTACTATGCTTGCTTGATCTCTTATAATTTTTTATTATGAGTTTTGTTGTTGTTGTTGGCTGCCTATCTGTAGGAATTCTTTGAATACTGACGGAGAGTATATTCACCTGGGAAAGTATGTGCTTGCCAATCTCACATCTGGGGATGTTACCCATTTTGACAAGCTCTAAATTTCATAGTTGTGGGTTTTGGACCATGCAAAGAATGTTAACTGAAGTCTCAGACCATGTAAGGTCAGGACAATAGCTGCAAATTCTCAGAGAAGGCATTTTTTCTCCATTTTAAAAACTTCCTCCACCCAGCCCTAGATGGAAATGTTTGCGTGTGGTGTTTGTTTGCAGGACGGCTTTTTAGCTCGCCTATCCTGAGGGTCTGTCTCTGGGTCCAGCAGTTATACGCAATGATAAGCTTTGTCCCCGTCCTGTCTGTGCAGTGAAGTTCAAGGTACACAGATCACTGAAAGTTAGTTATCGGCCTAGTCTCTCCTCCTCCTCCATTCTTGACCCTAGTGAATTCATCCAATCATTGAAAGGTAGGGTTTTTTGGTTTGGTTTTCATTTTTTGTTTGTTTTTTCAGTACTAGGGATTGGACCCAGGGGCATTCTACCTCTGAGCTACACCCTCAGCCCTATTTTCTATTCTTTATTTTATTTTATTTTATTTGGTGGTGGTACTGGGGTTCCTGGAAGCCCTTCTACCTCCGGGCTACACTCCCAGACCTATTTTATATTTTTATTTGGAAACAGGGTCTCTTAAGCCAACAAGGCTGGCTTCGAACCAGCGTGATCCTCCTGTCTCCGCCTCCCAAGCGTGGGGATTACAAGCGTGCTCCAACACGCCCGGCTTATTCTTTATTTTGAAACAGGGTCTCACTGAGTAGCTGAGGCTGTCCGTGAACCACAATCCTCCTGCCTCAGCCTCCCAAATGCTAGCTAGGATTACAAGCATGATCCACCATGCTCAACTCAAAAGGTAGGTCTTAATATTTTATCAACTACTGTTAATCACTATATATAAGAGTGGTTTTAGGGTCTCTAAACACCACAATATTGCTGAAAATAGAAGTCCTCAAATGTATCTGTCATCTTTTTCACAATTCTTCCTATGGAAATTTCCAAATATTTAAAAAGTAGATTGAATTGTGTTAAACATAGCAACAGCTGTGTGTGTGTGTGTATTCCTATCACTCTGCACCTCATGATGATATATAATTATAATAAACCAACAAAATTATATTTTATTCATTTTCTTTTTTGTGGTGCTCAGGATTGTACCCAGGAGCATTCTGCCTCCCAGCTACACCCCTAACCTGATTTTTTAATTTTTTTATTTTTATTTATTTATTTATTTTTGGTGGTACTGGGGTTCCTGGAAGCCCTTCTACCTCTGGGCTACACTCCCAGACATATATTTGCATTTTTTTAATTGGAAACAGGGTCTCCTAAGCCAGCACACGCGGCCGGCTTCGAACCTGTGCGATCCTCCTGTCTCTGCCTCCCAAGCACGGGGATTACAAGCATGTACCACCACGCCCGGCTGACCTGATTTTTTAAATTATTATTTATTATTATTTTTGATGTACTGGGGATGGAACCCAGGGGCTTTTCTACCTCTGGCGTATACTTCTAGACTTATTTTATACTTTATTTGGAAGCAAGGTCTCACTAAGTTGCTGAGAGCCTCACTAAGTAGCTGAGGCTGGCTTCGAACCTGTGCGATCCTCCTGTCTCAGACTCCCAAGCACGGGGATTACAAGCATGCTCCACCACACACAGCTATTATTCTTTATTTTGAAACAGAGTCTCACTAAGTTTCAGAGTGCCTCACTAAGTAACTGAGGCTGGCCATGAATCCAGACCTCCTGTCTCAGCCTCCCAAGTACTGGGATTACAAGCACGTGCCACCACACCCTGCTAAAAAGTATATTTTAAAAAGAATGAATAGTGCTATGAATCCCTGATCATCAACTAGTTGTCAATCTTTGTTTTACTGATTCCTCCCTTTTCCCCCTTTCCCACAGATTTAGAAACAAATTTAAGAAAGCTAATTTTGTTCATAATTATTTTCAAATATTTTTATAAAGGACATGACTGTATTTCTCAAGCAATTCACCAATACCAATATCATAACTAACAGCAGTCCTTTTTATTTAGTTAATTAATTAACCTTTTTTAATTCATTTATTGCTGCGCTGGGGATTGAACCCAGGGCTTTGCACATGCCTACACAAACACTTTACTACTGAGCTACATCTCAGCCTGATATTTCATATTAGTACCAAATATCTAGTCATTGTTCAAATTTCCCTGATTGTCTCATATTTTTTAATATTTTTTAAAATTTTAAATCAAAGTCCAAATGTGGATATTACATTCAACTGATGTGTCTCTTAGATTCTAGATAGGATCTCACCCACATTCTATCACTCCCTTCTAATGTGTTTTGGGTTGAGCTGTGCCTCCCGACCCCCAAATTCAAATGTTGAAGTCCCATCTCCCAAAACCTTAGGATATGACTCTATTTCAAGATAGGGTCTTTGAGGAAGTGATTAAGTTAAAATAAAGCCTTTAGGATGGGACTTAATCCAAACTGATTGATGTCCTCATAAGAAGAGGAAATTTGACAGAGAGAGACCTCAAAGAAGCTTGCACATAAAGAGGTACAATGAGAGGACAAAACAAGAGGTGACCATGTGCAAGCAGAGGAGAGACCTGGGCCGAGGAAGATCTTACCTCCTTGATCTCGGACTTCTAGCCTACAAGACTACAAGAAAATATATTGGTTGTTTAAGTCACCCAGACTGACACTCTGTTACAGCAACCCTAGAGAAGGAATACACAATTTATTTACTTCCAAAACCAGATTGTTGTATTCTTTATCTCTTTAGTATCGTTAAGCACATTCTACTCTCTTCAGTGGTTTAACTGTGAAATTATAGGTCTTTAAAACTTGGAGACTAGGTATAGCTCAGTTGTAGAACACCTGCCTAACATGAGTGAAACTCTAGGTTCAATTCCCAACATACACACACACACACACACACACACACACACACACACACACTATAAACCATGACTAGTAATAGCAAGTATTCTTGTTCATGAAAGGAAAGAAATACTACTTGAGAAAAAAAAAAAGGCTACCCAACAACAAACCCCAGCTAATTGAAACAGATAAAAATAACTCTGGCAAAGAGAAGTGAAAAGGCTGGTAGTATGCATTAAATACATTTCTTTAGAAAATAATACTGCCAGCTATAGAAATTATGATTATAGAACATATGGAGCCAGGCGTGGTGGCACACGCTTGTAATCCCCGCGCTTGGGAGGCTGAGACAGGAGGATCGCACAGGTTCGAAGCCAGCCTCAGCTACTTAGTGAGGCTTTCAGCAACTTAGCAAGACCCTGTTTCCAAATAAAATATAAAAAAGGTCTGGGAGTATAGCCTGGAGGTAGAAAGCCTATGGGTTCCACCCCTAGTACCACCAAAAAAAAAAAAAAAAAAAAAGAACATATGGAAACATTTAAAGCATAAAAATGTATAAATAATAAAAACTAAGAATGAGGTGAATGGAGATAAAAGGAAATGTGAGCTTTGCCCGTTTTGGTTTTTTTGTTTTGTTTTGTTTTGTTTTAATTTATTTTTATTGGTGCATTGTAATCATACATCACATTGGAATGTAAGACTTGAGAGGATATACAAGCACACATCATCCAATTAGCCCTCATCCAGCCCCCATCCCATTCCTTCCCCCTCCCTTGATCCCATGCTTGTTTGGTGATTAACTTTGATACATATGTTTATGTACCTCCTGCTTTTTTTTTTTTTTTTTTTTTGGTGGTACTGGGGTTCCTGGAAGCCCTTCTTCCTCCGGGCTACACTCCCAGACCTATTTTATATTTTTGAAACAGGGTCTCTTACGCCAGCACAGCTGGCTTCGAACCTGCGCGATCCTCCTGTCTCCGCCTCCCAAGTGCGGGGATTACAAGCGTGCGCCACCACGCCCGGCTACCTCCTGCTTTTTAAAGAGGCTCCATCCTCCCCTATTCCATACCCTCTGATTGGTCACCTTAGTTGCTTCACTATAGGGCCCTTTCTATAGCTCAACCACTTCCTGTTGCCCGTTTCCTCCTAGTTATTGCTGATTAGGGGAAGCATCTGGTTTTAATTTTCTGCGATATTTCTCTGTACATGCCGCGTTGCAAATACCGATTCCACTCTTGACGGCCCCAGTTGTGGCCTGGTTACCCGGTGGACTGATCAGACCTCGCTGGCTCAAGAAGCAGCCTTGCCTCATGGGAGGCCCCGGTTCTGGCCTTGCTGGCCCCGACACTGGCCTAACCCCTCAGCTGGCTCCGATCCCGGCCTCGGAGGCCCCAGCACCGGCCTTGCCTCACGGCAGGCTCCGATGTTAGCGAATGGCCCCAGCATCGGCCTAACCCCTCGGCAGGCTCCGATCGAGGCCTCGGAGGCCTCAGTAGCGGTCTTGCCTCAAGGAAGGCTCTGATGCCGGCCAGTGGTTCTGGCACCAGCCTAACCCCTCAGCAGGCTCTAATCCCGGCCTCGGAGGCCCCAGCATCGGCCTTGCCTTGCGGCAGGCTCCGATCCTGGCCTCGCTGGCCCCAGCACCAGCCTAACCCCTCAGCAGGCTCCGATCCTGGCCTCGGAGGCCTCAATAACGGCCTTGAATCACGGAAGGCTCCGATGCTGGCCGTTGGCCCCAGCACCGGCCTAACCCCTCAGCTGGCTCCGATCCCGGCCTCGGAGGCCCCAGCACTGGCCTTGCCTCATGGCAGGCTCTGATCCCGGCCTCGTTGGCCCCGGCACCGGCCTAACACCTCGGCAGGCTCCGATCCCCGCCTCAGAGGCCTCAATAGCGGTCTTACCTCACGGAAGGCTCCGATGCCGGCCAGTGGCCCCTGCACCGGCCTAACCCCTCAGCAGGCTCTGATCCCAGCCTCTGAGGCCCCAGTACCAGCCTTGCCTCGCGGCAGGCTCCGATCCTGGCCTCGCTGGCCCCAGCACCGGCCTAACCCCTCAGAAGGCTCCGATCCCGGCCTCGGAGGCCTCAATAATGGCCTTGCCTCACGGAAGGCTCCGATGCTGGCCGTTGACCCCAGCACCAGCCTAACCCCTCAGCAGGCTCCGATCCTGGCCTCAGAGGCCCCAGCACCGTTCTTGCCTCATGGCAGGCTCCGATCCCGGCCACGCTGGCCCTGGCACCGGCCTGACCCCTCAGCAGGCTCCGATCCCAGCCTTGGAGGCCCCAGCACCATCCTTGCCTCACGGCAGGCTCTGATCCCGGCCTCGCTGGTCCCAGCACCGGCCTAACCCCTCGGCAGGCTCTGATTCCGGCCTCAGAGGCCTCAATAACGACCTTGCCTCACGGAAGGCTCCGATGCCGGCCATTGGCCCCGGCACAGGCCTAACACCTCGGCAGGCTCTGATCCCGGTCTTGGAGGCCCCAGCACCGGCCTTGCCTCACGGCAGGCTCCAATCCCAGCTTTGCTGTGTTCGTCGCTGGCCTCACCTCTCGGCAGGCTCTAATCCGAGCACCCTCTTCGCCCAACTATTTGTCCCATGTTCTCGAGGGTGCGTGGTGGTGGTAGCATTCTGCCTCTGGGGTCATTATTTCAAAAGTTCCAGGTGTAATGTATCAGACCTCTGCCTCCCTTGAGTACTGGCCACTGTCATTGCCACTGCCTCCACCATTTCAAATCTTTCCCAAGCTCTTTTTCCACTCTGAATGTTGTCCAATTTTCCTAAGCATGTGCGACAGTATAAATAAGGTTGGTAGGCTCCGATTTCTGCTTCTCCTAAATACAATTCTTCACCGCCAACGTGGAGACGGCTTTCAGCACCGCCTTTCTCCTTGGTCTCTGCTAAAGTCTCTCTCCTTACAGGTGATGTCCAAGAATCTTAACAATGTAGAGAAGAAGCAGTCCTCCTTAGCGGGGAATTTTTCCAATAATTCCAGTTCATTTGGATAAGTTTTGTCTGCATCTCCAGTATCCTGGTATCCTCCACCTCCTTAACCCCTCTCCGATATTTTCCTTTTTTTCTTCTTCTTTTCCTTTTTTACAGGGTCCTTCCGGGTGGAGGGGGGGGGTCGCCTAGGGGAGCCCCGCCAGCGCCTGCCCACCTGCCCAGGGTCGGGGGTCCGGGGTCCTTCCAGGTGGAGAGGGGGGTCGCCTAGGGGAGCCCCGCCAGCACCTGCCCACCTGCCCAGGGCGGGGGACCCGGGGTCCTTCGCCTGTTTTGAAAAACAGGAAATCAATGGATTACCATGATCAAAAATGAAAATAATTGAACTGGGCGTGGTGGCGCACGCTTGTAATCCCCTTGCTTGGGAGGCTGAGACAGGAGGATTGCACAGGTTCAAAAGCCAGCCTCAGGTACTTGAGAGAAAAAAAAGGCTACCCAACAACAAACCCCAGCTAATTAAAACAGAAGAAAATAACTCTGGCAAAGAGAAGTGAAAAGATTGGTAGTATGCATTAAATAAAACATAAAAAATATAAAATAAAATATAAAAAAGGTCTGGGAGTATAGCCCGGAGGTAGAAAGCCTCTGGGTTTCACCCCCAGTACCATCAAAAAAAAAAAATGAAAACAATTAAAAATCTACCCATGCACACTCCAAATATTTATTATAGCCTCAAATTAAATTATAGGTTTATTGGGTTTTGTTTCTCAAGACTGATGCTCAAAATGTATACTATACTTCATAAAGCCTTGCATATACAAATTGTAATTAAGTCCTTCAAATATGCAAAACTATATTTATTTACAAAATTAGAAGGGCAATTAGTTCATCATACAGCCCCTTCCAACTCGACTAGTTCACGGTTTTGTTGAAGATTAATTACTCAGCTTGCCAAACTTAAATATCAGTGAAATATTTAGTTGTAGTACCTTTTAAATTATAGTCTGATAATCCTAGGACACTAAAAATAAGAAGGCTTCAGGGGCTCTGTGAACTTCCCTCTTATGTAAATATAATTTTTAACATATTTTAAGCCTAAAGAAAATGAACAGATGAATCACAGACAGTGAGAAAATAATCTGCAAATCAAATAATGTACCTATAGCATAGATTTTTAAACTCCTAAAAATATATGTATGTTTATATAATATATATTATTAATATATAAGAAGGATACATTTGGACACAGACACAGAGAAAAACTATTGTGATGGTTAAATTGGATTGTCAACCTGACTGGATCTTGAAAACACCTAAGATGGTGTGACTTTGGATGTATTGATGAGATGGTTGGTTTATGTAATGGTAAATTGAAGAAGCCCTGCATTGAATGTAGGCAGCACAGTTCTGAAAGGCGCAGGACCTGGATAACAGAAGGAAAAAGTCACATGAATGCATGCGTGGTTCTTCCTGAAGAGAACATGTCTGCTCTGAGATATCGGCCTTCAGATTTCAAACTGGACCTTCATCATCGTTTCTCTGGAATTTCCTGTACTGGACCTGAATTAGTGGTTGCTCCAATTCTGGAACTCCAGCTCTTGGACCCCTCGACCAGCTGCACACCTGGCTCTCCACATGCAGTCAGCAATTTGGGACTACACCACTTTGGACTATCACATATAAGATGATTTGATGAATCTCCTTTTACCATATACATTTCCTGTGCATTTTATTAGTCTAGTGAACCCTGTCTCATACAGAAATTAGTACTAGGGAAGTGGGTTGCTGTATCTAAGTCTGATGATATGGATTGTGACTCTTTGGAAATATTTTGTGAGAGGAAATTGAAAGGGCCAGAATGTGGCTAGAAAGGTCAATGGTAGAGACTGAGCTCAGAAGATTTTGTTGAACAAAGAGGACTCTCTAGGAAAATGGCGTAGAGGCCACGTGTGTTACACTTTGACAAAGAACTTATCAGCATTTTGCCTGTGTCCTCAAACTTTGTATGAAATCAAATTGAAAGGTGACTGATAAATAAAACTTGGAGAGGAAATCTCAAAACAGCAAAACATCCAAACTGCATGATGGATGTTGATATCCTCATTCAGAGAATTGTACACTGAACTGCAGGAGTAAAAAATAAAGCAGAGAAAGCCAGGCATGGTGGCGCACACTTGGAATCCCAGCATTCAGTGGGCTGAGACTGGAGGATCGTGGTTGGCAGACAGCCTCAGCTTCTTAGTGAGGCCCTCCACAACTTAGTGAGATCCTGTCTCAAAATAAAGAATAAGAAATAGGGCAGTGAGTGTAGCATGAAGGTTAAATGCCCCTGGGTTCCATCCAAAGAAAGAAAGAAAGAAAGAAAGAAAGAAAGAAAGAAAGAAAGAAAGAAAGAAAGAAAGAAAGAAAGAAAGAAAAAAGGAAAAAGTAAATTTAAAAAAAGCCGCGAAACTTTATAGATTTGCAGCTTGGCCAGAAAGGCATGTGTAAAGCTGGCGTTCAGAAAGATGGTACAGTAAAAGAAAGCAAGATAGATGAAGGGAGGTTAAATGCTTTAATTAGGAACAAAGAAAGAAGCGTGACCTTGCTGAAGGCAGGCTCAGCAGCACCATGATGGGGACCGGGTCTGCCTTGGTTAAGATAGAGACAACTGCAGCCGCAATGATCAAAGAGAGCATGATGACCTCTTTCTGTTCTTGGTCCATCTTAGCACTCACATAATGCTGGCTTTGCTGGAAAAAGAGGGCCATGGAGGCTCCCCCCAGATTCCAAAGGAATGCTACACATTCCAGGCAATGTGTAGCAGGGTTAGGATCCCTGCAAGCAGGGCCAAATGAGGCACTCTGTGAAGTTGTGAGGGTGAAACCAAGGTTGGCAAGAAGAAAACTCCTGAGATTTAGAAGTGCCAGGTTCATGGAATGACTGCAAAGAAAGGCTACAAGCTGAGCCATGGAGCCAGGTGGGAAGAGTGAGAACACTGCAGTCATCCAGAGGCCCTTGCAGGACTCGCGGCACTGTCACGTGCTCTGGGCAGTGGAGCCCCAGGATTAAATGCTTGCCCTGCCCGATGTCAATATTGTTTTGGTCCCATTCTTTCTTTTAGTGGCTTTATTCCTCCCTTTGGGAATGCAAATATTTACTCTTTGCCATTGTTTATTGGATGCATGTAACTTTCTTTTTATTTTGATCTTCATTTTCTTTTACAGGAGCTCACAAGAGTTCACTTTGAGTCTCAGAAGAGACTTGGGACTTCTGAGTGATGCTAGAACTGTTAAGACTGTGGGAAGTCTTGGAAATGGACTAAATACATTTTGTATTCTCAAGTAGGCGTGAGCTCTTCAGGGGCCGGGGCAGAATGTTATAGTTAGATATAGGATGTTCTCTAAAGAGCTAATTTATTAATATTCAGGGTTGAGATAGTTATGAAAGTTGTAATCTCAACAGTGGATTAATCCGTTATAATGGATTTCTCTGGGTGGTGGCCTGAGCTGGCAGGGAGTGGCTAGAGAAGGTGGGTGCCTAGGGCTGCTGCTTTGGTGATTGTATATAGTTCCTCTTCTCTCGGTCACTCTCTCTCCAGGCTTCATGATATGAGAGCAAAGCCTTGTGCGCGCACGTTCTCTCTCTTCTCTCTCTCTCTCTCTCTCTCTCTCTCTCTCTCTCTCTCTCTCTCTCTCTCTCTCCTCCCCCCCCCCCCGCTGCCATGCACCAAGATCCCCAGCCCCTGGCCTCCCATGGGCTGAACCCCAGTATCTCCAAGGATCTCATGATTGATAAATCTTCCTTTCTCTAAGTTATATAGACAAGTCTTTTAGATTATACCTGTGAAAATGCTGGTGAATACAGTCATTAATGATAATGATTGAGCCTATATTGTTTGCTAATAAGAGCTGTATTCGTTGCTAATAAGAATAAGCTTTCATACTTAAGCAAAACAATAAAATCCTTTTCTCTGCCTCTAGCCTGTCAGCCAAGAGCTGCAGCCAGTACTGACCTCGGTCAGCTAAAAGTTAGCTGTTAGCCCAGCTAAACATGGAATGGTAAAACAAACACTAAATTCTTACCATACTTTAAGACTAAGAGAACCTATACCAATTACCAAGTACACAAAAGAGTTATAGCCCAAAGCCTCCATACTTTGAAGACAAGTTTTCAACATAATAAATAACTTCTAGCAGCTAGAGATAGAAAAAGGCTGAAAACTCTCCAAGGACACGGGTGCATGGTACATGCCTCCTCCGAAGTGGGTACATGCCATGTACCCCCTGGCCTTGTTAGCTAAGTAACACGTCTTGGTCATAAATCCAACAAGAAAGGCTTACACCATGGAGGTAACTGGTGGGTGGGCCTGCACCTGCATTAGGTCAGAGGGAGACAAAAAGACCACTGGCTAAGCAGGATGGGAAAAAGGAGATTATGAATCCTTATAAAAATTGTTCTAATATTCAAAACTCCAGTAACTTATTTTCAAGTTACTCCACTGTACCTCTAATGCAGTGCTTTGTAATTTCTGTCTCTTTCTTTCTTCCTTTGTAATAATAAAATTTCTTAATCATACAGCAGAAGAGTTCTGGCTATTCTTTTCTACAAATAGCTAAGAACAAGAGCCTGCGGCTACACATTACACCATTACAGTTTCAGCGCCCAACAGGGACACTGCTACTGTTTTGGTGTGGCCACCATAACAATTAATATGTGTAACATGTATGCCTTTTGGCTCCATTGTACAAAGTTATTTAAAATGTAAATATTGCATATGCCTTTTATAGAATAGAATAGAGGAACAACTTGTACCCAGAATACATAAAGAACTTTTGCAAGTCAATACTAAGAAAACAACTCAGGTTTTAAAAGGATGACTATCTAAATAGATATTCATCAAAGATTTACAAATGGGCAATAAAGTCATAAAAACATGCTCAACATGATTAGTCACTATAGAAACACAAATTGAAACCATAAAGAGCTGCCACTTTATACTCACTCAAATGACTATAATCAAAACAGAGTGGAAGTGGTGGTACACATCTATAATGTCAGTGCTTTGGAGGCTAAGACAGGAGGATCACAGGTTCAAGGCCAGCCTCAGCAACTTAGTGAGATCCTCTTTCAAACTAAAAAATTAAAAGGACTGATGGTGTAGCTCGGAGGTAGGATGACTCTGTGTTCAATCTCTAGTACCAAAAAATAAAAGTAATAAACAGAAACAATAACAAGTGTTGGTGAGAGAATATAGAAACACTAGAATTCTCAAACATTGCTGGTAGGGATGTAAAATGGTACAATGACTTTGGAAAAAGTTGGCAGTTTCTTAATCTATAAAATATAAGCTTAATATATATGATTCAGTATATTTATTCTTAGGAATATATGGAAGATAAATTACAGCACTGTGTTCATCCAACAAATGTTCATAGTAGCATTATTCAGAACAGTACAAAATTGGAAAGAACCAAAATGCTGTTTAACTGGTAAGTGGTGTAGCTAAAAAAATGAAATACTGCTCAGCAATGGAAAAGAATGAAATGCTGACTTATGTTACAAGTTGGATGCATCTCATAAGCCTGTTAAACTAAGTAAGACATAAAAAAATGTGACATTCCATTTAATGAAATGCATAGGAAGGAAAATCTTTACAATTCAAAGTTGTCTGATGCTTGGATGGAAATAAAGGACTGAAATTGGGCCTGAGGAATCCTTAAAAGTCAAAGAAATGTCCTAAAATTAGATTAGTAATGGCTACCAAACTAATTCTATGTATTTACTGAATTCTAATTCTACATATTTACTAAAATTTATTGGATTGTACTTAAAATGGGTGAGTTAGCTGGAGTGTGGCCTGGTGGTAAAGTGTGTGCTTAGCATGTATGAGGTCCTAGGTTCAATTCCTTAGCACAAAAAAAAAAAAAAAAAAACAAGATAAAACAAGTGGAATCTAAATTTCAATAAAGCTATTTTTAAAAAAAATCTAGCCAGGTATGGTGGCACATGCTTGTAATCCCAGCATTTGGGAGGCTGAAACAGGAGGATCGTGGTTTGCAGACAGCCTCAGCTACTTAGGCCCTTTGCAACTCAGTGAGACTCTGTTTCAAAATAAAGAATAAAAAATAGAAGCCAGGCATGGTGGTGCACACTTGTAATCCCAGCATTCGGGAGGCTGAGACTGGAGGATCACAGGTCGTGGACAGCCTCAGCTACTTAGTGAGGCTCTCTGCAACTTTATGAGACCCTGTTTCAAAATAAAGAATAAAAAAATAGGGCAGGGGTGTAGCTTGGAGGTCAAATGCCCCCGGGGTCCATCCCAAAACCTGCAAAAAAAAAAAAAAAAAAAAAAATAGGGCTGTGGTGTAGCTCGGAGGTAGAATGCCCCTGGGTTCCATCCCCAGTACTGTAAAAAGAAAGAAAGAGAGAAAGAAAGAAAGAAAGGAAGGAAGAAAGAAAGAAAGAAAGAAAGAAAGAAAGAAAGGCTCTTACAATATGCCTTTTATAAATATCTGTAGAAGTATGTAATTATTTTATTATTTAAAAATTTTATAAAAGTTCATGCAAACATATTTGCCATGCCCTATTGTTTATACATATTAAAAATGACATATTGGAAACCTACATGTCAATTTATGTAATTTTTATATGTATCTCAGAATAATTCTTCTCCAGTGATCTCTAGTATCTGGTAATCAGAACTGTAAAATTATAAAATGATCAATATAATACACTAAAACCACTTCTAACTGATATTTATGAATCAGATTGTTTTCTTAATATTGTACAACCAAAAGAAATGAAGAAATAAATTTATTTCAGAGGCTAACTACACCAATAATCCATAAATACTCTTTGCAACATTTACATTAATAAAAAATTCTGTTTTTATACGTTATCATCCACAAAAGTAAATATTATATATTTTAGCATGTAAAATACTTATATCAATTGATATATTCATCTTTATATATTGGATTAGTGTGATTATTTTTAATTTTTAAAAGGTTTTATTGTTAAGCCAGACATGGTGGCACACACCTGTAGTCCTAGTATTTGAGAGGCTGAGACAGGAGGATTTCAGGTTCAAGGACAGCATCAGAAACGTAGTGCTCTTGTCAGCAATAAGACCCTGTTTCAAAATAAAAAATAAGGAGACAGACCAAGATGGCGGTGGCAGCGGCCAATATTCAGGAGAGGTAGACAGATCCAATCCAACTCGCCTTGAGCTGTTGGAGAAATCTCCCCAAAAATTGACTGCTCCTGCCCCACATGCTCAGGAATTCTGGACAACATACTATGTAAGAAAAATGTCTGGGTTGAGTCAGAGGGAGCTCCGCCCATATGGCGGGCCAGCTCGCTGCACCAGGCATCCCAAGAGACCTCAGCATTTATGGCCGCCATGCTTCTCTGTGCTGCGCTGGGGGCAGAGGCATGCTTGCAGCAGCGGATCCCACTCTCCATGGTACACTGTGTGCTTTCACTTTTATTGGGGAGATAAAATCCATTGATGCTAGGGAATTGGGCTTCCAGCTTCTGAAAATGACACATGCTGTTTCCTCCTACTAATACATATATATAGTATATATACTATATACTAATATATACATATATATATTATATATATATATTCCATATGTATATATATGGAAAAATGGAACCTCTGTAGACGTCATGCCCATGGTGATAGGGACCAGAGCCTGCTGCGTGGCAGGGCTGGGTCTGGAGCCAGCAAGGCTGGGCCCGGAGCCTGTCACATGGCAGGCCTGGGACTGAAGCCTGCTCCACAGCAAAGGGCCAGCAGGTCCCTGCAACCCTGTGGCCAGAAAACACTAGAAGCTGCAGCTGCCTCACCTCATATCTCAGCAGATTCCTAGATCTGAATGACCTCTATTAAAAAAAATTGGTTGTGAGTGAATCATCTTGTCAAAGTTACTCACCTTCTGGCTTTCAGGATTTCAGTAAGTGGGAATAAGTGTGGAAATTAAAACAAGGACTTCCAAGGATGTAAGAAACTAATTGATCAGATGTGGAGAAATAGAAGCTCTAATACATTGGTGGGATTGCAAGTTGGTGCAACCACTTTGGAAAACAGTATGGAAGATCTTCAGAAAAAGGAAAACGAACTTACCATATGATCCAGCAATACCACCACTGGTAATGAAATAATGAAAACCAAAATACCAAACAAATGCATGAACAACCATGTTCATAACTGCACAGTCCACCATTGCCAAACTGTGGACCCAGCCAAGATGTCCTTCAACAGATGAGTGGATTTCAAAACTATGGATTGTGTACAATGGAATTTTGCCCAGCCATAAGGGAGAACAAAATTATGTCATTTACAGTGAAATTACACAAAAAATAAGAAATCAGAAATCAGATAATTTTCCTAATGTGCGAAAACTAGGGAGAAATGGGTAACAGGAGGAACTCTAGATGAAGGGACCCTATAGAGGAGCAATTAAGATGACATATCTGAGGGGATAAGAGGGAGGATAAGGGAAACTCTCTTTAAAGCACATAATGTACTTAAACTCATCAAAGTCAATCAGGAAGCCAAGCATGGGTAAGAGGGAGGAGGAGGGAAGGTGTTAGGGATTGGGTAAGGGCTGATTGGGTGATGTGTACATATATATCTCCACAAGTGTTTTATTCCATTAAGATGTATGACTATAATTCACCAATAAAAATTTATTTAAAACATTTTAAAAATCCAAATATTCTTTATAGTAAAAAACAAATAAATAAAAATAAAATATAAAAAGAGCTAGGAGTATAGCTCAGAGGTAGATGACCCTGGGTTCAATTCCCAGTGCCAAAAAAATAATTTTTTGTTTTGTTTTCTTGTTAAAACAAAAATTAAATGAATTCTTTCAGGTCATAGTTAGTACAAAAAGATAAAGTCCAACATTTTTACTAGTTGGCTGATCAGAAAGAACTTCAATTTTTTAAAAAAGCCTTTTTAGTATACTTTAAGTCTGCCATGAAGGTAGTAGGTAAGTTATTTTGTTGCTGTTGTTGTTGTTGTTGTTGTTGTTGTTGTTGTTGTTGTTGTTGTTACTAGAGAGTGAACCCATGGGCATTCTACTTCAGAGATGTACCTCCAGCACTATTTTTCAATCTTTGTTATGAAACAGGGTCTCACTAAGTTGCAGAGGGTGGCTGGAGAACCTGGGATTCTCCTGTTTCAGCTTCCCAAGTACCGAGATTACAGACATGTCTACCACCCCTCGCATAGGTGAGATTTTATTTCATATGACAAATATTTAACTATGAAAAACTTTTTTTTTAGAAAATCAAATGTTCCAAGCTGGTCATGGTGGTACACGCTTGTAATTCCAGTACCTGAAAGGCTTAGACTGGAGGTTTGTAGGTTCAAAGCGAGCCTCAGCTATTTAGAGAGGCCCTTCAAAACTTAGTGAGACACTGTTTCAAAATAAAGAATAAAAAACAGGGCTGGGGGTATAGTTTTGAGGTAGAAAGCCCCTGGGTTCAATCTCCAGTACTGCAAAAAAAAAAAAAAAAAAAATCAGATGTTCTATTTTCTTCCTTCACCTGCATTTCATAAGAACAGACTGACCTGGCCTCTTCCTCTTTCCTCTTGGTTGGAATCCAAAGAGGAGGACTAGAATTCTGATTGCTATCCTGGATTATGAAATGACTTTAAGAATGGAAGCTACACAGAACAAAGCAATGAGACAGAGGAATATTTATCCTTATAACTATGGAATAGCTACATCATGGTCACCTGGAATCTAGGGAGAATTACTTCCAGATACTAGAATCCATGGATGCTCAAGTCCCTTGTATAATAGGTGTTGTATTTTCATGTAACCTATGTATGTCCTCCCTTATGCTTTCTCTAGATATTTATAATATCTAATACAATGTAAATGCTATGAAGTAGTCTCTATACTGTATCATTTAGAAAATAATGATAAGAAAAAAATTCGTACATGTGCGGTACAGACAATTTTTTTTCTGAATACTTTGATAGGCGTTTGGTCAATTTCAGAAATGAAGATTCTGCAGTTATGGAGGGCCAATTGCACTATCTTTGGAATGACCACCTCTAGATTTTTTTGAACATGAAAGATAAATAAAAATATATATTGCTTATGCCACTGTCTCATAGCTAAATGATCCCAAGGTAAGAGTGGTTCAGAGAGAGGGACTTGTAGACACAAAGTCCCTGGGGCAGGAAAGTGCTTGGCATCTTGAAGACACAGTGAGGTAAGTGTGGCTGGGAGAAAGTAACAGGAGGAAGAACGGTTAGAGGTGGGATGCGGGCCAACAGGGAACCAGAAGGCATAGGGCCTGGCATATGTAGGAACTTTGTGCTTCCATCTCATTTTGTGTTTTATTTCCTGAGACAGGGCCTTCCCTTGGTGCTCAGAATGGCCTCAGATGACCGGGCTTAAGTCATAGAAGCTGGGACCATGTGTGCACCAATGTGCATGGCTAAGCTTTTATTTATGAGAAACCATCAGAGGATTTTGGGAAGAAAAATAACTTGATTGATTTAAGTTTTAAAAGATCCTTTTGGGACTCCAGATAATGGAGGGGAAACCTCAACAAAGCTGAAATGGAAGGGTAGGAGACAAAGAAGGCTGAGGTTGATTAATGGAGGAGCTACATTCGAATACGTGTTAAAGTATGAATGTAGCATGATCAACCTGGACACTCGTTGTTGGGAGGGGGAGAAGTGAAAGTGAGGGGTGGGAGAGAGTACCAAGCACAGTCTGAATGTCATTTTCAATATGATCCACATAAAAATTTTAAAAAAATTAAAAATAAGAAAGAAAGAAACAAAAAAAGATCCTTTTGCAGAGAAGAGGCCAATGCTAATGCTTTTAAATTTTCATGTGAGTACTTAAGTATTTATTACAAATATTTTCTATGCTACTCTTTTTGATGGGGGGTGAATGGGTGGTACTAGTGATCGAACCCAGGGTAATTTTGCCTCTGAGCTACACTCCCAGCCCTATTTTGTTTGTGTGTGTGTGTGGGTCTGGGGATGGAATCCAGAGGCATTTGACCTCCAAGCTACACCCCCTGCCCTATTTTTTATTCTTTATTTTGAAACAGGGTCTCACTGAGTTGCAAAAGGGCCTCACTAAGTAGCTGAGGCTGTCCGTGAACCGCAATCCTCCAGTCTCAGCCTCCCAAATGCTGGGATTACAAGTGTGTGCCACCACACCTGGCTTTATTTTTTATTTTAAAACATGGTCTTGGTAAGTTGCTAAGGCTGGCCACAAACCTGCAATTCTCCTGTCTCAGCCTCTCATGTACTAGGATTACAGGTGTGTACCACCATGCTCAGTTCTACACTACTTTTATGTATTGATGTTTTCCTAGGTTTTAAAATTCATGAAAACTTGCCACAATCACCTTTATTAACCAGTCAAGGCTAAAATGGAACCATTTATAAGCATTTAACAGAATTTATAACCATTTAACAGAATAAAGAAGGGGTTAACACAAAGCATCTGTCTATGCTTGTGTGTGTTTATGTTTGTTATGTTTGTCTACGTGGATGCTGCTGCACAGAGTGTGTACAGCATGTGGTCAGCTCACAGAGCTCTGCACTTGACTCTCCTCTGGGTTTCACTGACCTGGAGGGTGACTGTGACTAAGTCACTCAACCTTCCTGTGCTACAAAAGTGTAATCATCTCTACCTGCAAAGATTTTGTGAAGATTACTGTTTAGCATAGGTTCCTACCACAGAATAATCACCCCACAAATGGTGAACAGTTTTCATCAAAATTAATTACAATTACCAGAGTTTAAAAAGTTGGCTCAGAGCAATATGAAATTTTCCAGATATTAAAGACTATGTTTCTCTGTCATGGGTGGAGACAGATTACACAAGTATTTTAGGTACTTGGATGAAAAAGCTCTCAAGTGCATCTAATTTTCTTAACTCTGATAACCCAGAAGTTCCTATGTAGGCACTATGAGCCTCTCAACCATACAGGGGAAATTAGCAAACTAATTTAATTACCATTCTGAATCATACCTTCATTTCTTGTGCGTTTAATTATTATGAGTCAGCAACCATGAACCTCATTAGTACAAGTGCACTGAACCTACATAGGTGAAGCCCAGCCTCTTAACTAGATTGATCCTACCTAAGTAATTATTCAGCAATTTATGATTCAATAACCAATTTAGACATCAAAAGAAGCAAAACCCTGTTTTCTACAGCTATTAAGGATAAAAAATGGCATTTAAAATAAGCAGACTTTGAATTGCTAAGCAGGCATGTAAGAAACTTAAAAGCTGACATTTTATTCTAATTATAAATAAAATAAAACTGAGTCAGGTGTGATGGCTCACACCTGTAATCCTAGTACTTGGAAGGCCTACATAGGAGAATCTCAGGTTTGAAACCAGCATCATCAACTTAACAAGGCCTTCAGCAAATTAGTGAGACTCTGTTTCAAAATAAAATATAAAATAGGGCTAGAGGTGTTAACTCAGAAGTAGAAAACTTCTGGGTTAAGTCCCCAGTACTGGAAAAAAACTCTAGACAAACAGAAAAATCAGTAGTTCTTCTAAAAAACTGTATAAGAAGTAAGGACACAGGACAAACAACTGGTCCCAAAAGCTAGAGAGATAGAAAAGTGGATCCAATACTTGAACAATACACTATAATATAACACATGGCAAAAAGAAATTTTAAAACATTTTTTGTACCAGTATTGGGAATGGTCTAGGAAGATTTGAGAAAGCTATGATTATTAATATATTCCAAAAATTGGGTGAGGGGCAAATCTGTGAAAGGACTTGATTTCTGCCTAGAAGCAGGCAAATATTTCAATGTAAATTAACCTAGCTAAAGGTAATTAGCAAGTCTACAGGAGAGGGGAACTAGGACTTCCTCATCCTCATTCTAAAGACAGGTTTACATAATAATTGCATAATCTAGCTAGGATAAGAGGACGGGTTGACCTTCGTGAAAGGAGACACCTTGCCACACCTTGCTGGGGGAGGAACCTTACAAGGAAGTTACTATGTCAGAATTATGTAAACAAGATGGAGGTCATGGGTATAAAAAGTCCTGTCCACATGTATCTTTGGTGAGGCATTCATTTGAACCACCCCCCATGCCATTCTGGCATGGGGCTGTAACTATCTTCTGTATTTCTATCTTTTTTATAAACTTCTTTAAATCTCCAGCAAGAGTCTGGGCTAATGTGTATTTACCCTTAGCTCAGGACAAGAACCCACGTTTTTTCTGGTTTTGGGGGTTTTTTTGTATGTGTTTTGAGGGAAATTGTGTCTGGGACCCTCACAGAGGTCCCCAGAGACAGTTTCCCCAAAACCATAACATTCACAAAACCATAACCTATTTGAATATCAGTAAGTCTTTATTTACTGTATTTTCCCAGGGAGAAAAGAATGGAAGGGAAGAATTAGTTAAAACATTTTCATTTAAATGAAAATGAAAATATAATTTAGCAAAATATGTGGGATTCAGCAAAAGCAATCCATTCAGGGAGATTTATGGCATTGAACACTAATGTTAAAAAAGAAGATCTAAAATTAATAATCTAACCTGAAACACTAGGGAAAATCCATCAAATTAAAGACAAATTAAGCAGTAAAAATAGAAATAATAAAAATTAGAGCAGAAATAATGAAATTAAAACCAGAAAATAGAGAAAATGAAGAACCCAGTAGATGGTTCATTGAAAGATCAGTAAAACTGATAAGCCTCTAACTACACTAAGAAAAAAAGAGAACACAAATTGTTAATATTAGAAATGGTAAAGCCAGGTATAATGGCACATGCTTGTAATCTCAGCATTTGGGAAGCTGAGACAGGAGGATCAAGGTTCAAGGACAGCCTCAGTTACTTAGTAATGCCCTTTGCAACTCAATGAGACCCTGTTTCAAAATAAAGAATAAAAAATAGGGCTGGGTGTGTGGTTCAGAGGTAGAATGCTTCTGGGGTTTGTCCCCAGTATCGAAAAAAAAAGAAAGAAAGAAAGAAAGAAAGAAAGAAAGAAAGAAAGAAAGAAAGAAAGAAAGAAAGAAAGAAAGAAAAGAAAGAAGAAAAGAAAGAAGAAAGAAAAAAGAAAATGCAGAAGCTGGGCGTGGTGGTGCACACTTGTAATCTCAGTACTTGGGAGGCTGAAACAGGAGGATTACAGGTTCATGGCCAGCCTCAGCTACTTAGTGAGGTTCTTCACAATTTAGTGAAACCCTGTTTCAAAATAAAGAATAAAAAATAGGCCTTGGGGGTGTAGCTTGGAGGTAGAATGCCCCTGTGTTTAGTTCTGTGTGTGTGTGTGTGTGTGTGTGTGTGTGTGTGTGTGTGTGTGAGAGAGAGAGAGAGAGAGAGAGAGAGAGAGAGGAAAACAGGCATTGCTGAAGATCTCACTGACACCTAAAGGATAATGAAGAAATACTGTAAATGGGACTGTCCCCACAAAGTTGATAACCTCAGTAAAATGAGATAGCAGCTCCTCACACAAAAATTCATGGACAATCTGAATAAGCCCCCCCATATGTATTAAATTAAGTCAATAATTAATAGCTTTCCAAAAAAAGAAATCCCAGGCTCAGATGGGTTCACTGGCAAATTCTACCAAACACCAAAGGAATTATACCAATTCTCTACAATCTCTTTCAGAATATAGAATTAAAGAGAATACACTCAGTTCTCCATATCCATGAGTTCCACATCCTTTCATTTCTTATCTATAGACCAAACCAACTTGAATCAAGAGAATTCAGGAAAAGAAATTGTACCTGTACTAAACATTATACAGACTGTTTTTTCCTTCTCATGTCATACTTTTAAAAAAGATGGTAAAATGGCATGTTCCCAAATGCCCCTTTTCATTCCCCAAAACCTAGGTAAGTTTAAAAAATAAAAGCCAATCTAGACTAGAATGATTGGGGATGAGTTAACACCCCCATACCTATTATCTTAAAGGACACTGTTTTTCTAGCATGTTTCTGGGAACTAAGGCACACAAGTATTGTCTGTAGAATGCTGCTTTCTTGCATGCATGCACTACATGACATCTGCTCCCAGGGAGGCTGGTCATATAAGCAACAAAGTAAAGTAAGCAAATCAGTGATGTCACTGCTTCTGTACCCCAGCATATAAAACCCCTCTCCCTGTGGTACCTGGTGCAGATCAGAGAACCATAGACAGGGTAATGCTCTGCCAGGCTGTCCCCCTTGGACAAGGTGTCAAGAGCAATAGGAGAGGTACTTTCTGTTGAGGCACCAAAGGCATTACATGAAGCAGAGGTCCATCTGTCCAGCCCATTGCCACTGGACTTTCCAGTGATGCACCTACCCAGCCCATTGCCACCAGACCTTCTGGCAAATCACCTGTCCATCCTATAAACACTGGCTTTCTCCAGTGTTGATTCCCTATCCCACTGCCATAGCAGGGGTGGGCTGTAAATGTTATACTTGTCATTATTCCCTAAGAAATAAAGTATTACAGCCAAATACATAACACTGACATTGTATAGGTATTAAAGTAATCTAAAGATGATTTAAAGTATAAGGGAAGATATACATAGATTCTAGATGCACCATTTGACATAAAGAACTTGAGTACCCAAGGGTCTTTATATCATCAGGGTTTCTGGAACCAATCTCCCATAAATGCCAAGGGATAACAATACTTTCTAACTCATTTTATGAGGCCTACATCACTCAGACATAGAGCTACAGTAATCAAGACAGTGTGATAATCGTGAAATAGTACACAAATAAAACAACAGAGCAAATACAGAGCCTAGAAATATCCTTATATAAATATACCAAACTGATCTTTGGCAAATATTTTACACCCTTTAAAAAAGCTAACTTAAACCACATCCCTAAATATATAACATAAAACTATAAAACTCCTACATGTTAATATAGTAGAAAGAACCAGTGAATGGGATGTAGCAATGACCTTTTAGATACAATAACAAAGGCAGAATTTATGAAAGAAATCATTAATACACTGAATTTTATTAAAATTTAAACTTCTCTGAGACAGACATTGTCAATAAGAAGAAAGGGGTTGGGAATATAGTTTAGTGGCAGAGTGCTTGCTTAGCACGTGTAATTTCCTGGGATTGAACATAAGCACCACAAAAGAACAGCAGCAAAAGAAAAAAAAGACTAGAAAACTGAGCAGAGAGCATAAAAGAAATCCACCTGCCTTGTGGCCATAGGCACCACAAAGATACCATCTTGCCTCACTGCACCTGATGCCAGATCATCAGAATTGTAAGCCATCAGTTCCTCCTGTGCAAACACTGGCTACAACTTCCAGCAGTGGCGGCCAACCTCACCACACCCTCCAGAGATCTAGAGCAGCACTCAACAACACTGTAAGTGAAGTTGCCATCCCAATGGGAGAATGCCCCCAGGAACTCGTGCAGCCGCAATAAACTCCCTGGGTCTGAGACTTTGCAGTTCAACCCAGCAAAGATGGGGGTGGAGCCTACTGTTTGACATAGCAGAGGCTCAGACAGACTCAGGCTCTACATCAGTGGAAAGTGTTAGGGGAGACCTACACTTAACACTAGCTCCAACTAGTAGATTCTCGAGGATCACCATAGACCAAACAGTTGTGGTGAATGGGGAGAAGGTAGAACAGCCCAGCCCTAGCTGTGGAGAACAGAAACTCTTACATTGAGTACAGTCTCAAAGGCATCCGCTACCTATGGAGGCAAGGAGAGACCGAGATTCCATATCTGTGGAAAGCATGGAGGGTTACTTGAGCTTAACACT
Organism: Muscardinus avellanarius; assembly: GCF_963383645.1. NCBI lineage: Eukaryota > Metazoa > Chordata > Mammalia > Rodentia > Gliridae > Muscardinus > Muscardinus avellanarius. The sequence goes on along the minus strand of NC_137791.1, from coordinate 63,944,765 downwards.
AGATCCAGCCCCATTGATACCTGACATCTGCATAGACTGAGAAAGACTCAGAAAACCAGGCCTCCAGCAGAAAAGGTACCCTGGCACTTGGTGTCTGCACAGAGAGACACTGCAGAGGCCCAATTTGCTGAATATTCATATATTTGTAGGGTTGTATTAATTTTTTGTTCTTTGTTCTTTTTTGTGTGTCTAAGTGTGTATGCTTGTTTATTTATTCTCTTCCCAAACCCTCTCTCAAGCTTCTTTCCTTGCACATACCTACTCTCTTCTTTATATCCCTTTTCTTTTTTTTTCTTTTTTTCTCTCCTCTTTTCACTTCCTTGTCTTATATTAAGTCCACTTCATTTCACTATACTAAAAACTCTACATTGGTTACTAGAATACTTCTGCATATTCACTGTCTCTTATCTCTACCATATACTATCTTATCAAACTCATACTCATTCTATTCGATCCTATCTTTGGCTTTACCCTATTCATGCACTTATGACTTCACTTCCCTCCTTACTCAACAATCACTGTTGAATACTACATAACTTGCCCTTGGATATACCAGCTGACACCTACAGACTGAGAAGAATCTATAAAAAAAAAACCCCACAAAATAGCCAAATTAGATCTTAGCAACAAAAATTGTGCAGGAAGAATCACAATACCTGACTTTAAACTATATTACAAAGCCATAATAATAAAAACAACATGATACTGACACAAAAACAGATACATAGACCAATGGAGCAGAAAAGAAGACTCAGAAACAAATTCACACACTTACAGCCACTTGATTTTTGACAAATGGGCCAAAAACATACACTGGAAAAAAGCCTGTTTAACAAATGGTGTTGGCAAAACTGGTTAACCATATGCAGAAAAAGGGAAATAAATCCCACTTTGTCACCCTGAACAAGGGTCAATTCAAGAGGGATCAAAGACTTGGAAATTAGACCAGGTAACTTGAGGCTCCTTGAAAATAGTGTACGCCTAACAATGCAACACATAGTCACAGGTAAAAACTTTCTCAACAAGACCCCAAAGGCACAAGAAACTAAAAGGCGGATCAATATATGGGATTGCATTAAACTAAAGAGCTTCTGTACAGCAGAGGAAACTATCAAGAACCTCAACTGAGAGCCAACAGAATGGGAGAAGATTTTTGCCAACTACCCCTTTGATAGAAGACTAATATCTAGAATATACAATGAACTCAAGAGACTCAGCACTAAAAAAAAAATAACTCAATCAAAAATGGGCAGGTGACTTCACAAAAGAAGAAATTCAAATGGCCAATAAATGCATAAAAAATGCTCAACATCATTAGCAACACTGGAAAAAAGCTTCTTTAACAAATGGTGTTGGCAAAACTGGTTAACCATATGCAGAAAAATGGAAATAAATCCCACTTTGTCACCCTGAACAAGGGTCAATTCAAGATGGATCAAAGGATTAGCAATCAGAGATACAAATCAAAACGACCCTGAGATTTCACCTAACTCCAACTAGAATGGCAATCATTCAAAACACAAATAACAACAAATGCTGACGAGGATATGGAGAAGTGGGAACTCTAATACATTGCGGGTGAGATTGCAAATTAGTGCAACCACTTTGGAAAACAGTATGGAGGATCTTCAGAAGAATGGGAACAAACTCACCATATGATTCAGTAATACCACTTCTCAGTATCTACCCAAAAGAATGAAAACCAAACTACCAAACTAATGCATGTGTATTTATGTTCACAGCTGCACAATTCACAATTGCCAAACTATAGGACCAGCCAAGATGTCCATCAACAGATGAATGGATTACAACACTATGGGATATGTACACAATGGAATTCTACTGAGCCATAAAGAACAACACAATTACATCATTTATAGGGAAATGGATGAAACTGACAAACATTATGCTAAGTGAGATTAGTCAGTCACAAAAAATAAGAAATTAGATGGTCTCTCTAATATATGGAAGCTAGGGAGAAAATGGGTCATAGGAGGAACTCTAGACAAAGAAGGTCCCCTTGACACGCCCACCTCCCTTAATCATTAGCAGCCCCCAGATTCCTCGGTATAACTCAGTTTTCGCCCACACATGCCAGAAAGGCATTTCCATGTTTTGATGAGCCAATCTACAAGGCCACTTTCAAAATCAGCATCAAGCATCAGGCAACCTACTTATCTCTCTCCAATATGCCAGTGGAAACTTCCGTGTTTGAGGAAGATGGATGGGTAACGGATCACTTTTCACAGACCCCTCTCATGTCCACTTATTATTTAGCCTGGGCAATTTGCAACTTCACATACAGAGAAACTACCACCAAGAGTGGGGTCGTAGTACGATTATATGCAAGACCTGATGCTATCAGAAGAGGATCCGGGGACTATGCTCTCCACATTACAAAGAGATTAATAGAATTTTATGAAGACTACTTTAAAGTGCCCTATTCCTTGCCAAAACTAGATCTCTTAGCTGTGCCTAAGCATCCCTATGCTGCTATGGAGAACTGGGGACTAAGTATTTTTGTGGAACAAAGAATATTGCTGGAGCCCAGTGTTTCATCTATTTCTTATTTGTTGGATGTCACCATGGTTATTGTTCATGAGATATGTCACCAGTGGTTTGGTGACCTCGTGACTCCAGTGTGGTGGGAAGATGTGTGGCTAAAGGAGGGATTTGCTCACTATTTTGAATTTGTGGGCACAGACTACCTCTATCCTGGCTGGAACATGGAAAAGCAGAGGTTCCTGACAGATGTTCTGCATGAAGTGATGCTGCTTGATGGTTTGGCCAGTTCTCATCCAGTATCCCAGGAAGTGTTACGGGCAACAGATATTGACAAAGTGTTTGACTGGATTGCATATAAAAAGGTGGGAATAGATAAGAACTCAGGGTCAATTTGGACATTTCATTATTGAAGTAGCCAAACTATTTCATGAAAGTTGTATTATATTTTCAATTTCTTTCTGGAAATCAGAAATGTAATGTGAGTTAGGAAACACAGTTACTAGATTTTCTGTCATTTTATGAATTAGACCTTTGCTTTAGAAAATAGAGATTAATGTTTGCCACATAATGCACAGAAATAATTGAAGTATTAATGAATAATGTTGGAGACTCAACCTGAAATGTCTCTATAAATGGTACTATGTAAATGCATTTTTATTATTAATTATCTGGGAGTGACCTATCTAGTGAGAAATGATTTTTACTAATGCCCTTAGGTATTTATTTTGATTGGCTGATGCAAACAGATATAAACAGTGCTGTGACAAAAGTATTTTATAAGTTATATTTAAGAGATACTTGGGGGCATTAGGTAAATATGTTTGTTTCCTGGATAATACTGGTAATAAATAAAAATTTGAAGACTAGACTTTGAATAGCTAAGAAGAATTTTTGACCAATGACTTGTTATAAATTTAAGGTATAATATCCATTTTTCTATTATTACTTGGATTAGAATTTTTTCTTGTGTTTGTCCCTTAATTAATTTTAACATGAAAATGAGTATCTCAGTGATTAGAACTTACTAGTCACTAAATAGTTAAAATGCAGTTAACATCTACTGTCATCTTTAGCATAATGTCTCTAAATTTTTATAAATTACCTTTATTGAGTTGAGAATGTTTCAGTCTATTCCTACATTGCTGAGAGTCTTGATAAGAAATGGATATTGATTCAATCAAATCCTTATTTTACATCTATAAGGATGATTGTATATATTTCTTATTCTTTTAGTTTGTCAACAGTGAATTATATTGATAGATTTTTGAATGTTAGACCACCCTTGTATTGTTCAGACTAATACCACATAGTCACAAAGCATTATTGATTTAAAACACCTTTAGGGTTTTTTAATATCTGTGTTTATGAGGAGAATTGTTATGTATTTTTCTTTCACATTTTTAATTTCTATGATGCTTACATCATAGAATGGAAGCGTATAATCTCTTTCTCACTTTTCTGGGAGATTAGCATAAATTTGTATGTCATTTTAAAATTTTGTAGCACTTACCAGTATAGAAACATAGACATAGAGTTTCTTCATGAAAGGGATGCAAACTAATAATTTAATTTTATGAAGATATATTTGGTCTTTCAGATTATTAACTTATTCTTAAATGAGTTTTCATTTTTTATGTTTCAAAGATTTGACTCGTTTAATTAAAATTGCTTATATTATTGACAGAAATTTCACATGATATAGTCTATTGTTAAGCCTTATAGCTATAGAATCTCGAATGTTATAACCTCTTCACTGCCTAGGGAAGCCTCAAAAGTTTAATATACTGAAGTTTCATTGTTTTTCATTTACATATACTTCATATTTTCCCATTATTTCTTTTAAAAACTTACTTTGTGATATATTCAGTGCATTATTTAGTTTCCAAATATTTGAATATTTTTCAGAAAAGTTTTTATTATTCATTTCTTAATTCTATTGTGGTCAGTGAATATACTCTGTATGACTTGACTCTTCTTAGACTGCTTAAGGGTGTTCTATGGCCCAGCAATTGACATCTTTGGTAAAGGTTCTGTATGTAGTTCAGATAAAATGGAAAAACAAACAAGCAAACAAACAACAACTATGTATTCTACTGATATATGCTGGAGTGTTTTATAAATGTCAATTAGGCCAAGTTGGTTGATAGAGTTGTTTTAGTCTTCTGTTGCCTTATTGATTTTCTTTCTATGTGTTCATCATGCTTTGTTGATGAGCATTCATTGTTTGGATTTTTCCTCTACATTGTACCCAATCAAACATCTAAAGATATAGAGAAAATAGTGGCTCATTTGCCTGCTGATGTAGCTAAAATGTAATCTTCAAATGTGAATGTGGACAAATGAAAACCCGACATTATTCTGAAATCTCAAGGACTTCATATTAGTAGTCTTAGTATGAAGTCTTGACGTGCACTCAGTGTCTTAGTGTAGTTCCCCAAGTCAGTTTCACTTAGACTTTTCCTAGTAGAAAGCTAGTATGTGGATAATAGGCAATAACATAGTTACTTTGTAGATGGAAGGCATAAACTGTGTCACTCTTCGATCCATGAGATGTAATATAGGTGATTGTGAAGCCATGAATAATAGTGGTCGAAATTTATTGAATGCTCACTCTGTGACAGACACTGTGACAAAATTCTTAAAAATCATCTTATTAAGTCTCATTTTCATGATTTTTATTTTATTTTTCTGAGGATTGAATCAAGGTGCATTCTATCTTTGAGTTACACCCCCCCCCCATTTTTTAAAATTTAAAAACAGTGTCCCACTAAATTTTTAAGGGTTTTGCTAAGTTTCTGAGGCCAGCCTTGAATCTACGATCTTCCCCACAGCCTTCTAAGTACTGGGATTATAGGTGTGCACTACCACATCTGGCTATGATTTCATTTCAAAGATAATCGCATTGAGTCATGGTCTCAATCTATGGGTATGTTTCCTAAAAAAATCTAATTTCAGAGCCACCATTCTTCATCTCTACTCTATTTGATCAACTAGTTTATCTGTCACATTTTTTTCCAAAATCACTTGATAAGCCTCCATTTATTTTCTAGTCCCCATGTACTAAGTTCTAGGGATATGCTTCTAAGGAATAAAGGAGTGGCAGAATATAAACAAAAAGTGCAGTAATGTTTAAATATTAACCAACAGTATTCCACATTAAAACCTAGCAAACCACTGTAAGCAATAAAAATAAATTTGTCAACTGAACGACAAATCTGGGTGTAGTATTAACTTTAGGAATAGTTGAGTCAGGTATATTTACAATTTCATCACATAGTCTTCCTTTCATCAATTTCGTGGCTCTCTTTGTCACTATCTTACTTAATTCTAGATTTTTAGATAGGTGACTTCAAACTAGTTTAGGCTAATAGAATCCTCAATCTTGTGATCCCAGTGAGTTTAGAAAAAAAGTAAACGGTTACCTTTCCAACAGAATCTATATCTGTTTCCCCAAAGGGCTGTGGTTTGTTTCAATTAGGAAATAGATTAGTACTGGCCAATCTATATGTGTATGAGGATGGAGAATTCTGGCTGGTCACCATGGGTCATGAGCTCATCCTCTGCAGAGGGAGAAACAGACAGGAAAACCATTCTGTAGAGGAGGCTCTAAAAATGAATGCAATGATGATTAAATATAAAGGCAAAAAGTTCAACATATTTATGGGAAAGCAAGGGTTTAGGGTCACAGACAGCCTGGGAGGATAAGCTAGTTTTGAAGCTTTTCCTGCTAGACTGAGGAGTTTGCATTTTACCTGGGAGGTCAAGAAAAACTAAAGAAGAATTTAAAACAAAGGAGTAAAATAGTTAAGGTTACATCCTAGAAAGAATAGTCCCATAAATAGAGATGAAATTAATATGGTAGATCTGGAAAATGCCAAAAAGATTGGAGACTGGAACTGTAAAATGTAGAACATATTTTTTAAATAATAATGTATGTAGCAATTAATAAAAACTACTTGTTACTTTTGTACTCTCCTCCCCTAAGATCTGTTACTAGTCAACATTAACCTCAGCCAAGAGTCAGCCCCTCATTGCATCTGTGTTCCGCTAGCTTATTATCTCTTGTAATTATTCCCTTAATAATTATCCTAATTATTTCCACTTCTGTTTTATTATTCCTTCTGAACAGTAATTTCATTAGACTTTAAATAACTTTTTATAGAGAAGTATATAACAGGGGAATGGAAGTTTGTAAAGAAATAAAGGCCATGTACCAAACAGAAAAAAAAAAAAAAAAAAAAAAAAAAAAAAAAAAAAAAAAAAAAACAAAGAAGGAGAAACTATAGATGAGCAAATAAGGCAATCTAACTGAGGGGATAGGAGGGAGGAAGAGAGAAATTCTCTAATGTACCTGATGTACTTTAAAAAACGTATCAATGTCAATCACTAAGCCAAACATGAGAAGAAGGGAGAGGGAGGGAATGGGGCAGGAATTGGATAAGGGCTACTTGGGTGATGTGTGCATGTATGCCTCTACTATTTGTACCCCATTAAGATATATGACTGCAATGCACCAATAAAAAATTCAAAAAATTGAAACTATTCTTTATGATCCTACAATGGTGGATACATGCCGTTATATCTTTATCCAAACCTGAAGAACACACACCACCAAGAGTGAACCCTAAGGTAAATTATAAACTTTGGATGGTAATGACCTGCCCTGTAGCTTCAACACTTGCATCATATGTATCCACGGCTCTGATACAAGAATTGATAATGGTGGAGGCTGTGTGTGGTGGTGGTGGTGGTGGTAGTGGTGAAGGAGGAGGAATGGTTGGTATATGGGAATTCTGTAGTCCTTGCTTCATCTTTCTGTGAATTTAAAATGGCTCTAAGAACAAAGATTTGCTTTTTATTTATTGTAATTATTTGAGGCTTGGGTTTGGTGTTTATTTTTTATTTGCAGTGCTAGGGACTAAACCCTGAGTCTGTGATGAGCTTGCATTTAGAGTACATATTACCTAATTCTGCTTGATGCCCAAAGTCAGCAATCAGACTTGACCAATTGCTTACATGCTAGGCAATCCACTACTACTGAGCTATATATCCAGCCCCAGCAAAGTATATTTTAAAAATCAAAGAAGAAAAAAATGCCCTGGAAAATTATGGTCACTGTAAAACCATAAGTAAAACATATAAAAGCATAATCAAGTATTCATTCAGAGAATAGTTTTATATCCAAAGAAGTTGTGTGTTTCTAAAAGATGGCAAGAATATGAAAGGAAAAGCTGGACATGGTAGTGCACACCTATAATCACAATACTTGGGAGCCTGAGACAGGAGAATCACAGGTTCAAGGACAGCCTCAGCAAGCAGTGAGACTCTCATCAACCTGTGAGACCCGGTTTCCAAATAAAAAATAAAATAGAATTGGGGGTGGGTATAGCTCGGAGGTAGACTGTCCCAAGTTCAATCCCCAGTACACACACACAAAAAAAGAACATGAAAAGATGAAGTATGAGGGATTTCATTAAGTTTAAAAAGCTTAGCAATGAAACCAAAATGACAATTATATTAAAACCCCTTTATCCCAATTAAAGAAAAGAATATTAATCAATACCCGATCTAGGGTTAAAATGCAGATTTTTCTCAGCAATCAGAACTGATAAGATGTACTTTATATTCAGGCTTATCATAGTAACACATCTTGAAATTATACCACCAACCACTAATTGTGATCAGGGCAAGAAATCAATCCTTGGAAAAAATCCCGTTTCCAAAGTGATGCTATCTCAGCCAGCAGCCAAGACAGCTGCCAAAAGTGCTGGTGGCAACATGGAGTTTCCTCATCAGGGAAAGCATGTCTTTATTCTAGGAAGATTTGGAATTAGGAAGATTTGGAGTTAGTCATAGAAATGTTTAAGACAATCAAACCCATAATACTTAGTACATTTAAGAGTTTTTCCCTACTTATTATTTCTTTGTGTTTTTAACAGCATCTGGACTATGAGAATATGGAACCAATTTTTGTCAGATGAGTTTCAAATGCATAATTAAATAATGGATTTACAACTTTTATTTGAATTTGAAATCTTACAAGTTTGTAAAAAATAATGAGGCACTGAAAAGAACCAAGATTGGCTGGGCGTGGTGGCACCCGCTTGTAATCCCAGTACTAGAGAGGCTGAGACAGGAGGATTGCACAGTTTCGAAGCAAGCCCTAGCTGCTTAGTGAGGTTCTCAGCAGTTTAGTGAGACCCTGTTTCCAAAAACAATAGAATAAAATAAGCCTAGAAGTGTAGCCCAGAGGTAGAAGGACCCTGGGTTCCATCCTCAGTACCAAAACAAACAAATGAAAAGAACCAAGACTGAACCATACTTGTGATTTTAATTTATTCACTTTATATATGTCATCTGAACACTTGGAAAGGATTAGCTGCTTTTTTTTTTTTTTTTTTTTTTTTTGGCACAGGGGCTTTCTACCTCTGGGCTATATTCCCAGACCTATTTTTTATAATTTTTTTATTTGGAAACAGGGTCAGCGTTTTTTAATTATAAAATGAAAGTACTGTTCTGTACAGAACAGTAAGCAGTGCAAGGCTGTATGAGCTGTTATCTGTACCAAGGCCTACTTTCAAGGTTGGTCTCTGGCCAGAGTCTTGAATTGGCTGAGAGCATTCCCAGCCGTCAGTAAACAGGTAAGGATGCCTCACTGTGTTTGTCTGGCAAGCAGTATGGTTTGTGCTGAACACCTACCACTTTCTGGGGGTCTAGAATTTTGGTACCTTCTAGGCAGAGCATGCCTACATGGCAGTCCCCAATAGAGGTCCTGGGTTCCCAGTCTCTGGTAGGCTTCCCTGAGCCAAAGTATTGTGTCACATTTTTATTGCTGGGGGAAGAGTGTTCCCTGTGACCTCTCATGAGAGTAGAGTTTGAGGCAGCCTGCAAGTGCATTCCTCTAGTCTCCCTCTATCCTTACTCTGTTCCTATAATAAATCTTAGCTATGGGTAAAAGTACATGCTTTCTATACATTGTTTTAGTGAATCTCTGAACATGAAGGTGAAATAGGGAACCCCCCAACACAGAAAGGAAGTTGAATATTTTAAAATTCTCACTATATAAAGTGTTTTTAAATGTTTATTTGTACCACAAAAAAATAAGAACAAAATTATAAATTAAAGTAAACATTATTGAAAGATCCCCTTAGAGCTGGATGTAGTGGCCCACACTTGTAATCCCCGCACTTGGGAGGCAGAGATAGGAGGATCGCGCAGGTTCGAAGCCAGCCACGCTGGCTTAAGAGACCCTGTTTCCAAATAAAAATAACATAAAAATAGGTCTGGGAGTGTAGTCCGAAGGTAGAAGGGTTTCCAGAAACCCCAGTACCACCACCACCAAAAGAAAAAAAAAATCCCCTTAAATAAAAAAATATATAAAAATAATAAAAAAAGATCTTCTTAGAAGTGGATACTAAAATTTGCTAGTCTTATAAATTAAGCTATAACATTTGTAAACTGATTTTGTTGCCTTAAGGAAAATAAGAACCTTAAATTTGTAACTTTAATCATTGAATATTTCTTTCTAAAACCTACATAAATTTCTGACTAGGCTTTTCAGTCTACAAAAACTCTGTCAAGAGGATGACTAGTAAAGCTCAGAATCAATAGATCTCGCGAGCCCATAGCAGGATTTTTTCCTAGTCTCAGCAGCAGAAGGGCATTTGTTCAAGTCCACTGTAACTTCTTATGACTATGATTTCAGTTAAAAAGGAGTCTAGGATTCAACCCTGTTTATATCACTTTATAGTAAACCATATCACAACATCTTACTGCATTCCTGTGATGGATATCAAAATTTTTTTTATTTTATTTATTATTTTTTTTCTTTTTGGTGGTACTGGTGGTGGAACTCTGGGGCTTTTCTCCCTCCAGGCTATATTCCCAGACCTATTTTATATTTTATTTGGAAACAGGGTCTCACTAAGTTGCTGAGAGCCTCACTAAGTAGCTGAGGCTGGCTTCAAACCTGCGCAATCCTCCTGTCTCAGCCTCCCAAGCGCTGGGATTACAAGCGTGTGCCACCACTCTCGGCTAAAAATGTGATTTTTATAAAAGCATCAGTAGATAGCCCATGCAATAACTGATAACTCCACAGTGTTAAAGGCCCAGACAAAATTAATAAATGCTAGTCTTTTGATATTGTTTTTAATGTTATTGGGCATTGGCCCCAAGGGCATTCTATTTCTGAGATATACCTCTACCCCTATTTTATTTATTATTTGGAAACAGTGTCTCACTAATTTGATGAACGTCTTGCTAAATTGCTGAGGTTGGCCTAGAACCTGTGATCTTCCTGTCTCAGTCTCCCAAGTACTGGGCTCACAAGCATGCGCCACCATGCCTGACAGTATTTTAATATTCCTTAGTGTCCTTGGCAGATTTCTCCACTGGATGATGAAGAAAGTGGCAGCTGTCCTAAGTCAGTCTCACCTGAAACTATTTGTGGTGCAGGAAAAAAAAAAAACAAAAACAAAAACAAAAAAACCTTGATAAATGGTCAAGAAGAAAACAAATTTCCTACCCATACTAAGTATTATATCTAGTGCTTAATGGTCCAGAATATATTTGTTGAATAAAAAGAAGATATCATGATCTAGTTGAGGGTACAAGGGTACAAGACAATCTCCACTTCTTGAGGAGACAGTTTTTGTTTTTTTTTTTTTTGGTGGTACTGGGGGTGGAACTCAGAAGCTTTCTACCTCCAGGCTATACTCCCAGACCTATTTTCTATTTTATTTGGAAACAGGGTCTCACTAAGTTGCTGAGAGCCTCACTAAGTAGCTGAGGCTGGTTTTGAACCTGTGCGATCCTCCTGTCTCAGCCTCCCAAGCGCGGGGATTACAAGCGTGCGCCACCACGCCCGGCTCGGGACAGGTTTTTGAGACCCATAAGAGGCAGGAAGTGATACGTTGATAAAGGAACAAAAGTGAGCGTTAAGTATGAGCTTAAAGTAGGGCGAGGCCACTGTGAGCTACAGTGGTCAGAGAAGGCTTTGTGGAGCAGGATGACCTGGATCTTGTTATTAAATAATGCACTGGATTTGAAACCATGAGAGAGGAGAAAGACATGAGAAGCTAGAGTGTGAACAACGGGACGGAGCTGAGACACGGCAGAGGCTTGAAGGCGAGGAGCGCATGTGTCCTTGGTGTTGCAGCCTCTCGCTCCTACAGAAGAAGCGCGGGAAAGGCCTTCCAGTCTCAGGATGAGGCAGACTTGCTTGTGGGTGTCGGGGCCCACTCGGCTGGACCGAGGTGGCACCCAGGCTTGTTGCCAGCGTGGACTCAAGATGGCGCCTGGGCTTGCAGCCAAGTCACGAGGCTCACGAGGCTGGCGGTGCCCTGAGCCTGCGCAGTGAGCCCTATCAGGCGCCTTACGGAAGATTAGTGACGCAGCGCCTCGTGCTACCACCTGCCAGCCCAGGAGAAGGTTGAAAATGCGCATGCCCTAGCGGGGAAAGGAGGAGGGTTGGTGGAGTGATGAGGGAGGGGATAGAAGACATGTTGTTTTTACCTGAGAGGGCGTTGAGAGAGCATTAAAGAGGAAGGAGTTTCATCAACAGAGTCGGCGTTCGTGTGTTTCTTCCCTAGGCTCTGCTGGTCAGAGCCCTAGGGACGCGACAGTGGGCTCAGAAGTTTGGGCTTGGTGCTTTTAGAAAGGAGAAGAATTAATGATTTTTTTCAACAGGCAATGAATATGAAAGAAAAGTTTGATAGTTCTAGGATAAAGATTATACTTGGAATGAGCTGTATTATGGCATAAGTTGGATGAGTGGAGGGAGTGTTTTTGGAAGAGTCTAGGTTAGAAAACAGACCACATATAAAATAATAAAGGCCTAAGATAAGGTAAAGTCAGAGGTTATAAAAAGAAACAGATTCCATAAGCATTGGAAAGGAGAAATTAATGGGATTGATTACTATAAATAGAGAATAAGAATGCCTTTATGATAGTAAAAGAAGTGATAAATTTTTAGAATGAAATGTTCCAGCCGGGCGTGGTGGCACACGCTTGTAATCCCCGCACTTGGGAGGCTGAGACAGGAGGATTGCGCAGGTTTGAAGCCAGCTGCACTGGCTTAAGAGACCCTGTTTCCAAATAAAAAAGTATAAAACTAGGTCTGGGAGTGTAGCCTGGAGGTAGAGGTAGAAGGGTTTCCAGAATCCCCAGTACCACCAAAAAAAAAATGTTCCTTTATAGGTCATTTTTATTTTTAGTTTTTTCTTTTGTAATATCAAGTAAATTAGAATCTGTGTATATAGGAAGTTAGGGTAAAAAGTTTCCATCCTTATGTTTGCAAGAGAGAAAAGAACCTTTGCAATGAAAAACATAATAGGAATACATACCTTTTAAAAGTATTTATTTATTTATTTATTTATTTATTTATTTATTTATTTTTGCAGTGCTCAGGGTTGAGCCCAGGGTAATTCTACTTCCTAGCTACACCTCCCAGCCCTATTTTAACTTTTATTTGGAAACAGGGTCTCCCTAAGTTGCTGAGATTGGCTTCAAACTTAGGATCCTCCCGTCTTAGCCTCCTAAGTACTGGGATTAAAGGTGTGCTCCACCACACTTGGCTAATACATGCTGCTTGATTCTTAGGCTTTTCGAGATTAGTATCTTGGTGTTTTTTTTTTATTTAATTACTTTTTTGGGTGGTACTGGGAGTGGAACTCAGAGGCTTTCTACCTCCGGGCTATACTCTCAGACCTCTTTTCTATTTTATTTGGAAACAGGGTCTCACTAAGTTGCTGAGAGCCTCACTAAGTAGCTGAGGCTGGCTTCGAACCTGTGCCATCCTCCTGTCTCAGCCTCTCAAGCGCTGGGATTACAAGTGTGCGTCACCATGCCCGGCTGTATCTTGGTTTTTATCAAACAAATCTGTGAAGAATGAAGAACCGTACTTTGAGGGATAATGTGCATGCTGCCCCAAGTATGATATGTTTCAGTCTGCTGGAGTCTTTGGAAGTTATTTTGAGGATTTTGTAGAGAAGAGCTCAAATGCGAGCTTTGGTGATTGTCCTTCAGGGAAGAGAACAGGCTGTCAAGTTCTCTGCCAGTGGAAGTTAAAGAAAACAGGACTACAGGAATTCTTTGAACATTTCCTAATGTGTCCCCGCTGGGAGATGTGCTTCAGGAAAAGGTGAACAGCCCCTGGCCAAGAAGGAAGCACCTTTAAGAAAGCAAAGCCAAGAATAAGAATTGGCAGTACTCTGAGTGACTGGGCAGCATTGTTCACGCCAGCCCCATCTTCCTGTTGGGGGAATTTGAAAACATGTTTTGTATTTCACTGGAAAATATTATAGTAGCTTAGACTTGGTTTTAAACCTATTTCCATGCATAACCCACCTATTGTGATTATGAAAGTCATATATTACACTGAAATAAATACTTCTACATGTATCCTATATCAAAATTGTTAGAAATATATCAATGAACTTTTTAAATTTTTTTTTTATCTTTGTGGTACTGGAGATTGAACCCAGGGGCATTCTATCTCTGAGCTATACCCTAAGCCCTATTTTTTTTTTTTTTTTTTTTTGGTGGTACTGGGGTTCCTGGAAACCCTTCTACCTCCGGGCTACACTCCCAGACACCTATTTTTTATATTTTTATTTGGAAACAGGGCCTCTTAAGCCAGCACAGCTGGCTTTGAACCTGCACAATTCTCCTGTCTCTGCCTCCCAAGAGCGGGGATTACAAGCGTGCGCCACCACACCCAGCGCTAAAAGCTATTTTTTTAGCCTTTATTTTGAAGCAAGATCTCACTAAGTTACAAAGGGCCTCACAAGTTGCTGAGGCTGGTTGTGAACCTGTGATCCTCCTGTATCAGTCTCCCAAGTACTGGGATTATAAGTGTGTGCCACCATGTCTGGTCCCAATGGACATTTTTCTATTATGCCCTTAAACTAAATCTGAATTTTAAGTAGGCTGGAGAGACTATAAAAATTTCCAGGTAAAGTTATAGTAACCAAAACAGCATGGCACTGGCATAAAATAAAAAACAAACCAATTGAACAAAATAGCGCAGAAATACATCCACATATATATCGCCAAGTGATTTTTTGACAAATGAAGCAAAATTCTATGTGGGAGGAAGGAAAGTCTTTTTCAGTAAGTGGTGCTGGGGATATCCATATGCAAAAGAAAGAAACTAGATTACTATCTCTCATCGTATACAAAAATCAACTCAAAATGGATCAGACTTCAATGTCAGATGCAAAACTATGAAACTACCAGAAGAAAACTAGGAGAGTGCTTCAGGACATTGGCTTGGGCAAAGATTTTTTTGGATATGAACCTCAAAGTGTACATAATAAAATAAAATTGTATTACATCAAACTAAAAAACTTCTATGTAGCAAAAGAAAAAATAAAATAAAATTGGATTATATCAAACTAAAAAAAACTTCTATGTAGGGAAGAAAACAACCAACAGAATAAAGAGACAACCTCCAGAGTGGGAGAAAATGTTTGCAAACTATTTATCTAACACAGGATTAACATCTCAAATATGTAAGGAAAGAACGAACCAACTCTTATATACTTTATTTTGGGGAATGTCAGTTAATGCAGCCATTATGGAAAATAGTATGAAGTTTCCTCAAAATAATTAGAAAAAGTTGTATCATATGATCCAGCAATCCTACAACTAGGTATAGAGCCAAAGAAATTAAAGTCAGTATGTCAAAGAGACATCTGTTCTCTGTTTATATAGCATTGTTCATAATAGCTAAGATATGAAATCAACCTAGGTGGCCACCAATGGATGAATGAATAAAGAAAATGTGGTGTATACACACAATTAATATTACCCAGTCATAAAAAAGAATGAGTTGGGTATGGTGGCGCATTTCCGTAACCTCAGTATTTGGGAGGTTGAGACAGGGGTATCACAGATTCGAGGACAGCCTCAGCAATGTAGCAAGACTATCAGCAACCTAGCAAGACCCTGTTTCCAAATAAATATAAAGGGCTGAGGTGTAGAGTGCTCCTGAATTCAATCCCTAGTAACAGCAACAACAACAAAAATGAATTTTAAAAAATGAAATTCTGCCATTTGTAACAACATAAATGGAACTGGAGGACATTATGTTGAGTGAAATAATCCAGGCACAGAAAAACAAATACCACATGTTCTTGCTTATATATGGAAGCTAAAAAGTTGATCTCACCAGAAGTAGATAAAGAAATAGTGGTTATCAGGAAATGGGAAGGGTATGGAGGAGGGCAGGTTGGAGAGACCAGTATGTTGCCATTACCAAGTAAACCAGGGCAGAGTCAAGAACACAGAGCTACAGGGATAATGTGCACACAGAAGTATGCTCAAATTTACATGTAGTGCTTCTGTGGTTGTTTGTTTGTTTGTTTGTTTGTTTGTGGTGCTGGGGATTGAACCCAGGGGCATTCTATCTCCAAGTGACACTCCCAACCTTAATTTATTTTTATTTTAAAACAGGGTCTCCTTAGGTTGATGAGTCTCGCTACTTGCTGAGGATGTCCTTGAACCTGTGATCCTCCTGTCTTAGCCTCCCAAGTACTGGGACTACAAGTGAGTGCCACCAGCCCAGCTTCCATGTGTTTATAGAATAACTATACTTGAAACTCTAACAATGCCACTGAACAGCCTTATTTTACTTACATATATCAAAAGACATTATTTGGTTTATGGATCATATTTTCTCACAATGTACTATTTTCTACTTTTTCTACTATATGTTAGGTCTCATATTGATAAAAATCTATATGTTATGTTTTCCCTAAGTGCTTTCCCTAAGTGCAGACAGATATGTTTTCTTCTGGCATGAAGGACATTAAATGATGAATTAATTTTTTGGTCTTTTAAGCTAACACTTATTTGTGTACTTATAATGCAGATACATTTCTAAACACTTGTGTGTGGGGGGGGGTCTAGGGATAGAACCCAGAGCTACACCCCCTGCCCAATTTTTTATTCTCTATTTTTTTTTTTTTTTTTTTTTTTTTTTTTTTTGCGGGTCTGGGGTTGGAATCCAGAGGCATTTGACCTCCAAGCTACAACACCTGCCCTGTTTTTTTTTTTTTTTCTTTATTTCTCAGCCTCCCAAATGCTGGGATTACAAGCCTGCGCCACCACGCCCAGCTTTTTCTAAACACTTTACATGCAACCTAGGAGGTAGGAAGGACAGACGAGGAAACCTTTTTTTTTTTTTTTTTTTTTTTGTACTGGGAATGAACCCAAGGGTGTTCTACCTCCTAGCTAGTCAGTAGTGAGAAATGGGACTGAACACATCTGCCAGCTGTCAGTTCCGCCTCCAGCCCAGAAGAGGAGGGTAGGCCGCTGCTGCGAGCACTGAGCCTCGCTCCCGGGCTTCCCTCCTTCTACCGGCCTGACCGCCCCCCTGGTACCTTTGTGCCCCGACTTCGGAAGTCTGTCTGTGCACTCTTTCACCAATCCCACACTGCCTTGATTTCTGTAACATTATAATACGTTTTGAAGTCCTGCAGCACCAGTACCCCGACTTTGTTCTCCTTCAATATCATGTTGGCTATTCTGAACCTTTTGCCTCCCATAAAAACTTTAAAATAAGCTTGTTAATATCCACAAGATAGCTTGCTGTTGTTTTGATTGAGATTGCACTCCATCTATAGACTAAATTGGGAAGAACAGACATGGACAATATTGAGTCTTCCTTTCCATAAACATGGAAGCTCTCTTCCTACATTGAGTTCTTTTATTTACTTCACCAGAGTATTGTAGTTTTCCTCATATAGATGTTGTACCTATTTTGTTAGACTTATAGCTAATATTTTTTGGGGGATAGTGTTAATATAAATGTAGTTTTGCTTTTAATTTTGAATCCCACTTGTTCACTGTTTTATACAGGAAAGTGATTAACATTTATATATTAATTTTGTATACTGAAACCATGTTATACTGAACCTATTAATTCCAGTAATTTTTTGTTATTTGATTTTGTCCACTCATTTTTTAATTTTTCTATACAGACAATAATGACATCTGCAAACAAAATTTCTTTCTTTCTAATCTGTATACTTATTATTTTCTTGTCTTATTTTATTTTCTTTTTCTTTTTTTTATGGTATTGGGATAGAACCGAGAGGCTTTCTACCTTCAGGCTACACTTTTAGACCTTTATTTTATATTTTATTTTGAAAGAAGTTCTCACTAAGCTGCTGAGATCCTCACTAAGTAGCTGAGGCCGGCTTCGAACCTGTGTGATCGTCTTCTCAGCCTCCCAAGTACTGGGATTACAAGTGTGTGTCACCATGCCCAGCTTTCTTATTGCATTTTCTAGGGCGACCAGTATAATGTAGAAAAAGAGTGATAAGAAGGGACATCTGGGCTGGGGATGGAGTGTTTACCAGGCATAGATATGGTCCTGGGTTTGGTTCCTAGCACAGAATAGGAGGAGGAAGAAGAGGGAATCCTTGTTTGTTCCTAATCTTAGCAGAAAGCTTTATGTTTCACATGGTTAAATATGCTGTTAGTTATATATTTTTGTAGTTTCCCTTTAATTGAGGAAGCTCCCCTCTATTCCTAATTTTCTGAGATTATTTGTTATGAATAGGTGTTGGATTTTGTCAAATACATTCTTACATCTATTCCCAGGAGTATGTGGTTGTTTTTCTTTAGCCTGTCTTTCCCTTGTGGTACTGGGAACCTCTAAGCTATACCCCCAGATCTTTTTTTTTTCTGAAACAGGGTCTCACTAAGTTGTGGAGGGCCTCCCTAAATTAATGATGCTGGACGCAAACCTGAGATCCTCTTTCAGCCTCCCAAGTACTATGATTATAGATGTGTGCCACTGTATCAGGCTTTTTCTTTAGCCTCTTGATAGAATGAATTATGTTAATTAATTTTCAAGTGTTCAACTATCTTTTCATACCTAGAACAAGTCCTCTTCGTAATGGTGATAAATGATAATTATTGGAATTTCATTGATTGATGCCTCCATGGCCTCTATGACCTCCAACTTCCCAGGATCTTCCTAGACCACATTCTGATGTAAATCTTCAGTATCCTCTACTATGGCTCCCTTAAGGTCTGATGTCCTAAGACACTAAACTGTGGTGCTTCATACTGTAATGGGCTTTCAGGAAAATACTGACTCTCCCTAGTGGGGGTACTTACTGTCCAGGGCTCCAAAGTCTGAACGAATGCTCCAAAGATGTCAAACAGAATTGGATTTTTCTGGTCCTCACTGTGCCAGAACTCTGTGTAGACCACAAGTGAAGAGGTATGTTATACCTTTCTGATTAAACTACCTAAACTATTTTTTTTTTGGTACTGGGGATGAACCCAGGAGTATTCTACCTCCTAGCTACACCACCAGCCCTAATTCTTTTTAATTTTTATTTGGAAACAGGATTTCAGGGTCTTGCTAGGTTGATGAGAGTCTTACTACTTGCTGAGACTGTCCTCCAACCTGTGATCTTCCTGTCTCAGTGTCCCAAGTACTAGAATTACAGGCATGTACCAACACACCGGGCTTAAACTATTCTTAAAACACTTCTCACACCAAATATAGAGAACTCCCCTGGCCCTACACACACACACACACACACACACACACACACACACACACATTCTCAGTCATATTCTCTCTCTCTCTCTCTCTCTCTCTCTCTCTCTCTCTCTCTCTCTCTCTCTCTCTCTCTCTTCCCTCCACCCCTTGCTGCAAGAAACTCTCCAACTCTCAGGACACCAACTGTCTTACAATTCAACTTAATTTTGATGCTTACCTAAAATTAGTGATGACCTCTCAAATCAGAGGGTTTCTTCCACAGGACTATCTCCACTTTAGATGTCAGTCCCAAGTTTCTACCTGTACCTGATTAAATAGCTATAAACTAGGTTTTCCATGACCACCTCCAGTTTGAGAATTTGCTAGAACAGCTTACAAAACCCAGGAAAAAATGTTTACTTGCTATTACTAGTAAATTATAAAGATTTCAGCTTAGAAACAGCCGAATGGAATAGATGCACAGGGCAAAGTCTGGGGAAAGGACACAGTCTCATGCTCTCCAGGGCACCCCACCCTCCCAGCCCTCCACTGTGCACAGCAGCCTGGCAGCTTTCCCAGATCTGTAGGTTGAGGGCTTTTCAGGGTTTCATTATGTAGGAATGGCTGAGTAAATCATTGGCCGTTTGTTATTAGCTTCTGTCAGCTCAGCTCTCCTTCCCAGAAATCTAGGAAAGGACCTGAAGGTTCCAACCCTCTAATCATCTGATTGCTTTGGCAACCCATCTCGAAGATGTCAAAGGTCTCTGGAGAATCACTTTCTTAGCATAAGTCCAATTGTTGTTGAAAAGAACTTGCTACGAATAAAGAAAGGTACTCTGATAATTTCTATGGCTCAGGAAGTCACAAGAGTTTTAGAAGCTGTGTGGGGGCCTGAGGACAAAGACCAAAGGCATTTTTTTTTTTAGCTTCATTGAAGTATACTTGACACTTGAGAATTGTATATATTTAAGGAGTACAACCTAATGACTTGATATATGTATATATTGTGAACTAATCACCATAATAAATGCAATTAACATTTGTATCTATCACCTCTCATAATATCTTCTTTGATGTTGCTGTTGTTGTTGTTGTTGTTGTTGTTATAAAAACACTGAATATCTTTTTAGCAAATTTCTAGTGTATAATACAGTACCATTAACTATAGTCACAGTTCTATGCATTAGATCTCCAGAACTTATTATTTTGCATAACTGTACTTTATGCCCTTGGCCAAAGACTCCCTCTCTCAACCTCCCTCCATCCCCTGGCACCCATTCTATTGCCTACTTTGGTGAGTTTGATTATTTTAGTTCCCAATGTAAGTGAAATCATGCAGCATTTGTCTTTTAGCATCTGGTTTATTTACTTTGCATAATGCCCTACAGGTTCACTGATGTAACAAATGGCAGGATTTCCTTCCTTTTTAAGGATGAATAGCATTCCATTGTTAATATATACCACATTTTCTTTGTTAGTTCATATGTTGATGGACACTTAGGTTTTTTTCTTATTTTTGCTATTATAAATGAGGCTGCAATGAACATGGATGATTATAATCCTTTCAAGTTCCTGATTTCATTTCCTTCAATATACATCAAAAGTGAGAGGAGATGCTTATGGCTATGATAATTCAAAAATATGTTTTTCATTGTACCACACTCTTTTGTTTTGAGTATTGAACCCAGGGGTTCACTTCTACCTCTGAGCTTCATCCCCAGCCCTTTTTTGTTTTTTATTTTGAAACATTGTCTCACTAAGTTGCTAAGGTGCTCCCTAAATTGCTAAGGCTGTCTTTGAACCTGCAATTCTCCTATCTCACCTTCCCAACTACTGGGGTTACAGCCATGTATCACCATGCCCAGCTACTAAGCAGAATATTTGCCTCATTAGTGATATACACAAAGTTAAAATTTATAGGAAGAGAAAAAGAAATCTGTTAAGATTTAAATCCATTTAACTCTCGCAATCACTGGCACACACTCTTATCACTCTTATTTCTATTTTGCAGATCATGAAGTCAAGCATCCAAGATACTTATTGTATTTTCCTAAGACGACCAGATAGGATATGATGTAACTCAAGGACACCCTCCTTCCTCTCTTTTTCCACTTAGCCTAGGTGAAGTCCTGAAGGTTTCCCAGGGTTGCAACATGAGTGTTTGGATATTATACTTTTTTTCTAGTGAGCATTTTATTATTCTGTCCTTTCAACCTTAGTTTTTATATGTTCATTTCAATATTTATTTCCATTTTAGACAGTTTGGAAGTTTTCATGCTTCCTGGGTAGAAAGAAGCAAAAGACTTGAATCATGCCTTAACAAAAAATTTTTACTATATTTAACTGATTCTAAAATACCCACTTTTCTCTCATGTTAACATCACTAAAACCAGGACAAGTTTTCTAAGCAATGACCTCTTAGAGCTGGGCATGGTAGCCTCCACACACATGTAATCCATGTGCTTGGGAGACTGAGACAGGAGGAACACAGGTCGGAGGCCAGTGTGCAGTAACCTAGTGAGCCCCTGTTTCAAAATAAAAAATAAAATAGGACTGGGGGTAGGAGCCCCTAGTGCCACACACACACACATACAAAGAGGTCTCACAGTTGCCACTGGCCAGGTGGCAGCCATGATAGGTTGGTGCCAATGCCTGGATATCAAAAGCATTAGCATCAAAACTTGCAGAGTGGTCATGACTGGCTGGAAGAGGTGTCATATTTTTAAACTTAGGCATCTTGTGTAGAAGTATCGTTTTGTGAGCATTTCATTGTGGTTTCGAATTCTCATTCACAGAGAAATTGGGTGAAAGTGGCTGAAACAATCGTGAACAATTCTTCACCCCTAGAAATCAAGTCACTCAGAAAGAGGCAGTGCATGTCATATGGTTCTGAACGACAAGGACACACTCTAAGAAATAGTCATGAGGTGATTTTTGCCCTTGTGTAATCGGAGGATAGTTACACAAATAAAAATTCTTCTAAGCTATATAATTTTATGAGACTGTGGTTGTTGACCAAAACAGTGTTATGCAGCACATATGTGCATTTAGCAACATTCCTGGGTGTTTACTGTAAGCCAGCTAAAGACAAGCAACACTGGCTAGTAGTTCTCTTATATATTATTTAGGAAGTAGCTGTATCTCTAGGACTCAGACAGGAACAGAGCTCAGGTGCATGTGAAACCAAGACATTATAACTGAGTCAAAGGTGAGTTGGTGCAGTTGAACTCTGAAAATGAAGAACTCTCAGGAGTAACCAATGAGTTTTTATCTTTATTTTCCCTTTCAGGTATGTAATGTGACTTTTAACAGTTCTGAACCCAGCAAGGTGTGGTGGTGCACGCTTGTAATCGCAGCGTTTGGGAGGTTGAGTTAGGAAGATAACGGTTCATGGCCAGCCTCAACTACTTAGTGAGGCCCTTTGCAACTCAGTGAGTTTCAAAATAAAAATAAAAATAAAGAATAAAAATAAAGAATTTTTTCAAAATAAAGAACAAAAAATTTCAAATTTCAAAATAAAGAATAAAATATAGGGTTGGGGCTGTAGATCAGAGGTAGACTGCCCCTGGGTTCCATCCCCAGCACAGCAAAATAAACAATAAATAAATAAATAAATAACATAACATAACATAAAAAAATCTGTACTCAAGCCAAGCGTGGTGGCACATACTTGTAATCCCAATACTAGGGAGGCTAAGACAGGAAGATCATGGTTCATAGATAGCCTCAGGTACTTAGTGAGGTTCTAAGCAGCTTAGTGAGACTCTGTTTCCAAATAAAATATAAAATAGGTCTAGGAGTGTAGCCTGTAAGTAGAAAGACCCTGGGTTTCATCCCCAGTAACATACACACACATATATATACACACAAAATCTGTACCCAAAACTCATAATTCTTTTTATAAGTATAAAAATTCTAAGTGGGAGGAAGGCTTTAAGCTTAATAACCAGGGATTATGTTGGTGGA
The DNA here is from genome assembly GCF_963383645.1 of Muscardinus avellanarius. Lineage (NCBI taxonomy): Eukaryota > Metazoa > Chordata > Mammalia > Rodentia > Gliridae > Muscardinus > Muscardinus avellanarius. The sequence continues at coordinate 63,921,790 of NC_137791.1, read as the reverse complement.
GGTAGTATATTAAGTAATACTAAATGCCGGGCATGGTGGCACACGCTTGTAATCCCCGTGCTCGGGAGGCGGAGACAGGAGGATCGCGCAGGTTCGAAGCCAGCCACGCTGGCTTAAAGAGACCCTGTTTCCAAATTTTAAAAGTATAAAAATAGGTCTGGGAGTGTAGCCTGGAGGTAGAAGGGCTTCCAGGAACCCCAGTACCACTAAATAAATAAATAAATAAATAAATAAATAAATAAATATAATAATAAATGATTTTTTAGATTCAAGAGAATATGCTATTTAGCAATGTACTATTTTTCCTTGCCCAAAGATAATCCAAAAACAAAACAAGTAGATGCAGCTGGATGTGGTGTTACACACTTGTAAACTCAATACTTGGGAGGCTGAGACAGGAGAATCACAGGTTCAAGGACAGCATCAGTAACTAGTGATAATCTTGTCAACCTAGCAAGACCCTGTTTCAAAATCAAAATAAAAAATATGGCTGAGTGTGTATTGAGTGTGATGGTCAGATAAAGAATGTCCCCTGAAGGACTGAGGGTTGATATAGTTAAGCCATGAGGGTTTTAATCTCATCAGTAGATAAATCCATTATAATTTACAATAAGTCTATTGTTACCGATTTCCCTGGGTGGGAACCTAGGCTAGTGGGATCCAGGTGGAGAAGGTGGGTCCCTGAGGGTGTGGCCTTAGGGACTGTGCTGTGTCTTTGCTCTCTCATCTCTCTGCTCCCTGCCACCATCCCCTGAGATCTGTAGATCCTGGCCTCACTAGGACTGAACCAGAATCTACCCAAAACTGAGCAAATAAATACCCCTTCTTCTAAGTTGTGTCATCAGTTGTTTTGGACTATAGTAGTGAGAATGTTGACTGGGAGCTTGAGGATGACCTCAGGCCCATAGTCATGAGGTAACTTAGAGTGTTCCTAGTCCTGACCTTCACTGTCTTTGTAACATGTATCCTTTTAAACTATTCAAGGACAACCATCAGTATTGAGAAGATTGCTCCTACACCCCAGTTCTTTCTATTTTTTTAAAATTTTGAAACAGAGTCTCTCTAAATTGCAGAGGCTGGTCTTGAACCTGTGACCCTCCTGTCTTAGCTTCCCAAGTACTAGTATTACAGTCATGCACCACTGTGCAGGCTTAATTAAATATATTTTGATTGAATAAGACATGTGGAGCCGGGCGTGGTGGTGCACCCTTTTAATCCCAGCATTTGGGAGGCTGAGACAGGAGAATCATAGTTCGTGGCCAGCCTCAGCTACTTAGTGAGGCCCTTTGCCACTCAGTGAGACCCTTTTCAAAATAAAGAATAAAAAATAGGGCTGGGGGTGTAGCTTGAAGGTAGAATGCCCCTGAGTTCCATCCCCAGAACCCTAGTACCGCAAAAAAAAAAAAAAAAAAAAAAAAAAGACACGTGGAGTATAGGAAAAGTTTTTTCTTGACCTTCCAGTCAAGATGAAAGCAAGGTTGGCCATATTTCCCTACACGTTTGCTTATCAAAAGTATTATGGAAGCCCGGTGTGGTGGCGCACACTTGTAATCCCAGCATTTGGGAGGCTGAGACAGGAGGATTGCGGTTCGTGGCCAGCCCCAGCTACTTAGTGAGGCCCTTTGCAACTCAGTGAGACCCTGTTTCAAAATAAAGAATAAAAAATAGGGCTGGGGGTATAGCTAGGAGGTAGAATGCCCCTGGGTCCCATCCCCAGTATTTCAAAAACAAAACAAAACAAAAAGTATTACGGAAATTAAGGTCATCAGTGCAGAGGCGGTTCACTGTTAAATTGCCTGTGCTCACACCGTGTGTGCAGGATGTGAGCACACATTCTGGTTTGTGTAGAAATGTCCCCAAAAGTTACACATATTGGCCGGGTGTGGTGGCACACGCTTGTAATCCTTGCGTTTGGGAGGTGAAGACAGGAGGATCGCGGTGGTTCAGAGCCAGACGCTGGCTTAAGACACCCTGTTTCCAAATAAAAAAATATAAAATAGGTCTGGGAGTGTAGCCCAGAGGTAGAAGGGCTTCCACGAACCCCAGTACCACACACACACACACACACACACACACACACACACACACACACACAAAGTTACACATATTGGCCCATAGATTAGTAGTGCCCCCTCCACTCTCGGTGTGATGGTCTCAGCTTTAGGTAAAACACCAGATAATCCTTTGCTGGACTCTGGCACCCTCTTGTGATGAAAGCATGAAAAGTCTTTTTGGAACCAAAAGCATTTCTTTGAGGCTATTCCTGGGTCATTTCACCTTCTGAGGACTGCTTATTCTGAGAGGAGAAACTCATTATATGGGCATCCAAAAGTGGATTGCTTACTAGCTCCACAAAAGCCTCAGGTTTAAATCTCATGCTATCATATCACTAAACTTGATAGTGCTTGCCCCTCATGGTTTCTGCCATCGATAGAGCTCTAGGACTCGCCTCCCTATTTATAAGTGATTTTAACTCCTAGAACATGGTCACTCTCTCTAACACTACTTCCACCTTAATTCTGGGTGATTTGATAAACACATAGAGCATCTTCCCAGCACTCTGGCCTCTGGCCTCCTGGAACATCTCTCCTCCAACAATCATGGTCTCTGCCCCACCTCAGCTGTGAGCGCACAGGTGCCTTGTCTTTACCAGTCTCACAGGACACAGCTCTCTCCCCCACCACCATGCTCCATGTTTCCAATTGGCGCTCTCAGTCACCCAACCCCAGCAAACCTTTGACCCTGAGAAGGACCAATCTTTCACTAATGATGTCAAACTTTCATTGTATCTTACACTCCGCTGTCTTCTTCAGCCTCCATGTCTGCTAAAATTCTATGGTTGTCCATGGTAATCATGCCTATGCAAACATCCTCAGCTCCTTTGTTCTCTTTTACACATGGGGATAATGATCCATCTGACTCTGACTTTAAATTTGTAACCAAGACTCTCAATGGTACCTAACGACTCATACTGTAGTCCTCCAGCCCATTTTCTCTTCAATATTGCTGCATTCTCTATTCTCTCTCTCTCTCTCTCTCTCTCTCTCTCTCTCTCTCTCTCTCTCTCTCTCTCTCCCTCCCTCCCTCTCTCCCCCTCCCTCCCTGTCTCCCTCCCTCCCTCCCTCTCCCCCAGAGTTGTTCTCAGCTGATGACTTTATTTCCTGATTTACTGAGAAAACTGAAGTAAAGGGAACTTCCAGATCCCCATCACCACAAATACCCAGGTGGCAGCATCTCTGCCTTCCCTCCTGCTACTCTATCCTGGAGTCCTTATCCTCATTCTTGTCTGTAGCCTAAGTAATATCTTTGCATCAACGCCCATCCTCTTTTCTTACTCAATGACAGCAATTTCCCCTTACTCTTTTGTATCATCTCATAAATATATATATTTCTACTGAATCATAAACATACTCTTTTTTATTCCATTTTCAACATTTCTTTTATATGTCTCTTGATCTCACATCCCCCTTCCAACTACTCCTTAATTGCTGAGCTCCCTTTTATAAAAACTCTTCAAAATGAATTATTTCTTCAAAAGAATATCTACTTTTCCACTTCTCTTTCTCTCTCAAACTTGCTTCTATCAAAACAATGAGATGTAATATTAAGTTGTCGCTTTAAGCCTTTTGCTTTTAGTGGGTTTTCTAAGCAGCAATAGATAGAGGGAACAATACCCTGGAGAGAGCAGTATAGTCCTTCTCTAGAGAACCTATCCTTACCCGAGTTGTGTAATTTTGCTTGCTTGTATCAGCAGCAGCCTGGGGAGGAACAAAGGATACAGCTTCTAAGTGTGAAATCAATGGGGATTAAAAAATAATAAGCCAAATCCATTGATTTTGGTGCTCTCCCTAAGGATTAGGAGTATAACCTGTGAGTGGGAGTACTAGAGGTGGTGCCAAAGATTTGCAGAGGTCAGAAAGCCAGACTCAATGATGTCTACAGTTAAGGGATGCTACGTGTGAGTTAAGGATGCTACATGTAAGCATGGTTTTCACTCACCAAGGCTGTACCTATTGACAACCTCACAATCTACCAATAGCCAAAGCCAATGTTAAGCCACTAGCATGATGCAATTATCCAGAGTGACCAGGTGGCCACCTAATAGCTAACTCTGTGCAACCTCCCAATCATAAAGGGAAAAGCTCTTTATCCTCTGAGCAATAGTTACATGTTCTGAATAAATATCTCCATTCTCTACCTACAAAGCTTTTGACAACACTATCATTGGGAAGTTTTAGAAAGCTTTACCTATTGTCATGGAACCCAACATAATACCACCCACCTCAGGCAAATACCACAGTGAAAGAGGTTTGGAAATGTTTTCATGTCTCAAAATGTACTACCTTCAGAAGCAACTGGATTTGTAGAACAGTGGATTGGCCTACGGAAGACTCATTTACAGTGTAGGTAAGGGTACCCTATAGTTGGGGAATTGTCCTGAAGGATGAAGTAGATGCCTTAAACCAAACCAGCAGCAAATATCACACATTACTGAATGCACAGGTGTGGGAACCAGGCCGAGGAATGATTCCTCTATCCACACTAGTCTCCTAGGTGTCTCTCGCGCATGCTAGACCCTCTCCTGCTTCCCATCCATCCACCTGAAATGCCATCCTCTCGGATAGTCTCTTGGCTCCCTTTTAGACTTTTCTCAAATGTCACAAGGCCTATCCTGACCATGCTGTTGAAAACAGCAAAAGCTCTCTTTGCCTTCCTGAGTACCCCTTACCTTCCTCTGCTTCTCTCTATAACCCTTCTCCCCCTCTAACTTACTACACAGTTTATTTACTTATTGATTATTATTTAAAAGGTGAGCTTCGTCAGAACGGGATTTCCACTTCATTCACTCTTCTATCTCCTGTCCCTGAATGAGTGCTTGGCTCAGAGCAGGGCTCGATAGATACAGATAGAATTTCTTGATCGACTTAAGTAAACATCTGAACGTTCTTAGAGAGGAGTAAACAAACATCGCTAGTCCATCATGGGTTGGTTAACAAAACGTTTCTGTAAAAGACCAGATAGTAAGTATTTTAGACTGTGAGTCATGCAGTCTCCATCTCAGCCACTCCTCTCTGTAGTAGCACGAAAGCTGCCCTAGATGGGACCCCAACGAATGTGCACTGCATTGGAGAGGAAAGAAAGAATTGCCAAGGTCTTGGGGACAGGGAGCCTGGAAAGAGAAGTGATGTGGAAATCTGGTGAAGGGAACCGTTGTTCACGAGTACATCTAGTATGTTTTTCATCATGCTTTGTCACTACACTAGTTCGTTCCTATTACTGATGCTAAATCTTCAGTTTCACGTTCATTGTTGACTATTGTACATTGAAGCTCCCACAAGAAGTGTTTGTTTACTAATACAACCTCCAGGTGGAGACCTTTTTCTTTCTCAGCAAACATTTATTCCACAGATATTTCTTGAACATCTATAGTGGGCCAAGAATCATTAGGACACAACTATTTTTATATCATTTTATTTTATTTTACAGTGCTGGGGATCAAACCCAGGGCTTTGCTCATGCTGGGTAAGTGTTCTACCACTGAGCTCCATCCAGCCCAGGATACGGTTTTTAGTTAGGCCCAAATCCTAGCCTTAGAGTGTTGATATTCGAATGGAGACGCCATGATGAATATTAAATGTTTAAATAATGTTATTTTAGAAAGGATAATGTGAGTAATTTCCCAGAAAGATACTATTTAAGTAGAAAACACAAATGACTAGGAAACAGCCACACAAATATCTGAGGATAGAGTTGCTTTTTTCTTTCTATTAGGAACAAATATTGATATAAAATTGATCATTTAAATCATTGTTAAGAGTATTGTTTATGGCATTAAAGATATTTTCTTGGTGGTTCACCACAACCCATCTCCAAAACTTCTTTCATTTCCCAAACTGAAACTCCATACTCATTAAATAAAAGTTCTCCATGTCACCCTTTCCCCCATGGCAACCATTCTGCTTTTCATCTCTATGAATTTGACTACTCTAGAGACCTAACAGAAATGAAAACATCTGCTCTGTGACTGGCTTATTTCACTTATAATGTCTTTAAGGCTTAACCGCATTGTAACATATGTCACAGTTGCCTTCCTTTTTTAGGCTAATATTCCGTTCTATGGATATATCACAGTGGATTCCACTTTGGGCTGTTGTAAATAATGATGCTGTGAACCTGGGTGCACACATATCTGTTCAAGTCATGTTTCTATTCTTTGTGTATACACTCAGAAGTAAAATTGCTGGATCATATGGTAATTCTGTGTTTAATTTTTTTTTCTTTAGAAATTCCCATAGTGGTTTCCCACAGCAGCTACACTGTTTTATAATGCCACCAGTACTATGCAATGTTTTAATTTTTCTACATCCTAGCCAACACTTATTTTCTATTGGTATGTTTCTCCTCCTCGTCGTCCTTTTCTCCTTCTCTTCTTCCTCTTCCTTCTCAGTTCTCCCCCTTCTCCTTCTAAGAGCAATTCTAACGTGTATGAGATGGTATCTTATTGTGATTTGAATTTGCACTTCCCTAATGCCTAGTGATGCTCCGCATTTCTTTATGCACTTATTGGCCATGTGTTTATCATCTCTGAAAGACATCTATCCAAGTCCTTTGCCTATATTAGATTGTTTTTATTGTCAAACTGTATGCATTTTATGTATTCTGAGATAACCCCTTATCAAATATTTTATTTGCAAATATTCTCTCATTCTGTAGATTATCTTTTAACTCTCTTGAAAGTATTTTATGAACCTGGCATGGAGAATGCTAGTACTTGGGATGCTGAGACACGAGGATCACAGGCTCAAGGCCAGTCTCAGTAACTAAGCAAGATCCTCAGAAACCTAGCAATGATCCTGTTTCAAAATAAAAAATAAGGCTGAGCATGGTAGCCAGTGCATGCCTATAATTGCAGTATATTTGGGAGGCTGAAACAGGAGAATCACAGGCTTGGTGGTACTGGGGATCCTGGAAACCCTTCTACCTCCGGGCTACACTCCCACCTATCATTTTTTTTTATATTTTTATTTGGAAACAGGGTCTCTTAAGCCAGTGTGGCTGGCTTCAAACCTGTGCGATCCTCCTGTCTCTGCCTCCCAAGCGCGGGAATTACAAGTGTGCGCCACCATGTCTGGCTGGATCGCAGGTTTGAAACCAGCCTCACCAACTTAGGGAGGCCCTTAGCAATATAGCAAGACCCTGTTTCCAAATATAAAATAAAATGGAGATGGCTAGGAGCGTAGCTCAAAAGGTAGAATGCCCCTGGGTTCAATTCCTAGCACACACACACACACACACACACACACACACACACACACACACTAGGTTAAATGCCCCTGGGTTCAATCCTTAGTACTGAGGGGGAGGGGGAGGAAAGAAAAGAAATAAAATGTCTTATGATGCATAAAAGTTTAAAATTTTTTAAAACTTTAAATTTTTGAATTTTTAAATTTAAAAAATTTTTAAGTGTAATTTATCTCGTTTTTTTTTCTTCTTTCCCCTGTGCTTTGGTGTCATAGCCAAGAACACATTGCCAAATTCAATGTCATGAAGCTTTTTCTTTATGTTTTCTTTGGAAAAGTTTCAGTTTTAGTTATTATATTTGGTCTTTGGTAATTTTCATATATGATGTAAGGTAAGGGTCTGACTTATTCTTTGGCATGTGGATATGCAGTCTTCCCAAGCACCATTTGTTGAAAAAACAGTCTTTCCCCTAATGAATGGTCTGGTGCTCTCACTGAAAACCACTTGAGCACACATGTGAAAGCTCCTCTCTTGGATCTCTGCTCCCTCCCATTGGCCTGCACATCTGTCTTTATGCCAGTAGCACATGATGTTGATTACCATAACTTTGTCGAGGGTAGAGTTTTAAATCAGAGGTCACAGCAAGTTCATAGGAGAGGCTGGCAAGCTTTTTCTGTGAAGGGACAAATGGCAATTATATTGGGCTTCACAGGCCACACGGTCTATCTCAATGACACCAGCCTGTGGCACTGAAGCACCATAGACAATGCACTTCTCTAATAAAACTTTATTCATACACAGTTGGTAAGACAGGTGTGACTCAAAATAGTAGCTTGCCAATGCCTGGACTAGGAGCCATGGTTTGGCATTTTCAAAATCTTAAAAGAAGACCAGTATGGTAAGAACAATAATGAGTAGAAGGAGACAAGGACAGAGAGAGGGGGGTGGGGCAGATGATCCAGAACGCACTGGGACATAGGAGGACTGATTCTTTTTCACCTGTCACTCACATGACTTCTACCAAGGACCTACTAGGAGCCCAGCACTGGGATGACATCACAGTTAGGCTCAGTCTTAGGCCTCACAAGCCTTCAATGTAGGAAAGACTCCAAGTTTCAGGATGAGGAGGTAGCTCGTAGATCACTTGCCTAGCACATGCATAGACACTGGGGTTCAAACCCTAGAACAACAAAGAAAAATGTTTTTTCTTTTTTTGTGTGTGATACTGGGAATTGAGCCCCAGAGTATTCTATCTCTGAGCTATACCTCCAGCCCACCCTTTTTAAATTAATACAGTATTTTGTTTTCTTTGTGAGTCATGGCATAGGCTCCTTCCAACACCTAAACTATGAGATCCTGCCCAGTCCTTTGCCCACTGCTCTACTTCAGAAGTCTTTGCTATTCCTCTCTCTAAGATTACTGCAACAGCCCAGTTTACTGCCACTACCCCCACCTTCTTCCAAACTAGCCTCCACATTGCAGCAAGAGATCACACACCCCAGCAACTAGGTCTATGACTAGTCATCACTGTCAGAGGCAAGTCCAAGCTCCTGGGGTGATGTATAAGGCCTTGCATGATCAAGCCCTTGCCAATTCTCCCTTCATGGGAAGCGCTACACACATGAACATGTTTGACTGTGATTAAACCTGAGGTAACACATCCACCAAAGAACATTTGAAGTCTATGTGAGTTCTTGTTGGTGTTTCTAGATAAAGTATAATTACAAATATTTGGGAGACTGAGACAAGAAGATGGCAAGTTTTAGGCCAGTTAATGACAATTCAGCAAGACCCTATTTCAAAGTTAAAATGATAATAATAAAAGACCTAGAGGTGTAGATCAATGGTAGCCTGCCCTGGGGCTCAATTTCCAGTATCAGACATACTAAAAAATCCAAAGTCTAATTATGACTTGAGGAAGACATAACACCTGCAAACCCATGTAGAGTTACTCTGTGTCCAGACCTATTAAACCACTTAATCCGTACTAGTACTTGATGAAGCAAATCATATCCACTACAGATAAAAAAAACAGAGGCATAGTAAGGTTAATTTCCCCAGGATCTTACAGTTTGTACTTGTGATGGCATCAATTCTGGCTCCATAATTTATGTTATTAATAGCACACCAACCCCCCTCACTAAACCAGAAATGTGTTCTGATGTAACACTGACTGGAATTGGTCCTGTATTCTAGGAGTGTGGTCTCTGAGTGACAGCATCAAGATCACCTGGGTGCTTACAAGAAATGCAAATTCTCAGGCCTGGGCCCTGACCTACCAAATCAGAATTTCCAAGTTGCAGCCTAGGAATCAATTAGCAAGCGTGGTAAAGTTTGGGAAGCATTGCTCTAAAACATTTTTCCCCCCTGCAGAGCAGAGATCATCACAGAGACAAAACTGAAGATAAACACAAATATTTTTAACAAAAAGTAAAATTCAGATCCTTTTTAATGTACAGGTTTCGAACTATGTCATAAAAAAGAAAACCACCCAGGTGTGGTGGTGCTCACCTGTAATCCCAGTACTTAGGAGTCTGAGACCAGATTGCAGGTTTGCAGCCAGCCTCAGCACCTTAGCCAGACCCTCAGCAACTTAGCCAGATCTTGTTTCAAAAAAAAAAAAAATTTGTGTTTACACAACACACACACACACACACACACACACACACACACACACACACACACACACGGCCTGGGCATGTAGCTCAGTGGTAGAGTGCCCACCTAGCATGTGTGAGACCTGAGATTGATCCCTAGCACCATAAGAAATAAATAAAGTAAAAACACAAAGACTGACAACTCACCTCGACTGTGATGTTGGAAGGGAAGCAGTCCAAACCTCAGAAAGAGGCAGTGGTGATATCCAGGAGGTTTCTATACCTGGAGGCTTTCCAAGAGAGACTTCAACTAGGATCTATTTCTGCCACACAGACAAATGTCAGTCCAGGAGCCCCAGCCTGCCACCTCTTGGTTCAGGAGGAAGAATCCAGAGGAAACTTGTGGGAAGTTAGCAGCTTTGTTATCTCCCTGAGTTCTTTTTTTCTCCACATTAGCTAGCTAGAAACCACATATTTTTCTCAGCCACTGGGATTTAAACTGACGACAACCTAACTCCTCCAATCAGCTTGGATCCTTTCCTGGTGTCCCTGGCAGGGGGGTGGAAAAGAAAGGAAATTCACGTCAGAGAAATCTTTTTATATCGTGCTCTTTGTGCAACAGAATCCTGATGGCAGCATCTCCAGCACTAACAGCAATTTTTTTTTTTTTTTTGGAAACTGAAGGATCAAAAACCATTTTAAGCAAGGGTTTTGCTCTGTGTAAACTTCCTGCCTTTCTCGCATGCGAAGGTCTCTTTTCGTAGGCCCTGCCTTCTAGCCAAAAAAGTCCAAGCAGGAAGATGATACAGATTTGGAAAAGGAAGCAGCAAAACCAAAGCACAGAGCAGGGTTAGGTTTCACTGCAAAGGCCCAGCGGAGCCTTAAAGAGGGAAGAGAAGCTGTACCGGGAGCGTGTTTACCCATTCCAAAGCCAGGAACCTAACGGGACCGGGCGACTGATTAACAGGATTCTTAACTCTGACAATTAAGTCTTAGGTCAGAGGATAGAGGGAAGAAAGAGATAAATTTATTTTTTTAAAAATAAGCTTTTCTTAAAAGACTTTTTAAGAAATAGTATCACAGAAAGCAAAATACCATTTAATACAACTTGAAGCTGCCATAACTCTAATCTGGCATCATAACTAAAGTTTGGGTAAAGTTTGGGTAATTATGCTTATAATCCCAGTACTAAGGAGGCTGAGACAGAAATACTGCAGGTTTGTGGCTAGCCTTGGGAATTTAGAAAGTCCCTCCACAATTTAGGGAGACCCTGTTTCAAAATAGAAAGGGCTGGGTGTGCAGTTCATGGGCAGAATGCCCCTGGTTTTAATCCCCAGTGCCACAAAATGAATGAATGAATGAATGAATGAATGAATGAATGAATGCATAAATAAATAAATAAATAAATAAATAAATAAATGGGCTAGGGGTATGGCTCAGAGGTAGAATGTCCCCGGTTTAATGAACTCTACCTCTGTGTGTGTGTGTGTGTGTGTGTGTGTGTGTGTGTGTGTGTGTATTATATATATATTACAGTTACTACGCCCCTGAACGAATCATCAAACTATCTGTAGGAAATATACCTGCTTGATAACTGAAGGTCAATTTTATGTGTAGACAGGGAGGCTTAGTACAAAGGAAGTGTTCCACCTAAGGGTTCAAACAACAGAAAGAACTCAAATTTGGAAATGTTCAGAAAAAGCACTAAGGCTTTAAGCTGCCTGAATCTTTTGGAAGAAGAGTTTTCTTTCTCTTTCATCCTGCAGGGAATGCTACCAAGGAGCTGGTGTCAGAAGCAGCGGCCCCGAGGTGTGACAGAGTCTCTGAGCACAGTGCAGTCAGTGTGCTTCACAACTCTCCAGTCTGAAGATCCTCCAACTCACTACTAAAAGTAGAAAACTGCTAGCCACGGCAGCACACCCCTCTGATCCCAGCGACTGGGGAAGCCAAAGCAGGAGGATTGAAGTTTGAGGCCATCCCGGGCAACCCAGACCCTATCTCAAAAAGTAAAAGGGACTGGAGATGGTGGAAAACACTTGTAATCCCAGCATTTGAGAGAATGAGATGGGAGGATAGTGGTTCGAGGAAAGTCTCAGCTACTACTTAGTGAGGCTCTTTGCAACTCAGTGAGACCCTGTTTTAGAAAAAAGAATAAAAAATAGGGATGGGGTGTAGCTTGGCAGTAGAATGTCCCAGTACTGCAAAAAAAAAAAAAAAAAAAAAAAAAAGTAAAAGGGGATGGACGTGTAGCTGAGTGGAAGAGCACTTGTCTAACATGTGCAAGGCCCTGGGTTCAATTTCCAGTACTAAAAAAAAAAGAAAAAAATTCCCAGTGAAATGAGAGTTTATTTTAACTCACAGCTTTAAGCTAAATCAACAAAGCCAGGCCGGGGGGGGGGGGGGGGGGCACATTCCTTCCCTGTATGTTGAAGATTAGCCATCAAGGCCACATCACATTCTGCCTTTAGAACCAACCCACCGAGCTGCCCCCAAAACTGCTCTTTCTGAGCTAAGCTCGCATCCTAGGACTTTGCCTACCTCTTGCGGCCCCCTTCCTTATCTATAGTCAATGTATGTTTCATGGAAACTATTTATGCTTTTCTTCTCCCCAGATTTTCGTTATCCCATGCCCTGTCTCCTTACATCTGGCAGACACTCCGGCTGTGAGCTTAGAAAATTTATCCCAGGACAACTTGTGAATATAATTAGTGCCATTGAATCAGACACTTAAAACTGGTTAAAAATGGCAACTTTTCTACTAAATATATATCGCTATTACAATAAAATATGTTTCAAGATAGATAAGTGAAATTTCTTTAAGCTTTTTAAAAGTTCATCCCAGGATAAATTCCCTAAGCTACCAGCAGCTTTTATTTTTGGCTAGCATTGGCAACAACTTAATAAACTATTTCAGAGGCCTCTTGGTCTCAGAAGCTTGATTTAAAAACTGTGTTAAATAAATATCTCATTCTTAAAATATGAAAGATGTCAAACAAAAAATATATATAACATTTACTACAAACTTCTGAGTCCACTTTTTATTGACATTAATAAGACTTTGATTCAAGCCTTCCCAAATGTAAAATAGTGTTAACAATAAGGCCTTCTTCACCATGCTGGCATGCTGACTTCATGAGGCATACGAAATGCCCCTTACTGATTTGCCATGTTGTAAGTTCTTTATATTTAAGTCACTGTTCTGATTCTTTGTTGTGAAATACCTTGGGCAAGCTAGGCATTTAATAAATGCTTGTTGACGTGAAATAAAAGTTAAATCTCAAGGTAAAGAAAGCCTGAGATTCACAGGGAGAAGCACAGGTGTTGGGGTGAGCACACCTGCCCAGGTGGTGCCTTCTAAACACTTCTGCCTGCTTCCCCCTCTTCTCCTATATCTTCCCAGGACACTTTCAGGATTGAATGATTCTTGACCAAAAACAAAAGCAAAATTGCCGCACTTTCCAATGGATTCAGATGAAAAATGATAATGAAATCAAGTAAACTTCCAAGAGGAGACTGGGGGAGGGCAAGCTGCCTCTGTAAGAAATCACACGTGAAGCCCGACGTGGCGGCTCACACTTGTCATCCCAGCATTCGGGAGGCTGAGACAGAAGGATTTCAGTTCATGACCAGCCTCAGCTGCTTAGTGAGGCCCTTTGCAACTCAGCGAGACCCTGTTTCAAAATAAAGAATAAAAATAGGGCTGGAGGTGAGGCTCAGAGGTAAAATGCCTGTGGGTTCTATCCCCAGTAACACACACACACACACACACACACACACACACACACAGAGAAATAGCACATGAGCTGGCACATATATTTATACTGTATCAAGTTCATGATCATCTGGTCATGTAAAGCTCAAAATGTCACCACCATTCAGACAGTAGGTATGTTTTATTGGAAACTTGATTTTTCTTTTTGTTTTTATGCTCTGCACTAGTAGGTTGGTTCAGTAATAAGTATATGAAATCTTTTGGGAAAAAATTACACGTGTGTGTGTGTGTGTGTGTGTGTGTGTGTGTGTGTGTGTGTGTTACTAAGGATTGAACCCAGGGGCATTCTACTTCTGAGCTACATCTCCAGCCCCAGCCCTATTTTATCTTTTATTTAGAAACAAGGTCTCATTAAGTTACTGAGGCTAGTTTCGAACCTGTGATGTTCCTGTCTCAGCTTCCTACATACTGAGATTACAGGCATGTGCCACTATACCTGGCTCTACTGACCGATTTTTATACATTTTCTTAGACTGTGGTAATATATATATATTTATATATATATATTATATATATATATTTTAGGATATATATATATATCCTATATATATATATGTATATATATATATATAGCCTAAAAGTTACAATTTTAACTATTTTCAAATGTTCGATGTAGTGGTATTAATTATAGTCCCACAAGACCATCACCCACTTCAGACACCAGTTGCCAGTACCAGCTACAAATTGGGATGTTCCCATGACCCCTTCTTTAGGCTCAATCAATTTACAAAAGTGGCTGACAGAACTCAGAGAAGGATGTTTACTAGTTTGTACCAAAGGTATTTTAAATAGGCAGCCAGGTGAAAAGTACACTGTGTGAGGTCCGGTAGGGTCCCAAGCCCCGGTTAGAGTTGGGATGGCACCACCATCCTGGAACGTGGGTGGCTTCTCATTCTTCTTCCTGCAGAAACTGAACCTCCATGTGTTCAGCTGTGCAGAAGCTCTCTGACCCCTAACGTCTGGGTTTTCATGGGGACATTTGCACAGGCACGACTGAAGCAGACAGTTGTGTAGAAATGTACGTGGACCAGAAGGGTGTGACCTAGTGCTAAGGCAGAGTGGGGAAACCCAGCAAGGCCTGTCTGTGCAGATTCTCACTGGCCTTTCTGTGGCATTTCATTCTCCCAAGAATGGGGTAGAGCCTCTCTGAAAAGGGGATCTTGTGATCTATGATAGGACAAGGTAGGTCAGAGAATTTCTTTATAGCAAGCTTTAAGACAGAGAGGTAGGGAAAGATTTGATTTTTTTTGTGACCTGCCTGGGTGAAAAGAAAGTCTATTTTCTACGGTCTGCCTTGAGAGGGCCTTATGAGCCAGAAACTATGGGCAAAACCCACATAGATCATAATATCACAAGGGCAAAGTGATTCCAATGTAGGAAACACATACTGCTTTTCTGACAGAAATAAGCTTTAATTTTCAAATTTCTTTTCACGCTACCTGTTCTTTGTGGATGAGTTAAGGACGGGTACCCTAAAATATGTGCTTGGGCAGGATGATCATTTTGAGCCAAAGGTGCTTGAGAAACAGCAGATACTCAGGAAGGCTCTCTGACTGCCCCCTTTCTATCAAGAACAGGCCACAAAATTTCCTCCGGTACCAGGAAGATGGCCACATTCTTATCACCATAGACTGGGAATAATTGCTGAAATGGGTCTGTACACATGAAGTTAGTACAATAACTCCCACCTCATTAGCTCCTCATCACCTCCCCACAGTTTACTCCCCTCGTCCATACCCCTTTGTCTACTCACCCTTCACAAGTTTATCATTTCTGGTACTAAAGTTATAAAAACTTTCAGCTCTGGTCACTCCTTCGGTCTTCATTGTCTTCAGAAAGGCTTTATAGATAAGAAAATCTAATAAACCCTGTTATTTTCCTGTTTATCTGTCTCGTGTCAGTTTAATTCTGAGGCCAGGACAGAGAACCTAAGAGGATAGAAAAGAAATAGTTTTCCTCTCCAACATACGTAACATGTGATTTTGTTATATTAAATATACCATTAAGAGCCGGGCATGTTGGCTCACGCTTGAAATCCCAGCATTTGGGAGGCTGAGACCTGAGGATCGCGGTTCGCGGACAGCCTCGGCTACTCAGTGAGGCCCTCTGCAACTCAGTGAGACCCAGTTTCAAAATATAGAATAAAAAATAGGGCAGGGGCTGTAGCTCGGAGGTTGACTGCTCCTGGGTTCCATCCCCAGGCTTGAAAAAAAAAAAAATATATATATATATATATATACACACACCATTAAGATCCAGGCATGGTGGCACACCCCTGTAATCCCAGTACTTGGGAGACAGAGACAGCAACACAGTAAAAATCAAAATAGGGTTAGGTGTATAGCTCGGAAGTAGAACGCCCCTGGGGTCCATGCCAGGTATTATTCCCCCAAATTATTCACATGTGTATGAATCACATATATTCATATATCCATATCCATAGGTACATTCATATCATATTAAGATAATTAAGCTGGGTATGGTAGCATATGCCTATAATCTCAGTACTTGGGAGGCTAAGACAGTGGAATCACAGGTTTGAATTAGCAACTTAGCAAGACCTTGTTTCAAAATAAAAAATGAAATAGGGCTGGGAGTATAGCTCAGAGATAGAATGCCCCTGGCTTCAATTCCCAGTACTAAAAAAAATTATAATTCAATATGAAAAGAAAGAAAAGGAAGGAAGGGAGGGAGAGAGGGAGGCTAGAATCTAAATAAGAATGCCAATAAGAATATGGTTAAATCAAATGCAACATACAGAGGAATATTATGTAGCTGGGATGTACCTCAATGGGAGAGCACTTGCTCAGCATAAACAAGACACTGGTTTGATCCCCAGCATTGGAAAAAAGAAAGAAAAATACATACTACATTGGCATAAAAATATCCAAGACACAAGAATTGAAAATGACAAGTTGATAATTAATGCAAAGCTTATAACTTGCTTAATTTAAAACGTATATGCATATACCTTCACAAAACAATACTGCATATTTCTATATGTTCTCATTTCTGCATATAATTACATAGAAAAGCCTCTGTAAAGATAAATTCCACCGGCAGCAAATTGTGGGAAGCATGTAATTGGATAGTGAGAATGCAAATATACATCTCTACGGTTTAAAGACTTTTCAGCACATGTTTTCAGACATTTCCTTATTTCTCTGAGAGTAAACGCCAAAGACCATCACTATCCTTATTACCCACCCCACTTCTGTGATCTTTTACCAATGTAATGTATCCAGTACAATCTCCTTCCTGTACTTCAAATATACATGCATGTGCTGGATATGGTGGCACACTCCTGTAATCTCAGGAGGCTGAGGCAGGAGGGTTGCAGGGTTGAGCCAGCCTCAACAACGTAGTGAGACTCTCAGCAATTTAGTGAGACCCTGTTCTGAAACAAAAATTAAAAGAGCTGAGAGAAGAGCCCTGAGATAGAACGCCCCACATTCAATACACAGTACCAAACACACAACACATGAGGGGGGGGGGGGAGAGTTCTTTGTTTGGTATCTCTATTATCAACACTTTTAATTATTATTTACAAGTTGCAGTTTGGGTTTCTCATTTTTCCAATTATATTAGGAACACCTCTTAGTTAAGGGCCATATCAAACATTTTTGTAGCTAAATGGTATGGTGTTGTTCGCATAATAATTATTTAATCAAGCCCTTATAATCAGCATTATAAGCCAGATAAAATAACTGAGCCTATAAACATTGCTTAAAATAAAATCGTACTTGTAGCACAATTTTGAAATGATGGATTTGTCTCAATGGCTTCTTCCAAATTGTATATTGTAAACACTGGGGAATTAACATTAGTAACTATGACAGATTATCCTTGTTTATTCTTCAGATTTGTTATATATTAAACTGGTAGAGCAACCAGCTGTAGAAGAGAGACCAAATTAAAGCAAACATTTTTATTGAACAACCCATCCCCACCTCTTTTATTACCTGGAAAATGTCTGTAGGTGTTGTTTGGAGTCTGAGACATCTAAGTACAATAAAGTTTATGATGCTGCCTATGTTGACTTTAGAGGAAATAAAGACTCTCAGGAGGGTAGCATCACCCAGCAGAGAAAGCAAGGGTGATCAGCATAAAGTAGGAAGAGATTTAAAAATAGTAGCTAGGATGGGGGCAAATACCTGCAATCCTAGTACTTGGGAGGCTGAGGCAGGGGATCACAGGGTTTTTTTTTGTTTTGTTTTGTTTTTTTGGTGGTACTGGGGTTCCTGGAAACCCTTCTACCTCTGGGACCCATTTTTATACTTTTTTTTAAAAATTGGAAACAGGGTCTCTTAAGCCAGCACAGCTGGCTTCGAACCTGTCCGATCCTTCTGTCTCTGCCTCCTAAATAAGCGCTGGGAGTACAAGTGTGCACCACCACTCCCGGTGGGATCACAGGTTTGAGGCCAGCTTCAACAATTTAACAAGGCTCCCAGCAACTTAGTGAGACCCTGTTTCTAAATAAAATGTAAATTAAAGCCAAGGGTATATCTCAGAGGTAGAATGCTCCGGGTTCAATCCTCAGCAGCACACACACACACACACACACACACACACACACACACACACACACGTGCGCGCGCACACACACGTACACACACACACACACACACACACACACACACAGAGGATATAGTCTGTTATATATTGTTATATATTGAACTGGTAGACCAAGCAGCTGTAGAAGAGAGACCAAATTAAAGCAAACATTTTTATTGGACGATCCATCCCCACCTCTTTTATTACCTGGAAAATGTCTTAGTGGTAGAGAACCCCTGGGTTCAATTTCCACTACTAAAATATCAGTTAAGTAACTAATTAAAAATAGTAAAAACAAAATTGGGCTGGGGTTATAGCCCAATGGTAGAGTACTTGCCTAGCACATGTAAGGCCCTGGATGTGATCCCCAGTACAGAAAAAAGGAAAGAAGGGAAAAGAAAGAAAAAAAGCAAAAATTAGAGCTGAGTCCAGACATCGTGACACACACCTATAACCCCAGTACTTGGGAGGCTGAGACAGGAGGATGGCAGGCTCAAGACCAGCCTTAGCACTTTAACGAGACTCAGCAACCTGGCAAGATCCTGTTTCCAAACAAAATATAAAAAAGTGCTGGGGGTGTATCTTAGAGGTCGAATGTCCCTGGATTCAATCCCCAGCACCACAAGAAAAAGAACAAGTAGCTGGGGGTGTGGCTCAGTATTAGAATGAGGGCCTGGGCCACATCCATAGGTCTTCCATAAAAAGAAACAGAAAAACTTAGAAGCAATCAGTGTGGGCCGGGTATGGAGGCGCACACTTGTAATCCCAGCATTCAGGAGGCAGAGACTGGAGGATTGTGGTTCGTGGACAGCCTCAGCTACTTAGTGAGGCCCTCTGCAACTCTGTGAGACCATGTTTCAAAAAGTAAACAAAAAAACCCTAAAAAAATAGGGCTAGGGGTATAGCTCAGAGGTATACTGCCCCTGGTTCCAGTACTGACCGCCGAAGAAGAAGAAGAAGAAGAAGAAGAAGAAGAAGAAGAAGAAGAAGAAGAAGAAGAAGAGGAAGAGGAAGAGGAAGAGGAAGAGGAAGAGGAAGAGGAAGAAGAAGGAGAAGAAGAAGAAGAAGAAGAGGGAGAAAGTGGAGGAGGAGGAGGAGCAATCAGTGTTCCCTAACAAAGTGAATGCTACATAAGCTGGTATATAATATCAGAGTTATAAAAATTTTAACAAGTATATGACATATATTAATACATGATACACACATACAGTTATAGCAGGTAAAGAAATCAGAACTAAAATAGCTGACTATGTTTACTGGTTTTTGAAATGTAAAAATAAAATTGTATGCCTGAGCATGGCAGAAATTGACAATTAATTTGGAAAAAGTAGGGTTTTAGGTTTCTTGTTCTTTAAGTTTCCTGAAGTTCATACTGCCAACCTTTTTGTTGTTGTTGTTGTTACTGAGGATTGATCCAGCCCTGAAACAGGATCTTGCTAAGCTGTTGAGGTCAGCCTTGAACCTGTGAGCCTCCTTTCAGCCTCCCAAGTACTGGAATTACAAGTGTGCACCATCTCCCCCAGCTAGCTGTCAATATCTTGAGTGAGGGAGAGGCACGAGAATTTCAGTCAGTGAGGAAATGAGATAGGAAAGAGTAGTAAGAGCAAAAGAAAATCACTTGTGGGGAGGAAAAGAGAAACCATAGAGAGAAATACCTGCTGAAAAGCCAAGCCAGCATAGAGGGAGACAGGACCTAGCGGCAGCAAGAGGGACGTATTGCGGCTCAGGGTATCTAGTTACTCACAACAGCCCTTGTGACGGCATCATTCTCCTCCTTCCAAAAAGATGAATCTGAGTAACAGCGAAGATAAAATAAGTTGCTGGGCTCCAGGCTGAGCAACGCCTCACCCACAGTGCTCAGCCTTTCCTTCCAACGTCTCTTAGCACACGTACCAATGATTAAGAAGATAAGTTTCCAACAGCTTTTGAAATAGTGTCATGATTCAGTAACTTAACATAGATCTTTCTGATGTCCAAAATGCTCTCTTAATAGACATTTTCAAGTAAGTTATTCCCCACCCCTGCCAGAAATTTTAAAGGCTTTCATCTTCAGACAAGTAAGTGTTCTTTCATCTCCACCAATGACTGTAGAGAACATTGATTCATCCCACAAATTCATTCAACAAATTGAGACCTACTATGTGCCGGACTATGATCGATGCTGTGTCTGTGATGGAGTTAGGCACACCTGGCCCCTGTCCTCAGAGGACATACATGGTGGTCCATAGGAGATAGCTTGGATCCGATTCTTTTTTTTTTTCAGTACTGGGGATGGAACCCCGGGGCATTTTACCTCTGAGCTATACTCCAGCCCTATTTTCGTATTCTTCATTTTAAAACAGGGTCTGAGTTGCAAAGGGCCTCACTAAGTAGTAGCTAAGGCTGTCCACTAACTGCGATCCTCTTGTTTCAGCCTCCCAAATGTTGGGATAAAACTGTGCACCACCACGCCTGGCAACTTGAAGCCATTTCTGGTGTGGCATCTAACTGTATAACCTTGAAAACAGGGGGTTGATTAGAAAGCCTAATTCTACTATTCACTGACTTTCAAGGTAGGGACTTTGGGGCAGGGATTCTTTCTAATGAGCTTGGGTTTAGGATTTGGATTAGACACACTGCTCACATTTCTTTGAGCCTTATGAGCAGGCTTGGCATCGGGAAGATATCAGAGCGTAAAGACCTTTTTGGCACCACCTGAGAGACTCTTAGACTTGTATCTTCTTACAACACCATCCTTATTTCTTACTTCAAGGATCACTGTGCCTTGGTCTTTTATCAGCTGTGCCAGTGTAACTTATTCAAACTTACTAACAAGATCTTAAAAAAATGATGCTGATGCTGAGAAGATATGTTAAAGACAGAGAGAAAAATGCTCATAGACTAGGACCAAGCCTAAGAGCCTAAGAAAGGAGGACAGAAGAGGAAGATACCATGCTGGCCAGTGGCAGGGGATAGGCCATTAAGGAAGGGTATTTTTTTTATTTTTTGCAGTACTGTGATGGAACCCAGGGACATTCTACCTCCAAGCTACACCCCCAGCCCTATTGTTTTAGTTTTTATTTTGAAATAGGGTCTGTGTTGCAAAGGGCCTCACTAAGTAGCTGGCTCTGCCCTCAAACCGTGATTCTCCTCGCTCAGCTTCCCAAATGCTAGGCTTACAAATGTATGCCACCACGCCCCGTTCAAGAAACGGTATTTTCTATGATGCTACAGTTTTAGTTTTATCTGGACTATGCAATTGAAAGAATGTAAGCAAATGGGGCATGGTGGTGGGTAGTGCAAGCTTGTAAACCTAGTACTTGGGAGGCTGAGACAGCAGAATCATGGGTTTGAAGACAATCTTAGCAATTTAGTGAGACTCTGTTTCAAAAAATAAAAAAGGGAGGCTGAGGGAGGTGGAATGCCCCTGGGTGGGTTCAATCACCATCCCCCCAAAATATTAAAGAAAGAGAATGTAAACACAAGTGCACTTGTATCTGGGTGGAGAGAACCAACAAGAGGCGGCCCTAGAGGCAAAGGTGTCGTGTCCCCGCCCCCCCCCCCCCCCCCCCCCCGCACTGGAGAAGCTACAGTGTCATAGTAGAGAGCAGAAGAGACAAATTGTAGACTTGAGGGAGGAAAGGTTGCTCTCTGGGTTTTGCCCTGAGGGCCTGAGTGGGAGGCTCTGCCATGCATCCAGCTAGACAAATTACAAGGCCCAGGCTTGAGTGGGAGTTCCAGTTTGGATCTGTTGACATGCCTACAGACCATCAACGTGGGAAGTTCTGGTGCTTGTCTGGATATTTGGGTTTGGAGCTCCAGAGGGAATGCTCAACTGGCTGTAACGTTGCAGGTGATTGGCACACAGGTGATAGGGACAGCAGTGAGGACGTGTGATCTCTCACAAGGCAGGTGCATGCAGTGAGGGCAGGGTTGATGGTAGACTGCGGAATGTGAAAAATTAAGGGTGCAGGGAGTGGAGAGAAAGAGAAGCAGCTGCTGGATATATAGAAAGAAAACTGGAAAAAATGGTATCAGGAAAGCTAAACGAGGAGATGGTTTTGATGACAAGAGTGTCCAAGAGTGTGGATCAGTAAAGGTCAAAAAAGTCGAAACTAAAAAGAACCAGTGCATTTAGCAAGAAGAAGGTGGTTATTTTGAGATGGATGGTTATTTTGTGGAATTTTGAGATGGATGCTTTCCTGGCGTGGCAGGATCACATGGCAAGAATGTAGTGAATTGAGAAGTGGATAAGAGCTGGGGAAGTAGGAGCCATCAAAGCATTCAGATGTGTCTGTAGCCTAAGAATTTGGCTAACTTTTGTCCTGGACCTGGTTTACCTCTACTCTGTTCTTTCTTGCCCTCTACTTATTCTGTTCTTCCTGGTTTCCTGTGAGCAGCTGCCACATCCTCAGGTTCCTGGTGGAGTTTTTTTTTTTTTTAATTTAATTATTAATGTACAGCTATTCATTAACCCTATCTGGTTTCTGCAGTGGAAAACAACTGATTTGGGGAATGAGATAGGGCTGTAATTGAACCCCTTGCCACGGCCCTCAGGCAGTTGCTTTTTGTTGCTGTCTGCAAGAGTTTCTGTCCATCCAGAAGTCCTCTCAAATGAGCCACAGGCTGAGACCTGAGACTCTGCTGGGACTGGGGTGGCTCCTACATTTCTCCATCTTTGGGAAGTGTCTGTTCCCATCTCTATTTTTCTCTGCACCCTAAAAATGGCCAGGATCAATTTGCAATGCTCTCTCAATCCTAGAGTCTCCCATTACACAGCTACAGAGTCCATCCGTCTCTTAGTATACATTTTTTTTAAAGAATCTGATTGGTTGTTGACTAGTTAAGAATGAACTTTATTTGCAATCATGTAATAGAAATGGCAAGAAGCATCAATTGGTACAGACATAGCCATCAGGCCAAACATCGAAGTCAGAGGTATACATAAGGGGATGTTCCTGGGAATGAGGATTTGAGCTAGGCAATAATCAGTATGAAACTTTGAACAAATTTCTTGATCTTTTCCATCTTACCTGCAGAGTAGAATTAAAACATAGTAAATGCTTTGTTGTGCTGTCTAGAACCTACTCTAAGAAATGAAGGAACTCTTCCTCCAAGTGCTAGTAGCACTAGTAAGGGCCATCTCTCACTTGTCATCCTCTCCAGATATCCCTGGCAGAAGTATGCCTCCTTGCTTACAGTCATATCATCTTCCCAAAGACAGTCTATATCGAGTGACTGATCAAGCAGGAGTAATAAATGCTTTTCCCCTGGACCTCCACAAAGCAGCCACAACTCCGAAAGACGTCCCAATTCTGGAGCCCCAGTGGAAGCAGGTAGGTCTCTGCTGTGACCACATCACAGCCCAGCTTCTCCCTGTTTGTTTCCCTTTCCTCTCACATGCACTATTCCCAAAAACATTTTCTTATAAAGTTGTGCATGGATCTCTGTCTCAATCTGATGCCCAAGAAACCCAATCAACGATAAACTTTCTCCTACCTTATATTATTTTAGGAAAGAAATGGATTAAATAATGTAAATAAGGGTGCCTACGATAATTCCTGGGATGCCTTTATTGAAAATTAGCTCTTTCTGGTTCTTACCATGAAAAGTTTTCTTCTATTACTTCTACTGAGGGCTTGTGTTCTCTTAACCTCCATGCGTTCATGTGTTATATAGCACTACTCTTGGCTTGGTTTTGTTATTTCTGTTTCCCTGTACTCTGCATTAACTTGCAAGATTTGTTCTCAAAGAGTATCTTCTCCATGGTTGGGCTAGTTTCCTGGGTGTAAAGCTTTTGTAGCTGCACAAGGCCAGTACTTAGAGGGGGCTCAAGGCATCATTTAATGCCCTGTATTTGCTGCCTTTAAATTCTTAAAAAGTATTTTAAATAAAGGTCCAATATTTTCACTTTACATTGGCATAAGTATGCAACCAGCCTTGCCTTTGACTATCTGCTTACTCAGATATGAAACAGGTCTTTCAAAGAAGTGATTCTTGATGTATGACCAAGGCCTCAGTGACTTTACTGCTCAGATGTCTCTTGCTTCCAAAAACATATTTGCTTCACTATTTAGGTGAACACCACTGTCTTTCTGATATAACTAACTGTCCTCACCCCTCTGTCTCCTGACAAAGTCTCTTTAGGAAGATAGCCACAGTTTTCCTCAAACCCTACTTATTCCAACCCGAAAGCCTTTTTCAGTAATATGCATAGGATCCCAATGCTGTTTCAGTAAGCATTCTCACCGTTTCAACTCAAAATACCTAATGATAGTCGGGCCTGGTGGCACACGCTTGTAATCCCAGCGTTCCGGTGGCTGAGACCGGAGGATCATGGTTCACGGACAGCCTCAGCTACTTAGTGAGGCCCTTTTTTAGTGAGACCCTGTTTCAAAATAAAGAATAAAAAATAGGGCAGGGGGTGTAGCTCAGAGGTCAAATGCCCCTGAACTTGCCAAAAAAAAAAAAAAAAAAAAAAAAAAACCCTAAAGACAATAGCTTAGAGGAAGAAATGTTTACTTGAGGGCTTAGAGTTCTGGAGGTTTCAGTCCATGTTAGGCTGAGTCAGTTGTGCAGAACTCAGGCCTGACGGTAGAAAGCAGAGAGAGCACACAGGCAAGGGGCAAAGGATATATATATATAATCCCCAAGGTCACACCGCCTGTGACCTTTCTCCTGCACCACAACATACCTGCTTAGTTACTACCCAACAAATCCATTAGTTCATCAGTGGAGTTATCCACTGATGAAATTAGTACCCTCATGATTCAATTGTCACCTTTGAACATTTTTGGCAATACATGAGCTTTTCCAGGGGACATTTTATATCCAAACCACAACATTTACCATTGGTAGACTGACATACTGGGCTTCTCTACATGGTTATCTCCAAAGTGGTAATTCTGTCTACTCATTCACATTTATTCCCCAGCTATACTCATTTAGCTTGGACAGATATCATTTTCTACCCTAATTTATATGACGTATGTTCAACTGCCATCCCTAAAGTTCATTCATTTGTTAAGAGTTTCTCAGTCATGACCTTATAATTCTTTTTCATGCCTATCATAAGGAGCCATTTACAGAGATATTAATAGATGATGTTGGCAGGGTATTAGTTTTACTTTTGCTGATAAAGGAGGCATGAAAGGATAGAAATTTGGACTTTGAAACTAAAGAGGTATGGATTGGTTTCTTCATCTTGCCATTATTAGCTGCTCCAACACTTCATCTCTTGTTTTCTTTTTTTTTTTTTTAGGTTTCTTGGGTTTTTTTCGGTACTAAGAATGGAACCCAGGGGCATTCTACCTCTGAGCTACACCCCCAGCCCTATTTTTTTTATTCTTTATTTTGAAACAGGGTCTCATTATTTTGCAAAGAGCTTCACTAAGTAGCTGAGGCTGTCCTTGAACTGCAGTCCTCCTGTCTTAGCCTCCCTAATGCTGGGATTACAAGTGTGCGCCACCACGCCTGGCTCATCTCTTGTTTTTAAAAATGGAAATTGGAAAGGGCACCCCTTATGGTGGCTGTGAGGAAGCCTGGCAGGGAAGAGACCCTCAATGTGCATTTCTCCTCCTTCACCTTCTAAAGAAGCAGAATTAGACTCATTCATGTAACACTACTCTTTTAAGTTTTACTTGTTTTTGTTTATTTTGTTTTTTGTGGAACTGGGGTTTGAACCAAGGGGCCTTTAACCCCTGAGCTAAACCCTTCAGCCTCCGGGCTACACTCCCAGACCTATTTTATATCTTATTTGGAAACAAGGTCTCATAAGCCAGAGAGGCTGACTTCGAACCTGCACGATCCTCCTGTCTCTGCCTACCAAGTAAGGGGATTACAAGCGTCTCCCAGTAGCCCCATTTTTTTTAAACAAGCCCCATTTTCTTTTAAACAAGTTGCTGAAGCTGGCCATGAACCTGTGATACTTCTGTCACAGTCTCCCAAGTACTTTGATTACAAGCATGTGTCACTACACCTGGCTAGATTTTTATTTTCTTTGCATGAATTTCAGAACAATGTTCAGAATCATATTTATACTAGATTGTACTTTATAAAGGCATAACTAATGATAATCTAAGTACATATCAAAGGAAGTGAAATATCATCCCTTCACATTAAATACATTTGGCTTAATTATTTAAAATATCAAATGCCTTTTCCCCATTAACAAAGAAGAAACAAAAGTAGAATTCAATGCATTAACTTATTTAACAAACATCAGTGATTGTTGCTCATTACTAAACATATAGGAAATGTCAAATATTTTACCAAGCTACCTTTAGGGAATACATCCTATAAGAGGTCCTTGTGGCTATGGAATACAAATGATTACATTCTATTTAATCAATGACAAAACATTAAAAAATGCTTTTGTTACAAGTAGAATGTTGAATTCTGTAGTATCATTGCCAAACATCTGTTTCTAGTTTTTTATTACAAGATGCTACAGTAAAATATATCACAAAAGTTTGAAACTTATAGGCAAATCATTATAGATATCATCATGACCTTTTTCCTCTGATGTACCATGAAATATTTTGGAAGATGGAAATAAAAGAGATGAATTTTGCTGTAGATAAATAGAAGCAAAAAGATTTGAACAGGTAAGAGTATATATCCTTTTTCTCCCAAACTTCCAAACATTATTTTGTAAACACCCAGAATTTGGCTACTAAAAAAGAATTTCCAACTATTCATTGATTCTTATTCTTTATTAATGCTTACAGGATAAAGTATATAGTAAATGTTGGACCATAAAGATGCCAAATAAATACAGTCAGATTTTAGAAAGTATTGATGTATATATTTATTAGAGTGGTATTTTCAACAAGGAGATTGTGATTTTAGTCCATTCACAGTCACTAACACATTTACAATGGTCAAAGCAGCACTTACATTATCTATAGGGGGCGCTGTATACCAAGTGGTACTTTGGCAAATTTAAAAACAAATGTACACAAGAGCACTTCAGTAGAAATTAATTGGGAACACACCAGGTTGCTAAAGTTCTATACTAGAATCCAATGGCAGATAAGTTCTTGAAGGTGGAATTCTTCCATAACCTCACAGCCCAGAGCACTAGGATGACTCTGCTCTGGACCATTCCAACCATCTAACAACCAACGGAGCTGCCAGAGAGCCATTGGTCTCATCCCAGATGCCAAGAGCAATGATCAGCCCATCACAATTTGGTTTATTCACCTTGTAAAGACATGATTTTTTATTTCTGCTAAGTCATCCATATAAGGGAATCTAAGAAATACAACAAAATGTAACCCAATCCAGATCTCATGTCACTTTTATAGTATAGGTATATGAGAACCATTAAAATGCTAAAGGAAAATGCATGCTTTTTTTTAACCGTTTAATGATACACTTTAACTCTCTAGTCCTCACCTCAAAGCTTGTCTTTACATTCGTGTTATTATGAAATTAAGTCCTTGTCCACTCTTAGAAACTAAACCAAACTCTCTGTCTGGCACTGAAGAGTTACATAGGCCTACTCATTTGCTATTAATATTCTATAAACAAAATCAAATTTCACTTTTAAAATTTTCTATATTTTAGTAATTTTACTAATTTTTCAAATTAATTTTTTTTTAGTGTTAGAACTTAGGAAAAGTTCACATCATAGAGTACAAAGAAGCAATACCAGTTACTCCCAAATGGCTTTTTTTTCTTTCCAGAAAAAATGCAAGACTTTAACAGAACATAACACGAAAGATCTCTAAAAAATGAATAACTGGAGAGAAGGCCTGCACTTACTACTTTCTCTTCTATTTTTGTATTAAGAATTAAACCCAGGGGCATGCATATGCTAGGCAAGTGCTCTACCACTGAGATTAATCCTCAGCCCCCCCCCCCATTTTTAAAAATAAATAGGGTCTCAATAAGTTTCCCAGGCTGGCCTGGAACTTGATATACTTCTGTCTCAACCTTCAAAGTAGCTGGGATTACAGATGTGGGCCACCATGCCTCCTATATTTACTTTTGAAGATCTATACCACTTAAGAACAGTTTACACTTGTAAAATATCACTATTTTAAGAACATTTCACTAAATAAATGTTGGCAAATAATTTGGCAACACAGAAAGATGATTTATATACTACATGTAAATGAAAGGCAAACATAAATAAAATTGACATATAATAATTTATACCATACCAATACCCACATGGTAAATTCACAGTTATAACTAAAAAAAAAAATAAAAAACTATATTAAAATAGTCCCTTTTAAAACTACAATTTGTACAATTTCCATTAATGGACTAAAAGGCCCAATACACATATGCTTATCATTTATGACTTACAGTAACTTACCTGTAAAAGTAAATTCTAATATTTTTGCCTGAAAATATAAATACTAGTATGTTTTATGCTTATTCAAGGTTGGCTGACATCAGGCTTTCAAATTTTTCCATGTGAAACAGAGTCAGGTGTGCCTCACCATTCCTCAAAGTCCTCCTGGTAAACCCTGCCAACTCACCTCAGACCATCAGTGACCCTCAGGCCTCTGAACTGGACAGCATCAATGCCAAATTTAGTTTTTAAAGTAAAAGACAGAAGAAGAGTCATGTGAAGAATTCAAAACAAAAGTGAAACTTGTATCTTTTGAATGTCACTTTCATTTTAGAGTTTTACTTTGCCTATTAGCTTGGAAATCTTCCATGCTTCTAAATGTAGTGCCTACATTCAAGACCTAACTCGAGAAGAACATGAAAGTTTCCCAGTTCTGCTGGTCTTTCTTTAGTTTTTTACTTCTCAGACAACAACAGACTATATTCTTTCCTGCAATGCTCTTCTTCTTTTCATCGAATTCTCTTGAAAAAAAATTGAAATATTTATTTAGCAATTTTTAATCAAAAAACCAATTGCTGCTAAATCTAGGTAGAAAATCTCCAGATTTATTTTCTTCCATTTCCCAAAAGGTGAGAAGATGAAAATATTTATATTGGGCCCTCTTCCTTCTACTATATACCTTTAAATAAAACTGAAGGAAAGAAAAGGTCAGCCTTGAA
This sequence comes from Muscardinus avellanarius, assembly GCF_963383645.1. NCBI lineage: Eukaryota > Metazoa > Chordata > Mammalia > Rodentia > Gliridae > Muscardinus > Muscardinus avellanarius. The sequence continues at coordinate 63,892,621 of NC_137791.1, read as the reverse complement.
GGTACATACTACATCAACTTTTTCTTTTTTGGTTTCTTTTTCTTTTGTTTCTACCACAAATTTCCGTACCATTCTTAGTACTTGTTACCACTTAAAATGCAGCTTCAACATGCCAGCTCTGTTCCTGGGTTCTCCAGTTGAATTTCCTACCATGAAATGCCTCCTCCAGCTATTCTTAACCTATTTTTCTTACCCACCAATAACCACTGATTCTTCAGGAGAAGGAGAACCTCCCTCAACTTTCAAGTGTCCTTAGGGATAAACTTATCAATAATTTAAAGCCAACTGGTAAAGGAGCTATGCAAGATTGTTCCCTTTGATTTTATATTACTCCAAAATATACATATATATATATATATACATATACACACACACACAGACCACACATATAACAAATTTACATAGTCTACAAAAATAAACTGTAGATAAAATTCCAAACACACATTTAGAGATTCACAGTTTAAAAGCAAACATACATACAGTTAAAATGTATAGTTTTACAATCCTAAATTATATAGCAAGACGAAATACAGAATATCTGAATATATTCTTTTTCATAGGTCTTAAAAATGAGCAAAACAGCAACATAAACCTCCAGCTACGTCTATAATAGCAACGTCAGGCAATGTAGTATTATTCTTTGCTAACCAAGTATCTGACTTGCTTACTCTATACAAAAATGATTTAAACATACTATATACAGCAGAAACATAGAGGAGTGAGCGATATACAAGATACTTGATAGTGTCGAGATTTAACTTCTTATTGTTTTGACCAAAAGACCATTAACCTTGGCATTCTTTTCTAATATTAAGGAGTAGTCACATCTCAGTATTTTGTTTCTTTTCTTTTTTTTTTTTTTTTCTTTTTGTGGTGCTGGGGATATGACCCAGGGCCTCTGAAAACCATGTGCAGTATCACTGATCTATACTCTCAGCCCATGAACACACACATCTATACAGTAAACTTAACTATACAAAAATAGGATTGAACAGGGAGGGGGCTGGTAACAATTGAAACATAATATAATATTTACAAATATGCATATAATTTAGTGATGTCATGTTATCGAATGAATACCTTTGCATGGTTATTATTTACAAGCAAGTGATCCAGAATACAAAATAAGGTAACAGAGAATCCTGTGTTTTTCATTTGCCTCTTTGTATGATTACTAAAAAATAAACACTTGCAAGCAGTGCATTATGGTGTGCCCCCTTAGCTGTGCACCCCTATAGTCTCAGCGACTTGGGAGGCTGAGGCAGGAGAATTACTTGGGCCCAGAAGTTTGGGTCCAGCCTGGTCAACATAGTGAGTTGAAAAAGAAAAAGAAAAAAGAAAAAAGAAACACTTGCAGATAATACATTGAATAGCTGTCAAAATTCAGAAAAGAACTGAAGAACCTGTTTAAATGAATGAAGAACAAAAATAATCAAAAGAAATCATAGCTGCCTAAGAGTCTTAAAAATTAGATATTTATGTGCAAAAACCTGGGTTCAACCCCCAGCATTATACACAGGCACACACACACACAAAATTAACACTCATCAAGCATACCCAAACTACTTCTCATTTGCCCACTTGACTTAAGAGACTCACAATAGCCTAGCTTCATTACACATATATTTATACTGAGCATGAACAGGTGAACATAAATAAGATGGGAAGTCATGAAGAGCTACTATATAAAGGTATTAAGTTCACCCTAACTTTTGTACTGATCTAGAGAATTGCTCCTATAGGTAACATTTTTTTTCTAATCTGTTTTTGACCTGCTCAGTGAAAACATTATTGCACAGAAACTCAAAAGTTCAAGTGAAGATCAGGCCCACCGTCCACTGGAGGCAAAGCTCCTGCTAAATGAGAAGTTGATTGCAGAGTTCTTATATTTTCCCCAGGCACCAAAAGGAACTACTACTGCAGTGCTGTTATCTTCCGAACCATACTGTATCGCCTGCAAGGTTTGCGGGGACAAAAACATTGGAATTCAGAGTCCGTACAAAGAGAAATCAGCCTTCCTCTGGAAAACCAAGCTGGTTTAACATACAGCTCCTATACAAAGTCTTTCACTAGGTTTGTGATTATTATACCCTGTATCAATGCTCACAAAGTTATTAAATTGCATGTGGGATCACAGATGACCCCAAACAGCTACACTGATCACACTGCACTACAGCAATCTTGGCATCAGAGACACCAGTAGACTACGTACAGTGATGTGCAGCCCTAAAGAAAATACACACAAAGCACTTAGTGTGGGGCCCGATGCACAGTAAAGACTTGGTAAGTGTTTGCTCTCACCAGCAATTCTGATTCTAGAAATTTAGCCTAAGAAATTAAAAGTCTTAGCTGGGTATGGTGATAAATGCCTGTAATCCCAGTTTCTTGAGAGGCTGAGGCAGGAAGATCCTACCTCAAAATAAAGAGTAAAAAAGGCTGGGGGTGTAGCTCACTGGCAGAGCATCTCTGGGTTCAAACCCCAGTATCACAAAAATGAGTAAATAAGTAAAATTGAAGAAATACAAACTATAGAACAAGGTAATGAAAGTATAAGTTAGCATAGTGTCTTGGCAGTGGGGCAGGACTTGACAAATTTATTAAAGGGATGTGTGTGTGTGTGTGTGTGTGTGTGCACGCGTGTATGTGTGCATGCGTGCATGCATGTGCCTATGGAATTGGGCCCATGTTCTAAATTTCATAAGGACCCTGTTTAGCACTAGGCTAGGTAGACAGCATAGTAAGTAGGTGAATTATTTATGCATTATGACTATGCTTGTCCATCTATTTTCAAGCAAGTATTTTCTTTTCTTTCTTTTTTCTCTCTCTCTCTCTCTCTCTCTCTCTCTCTCTCTCTCTCTCTCTCTCTCTCTCTCTCTCTCGTACTGGAGATTGAACCCCAGTGGAATTCTACCTCCAAGCTACACCCCTGGCTCTTTTTATTTGTATTTTTTCACCACACAGGTGCAACTCCAGGCTACAAATAACACTTTTAAAGTAAGGTCTTGATGGGTATGGAGGTGCACACCAATAATCCCAGTACTTGAGAGGCTGAAACAGGAAGATTGAAGGTTCAAGGACAAGCTCAACAACTAATGAGACTCTTAATTACCTAGCAAGACCCTATTTCAAAATAAAAATAAGAAATATTGGGAGGCTGAGACAGGAGGATTGCACAGGTTAGAAGCCAGCCTCAGCTACTTAGTGAGGCTCTCAGCAACTTAGTGAGACTCTGTTTCCAAATAAAATATAAAATAAGTCTGGGAGTGTAGCCTGGAGGTAGAAAAGCCCCTGGGTTCTACCCCCAATACCACCAAAAAAGGAAATATGGCTGGGGGTGTACCTTGGCAATATAATATTCCTGGGCTCAATTCCTAGTACCACTAAATAAATAAATAACAAAAATAATGCAAGGACTATATCTTAATTGTAAAATCACTTAAAAGTCTGGGCCAAACTTGACCCCTCAATTTAAACTTTAAATATTGGAAGTAGACAAACAGCTAATAGATTAAAGCGTGATTAATGATGGCTATAACTCAGAACTACTATCTACTCTCATTGTCTATCAGAATAGAATATTAAATAACACGTTCTTTACTGGACCTTACTCAGCTCTCAGATTTTTTCTCTGACTGACACATAATCCCACCCACTCACCTTTTTGCATTTTTGTCTTTTTCACACACCCATTTTTAAGTTAATTTCATTCTATTTATATTTTGCAGTACTGGGGATTGAACCCAGAGGTATCTACCTTTGAGCTGCACTTCCCAGCCCCATTTTATTTATTTATTTATTTATTTATTTATTTATTTATTTATGTGGTGCTGGGGATGGAACACTTCTACCTCTAGCTACACTCCCAGACCTATTTTATATTTTATTTGGAAACAGGGTCTCTTAAGCCAGTGCGGCTGGCTTCGAACCTACATGATCCTCCTGTCTCCACCTCCCAAGTGCAGGGATTACAAGCGTGCGCCACCACGCCTGGTGCTTTATTTTTTATTTTGAAACAGAGTCTCAGTAAGTTGTGGAGGGCCTCACTAAGTAGCTGAGGCTGGCCGCGAACCTGCGATCCTCCTATCTCAAGTACTGGGATTACAAGTGTGCGCTACCGTGTCCAGCTCCACAGACCCACTTTTAATAACTAGAAGTTGACTATGCTGCAGTGTTCCTCAAATTGAACATTTACTTGGAGCAGTCTAACTCAGTGGCCAGTTGCTGGACGTGGGAAGCCTGGCTGACTTGGACTCTGTACCTCAGTTTCCCCCATCTGGTCCAAGTCTCAACTTCATAATAACCTAGTATTATCACAATTACCTGAGTTAATATATGTGAACAGGATAATGTCTGACACATAGCAACGTATTATTTTCCTATTATTGTAATTTATTATTGCCACTACTAGCATTTCCAAGTATATACAAAGTCAAAAACAAACATACAATATTTCTTTCTTTTTTATTTTCTCTCCTTTTTTTTTTTTTTCCAGTACTGGGAATTGAACCCAGGGGCATTCTACCCCCGGCTCTCAGTAAGTTGCAAAGGTTCTCACCTAAGTAGCTGAGGCTGACTACAAACCTGCCATCCTCCGGTCTCAGCCTCCCAAGTACTGGGATTACAAGTGTGCACCACCACATCCAGCTAAACATACCATATTTCCTTGGCATGTTAATTTCACTTATCTACCTGAGCAAATTGTAAAAATTTGCTAATTGGACATATTATGGAATCAAGTATAAAATTCACTGTAATGCTCAAGCTAAGCCACAAGATTTCAAAGAAATCTCAAATTTGTGGCAGCTGCTACAGGCAACACGGAGACCGATGCCTAGGATACTCCTTTACCCTCCCCCCTCCTGGGGATTCCCAGCCCAAGTTCTGTCGTGTCACCTGCTCGATCACTGCATGGGCTCCTTCACTAGGATCATGGGACTGATTGACAAAGTCGCAAATCTCTTGACTGTTCACCATGAAGTTAATTCCATCTGTGGTGAGGACCAGGAAGCTATCATCAGCATGTTGTAGCTGCAATTAGAGCCAAATGCACACGGTTATAAACCAGACCTTGCCTTCGAAGCACCTGGATAATTATAAGATTTTACCTGTTTGCTGTGTGGTCACATGTGTAAGAGTTTGTGGGCAAACAGTGAAAATGTAAGGAGTATCAACCACCGCTCAGGATAAGCCACACACTTATTTAGTAACACCAAGCAGAAAAGAAGCCAGAAAACCGAATGCTGAGAAAGCCTGAGTTTGAATCCTGTTTCTATTATGCAACTCAGTCAGCAATTTTTAGCTCTTAAAAATGTGGGCCTCTGTATGTTTTAAACCTCAGTATGTGCCAGGTGTGGTGGCGCACGCTTGTAATCCCCACGCTTGGGAGGCGGAGACAGGAGGATCGCGCAGGTTCAAAGCCAGCTGTGCTGGCTTAAGAGACCCTGCTTCCAAATTAAAAATATAAAAAAAATAGATCTGGGAGTGTAGCCCACTAGCCCAGAGGTAAAAGGGCTTCCAGGAATCCCAGTACCACCAAAAAAACAAAAAACAAAACAAAAAAAAAAACCGCAGTATGCTTTAGATTTGTTTTCCTAGTAAAATGAGGATAATAGTACCTCTTTTGAACAAAGCCTTGCTCATAGTCAAACCCATATTGGCTTGTACTCAAACACACATAAGTATTTGTTAAACAAATGGCAAACTAAACCTGAAACCCCTAACCAGGCACAGTGGTGCACGCTTGTAGTCCCTACAACTCAGGAGGCTGAGGCAGGAGGATCACAAGTTCAAAGAGAGTCTTAGCAGCTTATCAAGACCCGTGTCAAAATAAAAAATAAAATGAGTGAAGGTGTAACTTGGCTCCTGGGTTCAATCCCCATCCCCCCCCCCACGCACACACCATGGATGAAATTTTTCCTGCAATTAGTAAACAAACATTATTAGGAACCTACACTACTAAACTAGTTGGCTCAATAGTTTGAGAGAAGGAAGTATTAGACCCTCTACTGGGTATATATTGGGGGTAGTTTTAGGGAAATAGAGACATGATGCTATAAAAATAGAGGTGGGCGATTATTCAGGTGGGTAGAGAAGGGAAGTCCAGGACAGCTTTTAAGTTGAAGGTGATCCTGAATGTCTGGTTGCAAGGAAGGCAAGAGAACCCCATGGCTCAGGTGGAACAGAAACCAAAGGCTATGCCATGTTCAAGGCCAGGAAGGTAGGATATTATTTTACCTGAAAAGTTTATCTATCCCTCCATAAATTACTCCCCTTTAAAAATCATTTTGTGCCGGGCGTGGTGGTGAACGCTTGTAATCCCTGCGCTTGGGAGGCTGAGACAGAAGGATCGCACAGGTTCGAAGCCAGCCTCAGCTACTTAGTGAGGCTCTCAGCAACTTAGTGAGACCCTGTTTCCAAAGAAAGTATAAAATAGGTCTGGGAGTATAGCCCGGAGGTAGAAAGCCTCTGGGTTCCACCCACAATACCACCAATAAATAAATAAATAAATATCATTTTGATTTCAGTTAATCCTCCAAAAAGGCTTGGAACAATCCTGCACGCATGCTTGGTTTATCTGTCAGGTGTCCGTAAGTCCTTTCTTACCTTAATCCTCTTTGTTTCAGGCTCCGCTATCACACCACTGGTTTTAAGATCCAAATCTCCAATACTCCTTGTCATTGCGAGTCTACCATTTACATGAGGCTGCCCCAAACTATTCCAGGCTACAAATCCACCACATTTCTTGATCCTGGATGAGAAAAAGTTAAAAGACAAAAGATGTAATATGCAGAAAACCAAGTCAGTGTTAAACTTAAGCATGACATCAATTTATTTTAAACAATGGAAAGTTTACACTGAAGGGGGTAGCTCAGTGGTAGAGTGCTTGCCTAGCATGGGCAAGGCCCTGGCTTAATCCCCAGCACAGGGGTAGACTTCATTCATCTTCAACTATAAGGATTAGCTCATCTCCATAGAATGACTGGTCCATGTAGCAGTACCTTTCTTTCTCATCTTTTCTTTCTGGAGTATGGTCAATGGTCAGCTTCATGGGTTTTCCTTTTCTACACAAAATAGCCCGGCTGTCCCCAACACTGGCTACAACCAGTTCAATACCATCTCGCAGCAGGGCTACTGTGGCGGTTGTCCCAGAGGTCAGAAGGGTTGCTACAAATATTATAAAAAAAAAAAGAATATGAGTTAGTGGCAAGCAAATGATTGGATGTGGAATTTTAATTACACAATAAAACACAAGCATGATCAACTAGTGCTGGGATATATCACTCTAAGTTAACTAAAGCTTTGCAAATAAAAGGCAAATGAACTATGTAAGTAATGGCATGCAGAGAAACAAGTATTTAATTCAGTAACAAGGCTCCATGCAAACAGAAAACATTGCTAACCTCATTTGGTAAGCAAAGCAACACCGTCTCAAAATGGCCTCCATTCATACAAAGTAGAGCTGATGTGAACTTATGATTATGACACCTTTGTGTAGACCCAGTGTCAAAACTAAATAACAATGTACTTAGACTGGCCACTATGGTAGAATGACTTTTTCTATCAAAGTCAGATTTAGGTTTTTCTCTTTCATTTCTTACTTCTACCCTGTCAAAGTATTATCAGTTTACAGGCTAAGTGAGCCAGGCCAAGGGCATATCATTTGTTCTTCAATTGCTATATTATATGTTCTTCCCTTCTAAAACTTTTGAATTTACATTCTTCTTAAACCCTAAAACAGTTGAAGACTCAGATTCTTTTCTACTTATCTTTGTTCTGTCTAGACATGAAACAAAGCTACAGCCATTATTATATTAAGAGAAGACATTGGAGTCAGGGAATGTAATTCATTCTAGTTTCCCATAAACTTGGTGTAGTTAGAATTATTAGCTCCACAAGGATCTGACATATAGAGTCTGTGTTCACATGCAGGACAGGACTATCAGCTGCTATTCCTGTGGCCCTATTGGGGCCAGAGCATTACAAGAATATCGATATTCTCTAATACCAAATTCAAATTCAGTGTTACTGGGCTTGAGGTTACCTCTATTTTCTCCATCCAAGTAATTGTATCTTTTTTCTTTTCTTTTCTTTTTTTCTTTCTTTTTTTTTTTTTTTGCATCTCCCTTGGATTTATTCTAATAGTATCTATTTTAGGTTCTTTACCACTTGTTAAAAAAATTTTAAGGTGCATTGAGCCTTGCCAAAAGTGAGAATATGTGAAGTTATGAACTAAAAAATAAAGCAAAGTGGAAGAAATTTTAAAAAGGATAACTATTTAAAGCAGGTATTATCTCTAGTAATATTACTAATTCTTTAAAGCATCCAAATAAAATATTCAGGTGCCCATCCAAAAATTATTTTGATCATTAAAGGTAGATTTAGGAGAAATGAAGTACTTATTGACTTGACTCATTGAGTTAATCTTTCTTTTAAGGTAACTTTAAAACATCCATCAGTAATGCATTTTGGAAGGAAATCTGCAAATATATTTTCCAATCAGACTATTAAAATGCCTGCTTTAATCAGAAAAGCAAAATGAAAAAGTATGAATAAACTCTACTTAACCTTTCATAGTCATGCTGAATTTCTTTATTGAGCAATAGCATTTACAGTTACACCATGTTCCCATTTAATCTCTGATTTTGGAACTGTTGTGTCAAAGCAGTATTATAGCTTCACTGCTAATATATATATTTATTTACTTTATAACATAAATCTTTTAACATAAGTATCAGTGATGTTTATATTACAAATCATAACTTTTAACTTGTAACTAGCCAAAGGACTATACAACAATGGAATCTTTTGTACAAAATGAACTTTTTACAGCTAAACCAACTATATCATCTTCCAATTATTTAAAGAGCCAAACAAGAGGCATTTATTCACACAGGAGTTTATTCAGATGCTACTCAGGGAATTTTGTATTCCACACCTTTGTTCATAACGTCAGCAACAGCTTGTTTTTTTTTTTTAAGTGTATTAATTGGTTAAGATAGCAGTTCAATTTTTATAAATGAATAGTCCAGTTGTTTAGGCTTGAAATTCATGGCTCTGCCTCCTAGAATTTAAAAGAGCTGGAGTTTTTATCAACTCATCTTTACAGTTCCAAAATCCCAGGATTTATGGGGAAAGTTTCAAACTAACTCTTGACTCTGGCTTGCTAAGCATCTGAGAATATAAGTAGTAAATCTGCATTTATTTTCATTTAACATTTAACACAGAAGTAAACATTTTCACTTTTTGCCCTAACAACAAGATTATTTAACTAAGACATCTTTCAATAAGTTCTTAACACTCACTGGACAATTTCTACCGCAAGGCATCTCAACTAATGGGACAAAGAGGATGTGGGAACCTTCCAGTAGTCCAGGCTAGGAACCGCTGGACTCCTTCACCTGAGACAAAATTAAGCAGATCTCTCTTTCCACTGAAGCCCAGCATATAGTGTCCACGGGCTCAAGGTCTAGAGCTGCTGACCAGGCACAGTTCTCTGCCACAAATAACACGCACAGAGGCAAATAGGAAATTCACCCGGGAATTGTGCTCAAACATTACAAACCTGCAACACAGGGGAGAGCAGAGAAAGAGCTGCAAAATAAGGGGAAGGGTTTTTATGTTGGTGAAAACTTCACTAGTAAATTACATAATACTCCAGGAGATGCCAAATCAGTGATTCCAAAACTCAGTTTGCTCAATTTGATGGTATTTTGTAGTTGAACCTATTTTTCTTTTCATCGGAAATGAACACTTCTTAGGTTTTTTTACTTCCAAAGTCAAAATATATACAAATGCATCTGTACCAAAACATACCAGTGGCAAAATAGACACACATCTGCATTACTTACACACAATCACACATACATCACATACACACACACACACACACACACACACACACACACACATATTTGGTCTTTGCCACTGTATATCAGTACTTTTACTAAATTAGAAAATAAATGCACTGTAAATTTGTTTGGCAGCAATATCAGAAGTGTCCCAATAACAAAATTAATAGTCAATAGCACTGAATAATTGGCTTCTGACAAGTAGTACAGAGTTAAAATATGTGAACTACAGTATACCACCAAATTACAGGGACATTTATGTACACAAAGAAGGAATCAAAGCAACTCCTACACCAGATATAGGGGAGGGACACCTGCTAACAGTGCAGAATGCAGGGATTTAGTATCCAGAAACATGCTTTCACTAGAATGATTTAAGTTCACTGTTTAAATAAGGGCTATTAGGCTGTTGAGCTGTGACTCATATTTATAATTTGTCATTCATAAAATGGGTATAGCTGCAGCTTTCTCTCTTCTCCAGTGTTGCAGGTCAATACAACAGAAGCAAAATCATCACAATTTTGAATAAAAACATAAAGAGTAAAAGTATAACAACCCCCAGTAATTATTCAACTGTATAAATAATAACACACACATATATATAACTCAATAGCTCAATACTTATTAAAAATAGGTGTTCTAGACACGTATGACTCTGAACACCAAAATGACAGCAATGAGCAGAACAGTAATAGCACAATAAGAAAAATCTCTTCAATGCAGTCCCTATTTTTTCCCCAATTTGGTGGTCCCCAGGATAAGAAGGATATTAAAAAATGTTGCATAGAGCCGGGGGGCAGAGCTCAGTGGTAGAACACTTGCCTAGCGTGTGCCAGGCTGTGGGTTCTAGCCCCAGCACCACCAAAAAAAAAAAAAAGTATTTATAGCCCTGGTTATTTTGTAGTTTAATTCTTCCAATAAAAATATCATCACGTGAAGAGCAGATGTTTCCCATGAGACTCACAGTGCTGTCCATCAACGTCTCCCACTCTGAGTATCAGAGCACGTCTTCTCTTTTTGATCCATTTGTCCCTTGGGGAACTTTGCTGCTGTTTCAAAGCTTAAGCAATCTAGAAACACTTTGAAGAGTTTATAGGATATATAGTATTATCATCTAAATTCTCTACCACCTGGTTTAAGTGACTATTTGTAAATAATAAAAGTGATGAAACATCTGAATTTACTGGTTGGTTTCACTAGTTGCAAAAACACATATTACTGAAATAAATTGAATACAAAAAATTCAAAGGTGGTGATGAAAGAGACTGAGGAGGGTGTAGCTCAGGGAGGGAGCACTTGCCTGACAGGTGCAAGGTCCTGGGTTTAATCCCCAGCACTGAGAAAATAAAAATAAAAACTGAATAAGCCTCAGTCCCTGACCTTACAGGAATGGCTCACAAGGAATAAAAATGGGGCTGATGCCCAGAGGAGAGAGATTATGAAAGGAAACGAAGAGGACAAACTGTGGAAATACAGTGTCACCCTGAGTACTGGTCCTACTTAGATGTGCCAAAAAGAATACTACCACTCTTCTAATATGGTTACTGCTTCAGTTCCTTATTTTATTATTATTATTATTTTTTTTTTTTTTGCAGTACTGGGGATAGAACCTAGGGGCATTATACCCCTCAGCTATATCCTCAGCCCTGTTTTTTATTCTTTATTTTGAAACAGGGTCTCACTGAGTTGCAAAGGGCCTCACTAAGTAGCTGAGGTTGCCCTCGAACCTTGATCCTCCTGTCTCAGCCTCCCAAATGCTGGGATTACAAGCGTGCGACACCACGCCCGGCTTGCTTCAGTTCTTACTAAAAAAAAAAAAAAAAATTAGCTGGGCGTGGTGGCGCACACATGTAATCCCTGCACTTGGGAAGTGGAGATAGGAGGGTCGCGCAGGTTCGAAGCCAGCCACGCTGGCTTAAGAGACCCTGTTTCCAAATAAAAATATAAAAAATAAGTCTGGGAGTATAGCCCGGAAGTAGAAGGGTTTCCAGGAACCCCAGTACCACCAAAAAATAAAAATTAAAAAAATAATAATTTTTACCTAGAGACCTTGAAATCTAAAATGACAAATTTGTTTATTTTACCCATCCATTAGAAATCAATACACAGCATTCTATCTCTAGTGGTTTTGATATGTTTGTTAAAATAGGCCCCCAATACCCAAACACAATTTTGCCATCTTTGTAAAATTTGGCAATTTATTCAGAATAAATTTTTAAGATGTTAAAAGACTGTGTGTGTGTGTGTGTGTGTGTGTGTGTGTGTGTGTGTGCATTAGTACTGGGGATGGAACCCAGGGGCCTTCTATCTCCAGAATATGCCCCTAGCCCTATTTTTTCTTTTTTTTATTTGGAAACAGGGTCTTTCTAAGTTGCTGAGAGCCTCACTAAGTACTAAGTTGCTGAATCTAGCTTTGAACCTGTGATCTTCCTGTCTCAGCTTCCAAGTACTAGGGTTATAGGTGCATGCCATCACACCTGGCTTATAATAGACCTTTTTAAGAGCAAATTAAGCATCATTCTATCTTGCTCCATTACACTTTCACACAAATGGCTATTAAATGTAAACTAAACTTTAAGATATATTTATGAAAGTTCTGGGATCATTATTTCAAATAATATGACAGAGGAACTAAATTAAACAATATATTTCAATCTTGCTACTAGGAATAAATTATACTTGTGGTTAAATTTCTTTATAGGACTATTTGATTATATGACAGTCATTTATGAAGAGTTTCTAAAACTCACTAGTTAAATAAATGCTCTAAGTTCAAAATTCCCTTCAATTATAATCTATTGTTTAGTAAATAAAGTCTTCTCAATTATACACCAAATCAAGTATTGCTGGTGTTAAGCATCTACATTGATCAGACCCTTTTCAAAAAGGCTGACTGTACCCATGAAGGGTTAATGTGTTTGGGTTTTGGCCCCACACCAAGTTTCTAGAACATTTTCCTCTGAAAACCTTGCCCTTTAGCTGCGTCTGTTTGCAGAATGTCTGGGGCATACCACCCACACCACAGCCCATCAACACCTTGGTGTTGTAGCCACTCAGAGTCACCTGATATTGGATGAAATTAGAGCATAGTCTGCTTATTTATTTATATTTATTTTTGTTCATATTTTTATTTAATTTTATTAGTTATAATAATAAAAGAAATTCTTGTTTTATTTTTTCAGTTAATAAGAACTATAAGAAAGTGTTTCACTTCCTCTTTTTTTATGTGTTTTCCCCACTAGAAAGAAAAACTAAATCTTAGCATGTACTTCACCCTCTCTCAGCTCCTGTGTTCTTAAAGGTGAGGAGAGGGTTTGAGGAAGGGGAAAAGTCCAAAGGAATGAAAAAGAGGAGAGAATGGGCCTGAATAATCTACAAACTCAAAGAGAAACCTCTGGTCAAAAGGAGAGTGACGTAGTGTGTTTCTGAGGAGCATAATGATAAGGTTCTCAAAAATAAAAAGACCAGGAAGGGGATAGGTGTTGGGGGGTGCACACCTGTAACCCCAGTAACAGAAACAGAAAGATCGCAAGTTCACAGCCCATCTCAGCAATTTAGGGAGATTCTCAGCAACCTAGCGAGACCCTGTTTCAAAAAATAAAAATAAAAAGAGCTGGGGTGGGCATAGCTGGGAGGTAGAATACCCCTGGCTTCAATCCCCCAGTACCACCATCAAAAAGAAAAAACAAAGAAAGTTTCAGAAAATAGTAGGGCGGGGCTGGGTTACAGCTCAGTCAAGCGCTGGCCTAACATGCAGGACCCTGGGGTAGATCCATCCCACCACACCCCAGGAAGGGAGAGAGTGACCCCAAAAGAAATACCTCTCAAAATGGATAACAGAGCCACCTTCTCCCTTCCTCGTCAAATAAGGACTTTTGAGAGAGGCCAGGCTGGGTGCCAGGAAACTTCCAGCCCTGATCTGAAGTGGTGGCTCCCCCTTCTTGAGTGTCAGATCCTTTTCAGTAAAATGGGGAGATTTTCCATCCCTAGCACTCCAACTGACACCTGTGAAAATGGCATTCTATACTGGGCTTTTCTTTTTAAGGAAAAAGAAGGAACACACAGAGATTAATCTGACTGCATGTTTGATTTTCAAATCACTTTTCAGGCATAGGTTCTATCTATGGCTCCTGCAGAAATTTGCAAGGTTAACCTTATCAGCAAAAGATTTGGGCCAGCCACCCACAAAACACTGGTTACATTTTCCTGAAATAGTTTTGATAAGTTTAGTCAAAACCAGAAATATTTTACTTTCAACATTCAAGGACATACAGTAGACAATTTTTTATTTGATTGGCATGCCCTTGTATTTAATGAAAATAAAAATATCACTAGTTACTATGGGAAAGCTACAGAATCAAGATTTTTTAGAAGTGGGAGAAAAATATTCTTCTTCTGATTATACCAATTGGTGTAAATTAGCCATTTTTAAAATTTAGGCTCTATTAGCAATTTTCTTCTGATCTGAACAATTATCACCCTACCTAGATATGATTATCCTGCAGGCGATCCTCTCAGAAACACTTTATCCATAAAGCAAGAAATCAAACACATCAAAACACTTTTAAAATCTTTTCAAAATTAAAATCCAATAGCAGAACCATTTTAGAACTTCCCTTTCTGAAAAGCTTTCATTTTATAAAAGTGAGATACTGACATTAGTTTGGATTCCACAGAGCATTTAAAGTGATTTTTATATAAATCTCCTACATAAATTTCCTTACAAATAAGCATACACTAAAATTCCCACCCCCTAAGGGCTAAATTGTTTTTACCTCCCCTCCCCAAGGCTTTGAGGAATGTGATCATTCTACATACCATCAGGAGACAGGTGGGCATGACTCTCAAAGGCTTTTTCTATTTCTAGAAAAGCCAAGGTCAACACAGTTTCCAAGTTCTTCTCTTTAGGAAGCAAATCCCTTTGTGGAAAGAAAGAAAAGTCCAAACGGTTATTTCACAATAAGTTTCTCACAGTTGCCAGCAAGGTCCCTCTATACAATGGACCTCACACTCCCCCTTCAGATGCTTGAGGAATGTTTAGTGGGCATCTACAATACTATGTATTGGCCACTGAGATTAAAAAAAAAAAAAAACCACCTTTTTTTTTTTTTGGTTGATTGGCTTGAGGATTGAACCCAAGGCTTCATGCATGTGATACTCAAGGTTTATTTTTTGGGGGGAGGGGGGGTTGTACTGGAGATTAAATCCAGAGGCATTCTACCTCTGATGCTATTTTAACTTTCTACCACCAGCCCTATTTTATGTTTTATTTTGAAACAGGGCCTTTCTAAGTTGCTGAAGCTGGTCTTGAACCTGCGATCCTTCTGTCTCAGCCTCCTAAGTACTTGGATTAGAGACGTGAATCACCATGCCAGGCATGATCAGCTTTTAAGGATATAAAAACTAAGTATGGCCAGGGATGTAGCTCAGTCACCGCACACTCACCTAGCATGGAAGAGGCCTGAGTTTGGTCCCTAGCACCAAAATAATAAACGTAAAAATCCAAGTCCCTGTTCTTAAATAATTCATCCTCACCCACAAAACCCTGAGAAATCAAAAATTCCTCCATGGGCCTGGCACAGTGACAGGCAGCACACATGGAGTCCCAGGGCTCAGAAGGCTGAGGTGGGAGAATCCCTTGGGTACAGGAGTTAGAAACCAGTCAAGCCATTACAGAAAAGCTCCCCCCAAAAGAACTTCATATTAATTTACACTAATGAGTTCTTTTCTATGGAATGAGGTAAAATATGCATAAGTCAACTGATAAACTATACACAAGAAGACAAGAAATGATGCCTGGTCATAACTCTGCCATGTTTTCCTTGTTCAATTCTAGCAGCAGAGTGATGCTTAAAAATATAAAAATTGAGCCAGATGCCTGGCGTGGTGGTGCACGCTTGTAATCCCAGCATTCAGGAGGCTGAGACCTGGAGGATCGCAGTTCGCAGACAGCCTCAGCTACTTAGTGAGGCCCTCTGCAACTCAGTGAGACCCAGTTTCAAAATAAAGAATAAAAAATAGGGCAGGGGGTGTAGCTCAGAGGTCAAATGCCTCTGGGTTCCATCCCCAGACCTGAAAAAAAAAAAAAAATTGAGCCAGGCGTGGTGATGCACACTCGTAATACCAGTACTTGAGAGGCTGAGACAGGAGGATCACGGGTTTTGGGCCAGCCTCAACTAATTAGTGAAGCCTTTTGCAACTTAGTGAGACTGTTTTTCAAAATAAAAAATAGGGCTGGGAGTATAGCTCAGAGGTAGACTGTCCCTGGGTTCGATCCCCAGTACCACAAAATAAAAATTAAAAATTGGGTAAAATAATTATATTTTTGTGGTACTAGGGGTGGAACCCAGGGGCTTTTCTACCTCTTGGCTATACTTCCAGACCAATTCTATGCTTTATTTGGAAACAGGGTCTCACTAAGTTACTGAGAGCCTCACTAAGTAGCTGAGGCTGGCTTCGAACCTGTGTGATCCTCCTATCTCAGCCTCCCAAGCGCTGGGATTACAAGCGTGTGCCACCACACCCATCTAAAATAATTATTTAAAGGGCTCCAAAACACACACATTAAATGCATTTTCCCCATATTAAGGTCAATTTTTTTTTGGGGGGGGTGATTTTTTTTGGGGGGGTTCCTGGAAACCCTTCTACCTCTGGGCTACACTCCCAAACCTATTTTTATACTTTTTTTTATTTGGAAACAGGGTCTCTTAAGCCAGCATGGCTGGCTTTGAACCTGTACGATCCTCCTGTCTCTGCCTCCCAAGCACAGGGATTATAAGCGTGCGCCACCACGCCTGGCTAAGGTCAATTTTCTAAAGTTATTTTCAACCAACTATTCAAAGCTATTCATATTACTTAGAAGTAATTACCACTTATTAAGGCCCTTACTATAAGCCATGCACTGAAAGGAGTCAATGCTTCTCATCGGGCACCTCATGGACCTTATGCTGATTCACTCAAAATGATCATAAATCAAGTGCTGTGGAGTCTAGAAAATGCTTTCCCATAGGAATTGTTAAAACATACATTTCCAAAGTGGAAATAATCATCAGTAGTAAATGGCATGTTTAAATGACTATTCATTCATGAAGTGGCAGTGTAAAATCACTCAAGAGACTCAGTTTACACTGCGTGTCTCAGCCAAAGGGTGAAAGTTTCAGCATGAAACGCAGGGGAATGGCAAATTCCAGAAGCAAAGTTAGTCTGGGCATGGTGGCCAATGCCTGTAAACCCAGTACTTAGGAGGCTGAGACATGAGGATTGCAGGTTTGAGGCCACTCTCAGAACCTTAGTGAGACCCTCAGCCGGGCGTGGTGGCGCACGCTTGTAATCCCCGCGCTTGGAAGGCGGAGATAGGAGGATGGCGCTGGTTCGAAGCCAGCCACGCTGGCTTAGGAGACCCTGTTTCCAAATAAAAATATAAAATAGGTCTGGGAGTGTAGCCCAGAGGTAGAAGGGTTCCAGGAATCCCAGTACCACCAAAAATAAAATAAAATAAAATAAAATAAAATAAAATAAAATAAAATAGGGTTGGGGTGCGGCTCAGAGATAGAATGCCCCTGGGTCAACCACCAGTTACACACACACACACACACACACACACACACACACACACACACACACACACACAATGAAAGTGATTGTACATACACAATGCATTTCTCCATGTGGGTGTGACAGAAGTTAGCAGCTGCCGGTCCTCCATGTCCATCATACACTGCAAAGTACTGGACCTCCTCCGTCAGCTGAGCAAAGTCAAACCGATCTTCATTCTCCTTCCGTTTGCCAATGTGGGAGGCGCAGCCCACCTTTTCCAAGCTAATTTTGGGAATGGGCTTGCCATACTTAATGCTGGGCGGCAACAGAATTGGCTCATCGATACGGTTATCCCAGATCCCAAAGCTGTCCCAGGTGGCTGGACGCCCGCTACCGTCGGGGTCAAAACGGGAGCACCTGGGCTCTGAGGTGGAGCTGAGACAGGAGGGGGTCACCCGCCTGTCGTCCTGCAGCAGGCGGGAGCTTAGCAGCACTCTCCTTCTCACCTGGGTCCCCCCACTTCTAACCAGGGTCATTAAGGCAGCCGTTGACATAACTCAACTCCAAAGGCCGCTGTACCGAGGGACGGTCACTGGACAGTAAGGGAATGTCTTCAAGAAAAATACCCCTGGGAAAAGAGAGAGAGAGACTTCATCAATGACATATAACTGGTGTGAAACCAGGCACCACCAACACAAAAGCCACAAAAGATCCGCTGGAAAACGTGTGTCATATTAATATTATATATTGGGTAGATACCCAGCAGCCTATTGCTAAGAATAATGAATCAGTTTACCCCATTCAGAGTGTTTAAAGTCTATAAAGATTTGACAGTGGGCACATACACAGAACATGTGCCCCTCCGAATGCAGCCTGCCATCATTCCTGGATCTTGTTAAATGCAGATTTTGATCCAGTGGGTATGGGGTGAGCCCCGAGGTCTATACTTCTAAACAGGTCCCTGGTGATAGGGAAACTGGCAGGCCATTTTGAGTAGCAAAAATATACAATGCAGGTGTAAATAACATTCCTTCCTTCATTAACTCAGTTGCTCTGAAGAAAAGCTAAGGGTAAATATTAACATTAGCAACAGAGTCTCTTAAGAGAGAAATACAGTGGCACAGCCTATAATCATAGTACTTGAGAGCTGACACAGGAGGATTGCAGGTTCAAGGCCAGCCTCAGCAATTTAGCAATCAACCATTTCAAAATAAAAAATAAAGACAGCTGGGGATGTAGCTCAGAGGTAGAATGCCCCTGGGTTCAATCACCAGTAGAAAAAAAAAAAATCGAGAGAAAAGGGGAAAAAAACGTACTCTCTATTACTATTATAATAGTTCTGTACCCAAAGAGTAAATAAGTTTTAGTAAAGATACAATCTAGAATCTAAGTTTTAATTTTTCTCCCATATTAAGCTTTGCATACCATATTACCAGGCTTAGTGTAAATTGCTTTATGCAAATGTCCCTCCCTAGGCTCAACTGTAAGCCAGTTTGGGTACTGTTTTTAAGGTAGACACCCATGAAGAGGGTGTGTGGGTGTGTGACCTCAGGAACCTGGCGGCACTGCAGTAATGACAAGCAGCCCTTATCGATGAGCACAGGATCTCTGCATTCACAGTAAGGGCTGCAGCTCTGCTCCCCGGCCCTGCAGCGCACCCACACCTGAGACTATACCTCCTTACAGCTATTACTCTGCACCCTATTTAAATTCAGTCCTAAAGCCTCTGTTGGCCTAGCAGGGGGTTATTAGGAGAGATGTCAACATACTTGCATGAAGGGCTGGGTTTCTGGTAGTTTTCCATACAAATAAAGTACTATGTAGAAAGAAATTCATCACCATAGCACATTGTTCTGTTACTTTATTTTTTTCTTATTCATATATTTGCAGTGCCAAGGATCCATTCCTGGGTTACAAGCATGCAAGGCAAACATTCTACCACTGAGCTACATCTCTAGCCTGTCCTATTATTGTATGAATTAAAAATTAGCTTGAAAGGATAGCATAATGTTAAGATTTCATAATGCTGGTGGAGGGTATGTGGGTATTACATCATTCTCAACTGTATGTTTAAATTAATTCACAATAAAAAAAATTTCACTACTCCAAAAGGCACAAAATATACACACACAAAAGCCCAGCTGGAATGCATGTATGGGGAAAGACATTAGATCTCAAGTGATGATTTTGAAGTGAATTTTCAGAAATCAGGCTAGCCACCCGTAGAAAGGGCTATAACTCCTTTTAGTGGGTAAAAGTCAAATCAATGAACAAAACACCAAAGGACATCCATAGATGGTGTGATGGTTAATCTTGGTTGTCAACGTGACTGGATTGAGAGACACCTGAAAAAGTGGTAAATCACACTGCCGGGTGTGACTGAGGGTGTTTCCACAGATGATTGGCAGGTGGGTTAGCAAGCTGGGTGGGGCAGAAGCATCCGACGCGCTGTGGGCTCTGGTGGAACGAGAGGGCGGGGAAGGGAAGGCCGCACGTGCTTGAAGCTCCACTGCTCTCCCGTGGACGGTTTCTTCTCTGTTTTCATTTCTTCCATTACCTGCCCACATCAGCCTCCAAATTCCTTAGCCTTTGAACTTAGACCCGCGCCAGCCACCCTCCTGGGAGCTGCCAGGCCTTCAGCCTCACGCTGGGGCTGCATCCCTGGTCCCTCGTGGTGCTCTCGGGCTTGGACAGAGCGGTACTGATCCCCCTGGCTCTCCCGCCTGCACCCGGGCATCGTGGACCTATTCAGCCTCTGATCGCTTAAGCTAATCTAATAAATCCCCTTCTAATTATATATGCACTCTATTGCTTCTGATCCTCTAGAGAACCCTAATACAGATTTTCAAGAAATCCATAAGAGCTCTATCTTTATAGGATTTAGACTAAAGATGGCCACCAAATCAATTAACGTATCGTGAGAGACTTAGGAAACCATTCCTTCTTGACCTTTTGCCTAAGACATGCAGTAAAAACTGAAAGCCACTTCTTTTTATGACAAATTCAGGTGGGGGTGGGAGAGAAATACAGCATCTATAGTTATTAAAGAGAATTATACATCCCATTTAAAAAAAAAAAGAGAAAGGTGTTTGAGCCTTTGTTTCTGATCAAAGGTTGCTATGGTTTGGCTTGGGTTTGTCTTCCAAAGGTTCATGAGTTGGAAGCTTCATTCCCAGTATGGCAGTGTGGAGATGGTGGACCTAAAAGGAGCCCTTTAGGTTCATTGGGTATCCCCCTCAGAAAATATTAAGGTAGTTCTTGTGGAACCTGAGTTAATTCTCACCAGAGCAAGCCTGAGCTTGGCCTCTGAGTCACCAGCACCATGCCCTTGAACCTCCAGGACTGTGAACTAAATTGACCTCTTTGTTTTTATAAGGTTTGCCAACCTCACACTTTTTTTTTCTTTTTCTTCTTTCTTTCTTTCTTTCTTTTTTTTTTTTTTTTTTTTGTGTGTGTGTGTGTGTGTGTGTGTGTGTGTGTGTGGTACTGGGGATGGAACCCAGGGAGCATTCTACCTTCAAGCTATACCCCTAGTCCTTTTTTTAATTTTTTATTTTTGAAGTTGCAGAGGTCTTCACTAAGTAGATAAAGCTGGCCTCAAACCTGTGCCTCCTGGCCAGGCATGGTGGCACACGCTTGTAATCCCTGCGCTTGGGAGGCAGAGACAGGAGGATCGCGCAGGTTCGAAGCCAGCCGGGCGCGCTGGCTTAGGAGACCCTGTTTCCAAATTAAAAAATGTAAGAATAGGTCTGGGAGTGTAGCCCAGAGGTAGAAGGGCTTCCAGGAACCCCAGTACCATCAAAACAAACAAACAAACAAACAAACAAACAAACAACCTGTGCCTCCTGTCTCAGCATCCCAAGTACTGGGTTTACAAGCATGCGCCACCACACCTGACTCCTGTTTTTTGTTATTTATTTTGAAACAGGGTCTCACTAAATTGCAGAAGGCCTCTCTAGGTACCTGAGGCTGTCCTCGAACCTGCGATTCTCCTGTCTCAGCCTCCCAAATGCTTGGATTACAAGTATGCGCCACCATACTCAGCTTCCTCACGGTGTGTGTGTGTGTGTGTGTGTGTGTGTGTGTGTGTATGTGTGTGTGTTACTGGGGATGGGACCCAGGGGCATTCTACCTTCAAGCTACATCCCCGGACCTATTTTTTATTCTTTATTTTGAAAAGAGTCTTACTGAGTTGCAAAGGGCCTCACTAAGTAGCTGAGGCTGTCCTCAAACTGCGATCCTCCTGTCTCAGCCTCCCAAATGCTGGGATTACAAGCATGCGCCACCAGGCCCAGCTCCTCACACGTTTTTTATGGTAACAGAAACAGACTAATACAAAGGTCATATTTTATTCAGCAACAATAACAATATAGGTGTCGACTTGTGATGAAATTTCCAACTATGATATAATTAGTGAGTAGCAGAAATACTCTTTTTTAGTGTGTGTGGCACGGGAGTGGAACCCAGGGGCATTGTACCTCTGAGCTACATCCCCAGCCCTATTTTTTAGTCTTTTTGTTTTTGAAACAGGGTCTCACTGAATTGTGAAGGGCCTCGCTAAGTAACTGAGGCTGTCCACGGACCTCAAATGCAGGGATTACAAGTGTGCGCCACCACGCCTGGCAGAAATACTAGTGGAGATGATTCCCAAAGCGGCTTTATAATGTATAGAAAAAATAAAACTTTTAACAAATGCATATATTAGAAAACACACTCATATTTGAAGAGCACACCAGAGATTAGCAGAGTGCTAGTGTTTTGGTGTGCCTGAAAGTGTGCATGCTATATAGAGCCTTGGGTTACTTGACTATCGTGCACCTAATATAAAGATAATATAAATATAGGAGTACGCTCAAGTAAATATTAAAGTTTTTTTTGCAGCTCTTCTAGAATATTCATCTCCTTTACTTCTTTCCCTCTAGCCCTCCAAAAACCTTAAATGATAAAATAAACTGTATTATTAGCAGAGAGCAAATATTCACTGACATTATTTAAGAATAAGATAAGAGGTAAACTGAACATAGTTTCTTTAAGACTGCACAGACTAAAATCAATCATCAGCTTGGCCTCCTTTATGTCTTATTTGCACAATCACTTCAGAAAGTTAGCAGAGTAGTTATGGAAAAACATGTAGAGAAAAGCATTTTGTTGGCAGGGGGTAAAGGAGCCAGATACACAGCTGGCTTGTCAATATGACAGAACCAGGTCTGTATCACCTGGGTCACCAGAGACAGTTTAAGAAATGGCTCCCTCTCCTTTTCTGTTGCAATAAAACTAAATCACACTGGTCTCTTCCAAGTCCCAAAGACAACCTTTGTGCACAAGCTAAATATCAACTTAAAGTTAAACATGCCCATGGGCTGGTGGTAGCTCAGGGGTAGAGTGTGCACTTAGCATAGGCACAAGGCCCAGAGTTCAATCCCCAGCACCCCCAAAACAAAACAAAACAAAAATCAGAGACAAAACAGCAACAACATCAAAAACCCTGATCATCAAGTTTCCACCACACTTTGAAACTTGGAAAAAACCATCATGTGCCCCCCAGCTCTCCAGATGCCCACAGAAATGACCAGGGGATAGAATCTGATATTGCAAAACAAAAATCTTTTTTTAAAAAGTGCATGGGATTCTCTATGATAAAAAGACTATAGAACAAACTGACAAACACCCAAGAATTCTCTCCATTCATCAGCTCAACAATAGGGTGAGGTTTATCTTTCTGCCAACTAATAAGCACAGTTACAGCTGGGCCTGGGGGCACGAGCCTGTAATCTCAGTACTGTTATCTCAGTACTGAGGAGGCTGAAACAGGAGGATCGCAGGTTCAAACCAGCCTCGGCAACTCAGTGAGGCTCTCAGCAACTTAGGGAGACCCTGTTTGAAAATGAAAAATAAAATAGGACCGGCCGTGGAACTCAGAGGTAGAATGCCCCTGGGTTCAACCCCAGTACAGAAAACAAACAAACACAAACAAACAGACAGACAAAACCCACAATTACTCAGTAATCTTTTTGAGTAGGCAGGAGAAATTATGCCAATCTTTCGATCAGAAAACAAGGCCAGCTAATTTCTATAAACCATTTTAACAATTATAATCAAACTCTGGCCATCAAAAGGGACAAAGGACAGAAATAATTGTCCTTGAAAGGCTCTGAATACACAAAAACACATCAGAGCAAGAGTTAAATGAATAAAAAAACATAAGAACACATCATACTCTAGTAGCAAAAATAAGATTTAAAGACTGATTAGCAATAAAATAAAGATAAATAACTTGATTAGAATCCTGCTGTGCAGCTGGGCATGCTGGTGCACACCTGTCCATCTCAGTATTTCAGAGGCTGAGCCCCAGTTGGAGGAAGCAGGTCACTGGGTACTGTTTCTCTCTCTCCCTCCCTCTCCCCCCCACTTCCCGGATGCCATAGCTGAGAAGCTCTCCTCCACCACACACGTTTCTGCCTCTCCTCAGGCCCAGAGCAATGGAGCCAGCTCACCGTGGAGACTACTGAGATCTCTGAAATCATGAGCTAGAAGAAATATTTTCTCAGTTAATTTTCTCAGGCATTTTGGTCACAGCCACATCCTGAAAGCAGGAAATCTCAGGTCAAACACTTCAGGAAGAGGGAGGAACAATGCATTTTATTTATTGTAAACTCTTCATTCATTCATTCAATCATTTTTTTTTTTTTTTGGTACAGGGGCATTCTGCCTCTGAGCTACACCCCTAGACCTATTTTTTACTCTTTTTTTTTTTTCTTTTTTTGGTGGTACTGGGGTTCCTGGAAACCCTTCTACCTCCGGGCTATGGGCTACACTCCCAGACCTATTTTATACTTTTTTTTTTTTGGAAACAGGGTCTGTCTCCTAAGCCAGCACGGCTGGCTTTGAACCTGTGTGATCCTCCTGTTTCTGCCTCCCAAGCACGGGGGTGGGGAGGTTACAAGTGTGCGTCACCATGCCCAGCTATTCTTTATTTTTGAAACAGGGTCTCACTAAGTCGCAGAGGGCCTCACTAAGTAGCTGAGGCTGTCTGAGAACCGCGATCCTCTGGTCTCAGCCTCCCCATTCATTCATTTTTATTTTCGTGGTTGAACTCAGGGTCTCACTGAGCCGCATCCACAGCCCAACTGCAGCGAACAGTTTGAAATACATAGTTGATTTAAAAACAAAAGGGAAGCAGGGGTGAAGAAAAGCTTTTTATATAGATATAAGGTTGCCATGCCAACTTTATTTTTTGTCTCACTCCCACATTATAATTCCTCAATGGTTTAACACCTCAGAACATCTTTATTTAGTTTTGGAAAAGAGAGGCACTGTCTCTGACAGGATTTGGCCCTGGGATTTGAACTAAACCACTCTTGAATGTTGAAAGCAGGTCAAAAGGGCAGTTTCTTGTCATTTTAAACACATGGAAAAATTATTCAGAAGTTGTAAAGATCAGTACTGATATCTGCCTGGATGTTATCTCCCTAGGAAAAAAATTTAAAAAACTTTTCATACCTGTCTATTATAAAGTGGCACTGAGGGATCTTTCCACGATGGAAACACAAGATGATTTTTAAGCGGGTCTGGCGATGGAACCCATGGACATTTGACCTCCAAGCTACACCCCTGCCCTATTTTTTATTCTTTATATTAAAACAAGGTCTCTAAGTTGCAGAGGGCCTCACTAAGTAGCTGAGGCTGTTGGCAAATTGCAATCCTCTGGTCTCAGCCTCCCACATGCTGGGATTACAAGCATGTGCCACCACGCCTGGCTGATTTTTAATATTTTAAGCCAATTATTTCTTTACTGACCTTAAAAACAAAGTGCATCCCAATAAACTAAAATAGTATGGAAGCTTCCAGAATGCATCTATGCAAATTGGGACCCTACTGCCATTTTTATTAGCACAGTGTTAGGAGAAAAGAAAATGGTCCAGTCTACCTGAGGGGAAAAAGGAAACATCAAAAATCCCAAGGCCTCCCTTTAGATTTGGTGTATTTGTTTAGATGTCTGAATAGAGAAAAGAACACAGGAATAGTGAAAGGTGTTCATTATTCTAATTCAGTAATCTCTTTAAACATTTCAGTTAATGTAGACACAAACAAGCGACCACATTCCAAACCTGTAACTTTATATACAGTTCACTGAAGAATTTTCCTCCACGTTCTATACTCCGTCACCAGCGCCTCTCCCCCTCCTTCCTCTTCGCTAAGATTCTGGTCAAGCTGGGTTGTCTGCATAATCAGTAGAGAGTGGCAAAGGTTGCAAGAAAAAATCCTCCCCAAAGATTCTAACTAAGGTATTTTATTACACCGTGTCGCATCTGTTCCCAATTTCTGTACATTCAACCCACACTCGCCCGCATTGCTCAGTGCCGTTCAACATCAAATCCTTCCTTGTGAAACCCCTCAGCAACCTCACTCTGTCCTCTGCCCTGGCGAAGAGTGCAAAGAACCCACGGGGCTTTGGCTGCACCTAGAAGCTCAGAAAAGCCTGTCGAGCCTTAGGGACTCCCATTTCCCTGTCGGCTCCCACTGGAGCCTGATCTGTCACCTCCTGCGAATTCGCTCCTCTACCGAGAGCAGTGGTGGGCGCTGCAGAGAGCGGCGTCTCCAGACGCAGGCCTCGAGAGGCAAAAGCAAAGCAAAACCCCGCTCCTCAGATCCAGACCAACCCGGGCTCTGCATCCTTCTCCAGACGGATCCCAAATGCTCTCCGGTGGACAGCTCAGGATCCTGGGCGTGACCGCCGCGTGGCCACCGTGACGCCGGCAGGAAAACACCCTTGGGTCCCCGCTGCCGGCACCTGGTTCCCGGCACCTTCCGCAGCGGCTCTGCGCCTCCCGGCCTCCGCCTCCCGGCCTCCGCCTCCCAACCTCCCTCCGAGCACTACAGATCCGGAGTCGCCACGTCTGCCTCTCCGGGGTGGGGAAGAGGCGCCGGCCCCGCAGCATCCTCGCCTGGGGAGGAGTCGGGGAAGCGAGGCGGCCACCCTGGCCTTCCTCCCCGCTCCCAGCCCGGCTTCCTGCCCGACCCCGCGCGGTGCGGGCGGCCGCCCCCTGCCCAGGTGGCCCCGCACGGCTGCTCCAGACCAGGCGCCGGAGAGGCCGGAGGGATGGGCCGTGGGGCTCGGACCCTGGAGGGGGCTGGGGGATTGCAGGACGCCTCTCCTTCCCGGCTGCCCTCCTCCCTCTGTTCCCCATCCAGGGGCCGCCAATGCACAACCTTATATAAAGCCAACAAGCCGGGCGTGGTGGCGCACGCTTGTAATCCCAGTATTGGGGAGGCTGAGACAGGAGGGTCGCAGTTCGCAGACAGCCTCAGCTACTACTTAGTGAGGCCCTCGGCAATTCAGTGAAGCCCTGTTTCAAAATAAAGAATAAAAAAATAGAGCTGGGGATGTAGCTCGGAGGTAGAATGCCCCTGGGTTCCATCCTCAGTTCCGGAAAAAATACAAAATAAAAAGCCAACAGAAATAAATGAATCGCATTCTCTGGGCTCTTACCTCCAGAGGGCTATGTTCCAAGAAATCTTTTAATCGGCTAACGGGGGGTCGGGAGGGGGCTTTCTTGGGAGGTGAATAAGATTGTCTTCTCCGTTGTCTCCGATCTCCGGAGCAAAGAATCAAAGCAGCCACTGCCTCATCTCTCGGAGGTTCTCGAAAATTTTTCACCCCCAGTTGGCCAGATGGAGTAGGGGAGGGGAAATGAGTTCCCGCGGATTGACGGCAGCTCTGGCCAATCGACGTTGAGCAAGGCGGTGCCCGCCCTCTGCCACGGCCAATCGCAGATCCCGACGGGAACGAGCCTCCCGCGAGCGCCCGGGGACTTCTCAGTTTGCAGCGGCGCCCGGCCGAGCGACGTGGGCGCGGGCCAATCGCGGCTCGCGGCGGCGCCCCGCCCCTGAGCTTGGCGGGCGGCGCGGAGGGGGCCCGCGGGCGGAGCGGGCGGGGTGACCCGCGCGGGGCGGTGGCTGTGACAGCTAGAAAGCGGCAAGGGCACTTTGCCTGGGCACGGAGCTTGCAAGGCATCTGGTTTCGTTGCTCGTTCTTTGACAAATCCACAGTGCAACGTGCTTTGTGGCTGAACAAACAAGCATCCTGGAACTGTGGATTCGCTGATGAGAATGGATGTTTCTGGAGGACCCTCTGTGCCAGGCAATGCTAGGGCACCGGAGGTACAGACTGACTCACTTAGACACGATAGATGCCCTCAGAGAATCCTCAGTCTCATAAGGAGGAAAAGGAAGAAAAACAACAAGTAACGGAGTGCATAAAAGATAAAACCTAAAATGGGCGTGGTGGCGCAAGGCGGTAATCCTTGTACTTGGGAGGCTGAGACAGGAGGATAGCAGGTTGGAGTACAGCCTCTGCAACATGGCGAGACTTTCAGCAACCGCGCAAGACCCTGTTTCAAAATAAATTATATGAATATTATATATATAATATATATATATATATTATATATATATATATAATATATATATATATATATATATATATTCATATGGCAAGAGGTATATCTCAGAGGTAGAATGCCTCTGGGTTCAATCCCCAGGATCACAAAAATAAATAAGCCCGTTAAAGGAGGAAACAGATAAGGTGCAGATACAGAGAATATT
Organism: Muscardinus avellanarius; assembly: GCF_963383645.1. NCBI lineage: Eukaryota > Metazoa > Chordata > Mammalia > Rodentia > Gliridae > Muscardinus > Muscardinus avellanarius. Next base: position 63,864,632 of record NC_137791.1, on the reverse strand, counting down.
GAGGGGTTGACTTCAGATAGGGTTGTGAGAAATTTATAGAATGGCCCTGAAGGCGAGTCAAGGAAACCCGTTCAGCCATTGGAACTAGTGATGCGTGTGCTGGGCAGATCCTAAGCCAAAGCCCTAAAATGGAACAACACGAAATCTTGGAAGAACAGGTCGAAGGCCAGTGTGGCCCTAGGGTATAGCAGGGAGAGGTGAAGGAGACCCGGACCTCAGAGTCTGCATTACATTTAAAATCTAATGGGCTTCTGCTTTGAGCAAAGGCCTGAGCAGAGGGCAAAGGCCTGGTTACACTCTAGATCACTTCTTTAATGTGTAGAGAACAGGTAGAATAAACTACTGAGAGATGGTAAGGAGATGAGGGTAGTTAAGACTTAGGGGGGGGGTGAGCTGAATTAAACTACTGTGTCGGAGAAGTAGAGAAAAGCCAAGAGACTTGGCAGTTTAAAGGTAAACAATTAACTTATTTTCCCATTTAGGTATCTGGTTCCAGGATACTGCTCTGAACCCGTAGCATTCAATAATTTCTTTAGAGACTGATGCTCATAATGATGTCTCACAAATTCTAGCAATTACCTCGAGGATTGTGTTGGATCAATAGTCTCCTAATGGATTTCCTGGAATTTTCTTTCTTTTTTTCTTTCTGGTTTTTTTTTATATAAATACAGAAAAGTGCATATATCCTAAGTGTAAACAGCTCAAGGACTTTTTATAGCCTGAACACATCTTTGTATCCAGCATTCAGGTCAAGCAACAGACTGTTAATTAACACCTGGGAACCCCATTGGGGCGCGGCTTCCCTCCTGCCACCCGCACCCTCTACACTGACTTTAAACGACATAGATTAGTTTTGCCTATCTTTACACTTGTTGAATATAAATTTAAAGTATGCATTTTGTGTGCATGTGTTTGGATTTTTTGATTCAGCATCATACTATGGAATTCTTTTATATTGTTGTATATAGCTTGTAAATCCTTCATTTTATTACATTTTGTATGTCATAATTTATTAATGCATTGTTTCTGATGAATGTTAGGGTAGTTGCCAGTTTGGAATATTATGGATAGTACTACTAGGAACATTCTAAAACATGTCCTGTGTGATGGTCTTTTCTTTTGATGGAACATTTTGGTAAGTGTGGGTTACAATTAAGTTATTTATTAATCTGCTCATCAATAATATGATGCCATGTATTGCAATATTTCAGACATTTTTGGACCAAAGTTTAGTGCAAATCATGAAGGACTTTGCTCTCATAATGTGAAAATGTGGCATGACAACAAGGAACTGCTGATGTGAAAACATTTAAGCTTAAATGTGAAAACATTTAAGTATACAAGTATTTGGAACCATCCTTGGAGCTTTGTCCTGCTTTTTAATTACTTACAAACCGCATGACCAGCATTGGAGAACATCAGACTTTGCTATATCCCTTTACAATAATTGACTGTAATTCACAGTCATATGATAAGCAGAGTCAGTTAGACTGTCCTAAAGAATAGCCTTGACACTGATACAGTCCTTGGAATGACATTTGAAAACCATACCATTCCATACACGACCACAGCTGATTAAGAATAAAGCCAGGAAATCTGGGGACATAGCTCAGTGGTAGAGGACTAGCCTAGGCCTGGGGGTGGAAACTTTGGTTCCATCCTCGGCAACACGCACGCGCACACACACACACACACACACACACCCCATAGGAATAAAGCCAACAGTCTACTTCTTCCAAATTACATAATTCTGATTCTTTTAATCTCGAAGCATAGCTAAATATACCACAAAAGAATTCACCACAGAGGCCAACTAGGCAGGAGTGATTACTGTATAACATTAAAAAGACTCTAGTGGCCGGGCGTGGTGGCGCACGCTTGTAATTCCTGCACTTGGGAGGCTGAGACAGGAGGATCCCACAGGTTCGAAGCCAGCCTCGGCTACTTAGTGAGGCTCTCAGCAACTTAGTGAGACCCTGTTTCCAAATAAAATATAAAATGGGTCTAGGAGTGTAGCCCAGAGGTAGAAAGCCTCTGGGTTCCACCCCCAGTACCACCAAAAAAAAGAAAAAAGAAAAAAAAAGACTCTAGTGGGTACAACACTCCATTCCTTCATTAACTTGAGGTCTTTCTTTTTCAACTTATATTTAAAGAATCAAGTTTTTGATGAAATCTAGTGACTACTGTAAATTATACCCCAAACAGGCTTTAGATAGATTGGAGTATGAGGGTTTACAAAGTAAAAAGTTAGGCTGGGCATGGTACAGTATACTTGTAATCCTAGTACTTAGGAGACTGAGACAGGAGAATCAAAGTTTCAGGGCCAGCCTCCGCAATTTAGTAAGAACCCTGTTTCAAAATAAAAACTAAAAAGGATTGGGAGTATAGCTCAGAGGTAGAATGTTCCTGAGTTCAATCCCCGGTATCAAAAAATAAAAAATTAGGACCTGTGATTCTCAAGTGAGTCATTTGATATTTAGGCATGGAAATCATTTTCCTGAGTAGTTGCCAGTCCTGAGGACAAATACAGTATAATAATAAATTGATATTAATATTACTATTTGCTAATGAATAATCAATTTAGTTATTTAAAATGTTTATTTCTTATTTAAAATTAGAGATTTAAAATTGGAGGTGTGATGTACACTCCTCTCATCCCAGCCAGTCAGGAAGCTGAGGCAAGGGGGTCACTTGAGCTCGTGAATTCCAGACCAATCTGAGCAACATAATAAGATCCCCATCTCAAAAGAAAAGAAAAGAATCAACAATTTTCCAGATAAGTATTTGTATGCCACCTTTGGCCTCCTGCCTAATACATGGGCCTGGGATGCTAGAATCTATTTTTTTATGCTTCAAGCTATTCTGTCCTGAATTGCTATCCCAGGTGCCCCTTCTCTGTAGCATCAGGATAACTGCCAAAACACTGACACATAAAATCTTTAAATCTCTCCTTGGGCCCAACTAAACTAAGAGCAATAATTTTCTTTTATAATATTTTCTGTGCTCCCCACACCCATGTAATTTACCTCTGCAAAAATAGAATATGTTTCATCCAGAACCAGTGGTACAGGACTTGAGTTACCTTTCTATTTCTACCTCTAACTCTTTGATCATTATCTTCTCAGCCGGGCACAGTGGCACCTGCCTGTAATCCCAGTATTTTGGGTGGCTGAGAAGAAGAATCTCTGGTTGGAGAACAGCTTCATCAATTTAGCCAGACTCCATTTCAAATAAAAAACAACAAAAATGGCTATGATGTGACTTTGAGGTAGAATACCCCTGGGTTCAGTCCCCAGTACAAATAAAACACAACCAAACAAAAACACTCTGTGTGTGTGTGTGTGTGTGTGTGTGTGTGTGTGTGTGTTGCTGAGGCTGGAACCCAGATGCACTCTACCTCTGAGCTACACCCATGGCCCTATTTTTTATTCATTATTTTGAAACAGGGGCTCACTGAGTTGCAAAGGGCCTCATTAAGTGGCTGAGGCTGTCTTTGAACCACAATCCTCCTGTCTCTGCCTCCCAAATGTTGGGATTACAAGCGTGCTCCACCACCCCTGGCTTGGCCCAGCCTGATTTTTTATTTTTTTATTCTATATTTTGAAAAGGGTCTTACTAAGTTGCAGAGAACCTAAGTGGCTGAGGCGAGCTGTGAACCTGCGATCCTCCTGTCTCAACATCCCAAGTACTGGGATTACAAGTGTGAGCCAACAAGCCTGGTTTTGATGTTCCTTATTACAGTATTTTTTTAACATTAATTTTACCTAGCCTACCTCAATTAATAAACAAATATTAGCTCCAACCTAGAAATCACATCATTGAATTTATCTTGGGGCAATTTTGATCGAAGAGGAAATTTTTAAAAAGGTGTTTTGTTGTTGTTTATTTGTTTGTTTCTATGCTAGGGATAGAATCCAGGGCCTCACACATGCTTCTAAGAGAAATTTTCATTTATTTTTTATTCAATAAATATTAATGAAGTTCCTACTGTAAATCATGTACTATGTTAGGCCTTGAGCTTATAGTAACAAGTGAACAACGTAAACATGGTCTCCTTGTGAAAACTGAGAGGGGGCAAAGGGAAACAGTAGGCTTACTTAGATAATATACTTATGCAAGTATAATGAATGCACAATTGGAAAAGAATAGTGCTATTATTCAGATGTTGACTATTACACAAGACTACCAAGAAAGACTCTGGAAAAAGGAAAAATTTCTCTAGCTCTCCAGTGTTTTGGAAATAGAAGAAGTTCCTTATAGTTGAGGGCCTAGAGGGCCCCAACATTATTTTGGGCCCTTATCAAGCTTCAGGCAAGTAACTAACTTCCCTGTGCCTTTGTTTCATCATCTGTCAAAGAGCATTAAGTGTAACCTGCCCTGGCTGCTGTGTATAATTGCTCCAAGAATTCAATTAGGTAGAGCATATAAGTGTCCCATAAAAATAAGCAGTGTTGTTATTCTTTGAAGATTTTACAGTGCATTGGCAGAGCCTCTACGTATGTAGTTTTTAAAAATAATGAAAACATTGGGAACCCCTATAAAGCAACATACAAACTTAAACTAAGAACATATCCTTCTAGCTGTGGGAAATGGCACAGAATTACACAATGAAAATTATACCTCTAAGGATCTAAAACTTAGTATTCATTACCAAGTGCTATCAGCTAAAGCAGTGCCATTAAAAGATGGCTGAATAGGACAAAAAAATACCCTTATAATCCTCATAAGAAATATTCAATAAATACTTTTTTGTCAGCATAGTAAAGTGAATGAAGGAATAACTGGTTCTCTGCAGATGCATAACAAAAGATAAATGCCCAAAGTATTAAGAAAAATTACCACTGTCTACGAACTCTGCAATGTTAAAACAATAAAATGCAGCTGGGCATGGTGGCACAAGCCTGTAATCTCCATACTTGGGAGGCTGAGACAGGAGGATCATGGGTTTGAAGCCAGCCTCGGCAAGTTAGCAAGACACTTAGAAATTTAGCAAGACTCTATTTCAAAATTTAAAAAAAAAAATTAAGGGCTGGGAGTGTAGCCCAGAGGTAGAATGCCCCTGAGTTCAATCCCCAGTACCACAAGGAAAGAAGGGGGAAAAAAAGCATATGTGCTTATACTGTTGGAAATGATACCTAGTTTTCTAAATTCGTTGCTTTGAGTCCCATTCAGATTAGAGTTTGGAATATCGAGGTAACACTATAAGCAATGATGAAAGGCACATTTGTTGCTGGTTGTCAAGCAACCACAGGCATGACTTTCTGGCAAGCAAAACCACACTTCTTTACTTTGTACACAGAGTGGGTGTAGGCGCTGAACTGATTTTCTATTGGTCACTTTCTCTTCCAATGGCGGAAGAGAAAGTATTATTTTTCCAGCTAATTAGCATACTCTGGGAAAGTAACCAAGTGTGTTTCTTTTCCTGGCAGTTTTAAATAGAGACTTCAAAACCAGAGTTAGTTTTACACATGATTTTAGCATTGGGAAATCTCAATTTTTCTATCCAAAAAATACCCCAGAAAATTTTTTTTAAAGTTCAAAGGAACAAAGAATACATCATGGTTATGCTATGAGAAGTATTTGCTTGATGATAATGTAATATAAAGAAAATAGTCCATTCATCTTCAATAGTGAAACCAGGAAAGATTTTTTTCCAGGTCACAAAGGACAAAATCAAACCAAAACAAAACCACAAAAAACAAGTAGAGTTCCCTGTTCCACCCCACTCTCAAAGGAGCCATAAGAAGAGAGGGAGTCACAGCAAAGAAAGTAAGGAAGGGGACTGAGAGGGGGGTGTCACCTACCCCATGAGGGACTTCGAATGGCCTGAAATGTGACCACAAAGAAACGTGCTGCTCTCCTGGCAGTGAGTTGAACAGAACTGCATAGTGCAAGGGTACATAGTATTTTCTACCTGTTTTCTTTTCCTAGTTTCTCCCTCTTAAAGACTATCATTAATCTTACACACATTGGTACTTTTTTTTTTATCTTTCTCAAACTTTTCCATAAGCTGCTTCTTACACATTGCCAATTTATGTCCCACTACTTCCCTGATCAGATTCTTTTTTTTTTTATTTGCTAATATTATGCTTTATTTTTTTTATTTTTTATTTTTTTAAATTTTATTTTATTGGTGCACTGTATTCATACATCATAGTGGGTTACAAACTTTTGTAGACATACATGCACCCATCGCCCAGTCAGCCCCCACCCGATCCCCACCCCATTCTCTTCCCATCCCTCCCTCCCATGCTTGGCTTAGTGGTTGACATCTAGTATTATAGCAATTTATCCAAAATTAAAAATGATAATCTCACATAACAGTTTCATTTGTCTGATACCAAGCTTTTGATGACTTAAAGATAACATTTCAATATTTCTTTTTGCTTTCTTTCTTACCAGAGAATATTTTTTTCTTTTTTTTAGGTGAAACTATCATATATTTATTTTTCAGAAAAAAATCTATCCTGATATGGAATATGGACTCTAGATACCCAAAACAATCTCGAAGCAAAAACAAAGCTAGAAGATGTATATTTTCTGATTTCAAACCATATAAAGCTACAATAATTGAAACAGTGTAGTACTGTTCTAAAGGCAGATATATAGACCATTGGAGTTAAATACAAGCCTAGAGCTAACTTCTTCCCTATATTGTCAAGTTATTTTTGACAAGGTTTCCATGAAGATTTGGTGGTGGAAATAATAATCTTTTAACTAAATATTGTTGAAAAATAATAATTACATGGAAAAGAATAAAATTGGACCCTTACCTAATCCCACATACAAGTATTAACTCAAACTAGATAAAAGACCTAAATATAAATCTTAAGACTATAAACTTTTAGGAGAAAATCTGGGTCATAAAACCTCACAACATTGAAATTGGCAGTGATTTCTTGGATATGATTTCAATGGCACAGGCAACAGAAGAATATACAAACTCCCTAAAAAATAAAAGAAAATATTGTATATCCAAAGACAATGTAAACAGAGTTAAAAGTTACTAATAGAATTGGATAAAATATTTCCAAATGCTATATCTGAAGGTATATTAATATTCCAACTAGAAATCCTAAAAATTAACAACAATAAAGGCAAACAATACAATTTAGAGATAGGTAAAAGACTAACATAAATAATGAATCTCCACAGATAACCAATCTTAGTTGTCTGTTGGATGGAAACTCTTGTTTCTCTGGTTCTGGTGAGTGTTACCTATTTCTTCTTTGTAGTTAATCTCTTTGAGTATTTTCTCTAGCGCTGGTTTTGAAGACATAAATTCCCTCAGTTTCTGTTTGTCATGGAAGCTTCTTATTTCTCCATCTAATTTAATAGAAAGTTTTGCTGGATAGGAAATTTTTGGCTGGAAGTTGTTTTCTTTCAGAGTTTGGAATATGTTACTCCAAGCCCTTCTGGCTCTCATGACTTGGTTTGGGAAGTCTGGAGTGATTCTAATTGGTTTGCCTCTGAATGTCAGTTGGCCCTTTGTTTTTGTTGCCTTTAAGATTCTCTGCTTGGCTTCCACATTGGTCATTTTGACAATTATATGGCGTGGGGATCCTCTTCTCAGATCCTGTCTAAAGGGAGTTCTATAAGTTTCCTGGATCTGTGTATCAACCTCTTGCTCTATATTTGGAAAATTTTCTGCTATTACTTCCTTGAAGAGATTGTTGATCCCTTTGGTATCACTTTCTTTTCCCTCCTCTATTCCAATTATTCTTAGGTTAGCTCTCTTAAGATGGGCCCATATTTCTTCAATGTCAGATTCCTGCTGTTGGATATCTTTTTCTAGATTAGAAACTATGCATTCATTTTTGGATTGCTCATCTTCTAAGAGCGAGATTCTGTTCTCCATGTGTTCTAATTGGTTGTTTGTGCTTTGAATTGAGGCCTTTACTTCATTAATTGCATCCTTTATCTCTTTTTGGCTCTCTCTGAGTTCTTTTCGAAGCACCTCTATTATTTCTACAGTTATTTTCCTGATTTGATCTTCTAGAAATCTCTGATTTTCTGTTTTATCAGGTTCTGATGTTGTGGGGTTGTGCACATTCATTACTTCAGTGTTATTCCTCTTTCCCATGATTTCGGAGGTTTGTGCCTTCTCTGGGTTCTTCCCTTGGGTCACTATGGCTTCACTTAATGTGCTCTGGAACTCGAGTCTGTATTATCTCAGACCCTACTACTCCTTTACTGGGTTGTATCACAGAGTCTCCGACCCAGGGAGTCGATAGAGGCTGCTTTAAACTATGGGGGGTGCCAGGTTGCACATTCTCCTATGGTGTGATATCTCTGCCACCACCACTCCCTCACTGGGTCAAGTCCCAGGAGGCACAATACTGGGATTTCTCCTCTGTGGCCCGCAATTTGACTCACTGTTCTTGAGTACGTAGATGTAGCTGTACTGGACTCGGTGAATTCACTGCTGCTGCCGCCGCCGGTGGCAATATGGCGCCTCTGCCACGCCCTCGGCCATGAGGCTGGCGTATTTTTTCTTCTCTGGTTTTGATTTCCACTCTGAATCCCTGCAGCGTGTGCTGAGCTCAGCCACTGGGAGCTTTAAATGCTGTCTGCGCCGAAAGATCCCGCCTGGCTGTTCCGCATGGGCTCACCTCGGCTTGCTGTAGCCGTCCGCTGAGTTCGCCGCTGCCGCCGGCAGTATGGCGCTGCTGCCGTGTCCTCGGGCGCGTGTGTCTCCTCTGTGGCCCTGAGCTCTGTTCTCAGTCCGCTTTCTCTCTGGAGCCTGGTGGTTTTTTTTGTTTTTCTGGTGATGGTGTTTTCTGGCTATGAAAGGCGCTCTTTTTGTGGTAATGGAGATTGGTTGTTAGCGGGACTCTTAAGCCCCGCTTTTCTCGGTCGCCATCTTCCCGGAAGTCTTCTGATCAGATTCTTACTTCACCCAAATTCTTCATTTCTAAACTTGCCTTGGGCATTCATGCCCCCTGTATCTTTTCAAGGAACACCTTAATTTTCTACTCTTAGTGTTTTTATATTGTCAAGGTAGAGAAGAATAAAGTGAAAGGTTACCATAAAAGGTTGCTTTTGCTTTTGAAGGACCAGGGTAAAGAATATTCTTTTATGCTACAAACAGAAATAGTAACTAATGGTCCAGGTTCTCTAGAGAAACATAACACACACACACACACACACACACACACACACACACACACACACAGAGATTATTTTAAGAAACTAGTGGAGTCCAGGTACCCACGGAACTTGGAAGCAGAATCCCTTCTTCCTTCTACCTCAGAGCATTTCTTTTTTGTCTTAAGGCCTTGGACTGATTGGATGTTTTGTCTGAAATATTTTGACTGATTGCATGAAGGGTTATCTATTAAATCTACTGATTTAAATGTTAATCCCACCTCTACCATCTTGTACTCCATTAAGATGTATGACTACAATGCACAAATAAAAAATTTAAAAAAATGTTAATCCGACCTAAAAATTCTTCAACTGATTGGGGTTTATATACTTCTGAGCCTCCTTTTCCAGTTGTGGTCTCCGAGGCAGTTTCCTGGGATTTGCATAGTGTATTTGCTTAGTGTCCTTTTTTTTATTTTGGTGGTACTGGGGGTGGAACCCAGAGGCTTTCTACCTCTGGGCTATACTTCCAGACCTATTTTATGTTTTATTTGGAAACAGGGTCTCACTAAGTTGCTGAGAGCCTCACTAAGTAGCCGAGGCTGGCTTCGAACCTGTGCGATCCTCCTGTCTCAGCCTCCCAAGGGCGGGGATTACAAGTGTGCGCCACCAGGCCCGGCTCTTAGTGTCCTTCTTTGAATCTCCATCTCTGAACTGAAGTTCCAGATGCTGTTTCCTGGGCTCTCTGGGAAATCTCCTGGGATTGCTTATCAGCAGGAACAACTGGAGTTTTGTGAAGCTCTGGTCACTCTCAGAAGGCTTTTGATCTTTGTTATCACTTGACATTTGGGAGATTTGACAGTAAACCTTGTGGTGCCTTCTTCCCAGTCTAAAACTGAGCAAGGCTCATTTTAGCAGGAATGCTGCATGGCAGACATTCCCTGGAACGGGCGCACGACATCTCCTTCTGGGGAATAGAATTAGGCATGGGGATTTGGAGATTTTTTGGAATTGGCCTTGCTACCAAAAAGATACTTGAGACTTATGTTATTACTGGCCCCAAATTGTTTAAAACAATTCAAGATTTACTCCCTGAAGCTGTAACATTTATGTATGAGGTACACCTAAATTCCCAAATGACCGACAATAACAAGCAGAAATGGGAATAGATCCACCATTTGATCTGACTATACCACTCTTGGGTATCTTTCCAAAGGGGTTGAAATCAGAGAACTACGTTAACATATGCATATCCATGTTCATAACAGCACAGTTTGTAATGGCCAAAATATGGAACCAACCTAGATCTCCATCAACGGATGAATGGATTGAAAAATTACGGGAAATACACACAATGAAATTCTATTCAGCTATAAAGAAAATCAAATTTTCTTAAAGGCAACCGATCCTCCCCAGGTTTTTCCCAAGCAAATATTAACAATACACCTAAAACAGAGCCAAGACAAGTTGTTCCCACCATCATGAATTCTAAAAAGCCAGCATATTCAATCAGAGGTAGGCTATGGTAGAGTGGCTACCGACCCCCATAACTCCACCCCCTTTGGTTGTACAATGGGTACGTGGACAGCAGCAGAATAGATGGGTACCAGGCACAGCCTTGGGACATGGGAAAGTATGAAACGTTCCTCTCCTTAGTAGTGCCTATTGATTAAAAAACAATGATGTATATTAATCAGAGAGTATAATACTTAGCATAGGATATTATTTTAATATTGTATTAGTAGTCAATAATAAACTTCTGATCTTTTTCATGATTGCTTGTAAGAGGAAATATTCCCTTGAAAAAGAAACTGGCCGTCTGTCACCTTGCCTTGATATATTAGTTCTTTGTATACTTACTGATTCTAGAAAAAAATGTCAGAGTAGAATGTAGCCAAAACAGAAAGTATAAAATGCTTGCCAAAACCGAAAGTAGAGAGAGCAAAAATGTAAAGTAAATAGAGCAGCTTCACTCTCCACAGAGTCTGTGTGCTGCTTCTCCACCATACTTGGCCGACTCCTCACTCCACCACTCGCGGACCTCTGACTCATGCTGGGGCTGAACCCCGGAAAAACCTGCAATCTCTTTGTCTCAGCCACCCAAGTACTGGGATTAAAGGCATGGGCCGCCATACCCAGCCAGATATCAACTTTCACGGAAACCTTACATGTCCACACAATAGCATTGTTGTTGTTGTTGTTGATGTTGTTGTTGATGTTTGGATGACTGGTTGGTTTGGTTGTTTTTGTTGTATGGTACTGGGGATTGAATGCAGGGGTATTCTACCTCTATTTTATGCCCCTAGACATTTTTTTTAATTTTTGTTTTGAAATAGTCTTGCTAGGTTGCTGAGGCTGTCCTTGAATCTGCAATCCTCCTGTCTCAGCCTCCTAAATACTGGGATCACAACCATAGGCCACCACGCCCAGCCACAATAGCATTTTGATGTAGGTGATATCATTTCTGATTTCACAAAGAAGAAGATTTTGAAGCTCAGAGAAGTTAATGACTTGCCTGAGGCCACAGAACTGGCAGCAGAGATTTGAACTCTGGCTACCTAGCCTCCAAAGCATATCTTACCACACTGCCTCTCTATAGGTAACTAGTTCATCAATGTTAAACATTTTAGAGATATTCCTAATAATTTCTATTTGGAAGAGTGCAAATTGGTTTAACACGCATCGGTTTTCAAAGTCAGGTGTGAAGATACACACTTGTAATCTCACTATTTGGGAGGCTAAGACTAGAGGATTACAGGTTTGCAGCCAGCCTCAGCAACAGAGTGAGGCATTACACAACTTAGTGAGACTCTGTTTCAAAAATAAGAAATAAAATAGGGCTGGGGGCATATAATATAACTCAGAGGTAGAATACTCCTGGGTTCAACCTCCAGTGCTACAAAGAAAAAGTTAGCTCTCAGCCAGGGGTGGTGGTACACAACTGAAATCCCAGTACTTGGGAGGATGGGATGTGAGGATCACAGGTTTGAGACCAGCTTCAGTCAACAACCTAACAAGATCCTATTTCAAGACAAAAAATAAAAAGGGCTGGGGGTTTGACTCAGATATAGAATGCACCTGGGTTCAATCCCAGTACCACAGAAACCAAATAAAATAAACTTATTTTTCTGTTTTTATGTTCCCCACACTGTGCAAATAAGTGTAATTTTTGGGCTGGGGCACAGTGGCACACATCTGTAATCCCAATAGGAGGCTGAGACAAGAGGATTGCAGGCTTAAAGCCAGCCTCAGCAACTTAGGGAGGTCCTCAGTAATTTAGCAAGGCTAAAATAATAAATATAATAGGATTGCGGTAGAATGACCCTGGTTTCAATCCCCAGTACCATAAATATATATATATATATATATATATATATATATATATATATATATAGTCTTCAGGCTGCTTCATGTACCAAGAAAAATAGTTGAATCATGTATCGGAATCATGTATCGGAAGCAGCCATGAGGGCTCATGCCTGTAATCCCAGTTTTTGGGAGGTTGAGATAGGAGAATCACAGGTTTAAGGACAGCCTCAGCAATTTATCCAGATCCTCAGCAATTTAGCAAGCCCCTGTTTCAAAATAAAACTTTTTTTTTTTTTTATGGTGGTACTGGGGTTCCTGGAAGCCCTTCTACCTCTGGGCTACACTCCCAGACCTATTTTTACATTTTTTAAATTTGGAAACAGGGTCTCCTAAGCCAGCGTGCGGGGCTGGCTTTGAACATGTGCAATCATCCTGTCTCTGCCTCCCAAGCGCAGGGATTACAAGCGTGCGCCACCACGCCTGGCCCAAAATTTTTTAAAGGGCCAGGAATGTAGCTCAGAGGTAGAATGCCCCTGGCTCAATCCTCAGTATTAAAATAAAAAAAAAATATATATATATATATATATGTGTGTGTGTGTGTGTGTGTGTGTGTGTGTGTGTGTGTGTGTGTACTAGGAACTGCTGTGTTTAGAGAAAGTAATGGGAGAAAATAACACACACTCTCTGAACTACTCAAGTAGGAGAAAATGAGCAGTTGAGGTCAGTCAGAGCAGAGTATCAACTGAGCCTGAGGGGTGAGTTGGATTAAGACTTGGCTTTTGGTGAGCTCTTTCTTTGGGACTGGAAAAACAAGATGGAAATCGCCTGTTTTCCTCTGTTGGATTGTTACTTTGGAGTTAGGTGGATTTACTTCCAATTTGTTTTGTTGTGTGCGTGTGTGTGTATGTGTGTGTGTGTGTGCGCGCGCGTGCGGGCGTGCGTGTGTGTGTGTGTGTGCGCACGCGTGTGTGTGTGTGTGTCACTGCGGACTGAACCTAGTGGTCTTTTGCCTCTGTGCTACATCCCCAGCCTTATTTTATTTTTTACTTTGACACAGGGTCTCACTAAGTTGCTGCAAGCCTGGTTATTTTGCTGAGGCTGGTCATGAACCTGCAATCCTTCTGTCTTGCTTCCCAAGAACTGAGATTATGAATGTGTACTGCCATGCCTGGCTCTCATTTTGTTTTGTGGTACTGAAATCAAACCCAGTGATATTCTGTCTGAGATACTCCCTCTGCCCCCACACCCTGGTGTTTTTTATTATTATTTTGTTTATTCTTTATTATTCTATTTATTATATTATTATTTATTTTATTTATTATTTTTCAGAGATTGATGTTAAAAACCTTTGTTCCAAGCCGGGGGTGGTGGCGCACGCATGTAATCCCAGCATTTGGGAGGCTGAGACCGGAGATCACAGTTCGCGGACAGCCTCAGTTACTTAATGAGGCCCTTCGCAACTCAGTGAGACCCTGTTTCAAAATAAAGAATAAAAAATTGGACAGGGGGTGTAGCTTGGAGGTCAAATGCCTCTAGGTTCCATCCCCAGACCTGCAAACAACAACAACAACAACAACAACAACAACAACAAAATACCTTTGTTCCAGAAAGAGGTTTTGTTTCCTAATGGAGCCCAGGAGAAACAGAACATACTGTAGGCTGGCTGTAGATAAGGATCATGATAGGATGGTGTTTGCCTCCATGGGAATATTCACTTCCTTTCAAACTCTGACAAAATTTATGGCTTAGGAGAGGTAAGACCAAGAAATTGCTTTGTCCAGAAATTAATATGATCCAAGCATTTTATTCTGTTAATTTTTCTTTAATGCATTTAATTTACAGCCAGGTGTATTGACACCTGTCTGTAATCCCAGTACGTGGGAGTAGAAGACAGGAGGATCACAGGTTCGAGCAATTTAGCAAGGCCCTCACAAACTTAGTGAGACTTCCTTTCAAAATAAAAAAGAGCTGGGTTGTAGTTCAGAGGCAGAACAGCCCTGGGTTCATTCCCGGTGCTATATATACACACAAACATACACATTAATGAGGTTCAGCATGGCATTTCATAGCGTACATTTGATCCAAGAATTTCAGAGCTCAGGGAACCTTTGACCTCACTTTCTTCTCTTCCTCTCCTCTTCATTTTGTAAAAGAGTTAAATGCAGCCAGGGCATGGTGGCGCACACTTGTAATCCCCGCGCTTGGGAGGTGGAGACAGGAGGATCGCGCAGGTTCGAAGCCAGCCTCTCTGGCTTAAGAGACCCTGTTTCCAAATTAATATAAAATAGGTCTGGGAGTGTAACCCAGAGGTAGAAGGGTTCCATCCCCAGTACCACCAAAAAAAAAAAAAAAAGTTAAATGCAAATCTCTGGGAGGTGACAAGTTCTGAGCAAGACCACAGCACTCCTAAGGACAGAAGGGATTATAGGCAACATGTCTAGCATCCAGTTATTGATGGCTCTACCTCCTCTCACAGTGTGAGTCACAACTCCTAAAACCTGCCAAGTGTGGTGGCATATGCTTGTAATCACAGTAGTTGGGAGACTGAGACAGGAGGATTGCAAGTTCTCAGCCAAGCTTTGCTACTTAGTGAGACCCTCTGCAACTTAGTGAGACCCTGTTTCAAAATAAAGAATAAAAATTAGAGCTGGGGATGTAGCTTGAAGGGAGAATGCACCTGAATTCAATCCCCAGTACAGAAGAAGAAGAAGAAGAAGAAGAAGAAGAAGAAGAAGAAGAAGAAGAAGAAGAAGAAGAAGAAGAAGAAATTCTAAAAACAGAGCCAGTTATGTTGGCACACACTTGTAATCCCAGTACTTGGGAGGCTGATACAGGAAGATTGCAGGTTTGAGGACAGCCTCAGCAAGCAGTGAGACTCTCTTCAACCTAGCGAAACCTTGTTCCTAAATAAGAAATAAAATCAGGCTGTGAGTGTAGCTCAGAAATAGAGTGCCTCTGAGTTCAATCCCCAATGCCACAAACACACACAAAGACCTAAAAACAAAAAATGCAACAAACTGTCAATAGGGTCTCCATCAAGGAAATGCAATTTTCACAGAAACAGCTTGAAAAATGGGATATCTTTCTTCTGCAATGCCTGTGATAAGGACACTTAGGCTACCCTAAGAGGACTGACGCAGGGCAGCACTGTGAAGAGGAGAGAGTTTGGGTTCAGTGGCCTCCTCCTGGACTTTTCTTTTTTCTTTTTTTCCCCCAGAACTGGGTATTAAACCCAGGGGCATTCTCCCTCCAAGCCATACTCCCAGCCCTGTTTTTTATTCTTTATTTTGAAATAGATTCTCACTAAGTTGCAGAAGGACTTACTAAGTAGCTGAGGCTGGCCAGAAACCTATGATCCTCCTGTCTCAGTCTCCCAAGTACTGGGATTACAGGCATGTGATACCACACCTGGCTCCTCCTGGCCTCTTCTGAGAGGCTACACAATATAGCAGTTGAGAACATGACTCTGAAGATACCCAGCCTGCCTCAATTCCAGCTCTATCACTAATAAACTAGGTGAATGTTTCAGTCAACATTCTCACTCCTATAATCCCAAACACCTGACTACCACAATTTAGAGGAAGTAAACTTTACTCACAATTCTGGAGATTTCATGGGTTTAGTCCATGTTAGGCCGGCTATATCATCAAAGCTCAGGGCATGAAACAGGGAAGAGAAAGAAGGAGAGAGCAAGTCCCCTGTCTCAAATCACAGAGGCTGGAAGCAAGAGAGCAAGCAAGGGGATTCAAAGACACAAGCACAGTCCTTAGAGCCATACCCCTAGAACCCATCTCCTCCAGCCACACCCCACTTGCCTAAGAAATCCATTACATTGAATATACCCATTAAATTCATTACAATAAATTCATCCTCTGATGAGATTCATGTTTCAATTATATGAATTCTGAACATCAGTGCATGAGCTCTTTCAAGGGTAATACTATATCTGTACCATAACGGTGACTTTGGACCAGTTTTTCAACCTTCTTACTCCTAGTTTCCGCAATTATAAATAAAGATGATAGTAATTTATAATTACTGTTTTTTCCTGGAGCACCCTGCCTTGCTCTAGGCTAGCTTCTCTCCTGTTCTTTTCCTGCTCACAAGATGTCTGTCCTCTTCTTTTCTGTTAGACTCTCTCTCCTCATTTGTTCAGTAAATGACTCATTAAACTAACATTAATCAGCGAAAAATAAAATAAGAAATTTGAAAGAAGAGAGAAAAACAAAACAAGCAGAACAAATAATATAGCCAGGCATGGGGGTATATCCCTGAAGTCCCAGCTATTCAGGATGCTGAGGCAGGAGGACCACTTGAGCCCAGGAGTTTGAGACCAGCCTGGGCAACATAGTGAGATGCCATTAAAAAAAAAAGGAACATAATAATAATAATACCTATTATTATTATTACTATTATTATTTTGTTATCTTTCTATGTCCCATAGACTGTTTTAGGAGCTGAAGAGACAGTCGTGAATAAAATAGAAAATAGAACATGGAACATACACTCTAGAGAAAGGAACAGAACAGAATAATATATCCTTTGGTATCTGTAATAATAAGTGGTCTGTAGAAAAGTAATGATGATTAATGAAATACAGTAGGAAATGTGTGCTATTTAGATGAGAACCGCTGTCTCTCAGAGGTAATGGTTTTTTTGGTGAGAGGCCGTACTGAAGACAGAGAGCAGATGGCACATACAGTTGGAGGAGAAATATTCCAGGCATCACAGAGGGCGAGGACAAAGGGTCTGGAGGAGTCAGGCAAGCATGTCAGCAAGAGTGAGTGAAATTAAGCAGAAAAGAGGGCAGAGGGAAGCCAGACACTATAAGGTCTTATAGGCCAAGATAAGGAGTTCAGATTTTGTTCTCAGTGTCTAAGAGATCTTGGGAGAGACAGCAGAAGCACTTTTATGAACTGGTTTGGGATCACAAAGCATCCCTCAACTTGTTGTGCAGAGAAAACCCTGCAGGAGGCAGGAGGAGCAACCAGGAGGCAGGGCAGGTTAAATCTTCCTGGTAGAGTTGGAGGACAATCAGGACTTTCCCTTTGTTCAAGTTTGCAATGACAAATGAATGTCCAATGATGATTTTGTGTAGGCTCTTAGATATGTTCATCTGTTGTTCCAGGGAGAAGTCAAGGTGAGAGACATAAATTTAGAAATCATATGTGTGATGATGATATTTAAGGCCATATGGGTACGGTCACTTTGAGAGTAAGTTCAGATGGAGAAGAGAGGAGGCTGGTGATCAGAGCCAGGAAATCTTACAGAATTTAGAATTTGTGAAGAAGGAAGAGGCACGGTAAAGGAAAATAGGAAGGAGAAGCATTGAGATATGAGGAAAACCTCCAATCCTTTCTTCCATTTCTTCTATTGTCTTTAATAAAGGAACCTTTCAAAGTGACATTGGTCAGACCCAATGGTCAAACCCAGGGCTTTGTGTATGCTAGCTAAGCATTCTACCACTGAGTTACACCCCCCCAGACCTTGAAGTGACTACATATATATGCATATACACTAAGCAAGTGTACAGTTTTCTTTATTTTGTAAAATATCTGTTTTTAAAATTGGGAAGAGTGGTGCACGTTTGTAATCTCAGCATTCAGGAGGCTGAGACAGGAGGATCGCAGTTCATGGACAGCCTCAGCTACTTAGTGAGGTCCTCCACAACTTAGTGAGACCCTGTTTCAAAATAAAAAATAAAAAATAAAATAGGGCAGGAGGTATAGCTCAGAGGTCGAATGCCCCAGAGTTCAACCCCAGACCCACAAAAAAAAAAAAAAAAAAAATGGCATGTGTGTTGCTCTACAGCAAATTTCCCAAATTACTCATTGGCTTATATAATATTGCTATGGTTTGGATAGGTGTCTCCCAAAGGTCCATGTGTTAAAGGCTTATTTCCCAGGCAGTGCTATCTGGAAGGTGTGGAACCTTTACAAAGTTGGGCCTCGTATGAGGTTTTTAGGTCATGGGACCCTGCCCTCTTCTTTCTCTTTTGCTTCCTGGTCATCAGGTAAGAAGCTTGTTCCACCATATACTGTCCATCATTGCCATCTGGCATGCCTACCAGAGGCCCAAAGCAATGGATCTTCCCTGTGTGGGACTGGGCCCTCCAAAACTGTGAGCCAAAACAAACCACTTTGCTTTATAAATTGATTACTTCAAATATTTTGTGTGGTGATGGAAAGTTGACTAAACATATGGTAAAAAGCTATGTTTGCTTTCTTCCCCCAGTTCTTAACATGGAGTGCCTAAAACCCTTGGAATTTCCTGAATGGTGGTACCATCATGTTTTACAATATTTGGTCTCAGCCCCTGGTTTCTGACACAAGAGCTTCTGGGAGGCTCAGAATCTCCAGAGTGATGAGTATCTTTTGAGATGCTAATGAGATGACTGGTGATCTGGATCCCTAGATAGCTTCAGGATGAAGGAAGTTTGCCACAAGAACCAACCATATAATGAGAGGATTAGCACTGTCAAGACTAGAGGTGTCGCTTATGGTAGATTGCTTGCCTAGCATGAGCAAGGCCCTGGACTGGATTCCCAGCACTGCAGAGAAAACATTCGTTCCCCCCACCCCACTGACCTCCAGAGAGGAGAGGGGCAGAAGAAGGCTTTCCATCACCAATGATCAATGATTTAATCAGCCACACCGACATTATGAAACCACTGTAACAATCTTAAGCAATGGGGTCCAGAAAGCACTGGGGTAGGTGAATGCATTCATGTGCTGGGAGTATGACACATCCCAGCCAGCCTCAGAAACTTAGTGAGACTTTGTCTCAAAATGAAAATAAAAAGGGATGTATATTGGAGGTAGAATGCCCTAGGGTTCAATCCCTGGTACAAAAAAAAAAAAAAGTCAATTAAATGAGCACTAGGATTAGAAGACATCATTTTTGAGACATGTAGAATGAAAGATATGACAAAGATGGGTAGTATCGGGCTGGTGCCAGAACAGGCCACAGTTGCACTCTTCTGAGAGAGCACTTTAGTAATAGGCGGCAAAGGTTACGACACACACTCTTGGATTATGTTTAACTTTTTTTTAAACCTGTGGTAATAGTGTTGTTGTGCTAAGTAGTCCTTGTCTTTTAGAGACAAATATTTACATATTATGAAATTATATGAAAACTTTTCATAATTGCTTCAAAATAAGCTAGTGAGGGGGTGGGGGAAGTAGGTAAAGGTACAGAGAAAGCTCTGGCTGTGAGGTGGTGTCTGTTGCAGCTGGGTGATGTGATTCGTGATACCAATCTCTTTACCTCTGCATTTAAAAGAAAATTGTGAGCTGGACATGGTGATGCAAGGGCATGATGATGCAAGCTTGTAATCCCTGTGCTTGGGAGGCTGAGACAGGAAGATCGTACAGGTTCAAAGCCAGCCAGCCTCACCAACTTAGTGAGGCTCTCAGCAACTTAGTGAGACCCTGTTTCCAAATAAAATAGGTCTGGGAGTATAACCCGGAGGTAGAAAGCCTCTGGGTTCCATCCTTAGTACCACCAAAAAAATAAATAAATAAATAAAAATAAATAAAATTGTGGAATAAAAAAATATCCATTCTGCTGCACTCTTCCGGGCATGGTGGCTCATGCTTGTAATCCACGCGCATGGGAGGTGGAGATAGGAGAATCGCACAGGTTCAAAGCCAGCTTCGCTAGCTTAAGAAACCCTGTTTCCAAATAAAATATAAAAAATAGGTCTGGCAGTGTAGTCCGGAGGTAGAAGGTTTCCATCCCCAGTACCACCAATACATATACATATACATACATTTAGAACCTGCCAAGGTGGTAAACCCTTATAATCTCTGCATTTGGGAAGCTGAGACAGGAGGATCACGGTTCTCAGACAGCCTCAGCTACTTAGTGAGAACCTTTGCAACTCAGTGAGAGTTGCAAAAAAATAAAGAATAAAAAAAAAAGAATAAAAATAAAAAGAATAAAAATATCGGGTTGGGGGTGTAGCTCAGAGATAGAATGCCCCTGGGTTCCAACCATACACACACACACACACACACACACACACCATATATATATATATATATATATATATATATATATATATATATATATTCTTAAATTTTTTGTGTTTCCCATTTTTATTTATTTTTTATTTTTTATTTTTATTTTTTATTTTTTTAATTTATTTTTATTGGTGCATTGTAATCATACATCACATTGGAATACAAGACTTAAGAGGATATACAAGTACACATCATCCAATTAGCCCTCATCCAGCCCCAATCCCATTCCCTCCCCCTCCCTCGATCCCATGCATGTTTGGTGATTAACTCTGATACATTTGTTTATGTACCTCCTGTGTTTTAGAGAGGCTCCATCCTCCCCTATTCCATATCCTCTGATTGGTCACCTTAATTGCTTCACTACAGGGCCTTTCTATAGCTCGACCTCTTCCTGTTGCCCCTTTCCTCCTAGTTATTGCTGAATAGGGGAAGCATCTGGGTTACATTTTTTTTCCTGCGATATTTCTCTGTGCATGCCACGTTGCAAGTACTGATCCCACTCTTGACAGCCCCAGTAGTGGCCTGGCTACCCAGTGGACTGGTCCAGACCTCGCTGGCTCAAGCAGCAGCCTTGCCTCATGGGAGGCACCAATTCTGGTCTCACTGACCCTGACACCAGCCTAACCCCTCAGCTAGCTCCAATCCCGGCCTCGGAGGCCTCAGTAGTGGTCTTGCCTCACGGCAGGCTCCGATATCGGCCGCTGGCCCCAGCATTGGCCTAACCCCTTGGCAGGCTCCGATCCCGGCCTCTGAGGCCCCAGGACCGGCTTTGCCTCACGGCAGGCTCCAATGTCGGCCATGCTGGCCGCGACAATGGTCTAACCCCTCGGCAGGCTCCGATCCTGGCCTCAGAGGCCCCAGCACTGGCCTAGCTTCACAGCTGGCTCCAATGCTGAACTCTGGCCCCGGCATTGGCCTAACCCCTCGACAGGCTCCGATCTCAGCCCTGAAGGCCCCAGTAGCAGCCTTGCCTCACGGCAGGCTCTGATGCCAGCCATTGGCCCCGGCACTGGCCTAACCCCTCGGCAGTCTCCGATCCCGGCCTCAGAGGCCCCAGTAACGGCCTTGCCTCATGGCAGGCTCCGATGCCGGCCTTGCTGGCCCCAGCATCGACCTAAACCCTTGGCAGGCTCCGATCCCAGCCTCGGAGGCCCGAGTAACGGCCTTGCCTCACGGCAGGCTCCAATGTCAGCCATTGGCCCCGACACCAGCCTAACCCCTTGGAAGGCTCTGATCCCGGCCTCGGAGGCCCCAGCACCGGCCTTGCCTCATGGCAGGCTCCAATGTCGGCCATTGGCCCCTGCACCAGCCTAATCCCTCAGCAGGCTCCAATCCCAGCCTCGGAGGCCTCAGTAGCGGTCTTGCCTCACGGCAGGCTCCAATGTCGGCCACTGGCCTCGGAACCAGCCTAACCCCTCGGCAGTTTCCGATCCCAGCCTCAGAAGCCCCAGCACTGGCCTTGACTCACGGCAGCCTCCGATCCTGGCCTCACTGGCCCCGGCAATGGCCTAACTTCTCGGCAGGCTCCGATCCCAGCCTCGGAGGCCCCAGTAACGTCCTTGCCTCATGGCAGGCTCCGATGCCGGCCACTGGCCCCAGCATCGGCCTAACCCCTTGGCAGGCTCCAATCCCAGCCTCGGAGGCCCCAGCACTGGCCTTGCCTCACAGCAGGCTCCAATTCCGGGCTCGCTGGCCCCGGCACTAGCCTAACCCCTTGGCAGGCTCTGATCCTGGCCTCAGAGGCCCCAGTAATGGCCTTGCCTCACGGCAGGCTCCAATGTCGGCCATTGGCCCTGGCACCAGCCTAACCCCTCCGCAGGCTCCAATCCCGGCCTCGGAGGCCCCAGCACCAGCCTTGCCTCACGGCAGGCTCCAATGCCAGCCTCGCTGGCCCCAGCACCAGCCTAACCACTTGGCAGGCTCCGATCCCGGCCTCGGAGGCCCCAGTAATGGCCTTGCCTCACGGCAGGCTCCAATGTCAGCCACTGGCCCCTGCACCAGCCTAACCCCTCGGCAGGCTCCGATCCCAGCCTCGGAGGCCTCAGTAGCAGCCTTGCCTCACGGAAGGCTCCGATGCCGGCCACTGGCCCCGTCACTGGCCTAACCCCCTCAGCAGGTTCCGGTCTCGGAGGCCCCAGCACCGGCCTTGCCTCATGGTAAGCTCTGATCCCGGCCTTGCTGGCCTCAGCACCGGCCTCACCCCTCGGCAGGCTCCAATTCGAGCACCCTCTTCGCCCAGCCATCTGTCCCACATTCTCGAGGGTGCATGGTGCTAACATTCTGCCTCTAGGGTTGTTACTTCAAAGGTTCCAGGTGTAATGCATCAGATCTCTGCCTCCCCTGAGTACTGGCCACTGCCATTACCCCTGGCTCCACCATTTTAAATCTTTCCCAAGCTCTTTTTCCACTCTGAATGTTGTCCAGTGTTCTTAAGCATGCACAACGGTAGCATTCGACATTTGGTGTAATTTCTCCAAAAAGATAAGATTGGTAGGATCCGATTTCTGTTTCTCCTGAATACAAGTCTCCAGCGCCATCGCGGAGACCGCTTTCAACACCAACTTTCTCCTTGGTCTCCGCTAACCTCTCTCCTTACAGGTGATGTCCAAGATTCTTAAAAATGTAGAGAAGAAGCAGTCCTCCTTCACAGGGAATTTTTCCAAAAGTTCCAGTTCATTTGGATAAGTTTTGTCTGCATCTCCAGTATTCTGGCATCTGCCTCGGCCTTCTTAACCCCTCTCCGATATTTTTCTTTTTTCTTTTTCTTTTCCTTTTTTTTTTTTTTAATAAGAAAAGACAGTATGTGTGGTTTGAGGAGGTAGTGGGATCAGGCACTCAGTAGCACTGTGACCCAGCCCGGTTTCCCCATGGGTCCAGCGTGCTTCGCACTACTCCGTCTGGGGCCCAGAGTCCTGCAACCCGGGCCCCGGCTCTTCCAGGGGTCCGGCGAGCCCCGCCCGACCCTTGCCCGGGACCCCGGGCCTTACAACCAGGCCTGGTTTCTCCAGGGGTCTGGTGTGCTATGCTGAATCTTTGTGTCTGAAAGAGCCTGAAGTGATTAGCAACCAATTTATTCTCCTTCTTCCTTCCTGCTCTTTCTCCTCTTCCTCCTCTTCTTCCCTTTTCCTCCTCTTCTACCTTTTCTGCCTTCTCCTCCTCCTCCATCTTAAGATGGGGTCCTACTATGTTCCCCATGCTTATCTTGAACTGCTGAGCTGAAGTGATCCCTCTGCCTCAGCCTGTTGAGTGCTGGCACTACCAGCTGCACCAGTGTGCCCAGGTAGCAACACCTTTGGACTTCCAGGCATTTGCCTGCCCATTTGCCATCTGTGCATTTTTTTTCATTCTCTTCTGTTTTGTGTCTTTTTCATTATATTCATGTCCACTCAACAAATGTTTATTGAATGCCTATTCAATATGGAATGCTGCAACAGGTGTTAGGAATTAAATGGTGAATCAAAACAGAGTCCTTGCCGGGCGTGGTGGCGCACGCTTGTAATCCCGGCGCTTGGGAGGCGGAGACAGGAGGATCGCGCAGGTTCGAAGCCAGCCGTGCTGGCGTAAGAGACCCAGTTTCAAAAATATAAAATAGGTCTGGGAGTGTAGCCCGGAGGAAGGAGGGCTTCCAGGAACCCCAGTACCACCAAAAAAAAAAAAAAAAAAAAAAAAAAAAACTCTATGTGTCTCATAGAGTTTGCAGTGAATATCAACACAGAAATAACCAATAACCAATACATATAGAATGCTTTCTATATGACAGACACTATTTGGGGGGGGGGTAGTACTGGGGGTGGAACCTTCTGGGCTATGCTCCCAGACCTATTTTATACTTGATTTGGGAACAGGGTCTCACTAAGTTGCTGAGAGCCTAAGTAGCTGAGGCTGGCTTCAAACCTGTACGATCCTTGTGTCTCAGCCTCCCAAGCACAGGAATTACAAGTGTGTGCTACCACACCCGGCAACTCTTTTCTTTATTTTTCTTTCTTTTTTTCTTCTTGGTGTGTGTGTGTGTGTGTGTGTGTGTGTGTGTGTTATACTAGGTGCTGAACAACCCAGGTGCACTCTACTACTGGACTCCCTTTTTATTCTTTATTTTGCAATAAGGTCTCGCTAAGTTGCCCAGCCTGGCCTTGAATTTGTGATCCTTCTGCCTTAGTCTCCCTAGTAGCTGGGATTGTAGGTGTGCTCCACCACACCTGGCTGCCAGACACTTTCCCAAGCATTTTATAGTTATTGGTTAATTCCGTCTTCATATAAATATAAAGGTGGCTGGGCATGGTCGCTTGTAATCCCCGCGCTTGGGAGGCGGAGACAGGAGGATCGCGCAGGTTTGAAGCCAGAGTTGCTGGCTTAAGAGACCCTGTTTCTAAATAAAAAAATATAAAATAGGTCTGGGAGTGTAGCCCAGAGGTAGAAGGGCTTCCAGGAACCCCAGTACCACCAATAGATAAATAAATAAACAAATAAATAAATAAATAAATAAGTGTTATTGTCACCCATTTGACACAAATTGTGAGGATTTCTCTAGCATCGTGCAGCTAAAGTAGCAGAAGCTGTGCGGCATTCGCTCTCCTTTACTGTACCTACTGTCCCACCAATGGCCATGTCACCAGGGGCTATTCTATCCCATTCACCTCTTCACTCTCTTTGATGTGTCAGGCAAGTGGCCATGGCTCTGGGAAAACAGAAATCAGCGCAGTCCTGCTCACTGAGTAGGTCAGAGTCTATTGAGGAAAACAGGCCCATGAATACATAATCCAGCACAACCTGAAATGTGCAAAGGCCGTGTGATGTGGCAAGAGGGAAAACAAGGAGGAGGAAATGACTAACGTTGCCTGAGGTTGCTGAGAAAGACTTCACAGAAGACAAAATGTTTTATTAGTGTCTTAAAAGATAAATAGCAACTCATTAAAAAAAAAAAAAAAAGAAGAAGAAGAAGCATAGGCAGATCAATCCCGAGAAAGGAGGACACAAGGAAAGGCCTGGAATCACACCGCACAGTGTGTATGGGCAGCCATGGCGGTCGGGGGAGGTCGAGTGGAAAACAAACCATGAGTGTGCACCTGCTCACGGGGCGTAAGCTGGGGAGAAATGCACGTGGGTATGAATTTTACAGAGATACGCTGGTGCTGTTTTGCAGGAAGGAAGGAAAAGCAGTCTGGTAGCCATTACAGAGCTCTAAGCAAGAAGGGTAGAGTGCGGTTCTGGGGGGTGGGAATAGGAATGCAGCGGATCACAAGACAAATTTTCCTCCAAATCCCCTTGGTACTGGTCCCAAGCCCGTCTGCTCACTGCTCACAAACCAATACTCAGGAGACGAGAGTTGGTGGAAAGGAAATCAGATGTATGTAAGGGGCTGACATCTGAGAAGCTGGGGGCACCAAAGACCTTATTAGGGAACTCAATCATGTGAGATGTCTCTTACAAGGAGGGAAAGGAGAACAAGGGGAAAATGTGCAAGAAGCCCACACGCTGAGTCGCCCAGCTAGGCTCAGTAATCATCTCCCACACTCAAAGGATTTGGGCTTTGTTCTGTTAGTTGCCAGAACTTCCTTACAATCATGATCAACCTTCACTTTCTAGCCCATTCCTATAACTTTTTAGATAAATACATTACTTCTCCATAAGTCAAGCATTATCTCTACTTTTGCTTTCAATTAAAGAACATAAATAGCAGCCGGGCGTGGTGGCTCACGCTTGTAATCCCAGCACCTGGGAGGCTGAGACAGGAGGATCGCACAGGTTCAAAGCCAGCTTCAGCTACTTAGTGAGGCTCTCAGCAACTTAGTGAGACCCTGTTTCCAAATAAAATATAAAACGGGTCTGGGAGTATAGCCCTGAGGTAGAAAGCCCCTGGGTTCCACCCCAGTACCACCAAAAAAGTATAAAATTAAAGAACATACATAACAAGTTGCATGCTTGGTGTTAGATGGAGCACATTTTAATGCTATATGAAAGCCATCAGATGTCTTGGATTCTATAAATCGAGAGTAAAGTTACTGATTAGTAAGTCATTTTTGTTTTGTTTGGTTTGGCAGTAGTAATTTGCGTCCCAGCAACATCTAATTCCAATCAGAATGGCAATCATCAAGAAGGCAAATTAGGGACTTTATTTTGTGTGTGTGTGTGTGGTACTGAGGGTAGAACCTGGGGGCTTTTCTACCTCCGGGCTATACTCCCAGACCTATTTTATATTTTATTTGGAAACAAGGTCTCACTAAGTTGCTGAGAGCTTCACTAAGTAGCTGAGGCTGGCTTCGAACCTATGAGATCCTCCTGTCTCAGTCTCCCAGGTGCTGGGATTACAAGTGTGCGCCACCACGCCCGGCTTCAATTAGGGACTTTTTGTGTGTGCAGCACTAGGGATTGAACCCAGAAGCATTCTACCTCTGAACTAGACCCCTAGCCCAATTTCATTTTTTTTTTTTTTTTTCGGAACTGGGGATGGAACTCAGGGATATTTTACTTCCAAGCCACAGCCGCATCCCTATTTCTGGTTCTTTATTTTGAAACAGGGTCTCACTGAGTTGCAAAGGGCTGTACTAAGTAGCTGAGGCTATCTGTGAACAGCGATCCTCCTGTCTCAGCCTCACAAATGCTGGGATTACAAGTGTGCATCACCACTCCCAGCTTCATTTTTTTTTTTTTTTAATTTCAAAACAGCATCTCACGTCTCACTAAGTTGCTGAGGCTGGTCTCAAACCTGCAATCCTCCTGTCTCAGCTTTCCAAGTACTAGAATTACAAGCAGGAGCCACCACACTCAGCTTGAGACTTTTTAAAATTTGTAAATTTTAGCCATACATCTTAACAGGGTACGAGATGGTAGAGGCATACATGCACACATCATTTATTTAGCCTGCCCTCACCTTTTCAGGTTTGGCTTAGAGGTTGACTTTGATATGTTTGCGAATGTTCATCTCATGTACATTAGGGAATTTCCCTTTTCCCCCCTTCCTATCATCCCCGGTTACGTTGCTTTATTTTTCTCATCTGTGGTTTCTCTTTCTTCATCTAGAGTTCTTTCTGTGACCTTTTTTTTCTCCTATCTTCTGCTTATTAGGGAGAGCATCTGATTTTTTACTTTTTGTGACTGACTAATCTCACGTAGCACAATGTTCTCCAGTTCTATCCATTTCCCCACAGATGATGTAATTTTGTTCTTCTTTATAGCTGAGTAAAATTCCATTTTGTAATACATTCATTTGTTGATGGACATCTTGGCTGGTTCCCTAGTTTGGCAATTTACAATTGGGCTACTTTTTTATACTTTTATTGGTGCTGTATATTCTCCCATCAAAATGTAGTTCACAGTGATAATGATAAACATGCATACAGCTCTTGGTGTGTTTGGCAATTTACAATCGCCAAACAATGGAAATAAACAGATACACAGCTATAAACGTAAATACACATGCATTAGTTTGGTAGTTTGGTTTCCATTCTTTTGAGTAAATACCCAGAAGTGGTATTGCTGGATCACGTGGTAGGTTCATTCCCATTCTTCTGAGGATCCTCCATACTGTTTTCCAAAATGGTTGCAGTAATTTGCAATCCTATCAGCAATGTATTAGAGTTCCCACTTCCCCACACCCTCGCCAGCATTTTTTGTTGTTTGTTTTTTTTAATGATTGCCATTCTAATTGGAGTTAGGTGACATCTCAGGGTAGTTTTGATTTGCACCCCTCTGATTACTAATGATGTTGAACATTTTTTCATACATTTATTGGCCATTTGAATTTCTTCATTTGTGAAGTATCTATTTAGTTCGCTTGCCCATTCTTTTATTGGGTTTTTGTTTTCTTAGTGCTAAGTTTCTTGAGTCCTCCAAATATTCTAGATATCAGTCCTCTATTGGAGGAGTAGTTGGCAAAAATTTTCTCCCATTCTGTCAGCTTGCTCTTGAAGTGTGTGTGTGTGTGTGTGTGTGTGTGTGTGTGTGTGTGTGTGTACTGGGGGGTAGAACCTAGAGGCCTTCTACTTCCAGGCTATACTCCCCGACCTATCTTATATTTTATTTGGAAACAGGGTCTCACTAAGTTGCTGAGAGCCTCACTAAGTAGCTGAGGCTGGCTTTGAACCTGTGCGATCCTCCTGTCTCAGCCTCCCAAGTGCGGGGATTACAAGCATGCGCCACCACACCCGGCTTGAAGTTCTTGATAGTTTGCTGTACTGAAGCTCTTCAGATTAATGCAACCCCACATACTGACCCACCTTTTAATTTCTTGTGCCTTTGGGGTCTTGTTGAGAAAGTTCACCTGCGCCTATGTGTTAAATTGTTGGACCTATGTCTCCTTCAAGGAGCTGCAAGGCCTCTAGTCTGATTTTCAAGTCTTTGATCCATCTTGAATTGACCCTTGTGCAAAGTGAGAAAGTGTGTGTTTTGGGGGGGAGTTATGTTCATTATTCTGCATACGGTTAACCAGTTTTGTCAACACCATTTGTTAAAGCGGCTATATTTTTTCCAGTATGTTTTTGACCCTTTGTCAAAAATCAATTGGCGTGTAAGGGTGTGGATTTGTTTCTGAACTTTCTGTTCTGTTCCATTGGTCTATGCATCTGTTTTTGTGCCAGTACCGTGTTGTTTTTATTACTATGGCTTTGTAGTAGTTTGAAGTCAGGTATTGTGATGCCTCCTGCATGGTTCTTGTTGCTGAGAACTACTTTGGCTATTCTGGTTTTGTGTTTGAAATGAATTTAAAGATTGATTTTTCAATGTCTGTGAGGCATGACCTTGGTAATTTAATGGGTATTGCATTGAATCTGTAGATCACTTTTGGAAGAATGGCCATTTTGATGATATTTATTCTCTATCCAGCTTGGAACATTTAAAGTCATTTAAAAGTGAAGAAGCCAGAGTGTTGTTTAGTTGTCCCTCAATTACACTCTTTGACCATCTCTCATTACCCAAAGTTTACACTCACCCCGGCTCCTAACAGTAGTTCCAGGTACTACTGCTGTGCCGCTCTTCTTGGGAGCTTCCTTCCTCTGTCTGGCAGCCTCTATTCCACTTAGCTGTAAGGGCGTGATTGTCCAGCCTTACCACCTGCCTGGAAGGAGTGAAGTCCCCTCCAAATCAGCCCGCTTTTTCTGGAGAAAATCAAGGCCAACTTTCACTTGAGGAGAGCTGAGAAGAGGAACAGAAGTTTGAGAACTGAAGGAGCTAAGATGTAGGATTTGACTTGGCACTTACTGTGTGTGTGGTGTCTCAGGGATATTCCAGCAAAGATGAGAAGAGAAGCCATGGGAGAGGAAGCCAGGAAAAGCTGGGAATTGTTCTTTGGAAATTACTTGCTAAGTGTTTTGTGTCAGACACTTCACAGGAGTTTACAAACAGCATCTCCTAGGCGGCTATGTCTACTATTTTGGAAAGCAGCCAGGTAAACAGCTGAATATTTTTCCTAAATAACTTTTAAAAGGAAACTAAGCCAATTATTCATCACTGCCAAAATCTTGAGTCTTTTCTTGTTAATAGTTTTGTTCTGAAAATTGAATATAATAATATTCTGAAATTTGCTACTTATTCAAGTTTAAAACCCCATTTAGGAACATACATGTACAAAGAATGGCAACATGTGTATGCAAATGCAAATGTAATTTTATTACTTTATTTTTTTTAATTTTATTATGAAAAGATCGTGTGTGTGTGTGTGTGTGTGTGTGTGTGTGTGTGTGTGTGTGTGTTTGGGGATTGAACACAGGGCCATTCTACTTCTGAAATATACCTCCAGCTCTGTTTTAGTTTTTATTTTGAAGCAGGATCTCACTAAGTTGCTGAGTGCCTGCTTAGTGGCTGAGAGTGGCCTCAAACCTGCAATCCTCCTGTCTCAGCCTCCCACGTACTGGAATTATTCCATATCTGGCTTGAAAATAATGCATTTTGACTGTAGAAAACATAAACTAAGAAGGGTAAAACTTTATCTTATATAAGCACCATAAATACTTTTAGTCTTTAATTTTACCTTTTTTGCTTTGCTTTTATTACTGTATTTTTCTTTATTCTATAATTGTTGCCGGTATTCCACTTCAGAAATAGCTATTTCTCATATATGATGCATAACTGGCACTTTAAAAGAGAATTTTTGTTTTAAAAACTATAGAAATAATATATTCTTATTACTTAGAGTCTTACAGTAAAAAGTACATAGAAAATGCTAGACATAGAAAATGCTGGGCGTGGTGGCGCACGCTTATAATCCCCGCACTTGGGAGGCGGAGACAGGAGGATTGCGCTGGTTCAGAGCCAGCCTCGCTGGCTTAAGAGACCCTTAAAAAAAGTAAAAAAAAAAAAAAGTAAAAAAATAGGTCTGGGAGTGTAGCCCATAGGAGTGTATCCCGGAGGCAGAAGGGCTTCCAGGAACCCCAATACCACCAAAAAATAAAAAAAAATAAAAAATACATAGAAATCAAAGATATGCACTTTTTATTTATTTATTTTTTTGGTACTGGGGGTGAAACCCAGGGGCGTTTCTACCTCTAGGCTATACTCCCAGCTTTATTTTATGCTTTATTTGGAAACAGGGTCTCACTAAGTTGCTGAGAGCCTCACTCAGTAGCTGAGGCTGGCTTAGAACATGTGCAATCCTCCTGTCTCAGCCTCCCAAGCGCTGGGATTACAAGCATGTGCCACCATGCCTGGCACTTGATATACACTTTTTATAGTATGCAGGTCTCAAAATATTAAAAATAAGCCAGGAATGGTGGTGCATGATTATAGCCCCAGCTACTTAGGAGGCTGAGGCAAAAGGATCTCTTGAGCCCAGGAATCTGAGACCAGCCTATGCAACATGAAGAGACCCTGTCCCAAGAAGAACTATCAAATGATCCAATGATCCCCTCCTAGGAATATATCCAAAGGAAGTGAAATCAGTAGGTCAAAGAGATATCTACAAAGCTGTGCATGGTGGTACATGCTTGTAATCCCAGTACTTGGGAGGCTGAGACAGGAGGATCATGGCTTCGCATCCAGCCTCAGCTACTAAGTGAGGCTCTCAACAACTTAGTGAGGCACTCTGCAACTTAGTGAGACCCTGTTTCAAAATAAAGAATAAGCCGAGCGTGGTGGCGCACGCTTGTAATTCCCACGCTTGGGAGGCGGAGACAGGAGGCTCCCGCAGGTTCAAAGCCAGCTGTGCTGGCTTAAGAGACCCAGTTTCCAAATAAAAAAGTATAAAAATAGATCTGGACGTGTAGCCTGGACGTAGAGGGTTTCCAGAAACCCCACCCAGTACCACCAAAAAAATTAAAATTAAATAAAATAAGGAATAAAAAATAGTGCTGGGGGTGTAGCTTGGCGGTAAAATGCCCTGGGTTCATCCCCAGTACCGAGAGAGAGTGAGAGAGAGAAAAAGAGAGAGAGAGAAAGAGAGAGAGAGAGAGAGAGAGAGAGAGAGAGAGAGAGAGAAAGGGAGAGAGAGAGAGAGAGAGAGAGAGAGAGAGAGAGAGAGAGAGAGAGATCTACATTCCATTTTTTTTTTTTTTTTTTTTTTTTTGGTGGTGGTGGTGGTACTGGGGTTTCCGGAAGCCCTTCTAAGGCACCTCTGCCTTCATTTTTTTGTTGTTGTTGTTGTTGTTTTGTCATACTGGGGTTCCTGGAAACCTTCTACCTCCGGGCTACACTCCCAGACCTATTTTTTATATTTTCTTTATTTGGAAACAGGGTCTCTTAAGCCAGTGTGGCTGGCTTCGAACCTGCGCGATCCTCCTGTCTCCGCCTCCCAAGCGCGGGGATTACAAGTGTGCGCCACTACGCCTGTCTCTCTGCCTTCATTTTTAACTGTCTCCTTTATTACCTTACACTTTGGGTCAGTTATCTGCTCAGCTCTACACATAGGCATGTTAATCATTTAAGGAGCGTTCATCAAAAAATAGGTAGTTATATTAGAGATGAGCTGGGAAAAGGACAGAGCATCTAGCCAGCCCTCTGGAGAAGGCACAGAAAGATTCACCACCCAGCTGCAATTGGCATTTTAGACAGGTCCCCCTAGGGTTTCACTCAAGCACCCATGGGAACGTTTCTAACACGGCATAGAGAGTAATGGTACACTAAGCTGTGGCATAAAAAAAGATAGCCTCCTCCCCAAATGCAGATACATGAGGGGGAGGTTTCCAGAGTGAATAAATCTCACCATGTAGGGAACTCAGTGCCACTTTTTTTTTAAATTAATTTATTTTTTAAATTGGTGCATTGTAGTCATATATCAATCACATTGGAGTACAAGACTTGAGAGGATATACAAGCACACATCATCCAATTAGCCCTACTCCAGCCCCCATCCCATTCCCTCCCCCTCCCTCCATCCCACACTTCTTTGGTGATTTACTTTGATACATTTGTTTATGTACCTCCTGCGTTTTAAAGAGGCTCCGTCCTCCAGTATTACATACCCTCTGATTGGTCACATTAGTTGCTTCACTATAGGGCCCTTTCTATAGCTCAACCTCTTCCTGTTGCCCTTTTCCTCCTAGTTATTGCTGATTAAGAGAAGCGTCTGATTTATATTTTCTGCGATATTTCTCTGTGCATGCTGCGTTGCAAGTACCAATCCCACTCTTGATGGTCCCAGTAGTGGCATGGCTACTCAGTGGACTGACCCAGACCTCGCTGGCTCAAGCAGCGGCCTTGCCTCATGGGAGGCCCCAGTTCTGGTCTCGCTGGCCCCTGCACCGGTCTAACCCCTAAGCTGGCTTTGGTCCCGACCTTGGAGGCCGCAGGAGTGAACTTGCCTCACGCCAGGCTCCGATGCTGGCCATTGGCCCCTGCACCGGTCTAACCCCTTGGCAGGATTCCAATCCCGGCCTCAGAGGCCCCAGCACCGGCCTAGCCTCATGGCAGGCTCCAATGCCGGCCTCGTTGGCCCCAGCACCAGCCTAACCCCTCGGCAGGCTCCGATCCCGGCCTCGGAGGCCCCAGCACTGGTCATGCCTCAAGGCAGGCTCCGATGCCGGCCTCACTAGCCCCAGCACCGGCCTAACCCCTCGGCAGGCTCCGATCCCGGCCTCGGAGGCCCCAACACTGTTAATGCCTCACGGCAGGCTCCAATGCCGGCCTCACTAGCCCCAGCACCGGCCTAACCCCTCGACAGGCTCTTATCCTGGCCTCAGAGGCCCCAGTACCGGCCTTGCCTCAAGGCAGGCTCCGATGCCAGCCTCACTGGCCCCAGCACCGGCCTAACCCCTCGGCAGGCTCCGATCCCAGCCTCGGAGGCCCCAGCACTGGTCATGCCTCAAGGCAGGCTCCGATGCTGGCCTCGCTGGCCCCAGCACCGGCCTAACCCCTTGGCAGGCTCCGATCCCGGATTTGGAGGCCCCAGCACTGGTCATGCATCAAGGCAGGCTCCGATGCCGGCCTCGCTGGCCCCAGCACCGGCCTAACCCCTCAGCAGGCTCTTGTCCTGGCCTCGGAGGCCCCAGCACTGGTCATGCCTCAAGGCAGGCTCCGATGCTGGCCTCGCTGGCCCCAGCACCGGCCTAAACCCTTGGCAGGCTCTTATCCTGGCCTCGAGGCCCCAGTACCGGCCTTGCCTCAAGGCAGGCTCCGATGCCGGCCTCGCTGGCCCCAGCACCAGCCTAACCCCTCGGCAGGCTCTTATCCTGGCCTCGAGGCCCCAGTACCGGCCTTGCCTCACGGCAGGCTCCGATGCCGGCCTCGCTGGCCCCAGCACTGGCCTAACCCCTCGGCAGGCTCTTATCCTGGCCTCGAGGCCCCAGTACCGGCCTTGCCTCAAGGCAGGCTTCGATGCCGGCCTCACTGGCCCCAGCACCGGCCTAAGCCCTCGGCAGGCTCCGATCCCGGCCTCGGAGGCCCCAGCACTGGTCATGACTCAAGGCAGGCTCCGATGCCGGCCTCACCGGCCCCAGCACCGGCCTAACCCCTCGGCAGGCTTTTATCCTGGCCTCGGAGGCCCCAGTACCGGCCTTGCCTCATGGCAGGCTCTGATGCCAGCCTCGCTGGCCCCAGCACTGGCCTAACCCCTCAGGAGGCTCCGTCCCGTCCTCGGGGGCCCCAACACTGGCCTTGCCTCACGGCAGGCTCCGATGCCGGCCTCGCTGACCCCAGCACCGGCCTAACCCCTCAGCAAGTTCCGGACCCGACCTCGGAGGCCCTAGCACAAGCCTTGCATCATGGCAGGCTCCAATGCCGGCCTCGCTGGCCCCAGCATCGGTCTAACCCCTCTGCAGGTTCCAATCCTGGCCATGGAGGCCTCAGTAGTGGCCTTGCCTCACAGCAAGCTCCGATGTCGGCCACTGGCCCCGGCGCCCGCCTAACCCCTCAGCAGGTTCCGATCACTGTCTCTGTGGTTATTATTATTTCAAAGGTTCCAGTTGTAATGTATCAGATCTCTGCCTCCCCCGAATGTTGGCCACTGGCATTGCCACTGCCTCCACCGTTTCAAATCCTTCCCAGGCTCTTTTTCCACTCTGAATGTTGTCCAGTGTTCCTAAGCATGCGTGATGGTAGCATTCGACATTTGGTGTAATTTCTCCAAAAAAATAAAGTTGGTAAGATCTGGTTTCTGCTTCTCCTGAATACCAGTCTCCACCGCCATCGCGGAGACCTCTTTCAACACCGCCTTTCTCCTTGGTCTCCGCTAAACTCTCTCCTTACGGGTGATGTCTGAGATTCTTAACAATATAGAGAAATAGCTGTCCTCCTTCACGGGGAATTTTTCCATAAGTTCCAGGGCATTTAGATAAGTTTTGTCTGCACCTCCAGTGTCCTGGCATCCATAACGGCTTTCTTACCACCTCTCCGATATTTTTCTTTATCATTTTCTGTTCTGGGCCCGGTTTCTCCAGGGGTCTGGCGTGCTACTTGCAGTTCGGCCCGGGGCCCAGAGTCCCGCGACCCGGACCCCATCTGGCGTGCCCAGCCCGCGACCTCCGCTCAGAACCCAGCGTCTTACTGGGCCTGGTTTCTCCAGGGGTCTGGCGTGCTATGCGCAGTTCGGCCGGGACCCAGAGTGCCGCGACCCGGGCCCCAGCTGGCATGCCCTGTGCTCGACCCCTGCCCTGAACCCAGCGTCTTACTGGGCCTGGTTTCTCCAGGGGTCTGGTGTGCTACTCGCAGTTCGGCCAGGGCCCAAAGTCCCGCAACCCGGGCCCCTCAGTGCCACTTTTTAACTTCTGGAAATGGACTGTTCCAGAGCCCTTTTCTGGAGGCTTACCCTTTTTATAGCCTTCTCTTCAACTCTATCCCAAATTCCCTAAATAAACCCTTATATTCCCCTACTTTTTTCTTTCCCAAGGACCAAGGAAGAAAGATCACTGTCCTATACTATTTGTTTCTGTGAAAGTTAGTCCAGTAACAGGCAGAAATGGCAAGGATTTAGGTACTTGACCTGTTATGCTTAATCAAATAATGAAGATAAGCCTTTGGGAAGAAGGAAAAAGAAATTTTATTGATTTGAGAAACCAGTGATTTTAATGTTCAGAACCAAACCCCAGACTTTCCCCAAACAAGGAATCAGTCCCTTTTAAGGATTATCTCTTAGCTGAGTGTGGTGGCCCATTCCTGTAATCTCAGTATTTGAGAGGCTGAGACAGGAGGACAACAGGTTCAAGGACAGCCTCAGCAAGACCCTGTTTCAAAATTTTTTAAAAAAACACAAAACAGGTCTGGGGGTATAGCTCAGAGGTAGAATGCTCTGGGTTCAATCCCTAGAAACATTCTCTCTCTCTCTCTCTCTCTCTCTCTCTCTCTCTCTCTCTTCGGGGTTGTGCAAGCGTGTGCATCATAAATGACACAATTCATGTCTAGGTCACCCTTGTGTTGCTCTTTTTCAGATCCACAGATGGCAGTTCTTCATCCCTTAGGTCAGTAAATCATTAAGAACATTTTATTCATTAACAGAGAGAAAAAAGGGGGAGCAAGGGAAAGGGAGGACAGGAGGAATAATGGCAGCGTTGAAACAGGCCCTCTGTTAATTGCCAGGGTGAGGATAAGGCTGGGCTCCCCTGGGAGTGACAAAAAGCATTCCTCCTGGGGAGATGTGGACTGGCACCCATAAGCTGCCTCCTTCAAGGCCAGGCACTACATACATCTAAAAGGAATCAGGGTAACTGGCCTAAGGGGCTTTCCAACTTTGGAGCAGGCCCGAGCACTAATTCTGCAGATTTCCACTTACCAATGGAAAATTTTCTAACATGGAGGAAACAGGGCCGATGCACTGAACTGTGGCATGAATTAAGAGTAACCATCCCAAATACATAGTATATGAGGGGGAGGTTTTCAGACAATTATAAAATTCTCCACGTGTGTTAAGAGTCTTGAGGCCGGGTGTGGTGGCACACGCTTGTAATCCCAGCATTTGGGTGGATCGCGGTTCGCGGACAGCCTCAGCTACTACTTAGTTAGGCCTTTCCCAACTCTGTGAGACCCTGTTTCAAAATAAAGAATAAAAAATATGGCTAGGGATATAACTCAGAAGTAGAATGCCCCTGGGTTCCATCCCCAGTACCACACACACACAAAAAAAAGTCTTAGATGGATGTGATTCCATTTGTGAAGACGGGTGACGGGTCATTTTGCAAGTGTCTTTGCTGACCAGAAATTCCCAAGTCTTGTGCAAATATACCCTTCCCCTTGCTGACCAAAATGTCCCCACTGTCTTGCCTAAGATGTGCCTGATGATCCCCTTGCTTATCACACTCCTCTGCCTTCAGAAAATTTCCTATTGTCCTGCGTTACACTGCTCTAACAACCCAATCAACCCCCCTTAACAATCCCTAGGAATGGTTCATCCTGTCCCTCCCTGCTCCCCAGAATCTCTCCCTAAACAACCCATATAAGCATCTAGTCTGTAAGTAGATGCAGACTTGGCTCTTTTCTGGGGATTCCCAGCCCTTTTTGTTTTTAATTTTGAGATAGGGTCTCACTAGGTGGCTAAGGGTCTGCCTAAGTTGCTAAGGCTGTCTCCGCCTCCTAAGTGCTGAGATTACAGGTGTGCGCCAAGGGCACTGGGCCTAATAGCAACTTGACCTGTGGATTTTGCAGCCTCCCGTTTCAGCTCCCGTGAGTGGCACCTAGCAGTCTTCAGTTTTTGTTCTACCCCTTCCAGGAAAATTGGACTTTGTAGGCAGATGGTCCCATAAGAAGACTGCCCCCTAAGCAGGAGCAATCATTCCATGGGGACTGAATTGCCCCTGCCAGAATTACAGGGTTGATAGATGAACATCCTGAGCAGCAAGTGGAAATTGTCCTCTTGAGTGAGAAGAACTTCCCCGGGGCCACCTTGAAGTGCCAGAACTGAGAACGATGCACCAGGGTAGAGTGGTCCAGGCGGCTGCATCTTGTGCGCAGCTCACCGGGCCTTGATTCCCCCACCACTTAAGTCTCGGGCTCCTCTCCACACCCTGAGACAGGCCGAGATGTGGCCCAACATGCACAGCGATTTAAAGCTCCTTTCCTGCTCTTCACTCTTGCCTTTCCATTTGGTTTCTGGGGTGAAGGCTAGTCCTGGTTTGTCGGGATCCTGGAGTTGAGGCTCTGGCCTGGGACTCTGGTAACAGTCCCTTCTAAGTATTTTATTTCCTATCACTCCTGCTGAGGTGGGCTTCAGCACTTTTCAGAACCTCCATCTCTTCATCGGAGCAGCAGGACAACATTCTGACCTTGTATCATTACTTGGCAGATTGCTTGCCACCTAGGTGTTTAATAAATGACTATTCCTGTTTCCTTTTTCATTAATCAAAAGTGATCAAACAGGTCTGTGTTTAGCCTAAGGGAAGAAGTGTTTTGTTTTTTCTTCTCATTGTTTCATGTTGCATATTGGCATAGCAGAAAAAGCTAGGAGGTGTGACAGGAGAGTGCTCAGCAGACAATGATATAGGTATGGGTCTTGGGAATCGCCCACCCCAGCAGCGGGGTGCGGCTCTGTGGTAGAGTGTTCCCTTAGCATGCATGCATGAATACCTGGTCTTGTTCCCAAGGAAAGAGGGGGGATGCAGGGAGGAAGGGAGAGAGAGAGAGAGAAGAAGGAGGAAGAGGAGGAGGTGGGAAAGGAGAAGGAGGAGAAAGAAAGAGAAAATGAAAAAAGAAAGAAAAGAAACCATCTAGCACAAAAATGCCATTAATCATAAAGTAAGGCAGGCAAGAGAACAATGAAAGTCCAATCAAAATGATAATCCCCTTCCCAAAATTCAGAGGAATGTCAAGTCATCAATTCCATTTGACTTTCCAAAAGTGGGTTTTGAAAGGAGCTATAGTAAAGCTAGGCTGAATTAGTCATGAGCATTACGCTTTCACCAAGGGCTCGGCTGTGGACGTGAGGTACTCCCAGGATTTCTAGAGGATACAGAATCTCATCTGGAGCTTAGCAGAAAAACGAGGGCATGCCAGAACTCAGAACCCAGGGGAACATCACTGGCAGGTGCAGTAGTAGGCATTCAGAGAAAAAGAGGCTGGTGGAATCAGAAAAAAAGAATGACTTGTAGAAGCACTGCTATTTGGATATGTGGAGAGAAAAGGAGGAGATTTCTAGAGAGAAGAGCAAGATGAAAGGCAGGCAGCAGACAGTGGAACTGGTTTGTGGAGAAGACAGTGAGGTGACCTTTCTGGCTCCACGTGGAGCATGTATTGCAGGGAGGAGAGGAAAATAAGTTTCAGTAGAAAGCGTGGGGCCAAAATACAAAGACCTTGAAAGTTTGTTCTCTGAGTTGTTCCCTGGAGCCACTTGAGCAGCTCTGGGAATTGAGAACGCAGTGTTTTTTGGTTTTTGTTTTTGTTTTTGTTTTTTTGTTTTTTTTTGTTTTGTTTCTTTTTTTTTTTGCACTGGAGATTGAACCCAAGGTCATTCTACCTGAGAGCTATACTCCCAGCCCAATTTATTTTATTTTGGAACTCTCACTAAGTTGTTGAGGCCATCCTGCAACCTGCGATCCTTGTTTTTCAGCCTCTCAAGTATTGAGATTGTGGGTCTATGTCACCACACCTAGGGGTTGGGGTCCATGGTTTCTATCACAACTCTGCTATTGTAGCAGGAAAACCATTGTGAGTAATAAGGAAACAGGTGAGCATGACTGTTCCAAGAACACTTTAATTTACAGACAGTGAGATTTTTGTTTCACATGTTCACAGGCCATGAAATACTACCCCTCTCCCCCACCCAACCCCTGCCTCCAATAGTTTGACCATGTTCTCAGCCTCCCAGGTACTGGGATTATAGGCATGCACCACCACGCCTGGCTGCCTATAACACTGTATTTTTGAAAAAGAGTCTTTTGAGCATCAGCAGGATGATCAGGAGTTAGTACTCTGGCTTTCTCTTTGTTTTTCTGTGGTACATGAACTAAGGTGATTTTTACATTGCTGTGTACATGATGTGAAACGAAAATCTCACTGTCTGTAAATTAAGTGTTCTTGGAACAGTCATGCTCATCTGCTTCCTTATTATCCACAGCGGCTTTCCTGCTAGAGTGGCAGAGTTGCTATAGAAAACATGGATTCCCCATCCCTTAGTGTGGTGGCATAGGCCTATAATCTCAGAGCTTGAGAGGCAAAAAAAAAAGAATCACAGGCTCCAGGATGGCCTCAGCAACTTAGTGAGACTCTCAACAAATTGGCAAGATTCTGTTTCAAACCAGAATAAAAAGGGCTTGGGGTATGTTGGGGTATAGCTTGGAGAGAAAATATTCCTGCGTTCAATCCCAGTAACACACACACACACACACACACACACACACACACACACACACACACACACGGTCCCCAAAGCCTAAAATATTTTCTCTGTGGCCTTTATAGAAACTATTTACAGACCCCTGGGCTGGGCTGACAGGAGACACTGGGAGTAGAGGGTGCCTAGAACTAGAGGAAGGTGACAGACACGTGCCTTGGACACAGAACTTAAGGGGAAGGTGTGCCAGGAAAATTCCTCAGTGGTCAAATAATATTTTAATGGAGTATTTAAAATCAAAATTAATGCAAAATATTCATGATAAACAAACTATGAAAATTTAAATTCAGGATCATTAACAGTATGCACGGCGCCATACCTACCAGAGCCCGAGGCAGAAGGAAAACTGTTAATTACTGAGACATTTGCCCCCGCTTCAGCCTAGCACAGGGAGCAGGAGCTTCCATTGATCATGGCTCTTGAATCCAGGGAGCTAGCCTTCTGTAGGATGTGCACGTGCACGTGTGTGATTAGGGACACGGGTGGCTGAAGCTGTGGAGCCTCAGCAGTGGATCGCAGACCTCAGATCTCCACTCTGAAGGAGTCTCTCTCCTCCTTGCTTGCTTTCCTCTCCATCCCTTCACAGCGCCAGGCTGCTGGCGTGAACCTCTGAGCCGCATGGAGGCCCTTCTGCGCAAGCTGGAGCCCTGCTCGAGTAGAGGGGGTGGGGAGGCTTCTTCCGTCTCATTGTGTGAGATTACACCCTCTTCAGGCTTGACTTTTCCTATAGCTTCTACAATCCTCTAAATACTATTACATATTGATTTACTGGATTTATGGCCTTCTTCCTCTGATGAGCTGCATGTGCCACGAACCAAGGACCTCAGTGTCTTGCTGTGGAGAGATGCTCTGTGCTTCCTAGAGTCCTGAACACCAATACTCCATCAATACCCGACCACTGACCCACTGAATAGAAGCAAGCAGACCAGTGATGGCAAAGGAAATAGGAGAGATCTGTCCTATTTAAAGATCAAAGGCCACTAACTTCAACTAACAGTGAATTAATAGACTGTTTCATCAACCAAAATCTAAAGGGCACAAGATGTTAAAATTCTGTACGGATTTCCAGCTGCTGGCCTTCCTGTATGCCCATTTTCCCTGAATCTTGGAATTCTTAATTTCTAGTAAAACCTTAGGTTAATTGCTTTTATTTATTCTTCAGGGGCACCTTTAATCAGGATAGCTAGCTTTACAGATGCGCCTATAGAAAGAAAATCAATTATTTCTCTGTTTAGCAATAAAAATATGGTGCCCCCCCACCCCCATTTCCCTTCAGTCCTTTGTCAAGCATGGCTTTCTGCTTGGGGCTAGTTGAGGTCATCCATCTACAGTCCCATGCCACCTTGCTGGCTTCAACAAGGGATGAGTCACCAGCCAGCCAGCTCCCTTAACACTCTCTCACAGCTCCTCTTTACCCTAATCCTCTCTGTTGCCCCTGCTTACTTCACACTGCTGTTCAAGGTAGCCACTGGAGGTGTAGTGGTGCACACCTATAGCAGAACTTGAGAGGCTGAGACAGGAGGATCTCAGGTTGCAGACTAGTCTTGGTGACTTAGACCTTGTTTCAAAGTAAAAAGTAAGAAGGGCTGGTAGTGTAGCTCAGAGGTAGAATGCCGTTGGGATTCTCTCTCTCTCTCTCTCTCTCTCTCTCTCTCTCTCTCTCTCTCACACACACACACACACACACACACACACACACACACACACACATATCTGGTCTACTTGATATCAGTAAGAGAAGAATTTCAATGACCTCAGATGTGAGCAATTTCTGGGCCGTACATTCCCTAGCACAATTATTTACCTCTGTCACGGAATGGGCATGGCTGTATTCAAAAACAACTTTATTTATACTGTAAGGTTGTGCTGTAACATGAGAAAAATATTTACCTCTGCCCCTGGTTCCCGGCATACATCTCTCAATACCCTTGCAATTTCGGGGTTGAGAAGTGTTTTGTATGCTAATGAGAGGTGGCTGGTGCCTGGCTCTCCAGACAGCTTTGGGATGGATGCTGGCCCCAGGAAGACAGAGGCCTGAATAGAGGGCTGGACTTTCAGCTCTTCCACCTTCACCTCCAAGGAGGCAGGAGAGACGGACAGACTGAGTTGGTCACCAGAAACACCAGGCGTGAATCAGTCATGCCTACCTGCCAAGGCCTCAGCACACCCAGGGAGGACTCATGCTGGGCTTCAGGATTGCTGAGGGAGGAGGCGGTTCAATCATTCGCATCCTTTGTAAAGTCCTTTAAAAAAAATGGGAAATGTAAACAAAGTACTTCCTTGAGTTCTGTGAGCTGCTCTCGCAAGTTAATCAGACCAAAGGAGAGGGCTTTCAGAGCCCCAATTTCTAGCTGGCAAATCAGAAGCAGAAGTCTCAGCCTGAGGCTTGGATCTGGCATTTGCAGTGGAGGGCAGTCTGTGGGACTGAGCCCTCGTCCTGTGGGATCTGATGCTATCTCCAACTAGATAGTGTCAGAGTTGAACTAATTATAGGCTGTCCAGCTGGTGCTCACTGGAGAATTGCTTGATGTGTGTGTGTGGCGGGGGGGGGGGGGGCGGGGGGGTAACTCCCCACCCCGCCCCCTGCACATGCATTTGGTCAGAGAAGTGTATGGTGGTGAAAAGCTTGTTCTTTTTTTTTTTTTTTTTTTCCAATACTGGGGATGGAACCTAGGGGCATTCTACCTCTAAGCCACACCCCTGCCCTATTTTTTTATTCTTTATTTTGAAAGAGGGTCTCACTGAATTGCAAAGGGTCTCACTAAGTAGTAGCTGAGGCTGTCCTTGAACTGCGATCCTCCTGTCTCAGTCTCCCAAATGCTGGGGTTACCAGCATGTGCCACTACACTTGGCTAGTTCTTTTCATCAGATATATACATTTGAATTTTTTTATTTTTTATTTTTGTGGTACTGGGGTGTGGAACCCAGGGGCTTTTCTACTTCTGGGCTATACTCCCAGACCTATTCTATATTTTATTTGGAAACAGGGTTTCACTAAGTTGCTGAGAGCCTCAACTTAGTAGCTGAGGCTGGCTTTGAACCTGTGTGATCCTCCTGTCTCAGCCTCCCAAGCGCTGGGATTACAAGTGTGCGCCGCCATGCCCTGCTTTAAATTTTAGTTTTATATTATTTCCATGTGTTGCAATT
The DNA here is from genome assembly GCF_963383645.1 of Muscardinus avellanarius. NCBI lineage: Eukaryota > Metazoa > Chordata > Mammalia > Rodentia > Gliridae > Muscardinus > Muscardinus avellanarius. Next base: position 63,821,390 of record NC_137791.1, on the reverse strand, counting down.
TTTTATTGTTTTCAACCTTTAAAAAATGTAAAAATTACTGAAATAGCGGGATCACAGGTTTGGAATTGGCCTCAGCAACTTATCGGGGCACTCAGCAACCTAGTGAGACCCTGTTTCAAAATAAAAAGCAAAAAAGGGCTGAGGTTGTAGCTCAGAGATAGAACACCCCTGGGATCAATCCCCTGTACCACACACAAAAAAAGTAAAAATCAGCTGGCCATGGCGGCACATGCCTGCAATCCCAGCTACTCAGGACTCTGTCTCAAAAAAATGTCGGGAGGAAGCAGATGGAGATGCGGCTGAGTGGTAGAGCGCCCTGGGGTTCAGTTCTCAGTGCCACTTAAAAAAAAAGTAAAAATTCTTTCTTAGCTCACAGGCCACACAAAATTTGGGGGTAGGGAAGAAGCAGGCCAGATTGACCCACATGACATCATTTGCCAAACTCGGGCCTAGATTTAGAAGTTAAGGGAGGGAGCTGAGGAATGTAGAAAAGGAGAGATATAAGAGTTCATTAATGTGAAATTTTGTATGCTGTTAGCTGGGTGCGGTAGCGCATGACTATAATCCTAGTACTTGGGGCTGGAAAAGGAGGATTGCCTCAGCAAGGTTTGAGGACAACTTCAGCAAGTAGTGAGATTCTCATCAATCTAATAACACCCTGTTCCAAAATAAAAATTAAAAGTTCTGGGAGTATAGCAGAGATAGAACACCCAGTATACACACACACACACACACACACACACACACACACACACACGCATGCACGCATGCACGCACGCACACCCCCCCATATATTCCTGCTGTGCATGATAGTTGGATAAAAAAGACACAAAATTGTAATCAACACGATATTAATGGAGGGTAATTCAAACTGGTAAGGATTTCAGATGATATTTACTTCCTCATAGAATTTCATATATTTAATTGATTTTTTAAAATTGTTCAGTGCTTCTCAGTATTACAAAAAATTATAATGCACCAATAAAGTAATAGGTTGGGTCTCTCCCCTTCCCCTTGGGATCTTACCGTTGGGACAGGAGGCAGAACCCTAGAAGCCAGAAGTGCAGATGGGGCAGACTCTAGGCACTGTGAGAGGATCCGTATTCTCCCGCCTCACGCTAGCCCCATCTCAAGACCCCAGCTATGTAAATAGCCTCACTTCCTCTCTGTGGTGTGACTCTGCAGACTGATGCCCCCCCCCCCCATATCGGTCTGCAGACCTGGATTAGGAGAGACAGACCTTTAATAAAAGGGGCCTGGTATCGCTCTCCTTTGTTGGGTGTTGCCTCCTCTGCGTCTCCTGAGTCAATTTCAACATTACATCTGGTGCCGCAATCTGGGAGGGTTTATTTTTTTTCTTTACCCCTCCCTGAGCCCATGTGACTCTCCAGTGGTTCCAATGGGCCTCTGAGGGGAACCCTCCTCTTTACTCCCAGGAACCTGGTCTCTCCAACCCTTGATTGGGGTGACCACTCTTGGACAAGGTGAGTTCCCTTCCCTTCCTATGGTCAGTGGGTCATCCAGTGGGTCATCACTTCTGGCTTCTCGACTCTGGCTACTCTGTTTGTCCAAACGTGCAGCCGCATCACAGTTGCCTTCAGACAACTAGGTTGTCCTCCGGCCTTGAGAAGGGAGCAGAGAGATCCCTCCTGTCCTCTTGGCCCTGTTCCCGGACACTGATCAGGATAATGGGGACGCCTGTCTCCTGTGCTTCGTTCTCGCCTGCAGAACAGACATGGGAAGCCAAACTTCCAAAATAGATCCCCAGTCCCTGCTGGGTTATCTCCTCGCTAATCTCTGGACCCTGGGGCTATCAGAGGATTTGTGCCCTGAGCACTTCCGTTTCTATTGTAACATGGCATGGCCTCAGTATGAATTGAATAATGGGTCTTGGTGGCCCATTGTCCAGAAAATGAAATTCTGGATTTTAATATCCTGACCAATCTCAGCAACTTTTGTAAGTGGTGTGGTAAATGGTCGGAAGTCCTTTTCGTCCAGGCCTTCTTTTTCCTGCGCTCCCGTCCCTCTCTTTGTTTCCCCGCTCAAGTCTTGCTTGCTAGGATCACCTCCCAAACTCTGATTCCTCTCCCCTGTTGGCCGCCATTTTCTAATTTTGCTGAGTCACAGTCACCATCTGGTGACTTTGCTGAGTTACAGGCACCATCTTCTGATTTCACACTTGATCCCCAGGATCTCTCCTCACAGTTCCTACCACCACCCTACCCTAAGATGGCCTCTCATCCTAACCCAGTCCTCCCACCCCCATGCTGTTGAGGAGATAGAAAGGAAATAGGCAGATAGGGAAAAGGCCTTGGTAGAAAAAAGCTAATTTCCTGAGTTTCCTGAGGGGCAACAAATGCCTGAAATTCCAAAGGCTCAGGAGATAAGAAGGCCAGAGCTTCACAAAGCCATCCTGAGTTTCCTAATCAACCACCCAGCAAGTCTGGCATTCCTGAAAGGAGAGCCTTCAAAGAACTTGCAAATGTCCTATGCAAATTCTCCTTGGAATCTCAAAGTCACCCTAACCACAAACGGACTGGCCAGTCAGATGGCAAAAGTGGGGCACTTTCCCACTCGGGACCCCCTCCCCTTTTGGGGAGCTGTTCTCTCTCTCGCAGGTCGTGTTGGCCCTGAGAGAAGGCAGAGTGCATCTGGCACGTGGCTCGGGCGACTCTCGAGTAGTGACCTGAAGGCCTCTGCTGGACATCTAGGCTGACCAGGCCCCTAGGGGTGACCTGCACCTCTTTTCTGGCAGATCGCGTGGACTCTGGGAGAAAGTAGTTTGCAACTGATGGGCACTTGGCTCGGGCGACACTCGGGTAGTGACCCTGAAGGCAGCTACTGGACCCCGGAGTTCCGACAGCCCCTATGGGGGTGTTCGGCCACTTTTCTCTATTCCCTTCTGGCAGATCCCGTGGACTCTAGAAGAAAGCAGCCTGCACCTGAAGGCAATTCGGCTTGGGCTACTCTCAAGTATTGTCCTGAAGGCAGCTGCTGGACCCCGAGTTCCAGCCCCTTTGGGGGTGTTCAGCCACCCTTGCCCTATTCCCTGCTGCTTCCAATAAACCTTTTACTCCCCTTCCTGAGGTCTGCGGGTGTCATTCTTCGCTCTCCGTAGACAAGAACTTGCAGGGGTTTTCTCGCAAGAAACCCCCGTTTCACTGTCTTCCCTTAAGGGAGCAACCCTTACCTGCCCCTCACATTTCCCCTTAAGTCACCATACCTGCTCCAGGAACACCCCCTCTCTTGGCCCCGCTTCATGAGGTGGCCTCTGTGGAGAGTGTGGTATGTGTCCATGTTCCTCTCTCCCTCCTGGACCTTGCACAAAATGAAAGAAAATTGGGTTCTTTTTCCACAAATCCATCTGGTTTTATTAAGGAATTCCAATATATTATTCAAGCATATGATCTCACATGGCAGGATCTTCATGTTGTCTTAACCTCTGCCTTAACTCCTGATGAATGAGATTGTATCTTAGAGACCACCCCAGAACCAGCAGACCAGACCCATTTGACTAACCCTGCCCTCCCTACTGTAGCAGCCACGTACCTTCTGAAGATCCCCACTGGGATTACCAGGATGGCCCTCAAACCCTTACTTGAGATTTGGTGAACATGGCATTTAGAAGGCAGATTTGTAAGCCTGCACCTTGGTAGTAGCTCTGCAGCCAGCGATGGTGGTTCAGCCCTTTGGACAACCAGCACCACTTAGGGATGGAGGAGGACAGCAAAGACAACTACCTACAGGAGCCTGCTATAAGTGCAGCAAGGTAGGACACTGGGCTAAGCACTGCCCTCAGCCATGCCCACCAACCGGACCGTGCCTGGCATGTGGCCAGGAGGGCCACTGGAAAAGTGATTGCCCTTGGAAAAGCGATGAACCCCAGGTGCCTCAACACAGGGGGACCACCCCTCCAGACCAGGCTCTGCCCCTGGCCCTACTCTGCCTGACGCAAGACTGACGGCTCCCAGACTCATCAATCCCAATGACCCTTGCTGAGCCCTGGGTGACTCTCAAGGTAGTAGATAAGCCAATCTCCTTTCTGGTTGACACGATAACTACCTACTCAGTCTTTCCATCCTTTTCAGCTCCCAGTTTTCCTTCTCCAATCTCGGTACAAGGGATTGATGGTAAGTAAGCCCTCCTGCCCACACACTACAGGCCCCCTTTTTTGGCCATTTGGAAAACCTTATGGTTGCCTATCCATTTCTGATTATCCCTTCTGGCTCGACCCCTCTTTATGTAGAGACTTTTTAACCAAACTTGGTGCATCCTGCATAGAGGATGGATGGCTTATGATACAGAACAAAATTGCCCTGCCTGAGGCTCAGGCCGAAGTGGTCATTGAACTAATACATCATTTCCTACATGTTGGGCCTACGGCACTTAAACATTTCCTAAACCCCTTGTTTTATTCTCCCCTCCTGCAACATCTGATTTAGTAAAGCTGGTGCCTCCTGTTTTACTTGTGCCTCCATTTCTCCCTAAGAAGGCCTACATTCCTCTTTTCCTATCCACTAAATGAGAGGACATTTACCAGGACAGGACTGGCAAATTGATTTCACCCATATGCCCTCCCACAAAAAACTAAAATATATCTTCTTACCATGGTTGGGTAGAGGCTTTCCCATCAAAGGACGAGGCAGCCAGCATGGTGGCCAATACTCTATGCTCGGACACCATCCCTCAGTTTGGACTTCCTAATTTCTTATAGTCTGATAATGGACCAGCTTTTATTTCTTACGGTTACTCTCAGGTGGCACAGGCCCTTAGCATTTCTTGGAAACCTCATATCCCATATCAACCGCAGTCATCAGAAAAGGTAGAAAAAAATGAATGGGATTCTTAAAAACAATCTAATAAAACTCTCCCTGGAGCTGTGGGTATCGTGGCCTGAATTCCTATCACTCGCTCTGGCTCATGTACAGACCACCCCTCAAAGCCTCACCTTCATGAGCCTCTTTGAGATGCTGTATGGTCACCCTTTTTTGCTTAATCACTCTCTCCCTTCAGATCCCCCTCCATTGGCTTCCTATCTTCCTTACTTGTCTTTTCTCAGTCACCTCCTTTGGGAACACGCTGACTGATAGCTTCCCAAACCTAGGACCGAAGAAACAGTTTCACACCTGGCAGCCAAGGCCCTTAAGACAGGAGACCAAGTCCTCTTGAATTTGCTTCAACCAAAACATCTCCAACCATGGTGGACTGGGCCCTTCATAGTGATCCTCACCACACCTACTGCAGCCAAATTGCTGGGTGACCCCAACTGGAATCATCTTACTCAGCTACAAAGGGCTCCATTACAACAGCCTCATGACAAATTCTCCTGTACAGTGTTGGGGCCCACTAAGCTCTGTTTTTCTCGGTATAATTCTCTTCAATGCTTTTATTTCAGGGTAACCTTCAATCAGCTCCCACTACAGCCATACTCCTGCCTGGCCACTTCCGAATGACCCTACTTCTCCTGGCCAAGGGGCCTCGATAACAACATCCCCTCTGAAAGCAGGAAGTAGTTGACTCATTCATCGACCAATATCACCAAAAGGCCAGGATGATAGGCTGGGTCCCTCTCCATCCCCTCGGGATCCTGCAGCTGGGACAGGAAACAGAACCCTGGAAGCCAGAAGCAGAGATGGGGCAGACTCCAGGTGTTGCAAGAGGACCAGCATTCTCCCACTACCCCAAGACCCCAGCCACATAAATAGCCTCACTTGCTCTCTATGGCGAGACTCTGCAGACCGATAGCAACCCCCCCCCCCCAATATCAGTCTGTAGACCTTGACCCGGGAGCGACAGACCTTTAATAAAAGGGGCCTGGTATCACACTCCTTTGCTGGATTTTGCCTCCTTTGCAACCCCTGACTCAATTTCAACTTACATAAAAAATAGTAAGTGCTATAGTCTGAATGTTGGTACCTCTGTCTCCTGTTCATATATGGCATTTGGAAATGGGGTCTTGGGAAGTGGTTGTCACAAGGGCTCCACTTAGATCAATGGGATTAGAGACTCCAGGGATCTATGCATCCCTCTGTCATGCAAGGACACAAAAGTCCTAGCTGTAACATTCTGTTTTATGCCACCCTATTCAAGATTTATTTTACTTGGCAAAATTGCCCTTTGTGAAATTATTATTTGATTTTTCCTTTGCCCAGCTTTATAGCCTCTAAAGAAAAACACCATTTAAATGGCTGAAATGTTAACTTCTAGAGTCGACTATTTCAGGAAAGGGGGACAAAGAGAAAATATATTTTCTCTCAAACCTCCTAATTAGTAATTTTCATAACCTGTAACACCTTGATGAAATAACACCAAAGTGTGGGCCAAGGATTTTTTTTTATTAATTTATTTTTTAAATTCTTGCATTGTAGTCATATATCAATCACATTGGAGTACAAGACTTGAGAGGATATACAAGCACACATCATCCAATTAGCCCTCCTCCAGCCCCCATCCCATTCCCTCCCCCTCCCTCCATCCCACACTTCTTTGGTGATTTACTTTGATACATTTGTTTATGTACCTCCTGCGTTTTAAAGAGGCTCCGTCCTTCAGTATTACATACCCTCTGATTGGTCACATTAGTTGCTTCACTATAGGGCCCTTTCTATAGCTCAACCTCTTCCTGTTGCCCTTTTCCTCCTAGTTATTGCTGATTAAGAGAAGCGTCTGATTTATATTTTCTGCGATATTTCTCTGTGCATGCTGCGTTGCAAGTACCGATCCCACTCTTGATGGTCCCAGTAGTGACCTGGCTACTCAGTGGACTGATCCAGACCTCGCTGGCTCAAGCAGCGGCCTTGTCTCATGGGAGGCCCCAGTTCTGGTCTCGCTGGCCCCTGCACCGGTCTAACCCCTAAGCTGGTTTTGGTCCCAGCCTTGGAAGCCGCAGGAGTGAACTTGCCTCATGCCAGGCTCCGATGCTGGCCATTGGCCCCTGCACCGGCCTAACCCCTTGGCATGATTCCAATCCCGGCCTCGGAGGCCCCAGCACCGGCCTAGCCTCACGGCAGGCTCCAATGCCGGCCTCGTTGGTGGGCCAAGGATTTGTAAGAGTGTGTTTTTTATTAAAAGAAGAATAATGTTTAACCTGCCTGAAAAGAATGTGTTTATCAAAAGGGTTACTGAAGGAGCTCAGGAGATAGCAATCACAGAAATGTTCTGACTGAAGAGGTCTTTGAATGACAAAGATGGCTATCCATCCAGGTGTGGGGGCACACACCTGTGATCTCAGTACTTGGAAGACTGAGACAGGAGGATTGAAGATTCACGGACAGCCTCAGCAACTTAGTGATGTTCTCTGCAACTTAGCAAGGCCTTGTTTTCAAATTAAAAAATAACTTGGGGTTGGGATATAGCTCAGAGGTAGAATTCTCCTGGGTTTAATCCTCAATACAAAAAAAAAATGATGGTTGTCCAGTGGGTAGATGTGCACTGAGCCTAGCTGTCCGCTAAGCCACTACACTTCTTACTTCTTCTTTTTAAAAGTCCTCTGTTCAGAAGTCTTTGAAAACAGTCATTACGACACAAATCTGGGCATTCCCACTATCAGTTTATTGTAATAAAACCCTATTTCCTTCCTTTGAACAGGCCTTTATGAAGATTGGCAGTGATGCTAGGAACAGAACTGAACCCTGACAGGCACCATGAGAAATGGGCCCTCACACATGTTGAATCTACTTATGCTTTGATCTTGGGCTTCTTTTCCTCCAGAACTGCGAGAAACAAAGGTCTGAGCTATTTTGTTACAGCAGCCATCATGGCACCAAATCCTATAATTTAATATCCTTTCCAAATGTATTCATTCATTCTTTCCTTCATTTTTATGGAACTGGGGATTGAACCCAGGAGTATTCTACTCCAAGCTACACCACTAGTCCTTTTTATTTTTTTGTTTTTAAACAGTATCTCTCCAGGTTGTTAAGAATCTCACCACTACATTGCTAAGGCTGTCCTTGAACCTGAGATCTTCCTGTCTCAGCCTTCCAAATATTGGCATTACAGGCATGTACCACCACACCTGGCCGTTTTTTCTATCTTATCAAGCATTTACCACAAGCTGTGGCCATAACTCTTGTAGCTTGAGCTGCAACAGCAAAACAAGTATGAATTCTTTCTCCTTCCCCACAATTTTTCAGGTAGAATTTTTTTCTTATGATAGATCAACCTCAGCTTATAATTTTTTATTGTCCTTATTAAAATTTTTTCCTTTTCATTGTAAGCAGGCACTTTACAGCTTCCATTCAGCACATCTAAACTGTCAGCATCACTGTTTTTGTGACTTGGCATTTATTATTTTAATTATTGTTGGTTTTGTGATATTGGGAATCGAGCCCAGGTCATACTACCTCTGAGCTACATCCCCAGACCCATTTTATCTTTATTTTGCCTTACCCTATTTTATTTTTATTTTGAAACTAGGTCTTACTAAGTTGCTGAGGCACTCATTAAGTTGCTGAGGCTGGCCTGGAACCTATGATCCTCCTGTTTCAGCCTCCAGGTACTAAGATTACAGGTATGTGCCACTATGCCTGGCTGGGGCCACTAGCAAGTATAATAAGATTTATTTGAACACAAGTGCTGTGATATTTGACAATGAGTCTGAGAACTGAGATGTTTACTAAGTGACTAGTGGGTGGAGCTGGTATGCTGGACAAAGAAATGGTATGTCTGAGATGAACAGCACACAATTTAAAATGTAGAAACTGTTTATTTCTGGAATTTTCTATTTAATATCTTTGGGCTACAGTTGACCATGGGCAACTGAAATTATAGAAAGCAAAACTGGAGTAAGGAAGGACTGTATTATGTATGTAATTTGAAAGGAACAGCAAAGCTTCATGTGAGTGGTGCTGGGGCTTGAACAAAGGGCCTCACACATGCTAGGAAAATGCTCTACTTTAGCTAAATCCCAGCCCAGTAAAGCTACTTCTCCTTCAGAGAAAAGGTTTAACTTTAACATTCATTGACAAGCTATTTCTAATATTAAAAAGTTGTAAGCTGGGCGTGTTGGTGCAAACTTGTAATCCCAAGATTTGAGACAGGAGGATTACGGGTTCGAAGACAGGCTCAGCTACTTAGTGAGGCCCTTTGCAACTTAGTGAGACCCAACTTCAAAATAAATAATAAAAAATAGGATTAGGGGTATAGCTTGAAGGTAGAATGCCCCTGGGTTCAATCTCCAGTACCACACACACACACACACACACACACACACACACACACACACAAATTGGGCCAAGGATGGAGCTCAGTGGTAGAGTACTTGCTTAGCCTGCATGAGGCCTTGGATTCAATTCCCAGCATCACAAGACATAAAATAAGAAAATAAAAAAAATTGAGCCAGACATGGTAGTGTATACCTGTAATCCCAGTACTTGGGAGGCTGAGACAGGAGGATCACAGGTTGAAGGACAACTCCAGCCTTAGAAAGACCCTCATCAGCCGGGCGTGGTGGCGCACACTTGTAATCCCTGTGCTTGGGAGGCTGAGACAGGAGGATCGCACGGGTTTGAAGCCAGCCTCAGCTACTTAGTGAGGCTCTCAGCAACTGAGACCCTGTTTCCAAATAAAATATAAAATAGGTCTGGGGAGTATAGCCCGGAGGTAGAAAGCCTCTGGGTTCCACCCCCAGTACCACACACAAAAAAAAGACCCTCATCCTCATCAACTTAATAAGGTCCTGTTTCAAAATAAAAAGGGCTGCAGGTATAATTTGGAGGCAGAATGCTCCTAGGTTCAGTTTCTAGTACCAAACGAATAAACAAAGAGAAAAGAAAAGAAAAAAGTTGTCAACAACCTAAATTTCTGATACTAGAGAAGACACGTCTGGCCGTGGGGAGAGGCAGCTGCTGGCATATGATAGAGAACCCCATTGCCCTTCTCGAGGGGGAGGCACTGGGGATTGAAACCAAAGCCTTGCATGTGTCTGGAAAGCACTCCGCCACTGAGCTTCATCCCCAGAACTTTATATTTTATTTTTATTTTTTATTTGTTTATTTTAGTAGTACTGCATTCTAATGCCAAGCTACACCCCTGCCCTATTTTTTATTCTTTATTTTGAAACGGGGTCTCACTGAGTTGCAAAGGGCCTCATTAAGTAGCTGAGGCTGTCTGCGAACTGCGATTCTCCTGTCTCAGCCTCCCAAATGCTGGGAATACAAGCTTGCAACACCAGGCCTGGCCCCAGACCTTTTTATTTTGAGATACAGTCTTGCTATGTTGCCCAGGCTGGCCTTGAACTTGTGACCTCCTGCCTCAGCCCCCCTGAATAGCTGGGATTGCAGGAAGTACCACCATGCCCGGCCTCATTGAACACCAGTCAGGGTACAATAGGATTCATTTTCTTTATCTTAACTAAAGTTTACTGAGTGTCTCTTCTGTGCCAGGCATGAAGCCACCAGGTGAAGCCATGGTGTTAAAGGGGAATAGACCTTATGTGACCCTCCCAGCTTTCACCGACTTGAGGACAAGTAGAAAAGAGATGTCGATCATACACTCGCCTAAATAAATACAATAGTACAACTGCGATAAGTGCTTTTGAGGAAAGAGATACGAGATGCTGTGGGAAAGTGTAATAGGAGGACTGGCTCCAGTCAATGTCACCCAGGCTACCTAGGGAAGAGATGTTGGTTGAGGATGGAGGAGATGAGCATTCAGCGTGTGCACAGACCCTAGGGTGGAATGGAGCAGAATGGTGAAGAGAACCGAGGCCTCCTAACAGGAGCCCAAGATTTGCCGAGCACCTATTAGGTAAGTTCTAAGTACTTTACCATGATCCTCCTGACATCCTCATTGGAAGGTACCATTATGCTTCCCACTTTGCAGAGGAAGAAACCAAGGCACAGAGAGGGGAGTAGACGATCCAAGGTTGTACAGCTAGAAAGTAGCGGAACTGAAAGGGAGATCAGTTCAGAGAAGTAGGAAAGGGACTCGATTTATAGAGCAGGTTAAAAGGCTTTTCTGGTAAGAGAAGAAAGAGGAATAGGAAGCCTGTGCGTGTGTGTATGTGTGTGTGTGTGTGTGTGTGTGTGTGTGTGTGTGTGTAACATGAACCTATTTGCTTTTCAGAACGATTTCTCCAGCTGTGAAAGGAACTGGTGAAAGCCTGGGAATTGTTATGGCTCAGATGAGTGTCCACCAAAGCCTTATGTTAAAGGCCCTGGGCTGCCGGGCGTGGTGGCGCACGCTTGTAATCCCCGCGCTTGGGAGGCGGAGACAGGAGGATCGTGCAGGTTCGAAGCCAGCTTCACTGGCTTAGGAGACCCTGTTTCCAAAAAATAAAATAGGTCTGGGAGTGTAGCCCTGAGGTAGAAGGGCTTCCAGGAACCCCAGCACCACCAAAAAAATAAAAAATAAAATAAAATAAAATAAAATAAAATAAAGGCCCTGGGCTGGCGGCACGTGGGGAGATGATGGCACCTCTGGGAGGCAGGGCCTGTGAGGACCTTGGGAGGTTCTTGAGTCACTGGGGGTATACCCCTAAAAGGAGTTTGGTTTCTCCTTTTCTCCTTCCTGGCTCTGGATAAAAACCTTTTGTGCTACCACATACACCCTGCCATTGCCAGCGGGTGCCCTCACCACAGGCCTGAAGCAATGGGTGACTCAATCTTGGACTGGAATCTCCAGAACCATGAGCCAAAGTAAACCTTTTCTCTTGGTAAGTTACTTGTCTCGGCTATCTCACTGGAGCAATGTGAAGTGGCTAATACAGTGTTGACTGCTGTTGTTTGGGGGAGAGGTGATAGCAGCAGGAACAGATGGTCCTGGAGTTGGACCCAGTGGGTGTGTTTTAGAGATATTTTGGAAGTCAAGGGGGGTGAGGAGGGATGAGAGGGAGGGTGTCAGGCAAGCTCCCAGGCCTCTGCCTTGTATCCATGCATGAATGGCTGCGTCGTTCTTCTGATATAGAACGCAAGAAGAGGCACAAACCTGGGTGTGAGAAGGAAGGTCCTGAACTGGAAGAATTTTGAGGCACCGCAGTGTGTGTGTGGGGGGGTGTCAAGAGGACAGTTGTATTGTGGATTTGGAGTTCAGCTTGGTCTGTGCTAGAGATTTAAGCTTGGAAGTCATCTGTGATAAGGAGAGACAAGGAAATAGATGGGATTGCTGAAGCAAAGTGAAGAGAAAAGAAGTTGCCCCATGCCTGGGAGGAAGCCTCTGAACTCCTTGGCCTGTGTTCAGCCCTTCCCTCCTCCTCCTCCTCCTCCCCCTCCTCCTCCTCCTCCTCCTCCTCCTCCTCCTCCTTTTTAATTTACTAATCCAAAAGGAGACAAGATCCCTTTCCTCCAAAAGGAGATAAGATCACATTTCTCAGGAGAAACACATAAAGAAAATAAAATAATGAAAGAAAAAAGTGTGTTCATAAAATTCACAATCTCAGGTTAACCACACTCAGAAAGTAACTTGCCAGATTGTGTTCTTGAAGGCTGAGAAGAGCTATGTGCCCTGGCACACATCTGTAATTTCAGCTACTCAGGAGGCCAAGGCAGGCAGATCACAAGTTCAAGACCAGCCTTTGCAATTTAGTAAGACCCTGTCTCAAAATAAAATAAAACATTCAGGAGGCAGAGACTGGAGAATCGCAGTTTGCGCAAGGACAACCTCAGCTACTTACGCCCTTCGCAACTCAGTGAGACCCTGTTTCAAAACATTAAAAGACTAAAAAATAGGACCAGGGGTGTAGCTTGGAGGTAGAATATATGGCTGGGGATGTAGTTCAGTGGTAAAGTGTCCCTGAGTCCAATCTTCAGTCCAAAACAAAACCCCCAAAGCGTGGAAGAATTACTTCTATTTCTACAGGAGATTATCTTACAGATAGGGGCTAACTTGAATACCCAGAGATAGCTTATTGTGTTCTAAATTGTAATTAGTAGCCAGGCACAGTGGCACAGGCTTGTAATCCCAGCATTCAGGAGGTTGAGACAAGAGGATCGCGGGCAGCCTCAGCTACTTAGTGAGGCCCTCTGCAACTCAGTGAGACCCTGTTTCAGAATAAATAATAAAAAATAGGACAGGGGGTGTAGCTCAGAGGTCAAATGCCCCTAGGTTCCATCCCCAGACCCCCACTACCACCACAAAATTGTAATTAGTAAGCTAGGTATGGTGGCACAGGCTTGTAATCCCAGGACATGGGAGGCTGTGATAGGATGGTCACAGGTTTGAAGTCAGCTTAAGCAACCCAGCAAGACCTTATTAAAAATAAAAAAATAAAAAGGGCTAAGGATGTGTAACTTGGAGTTAGAATGTTCCTGGTTTTAACAATCCTCAGTACCAAAAGAAAAAAAGAAGAAGAAAAGAAAAAGTTGTAATTATCAGAATTATCTTTATCACAGCCTACTAGGAAAAATAAAGTACACATCTAGCTTTTGTAACATCTATTCATATGACTGTTTAAGGAATTCTGGCACAGGTGTTTATATAACATGAGAATTCTTATGAGATTAAAACCTGAACTTTATTTTGCAAGGCTTCCCTAAGCAAGAAACTCTTAGTTCATAAGCCACTAAGGATGAACTTTGTTATTTAAGTTCAGTAGTGAAATGTCTTTTTTGTTCTGACAGAGAATTGTGAAATAAGTGAGCAGCAATGCAGAGATGAAAGAGATGATCACGGTAGCTATAGTCAATATGTCCTGGATCGTCCGAATCAGCAGAGCAAAGAGCAGTAGCTCCAAACGCTTATTGAGATCGTATCTAGCCAGGCAGGGTGGTGTACATCTGTAATCCCAGCAACTGAGGAGCCTGAGGCAGGAGGATCATTAGTTCAAAGCCAACTGGGGAAACTTAGTGAGACCCTGTCCCAAACTAAAAAATGAAAAGGGCCGGGGGTATAGCTCAGTGGTGGAAAGCCCCGGGGTTCAAGCACCAGCAAGACCAAAATAAATAAATAAATAAATAAATAAATAAATAAATAAATAAATAGCAAGCCTATCCAAAGTGAGTTAGACACATCTCAGCAGGAAAAGTCAAATTAGAATAATGCCAACAGGTCAATAAAAGGAGCTATTTATAAATGTTGTGGGAAGCTATAAAAATACCACAAGAATCGTTGCAATATCTTGGGGCTGCTATTAACTGGAAGAATGAAGGGATATGATGGTTTAAAAAAAAAACCCAGGAAGAAAAACTCAAGAAATTTTTCTGAAGGAGGCTTCCTTGAGAGAAGAGCTATGACTTTTTTCTGGTACTGGGATTTTGTGTGTGTGTGTGTGTGTGTGTGTGTGTGTGTGTGTGTGTGTGTGTGTGGTGGTACTGGGGGTGGGACCCAGAGGCTTTCTACCTCCAGGCTACACTCCCAGACCTATTTTATACTTTATTTAGAAACAGGGTCTCACTAAGTAGCTGAGGCTGGCTGGCTTCGAACCTGTGCCATCCTCCTGTCTCAGCCTCCCAAGTGCTCGAGTGCTAGGATTACAAGTGTGTGCCACCACGCCCGGCTGGTACTGGGATTTAAACCCAGGGACAGTCTACCTCCAAGTTACCTGCGCTCCACCCTTTTTATTTTGAAACAGGGCCTTGCTACATTACTACGGTTTACTTTGCACCTGCCACCACTCTAACACTGAACATCCCTAATCTTTTCCCTTTTTATTTTTATATTTTATTTTGAGACAGGGTCTCACTGAGTTGCCCAGGCTAGCCTGAGACTTGTGATCTTGCCTCAGCCTCTTGAGATGCTGGGATTGCAGGTATGCACCAACATCTCTGGGTAGGTTATTTCTTAGTTTTTTTTTTTTCAAAAGTTTCTATAATTAGATTACACTTAATTAATTTTGTGGTAGTGGATATTGAACCCAGGGGGATTTTTACCCCTGAGTTACATCCCCAGCCCTTTTTTAAAAAAATAAATTTTTATTGGTGCATTGTAGTCATACATCTCAATGGGATAAAAAACTTGTGGAGATACATGCACACATCACCCAATCAGCCCCTACCCAATCTCTAACCCCTTCCCTCCCCCTCCCTCCTACCCATGCTTGGCTTCCTGATTGACTTTGATATGCTTAAGTACATCATGCGCTCTAAAGAGTTTCCTTTATCCTCCCTCTTGTCCCCTCAGATATGTCACCTTAATTGCTCCTCTATAGGGTCCCTTCTTCATCTAGAGTTCCTCCTGTTACCCATTTCTCCCTAATATTTTGCACATTAAGAAAAGCATCTGATTTCTTATTTTATATGACATTTCACTGTAAATGCCATAATTTTGTGCTGCCTTATGGCTGGGCAAAATTCCATTGTGTACATATCCCATAGTTTTGAAGTCCACTCATCCGTTGAAGGACATCTTGGCTGAGTCCACAGTTTGTCAATGGTGGACTGTGTAGCTATGAACATGGTTGTTCACACATTAGTTTGGTATTTTGGTTTCCATTCTTTGTGGTAGATACCCAGAGGTGGTGTTGCTGGATCATATGGTAAGTTCGTTTTCCTTCTTCTGAGGATCTTCTATACTGTTCTCCAAAGTGGCTGCACCAACTTGCAATCCCACCAAGAGTGTATTAGAGCTTCTATTTCTCCACACTTATTCTCACTTACTAAAAACCTGAAAGCCAGAAGGCGAGTTTAAATAGAGGTCACTTGGATCTGGGAATCTGCTGAGAGATTAGGTGAGGCAGTGGCTGCTTCTAGTGCTTCCTGGACACACAGCTGAAGAAACCCACTGGACCTTTGCTGTGGAGCAGGCCCCAGTTCCAGGCCTGCTGTACAATAGGCTCTGGGCCCGGCCTCATTGGCTCCAGACCCAGCTTCGCCATGCGGTGAGCTCTGGTCCCTGTCACTGTGGGCAGGACATTTACAGAGGTTCCCAGTTTTTCATACATATACATATACATATATATATATATATATATATATATATATAATTTCTTTAAGTAGGAGAAAACAGCCCATGTCATTTGCAGAAGCTGGGAGCCCAATTCCCTAGCACCAGTGGATTTTATCTCCCCACTGAAAGTGGAGGCTCACAGCTTCGCCAAGGAGAGCGGGATCCGCTGCTCCAAGCACACCCTGACCCCCAGTGTAGCACAAATGAGCATGGCGGCCATGAGCTGAGGTCTCCCGCAACACCAGCGCAGTGAGCAGGCCCAGCAATATGGGCGGGGCTCCCTCTGATTTGCCCCAGATATTTTTCTTACACAGTATGTTGTCCAGGATTCCTGCACATGTGCAGCAGGAGCAGTCTACTTTGGGGGAGATTTCTTCAAAAATTCAAGGTGGATTTGGTCTGTCTCTCCTGAATACTGGCCGCTGCCACCACCTTCTTGGTCTCTCCTAGAGTATGTTGTTGTTAAGTATTCCTGTGAATGTGTGGCATGAGCAGTCTGCTTTCTGATCTCTTCTGGGATATCCCTCCAAAAATCACTTTTCTTGCAGTGGCAGGAGCTGTGCTGCCATCTTGCCTCTAATTCCACAATTTTCCACTCTCTCTCCTATATTTCAGATAGGAAGTCATGACTGGAAATGTTTCTGTGTGTTGTCCCAATCAGCTATTAAATCAAAATTTGTTGTCCAGGGTTTCTCAGAGGGATGCATGTCCTATTCAGCTGCTGGAAACCTGCACTGCTGTGGCCGTGGTTGCAGCTGCAGCTGCAGCCACCACCATCTTCCTCCCGCATATATATATATATATATATATATATATATATATATATTTGCATATATATATAATTGCATATATATATATATATATATATATATATATATATATATCCCGCTCTCCTTGGCGAAGCTGTGAGCCTCCACTTTCAGTGGGGAGATAAAATCCACTGGTGCTAGGGAATTGGGCTCCCAGCTTCTGCAAATATATATATATGCATATATATATATATATATATATATATATATATATATATAAATTTTTTTTTAAGGTCTGGGGATGGAACTCAGGGACATTTGACCTCCAAGCTACACCTCCCCTGCCCTGCCCTATTTTTTATTCTTTATTTTGAAACCGGGTCTCACTGAGTTGCAGAGGGCCTCACTAAGTAGCTGAGGCTGTCTGCGGACCGTGCTCCTCTGGTCTCAGTCTCCCGAATGCTGGGATTCCAAGTGTGCGCCACCACGCCCGGCAAATTTTTTTTAATAAAAGAAAACGGTACATGTCTTTTGCAGGAGTTGGGGACCCAAGTACTTAATAGTAATGTGTTTTATCTTCCCGCCAAAGGCGGAGGCCCACAGCTTCACCACAGAGAGTGGGTTCTGCTGCTCCGAGCGCACTCAGCCCCATGGCTGCGCAGAGGAGCGTGGTGGCCGGCAGCGCCCTTGGCTCCCGGGTTGCGTGGCACCGGCTGACCCAATTATGTGGGGCTCCATCTGATGTGCCTCGAACACTTGTCTTACATAGTATGTTGTCCAGAGTTCCTGAGCATGTGAGGCAGGTGCAGTCCCTTTCAGAGAGATTTCCTCAAAAGTTCAGGGTGGATTAGAATGAATCTACCTGCCTCTCCCCAATACTGGCCGCCACCGCCACCCCCACCGCCATCTTGGCCCTTCCCCAGCCCTTTTTATTTTTTTGAGACAGAGTTTCACTAAGTTGCCCAGACCAGCCTTGATATTGGGGTCATCCTGCCTCAGCCTCCCAACTAGCTGGGATCGTAGGGCATGATGGAAACATCTTTTGTCCAGAGTAAACAAAACTTTGCTGCTGTAACTTCAAGAGGAATGGCAGATGGGCATGAGTTGGTTTTGAGAATAAAAGTGTGCCTGACATCAATCATCTCTCAAATCATACCGGGAAGACTTTGTACTCACAGATGACATTGGGTGTAGCCACCCCTCAAACACCTTTGTCTAAAGAGGCAGGATGATTAAGTTAAATAACATTCAGCAGATATTCCCACACTCCAATGACTGTAGCCTCCTCTCAAATGGACCAGGACGGATTTCATCTCTGACTCCTTTCTCCTCCCTTGCCTCATCATGAGGCAACAGAACCATGTGATTTAAAAGGTGAAGTAGCTAAATGCAATCAGGTCTCCTTAATTGGATTGTGGAACAGAAAAGGAATATTAAGGGGGAAATTGATGAAATCCAAACAGATTCTATAGTTAGAGATATTATTATCAATGTTAATTTCTTAGCTTTGCTAAGCACACCATGCTTACACAAGACATCGTTAGTTGGGAGTGGTGGCACAGGTTTGTAATCCCAGTACCTGGGAGGCTGAGACCTGAGGATGTCAGGTTTGAGGACAGCCTTAGCAAGTAGTGAGACTTTCATCAACGTTGTGAGATCCTGTTTCAAAATAAAAATAAAATAGGGCTAGGGGTGTAGCTCAGAGCTAGAATGCCCCTGGGCTCAAACCCAAGTAACAAACACCACACACACACACACACACACACACACACACACACACACAAATAAATGACATCATCATTAGAGGAAGCCTGATGAAATGTATATAGGAACTCTCTATACTATCTTTGAAACTTTTCTGGAAATTTAAAATTACAAGTTTATTTTTAAAATATTTTTGGTACTAAAGATTGAACCTAGAGGCATTCTGCTTCTGAACTCCACCCTCCAGCCCTATTATTTATTTATTTATTTATTTATTTATTTATTTATTTAGAAACAGGGTCTCACTAGGTTGATGAGAGTCTCACTATATTGCTGGGGCTGGCCTCAAACATGCAATCCTCCTGTCTCTGCCTCCCAAGTACTGCGGTTACTGGCGTGTTCCCCCATGCCTGGCTACAAGTTTGTTTTTGAGAAAGGAGAGGGAAGAACAGGATGTGTCTCAGTGGTAAAGGACCTGCTGTGCATGGGTGAGGCCTTTGGTTCCATCTCCAGCACCAAAAAGGAAAGCACCAAAAACAACAACAAACCACAATAAGAGAAAGAAAGAAAAAAGTGAAGAAAAAGAAAACCTAGGCTTTATTAGTCTTATCAAGGTATGACCTTGGGTGGGAAATCTTTCAGCTCTGACAAAACCAACCAGCCACATACCAGTGTTTCAGCAACATTTCACTAGTCATAACTGTTAAAAACATTTCATAAAGCCGGGCTTCATGATGCACACTTGTAATCCCTGCGCTTGGGAGGCTGAAACAGGAGGATCATGCAGGTTCGAAGCCAGCCTCTCTGGCTTATGAGATCTGTTTCCAAATATAATATAAAATAGGTCTGGGAGTGTAGCCCGGAGGTAGAAGGGTTCCATCCCCTGTACCACCAGAAAAAAAAATCATAAAAATGTAGTCCAAAAATAATAAATTATTTAATTTAGTTAATTAAATTAAAGTTGTTTAATTTAATTATTATTATCACTTAAGAGAAAATATGTTGATATAGATACAGATTACAGACATGAGGAGAAAAATGTACCCCAAATCTTTCTACTTTTAGACTTATAGATTTATTCTAATTGTTAGTTGTGGATTTACAAAAATTGTTATCTTGAGGAATGGGACCAGGAATACAAACTTCTAAAAAAAAAAAAAAAAAACAAATTGATCAGGCTGGGGGTGTGGCTTCATGGTATAGTGGTTACTTAGCAGCATAGGTCCTGGGTTAGATCCTTTCCTCAAATTTTCCTTTTAAGTGACACATACAAACACAAAATTGTGGGCTGGGCATATAACTCAGTGATAAAGCATTTGCCTCACATCCATGAGGCCCTCTGTTCAATCCCAAGTACCTCTAAATACAATAAAAAACAACAACACACTCTCAAAAGTTGTGCCTCTTGCTGGGCAAAGTGGTGCACGTTTATAATCCCAGCATTCGGGAGGCTGAGACCAGAGGATCATGGTTCGATGACAGCCTCAGATGCTTAGTGAGGCTTTCTGCAACTTAGTGAGACCCTGTTTCAAAATAAAGAATAAAAAATAGGGCAAAGGGTGTAGCTCAGAGGTCAAATGCCCTGGGTTCCATCCCCAGACCCACAGAAACACAAAAAACATTGTGCATCATTCAGTGTGTAGTGGCACATGCTTGCTTGTAATCCCAGTACGTGGGAGGCTGAGACAGAAGGATTGCAGCCTCCTGCCTGCTAGGATTATAGATGTGTGCTACCAAGCCCACCCAACTGTGTGTGTGTGTGTGTGTGTGTGTGTGTGTGTGAGAGAGAGAGAGAGAGAGAGAGAGAGAATCCCAGCGGCATTCTACCTCTGAGCTACACTACCAGCCCTTCTTACTTTTTACTTTGAAACAAGGTCTAAGTCACCAAGACTAGTCTGCAACCTGAGATCCTCCTGTCTCAGCCTCTCAAGTTCTGCTATAGGTGTGCACCACTACACCTCCAGTGGCTACCTTGAACAGCAGTGTGAAGTAAGCAGGGGCAACAGAGAGGATTAGGGTAAAGAGGAGCTGTGAGAGAGTGTTAAGGGAGCTGGCTGGCTGGTGACTCATCCCTTGTTGAAGCCAGCAAGGTGGCATGGGACTGTAGATGGATGACCTCAACTAGCCCCAAGCAGAAAGCCATGCTTGACAAAGGACTGAAGGGAAATGGGGGTGGGGGGGCACCATATTTTTATTGCTAAACAGAGAAATAATTGATTTTCTTTCTATAGGCGCATCTGTAAAGCTAGCTATCCTGATTAAAGGTGCCCCTGAAGAATAAATAAAAGCAATTAACCTAGGGTTTTACTAGAAATTAAGAATTCCAAGATTCAGGGAAAATGGGCATACAGGAAGGCCAGCAGCTGGAAATCCGTACAGAATTTTAACATCTTGTGCCCTTTAGATTTTGGTTGATGAAACAGTCTATTAATTCACTGTTAGTTGAAGTTAGTGGCCTTTGATCTTTAAATAGGACAGATCTCTCCTATTTCCTTTGCCATCACTGGTCTGCTTGCTTCTATTCAGTGGGTCAGTGGTCGGGTATTGATGGAGTATTGGTGTTCAGGACTCTAGGAAGCACAGAGCATCTCTCCACAGCAAGACACTGAGGTCCTTGGTTCGTGGCACATGCAGCTCATCAGAGGAAGAAGGCCATAAATCCAGTAAATCACTATGTAATAGTATTTAGAGGATTGTAGAAGCTATAGGAAAAGTCAAGCCTGAAGAGGGTGTAATCTCACACAATGAGACGGAAGAAGCCTCCCCACCCCCTCAACTCGAGCAGGGCTCCAGCTTGCGCAGAAGGGCCTCCATGCAGCTCAGAGGTTCACGCCAGCAGCCTGGCGCTGTGAAGGGATGGAGAGGAAAGCAAGCAAGGAGGAGAGAGACTCCTTCAGAGTGGAGATCTGAGGTCTGCGATCCACTGCTGAGGCTCCACAGCTTCAGCCACCCGTGTCCCTAATCACACACGTGCACGTGCACATCCTACAGAAGGCTAGCTCCCTGGATTCAAGAGCCATGATCAATGGAAGCTCCTGCTCCCTGTGCTAGGCTGAAGCGGGGGCAAAAGTCTCAGTAATTAACAGTTTTCCTTCTGCCTCGGGCTCTGGTAGGTATGGCACCGTGCATACTGTTAATGATCCTGAATTTAAATTTTCATAGTTTGTTTATCATGAATATTTTGCATTAATTTTGATTTTAAATACTCCATTAAAATATTATTTGACCACTGAGGAATTTTCCTGGCACACCTTCCCCTTAAGTTCTGTGTCCAAGGCACGTGTCTGTCACCTTCCTCTAGTTCTAGGCACCCTCTACTCCCAGTGTCTCCTGTCAGCCCAGCCCAGGGGTCTGTAAATAGTTTCTATAAAGGCCACAGAGAAAATATTTTAGGCTTTGGGGACCGTGTGTGTGTGTGTGTGTGTGTGTGTGTGTGTGTGTGTGTGTGTGTGTTACTGGGATTGAACGCAGGAATATTTTCTCTCCAAGCTATACCCCAACATACCCCAAGCCCTTTTTATTCTGGTTTGAAACAGAATCTTGCCAATTTGCTGAGAGTATCACTAAGTTGCTGAGGCCATCCTGGAGCCTGTGATTCTTTTTTTTTTGCCTCTCAAGCTCTGAGATTATAGGCCTATGCCACCACACTAAGGGATGGGGAATCCATGTTTTCTATAGCAACTCTGCCACTCTAGCAGGAAAGCCGCTGTGGATAATAAGGAAGCAGATGAGCATGACTGTTCCAAGAACACTTAATTTACAGACAGTGAGATTTTCGTTTCACATCATGTACACAGCAATGTAAAAATCACCTTAGTTCATGTACCACAGAAAAACAAAGAGAAAGCCAGAGTACTAACTCCTGATCATCCTGCTGATGCTCAAAAGACTCTTTTTCAAAAATACAGTGTTATAGGCAGCCAGGCGTGGTGGTGCATGCCTATAATCCCAGTACCTGGGAGGCTGAGAACATGGTCAAACTATTGGAGGCAGGGGTTGGGTGGGGGAGAGGGGTAGTATTTCATGGCCTGTGAACATGTGAAACAAAAATCTCACTGTCTGTAAATTAAAGTGTTCTTGGAACAGTCATGCTCACCTGTTTCCTTATTACTCACAATGGTTTTCCTGCTACAATAGCAGAGTTGTGATAGAAACCATGGACCCCAACCCCTAGGTGTGGTGACATAGACCCACAATCTCAATACTTGAGAGGCTGAAAAACAAGGATCGCAGGTTGCAGGATGGCCTCAACAACTTAGTGAGAGTTCCAAAATAAAATAAATTGGGCTGGGAGTATAGCTCTCAGGTAGAATGACCTTGGGTTCAATCTCCAGTGCAAAAAAAAACACACACACACACAAAAAAAAAACACTGCGTTCTCAATTCCCAGAGCTGCTCAAGTGGCTCCAGGGAACAACTCAGAGAACAAACTTTCAAGGTCTTTGTATTTTGGCCCCACGCTTTCTACTGAAACTTATTTTCCTCTCCTCCCTGCAATACATGCTCCACGTGGAGCCAGAAAGGTCACCTCACTGTCTTCTCCACAAACCAGTTCCACTGTCTGCTGCCTGCCTTTCATCTTGCTCTTCTCTCTAGAAATCTCCTCCTTTTCTCTCCACATATCCAAATAGCAGTGCTTCTACAAGTCATTCTTTTTTTCTGATTCCACCAGCCTCTTTTTCTCTGAATGCCTACTACTGCACCTGCCAGTGATGTTCCCCTGGGTTCTGAGTTCTGGCATGCCCTCGTTTTTCTGCTAAGCTCCAGATGAGATTCTGTATCCTCTAGAAATCCTGGGAGTACCTCACGTCCACAGCCGAGCCCTTGGTGAAAGCGTAATGCTCATGACTAATTCAGCCTAGCTTTACTATAGCTCCTTTCAAAACCCACTTTTGGAAAGTCAAATGGAATTGATGACTTGACATTCCTCTGAATTTTGGGAAGGGGATTATCATTTTGATTGGACTTTCATTGTTCTCTTGCCTGCCTTACTTTATGATTAATGGCATTTTTGTGCTAGATGGTTTCTTTTCTTTCTTTTTTCATTTTCTCTTTCTTTCTCCTCCTTCTCCTTTCCCACCTCCTCCTCTTCCTCCTTCTTCTCTCTCTCTCTCTCCCTTCCTCCCTGCATCCCCCCTCTTTCCTTGGGAACAAGACCAGGTATTCATGCATGCATGCTAAGGGAACACTCTACCACAGAGCCGCACCCCGCTGCTGGGGTGGGCGATTCCCAAGACCCATACCTATATCATTGTCTGCTGAGCACTCTCCTGTCACACCTCCTAGCTTTTTCTGCTATGCCAATATGCAACATGAAACAATGAGAAGAAAAAACAAAACACTTCTTCCCTTAGGCTAAACACAGACCTGTTTGATCACTTTTGATTAATGAAAAAGGAAACAGGAATAGTCATTTATTAAACACCTAGGTGGCAAGCAATCTGCCAAGTAATGATACAAGGTCAGAATGTTGTCCTGCTGCTCCGATGAAGAGGTGGAGGTTCTGAAAAGTGCTGAAGCCCACCTCAGCAGGAGTGATAGGAAATAAAATACTTAGAAGGGACTGTTACCAGAGTCCCAGGCCAGAGCCTCAACTCCAGGATCCCGACAAACCAGGACTAGCCTTCACCCCAGAAACCAAATGGAAAGGCAAGAGTGAAGAGCAGGAAAGGAGCTTTAAATCGCTGTGCATGTTGGGCCACATCTCGGCCTGTCTCAGGGTGTGGAGAGGAGCCCGAGACTTAAGTGGTGGGGGAATCAAGGCCCGGTGAGCTGCGCACAAGATGCAGCCGCCTGGACCACTCTACCCTGGTGCATCGTTCTCAGTTCTGGCACTTCAAGGTGGCCCCGGGGAAGTTCTTCTCACTCAAGAGGACAATTTCCACTTGCTGCTCAGGATGTTCATCTATCAACCCTGTAATTCTGGCAGGGGCAATTCAGTCCCCATGGAATGATTGCTCCTGCTTAGGGGGCAGTCTTCTTATGGGACCATCTGCCTACAAAGTCCAATTTTCCTGGAAGGGGTAGAACAAAAACTGAAGACTGCTAGGTGCCACTCACGGGAGCTGAAACGGGAGGCTGCAAAATCCACAGGTCAAGTTGCTATTAGGCCCAGTGCCCTTGGCGCACACCTGTAATCTCAGCACTTAGGAGGCGGAGACAGCCTTAGCAACTTAGGCAGACCCTTAGCCACCTAGTGAGACCCTATCTCAAAATTAAAAACAAAAAGGGCTGGGAATCCCCAGAAAAGAGCCAAGTCTGCATCTACTTACAGACTAGATGCTTATATGGGTTGTTTAGGGAGAGATTCTGGGGAGCAGGGAGGGACAGGATGAACCATTCCTAGGGATTGTTAAGGGGGGTTGATTGGGTTGTTAGAGCAGTGTAACGCAGGACAATAGGAAATTTTCTGAAGGCAGAGGAGTGTGATAAGCAAGGGGATCATCAGGCACATCTTAGGCAAGACAGTGGGGACATTTTGGTCAGCAAGGGGAAGGGTATATCTGCACAAGACTTGGGAATTTCTGGTCAGCAAAGACACTTGCAAAATGACCCGTCACCCGTCTTCACAAATGGAATCACATCCATCTAAGACTTTTTTTTTTGTGTGTGTGGTACTGGGGATGGAACCCAGGGGCATTCTACTTCTGAGTTATATCCCTAGCCATATTTTTTATTCTTTATTTTGAAACAGGGTCTCACAGAGTTGGGAAAGGCCTAACTAAGTAGTAGCTGAGGCTGTCCGCGAACCGCGATCCACCCAAATGCTGGGATTACAAGCGTGTGCCACCACACCCGGCCTCAAGACTCTTAACACACGTGGAGAATTTTATAATTGTCTGAAAACCTCCCCCTCATATACTATGTATTTGGGATGGTTACTCTTAATTCATGCCACAGTTCAGTGCATCGGCCCTGTTTCCTCCATGTTAGAAAATTTTCCATTGGTAAGTGGAAATCTGCAGAATTAGTGCTCGGGCCTGCTCCAAAGTTGGAAAGCCCCTTAGGCCAGTTACCCTGATTCCTTTTAGATGTATGTAGTGCCTGGCCTTGAAGGAGGCAGCTTATGGGTGCCAGTCCACATCTCCCCAGGAGGAATGCTTTTTGTCACTCCCAGGGGAGCCCAGCCTTATCCTCACCCTGGCAATTAACAGAGGGCCTGTTTCAACGCTGCCATTATTCCTCCTGTCCTCCCTTTCCCTTGCTCCCCCTTTTTTCTCTCTGTTAATGAATAAAATGTTCTTAATGATTTACTGACCTAAGGGATGAAGAACTGCCATCTGTGGATCTGAAAAAGAGCAACACAAGGGTGACCTAGACATGAATTGTGTCATTTATGATGCACACGCTTGCACAACCCCGAAGAGAGAGAGAGAGAGAGAGAGAGAGAGAGAGAGAGAGAGAGAGAGAGAGAGAGAATGTTTCTAGGGATTGAACCCAGAGCATTCTACCTCTGAGCTATACCCCCAGACCTGTTTTGTGTTTTTTTAAAAAATTTTGAAACAGGGTCTTGCTGAGGCTGTCCTTGAACCTGTTGTCCTCCTGTCTCAGCCTCTCAAATACTGAGATTACAGGAATGGGCCACCACACTCAGCTAAGAGATAATCCTTAAAAGGGACTGATTCCTTGTTTGGGGAAAGTCTGGGGTGGGGTTTGGTTCTGAACATTAAAATCACTGGTTTCTCCCGTTTACTAGCAAATCAATAAAATTTCTTTTTCCTTCTTCCCAAAGGCTTATCTTCATTATTTGATTAAGCATAACAGGTCAAGTACCTAAATCCTTGCCATTTCTGCCTGTTACTGGACTAACTTTCACAGAAACAAATAGTATAGGACAGTGATCTCTCTTCCTTGGTCCTTGGGAAAGAAAAAAGTAGGGGAATATAAGAGGTTTATTTAGGGAATTTGGGATAGAGTTGAAGAGAAGGCTATAAAAAGGGTAAGCCTCCAGAAAAGGGCTCTGGAACAGTCCATTTCCAGAAGTTAAAAAGTGGCACTGAGTTCCCTACATGGTGAGATTTATTCACTCTGGAAACCTCCCCCTCATGTATCTGCATTTGGGGAGGAGGCTATCTTTTTTTATGCCACAGCTTAGTGTACCATTACTCTCTATGCCGTGTTAGAAACGTTCCCATGGGTGCTTGAGTGAAACCCTAGGGGGACCTGTCTAAAATGCCAATTGCAGCTGGGTGGTGAATCTTTCTGTGCATTCTCCAGAGGGCTGGCTAGATGCTCTGTCCTTTTCCCAGCTCATCTCTAATATAACTACCTATTTTTTGATGAACGCTCCTTAAATGATTAACATGCCTATGTGTAGAGCTGAGCAGATAACTGACCCAAAGTGTAAGGTAATAAAGGAGACAGTTAAAAATGAAGGCAGAGAGACAGGCGTGGTGGCGCACACTTGTAATCCCCGCACTTGGGAGGCGGAGACAGGAGGATCGCGCAGGTTCGAAGCCAGCCACACTGGCTTAAGAGACCCTGTTTCCAAATAAAGAAAATATAAAAAATAGGTCTGGGAGTGTAGCCCGGAGGTAGAAGGTTTCCAGGAACCCCAGTACCACAAAACAACAACAACAACAACAAAAAATGAAGGCAGAGGTGCCAAGCTTTACCCTATTCTTAGTTACCTGTTAGACATGTGCATTTCAATAATGTTGTATTTAATCTAATATATAACAAACATTATTTTTTCAATGTGTAACCAATACAAAATTATCAATGAAATACTTTACCTTCTTTGGTCCATACCAGTTCCTTGAAATCAATTCCTTATGATTTTATACTTAAAACACTCAAAGGAATAACTTATAACAATTCCATTTAAAGGTCTCACTCGACTTTATTTTCAATTCTAGAATCAAGTAACACTTTATTCCATAAAACAGAATAACTCTTTAGATGGGCTGAATAGAAGAAGTCTGTTTTATAGACAGAGACATGCTGAAAAGAAGAAGAAACCAAGAACAAAATAAAAGTGGATTGGGCATTTTAAAGTTATATTACTTGTGTGTGTGTGTGTGTGTGTGTGTGTGTGTGTGTGTGTGTGTTTTTTACCGGGGGTGGAACCCAGAGGCTTTCTACCTCCAGGCTATACTCCCAGACCTATTTTATACTTTATTTGGAAACAGGGTCTCACTAAGTTGCTGAGAGCCTCACTAAGTAGCTGAGGCTGGCTTCGAACCTGTGCGATCCTCCTGTCTCAGCCTCCCAAGCGCTGGGATTACAAGCGTGCGCCACCACACCCGGCAATTTATGTTAGTTCTAAAGTAGGGATGGGAAGACAGAACAATAGAAAAACACCTGATTGGTTAATATCAGTTTGCCTCAAGTTACTTTCTGTGTAAGGATCAAGGCAGAGGGACCATCGATGTCATGCATGCCCACTGGCCTGTTTGGAAATTTGTCTTGCTCATTCTGATTTCTCTGGAAGCCTGATATTGACTCTGTTTGGTATGGTGACATGAAACTTTAACCTGGGTGATTCCATTTTGATTGGTGGCCTGGTCTTTTGGAGCCTAGTACAGAAGCCTAGTCCAAAACAATGGCCCTCTGTATTTTCATTTAACCTGACATTTCCAATATGGACAGGCCACAGTTCCAGTATTCAGTAGCTACAGATGGCTGGCGGCTATTATATTGTAGGTGTAGGGGATTCCTCAAGTCATACTAATCAACCTAAAAGAACACAGGTATTTTTATCTCTGCATCCCTTAGTTCAGGGATACCCTGGGGGATGTAATCCTAGGTGCTTTAGCCATCCAAGCAGGCAGGCAAAGCAGGTTCTGGCAGTCTGCAGTGAATTCTCC
The DNA here is from genome assembly GCF_963383645.1 of Muscardinus avellanarius. Classification (NCBI taxonomy): domain Eukaryota; kingdom Metazoa; phylum Chordata; class Mammalia; order Rodentia; family Gliridae; genus Muscardinus; species Muscardinus avellanarius. The sequence goes on along the minus strand of NC_137791.1, from coordinate 63,793,306 downwards.
AATGTTGTAACAGAAGAAATGAACATGTCTCCCCCAATAAAGTCTAGATTTTGAGAGTCCCAGGGAAAAAGAATCTAATTGGCCTAAGCTGGGTTTTATGTCCAATCTTTGGATCATCTACAGAACCAGGAGAATCAGCGTCATAATTGTCCAGCTGGATCTCGTGCCGGTCTGTAACCAGAGTGAACAGAAGGAAAGAGCCCAGTGGGGTCATCCTGTTATCTACATAGCTATCTTGGTTTTTGCCCATTAGCAACATCCAATTTTATAAGAGTAGAATTTTTTTTTGGGGGGGGGACGGGTCTGGGGATGGAGCCCAGGGGCATTCGACCTCCCAGCTACACCCCCTTCCCTATTTTGTATTCTTTTTATTTTGAAACTGTGTCTCACTGAGTTGTAGAGGGCCTCACTAAGTAGCTGAGGCTGTCCGCGAACCGTGATCCTCCTGTCTCAGCCTCCCGAATGCTGGGATTACAAGCGTGTGCCACCACACCCAGCTAGTAGAATATTTTATTAGAAATATTTTATACAATATTCTAAAATTATAGGCTTGCACCTACAACTTCGTAGTTGTGTATAGCTGTCATACCCTTTTAGATTCTATACCTACAGATCTGTAAATTACATTGCAAAAGGCAGATAAATAAAAATACCCAGGAGACAAAAATATAGTAGTGGGCTTATTAAATGGTTAGAGGCTCATATATCTAATTTAGTAAGAGAGAAAAAAAGAAAATGTTTCTATGGGAAGGAAAAATCGATTTTTTGGGGGGAAAAGACATGTGGTTTTTAGGAAAACAAGAGATAATAAAGTTTGATAATGTCTGTTTTTACAGCCATGAGCTGTTTTTTCCATAAAACCCCCTGAATATCAGGTCTGGTTCTGCAAGCCTGTAATTCCAGGACTTAAGAGGCAGAGACAGGAAGATCACAGGTTCGAGGCCAGCTACAACTACTTAGTGAGGCTCTCTACAACTTAGCAATAAACATAAAATAAAGTGGGGTTGGAGTGCAGTTCAGAGGTAGAGGACCCCCGGTTAAGCAATGGTGAATTTTCATTCTGACTGACTCCAGGTCTATCGAATGAATGGTGTTTTGTTTTGGTTTGGTTTTAATCGCACATGTGTGTGTGTGTGTGTGTGTGTGTGTGTGTGTGTGTGTGTGTGTTACTGGAGATTGAACCCAGGGCCTTCTTCATGATAGGTGAGTGCTCTACCACTGAACTATACCCCCAACCCTCTGGTATTTTTTTTGTGTGTGTGGGGGGGTACTGGGGTTCCTGGAAGCCCTTCTACTTCCGGGCTACACTCCCAGACCTATTTTTTTTACATTTTTATTTGGAAGCAGGGTCTCTTAAGCCAGCGTGGCTGGCTTCGAACCTGCGCAATCCTCCTGTCTCCGCCTCCCAAGCACGGGGATTACAAGCTGCGCCACCACACCCAGTTCTGGTATTTTGTTTTTAAAGATGTTTCTCCCAAAAAGAATATAGAGCTGGGGGCACAGCTCTGTGATCAAGTACATCCTTGGGTTCAATCCCTAAGTACCATAAAAAAAAAGGTATTTTTAATAAAACTAGAAAGACACTAGGATTTCTAAATCTAAAATTATCTTTGGCATATCAGGGTTACTGTAGCTTCTTAGGATCCACAGTACCATTAAATATTTCCTTATGTTCAAAGCTCCACAGACATTTGGCAACGTAAGTGTATGTTTTGGTTTGTGTTCTCACCAAAGTACACATAAACTATGACTCCTTTATCCAAGTACACAAATCTCTCTTTCTCTCTTTCTCCCTTTCTTTCTTTCTTTCTTTCTTTCTGTCTGTCTGTCTGTCTGTCTGCCTTTCTAACCCCAGGCCTATTTTATTTTTTTATCTTGAAACAGGATCTTGCTAAAATGATGAGAGTTTCACTAAGTTGCTAAGGCTGGCCTCTAATCTGTGATCCTCCTGTCTCAACCTCTCAACCCCCGCACTTGGCTCAGAACTTTTTTCTGATGATAAGATTTTTGCATCCATCAAATTTCTCTGAAAAATTTTACAGCCATGGTAGTTCCCTAATGGAAATAAGTTTCGTATATTTATAAATTCCCAGGAAGGTGTAGCACACACCTGTAATCCTAGTAGTTGGAAGACTGAGACAGGAAGATCGCAGATTCATGGCCTGCTTCAGCAACTTATCGAGGCCCTCTTCAACTTAGTGAGATCCTGTTTCAAAATTTAAAAAGAAGAGGGCTGGAGGTGTAGCTCAGAGGCACAATGCTTCTGAGTTCAATCCTTAATACCTCCCAAAAAATAATCCCTGTACTTTCTTGAGAAAATGCATGCATATTATGTATTCCAAGAGTGAGTGTGGCCAGCTCACCGTGTGCAACCTGTGCTCCCAGGAACTCTTGCACACCATGGTCGCACAGGAGCCCTACTCATGGAAGGACCTCTCCTACCTCTGCTCAGAGACATCCCAAACACAAAGAGGAGGCAAGAAACAGCAGATGATGTCACTCCTCTGCTCACATGCGTGCTCCAGTGTTCTGTCAGGCTTCATTTACAAAACACAAGTTAAACAATAAAATCATTAACCATTCAAGACAATGATGGGAGACCCTTGAACCAAGCTTGGAATGCTTCTGCCAGCCCTGAGCTGGCCCTGCCCAGGTCCCACTCCCCTGAGGCCGACCCTGCTAGTTATGTTTGTTTGGTCGTATCTCAGAATCCTTCCTGGTAGTCCCTCCTGATAATAGAAGCCAATATTATTTGCAGTTATAATGTGTATAGCTAAAAAATTAGATAGATAGATAGATAGATAGATAGATAGATAGATAGATAGATGATAGATAGATATACATATATACACACACATATATATACATATGTATATATATGTGTATATATACATATGTATATATGTGTATATATATATATATATATATATATATGTATATATATTTCAGCATCTTCTGCAGCTACTATAGCCATGTAAATAAATTTGGGGTAATTGGATTCATGCAGAAGTGTGTGTGGAGTTTCTGGGACAGTGGCCTCAAATAGTGACTTCAATATTCTTTCAGTTGTTTGGAATAGTTTCAGTAGCTAAAACTCCAGCTTTATTACAATAGCTACAACTCCATTAGGATGGGAAGTGACCTGAAAGGTGGAAGTTAGGTGTTAAAATTAAGCACAAATAATTGGGTGTGGTGGCCCGCACCTGTAATCCTAGTACTTCAAAGACTAAAGCAGAGGACTGTAGGTTCAAGACCAGTCTCAGTAACTTAGGGAGGCCCTCAGCAACTTAGCAAGATCCTGTTTCAGAATAAAATAAAAGGGCTGAGGGTTTAGCTGGGAGATAGACTGCCCCTGCATTCAATTCCTGATAACACACACACACACACACACACACACACACACACACACAAAAAAAAAGATATAAGGTGCTAGAGTCCCTGAAAAACCATGACATCTCTAAATGAGCACTGGGCTGCTGGCCCTGGACTTTTTATACCTGAAAGAAATAAACTTATACTTGTTAAATGATTATAGTTGCAGCTATAGTCTATATAGGTAAAACTAATCTTAATTTGCATGAAAGTCTCCACTTGTTCTTGTAGGTTAAAAAATTTAGCGAAACAATAGTTTAAATACAAATGCTAGGTAGTCCTCAGTTTTTGTTTGTTTGTTATACTTTTATTGGTGCATTATAATTATACATCATAGTGAGTGAGGTTCAAAGCCGTAAAACACCGTGCATACAGATCTTGGCGTGTTTTCCTTCAAGTCCCATCCACCACCCACTCCTCCCTAGAAGTCCTCAGTTTTCTTTTGTTTTGTTTTTAAATTGGGCAACATGTTGAGAGGCCCCTCATTTGAGTAAAAATAATTTGCAGTATTTAGAGGCCCTTTTCCTCCTCCTTTCCAGTTAGTATTTTCTGGAGCTATGAAATATCAGCTACTGATAGACTCTAGAAAAATGCATATAGTAATGATATAGTAATGACAATAGCAATGTTTATAGTATATCAATATATTATTGCATTTAGTATTTTCCGTAGGTAATTCAAATGTCAAAAGTTTGCAACAGACATGTGGAAGAAAATCATAAAAATCCATGTAGATAATTATAAAATTACCTATAAAAACAGACTTTAACCATTCCTCTTTTAACAGTGAAAGTCATTTCCTAAGATTGAATAGATCAAATTGACTAATACTGCCATCTTGTGTTGAAACTAAAAACTCCCCCCCTATTTTTTTCCTGTCTGAGAATGCAAAAGTTCCAAGTTTGAAAGTTCATTTATGTTTTATTTTTTAAGTTTTGAGACAAGGTCTCACTAAGTTACTCAAGCTGGCCTCAAGCTTTCACTTCTCCTGCCTCAGGAGCCTGATTACAAGCATCCACCGCTGTGCACTGTGAAAGTTCCAGGTTAGAGGTGTTTTCTCCCCTCCTACTTACTTGTACTGGGTCACTCTAAATGCTTTGTCCATTTGTTTTGTTTTATTTTATTTACCTGTTTTCTTGCAGTTCTGGGGATCAAAGCCACATCTTTACGTACACTAGGCAAGGACTTTACCACTAAACTACATCCTCAGCCTTGTTTTGTGATCAATAAAGAGATATTGAACACATTTTCCATGAATCTACCTGACAGTGGTCCAGATGGTAGTTGGAGTAGAAGCAAATACTAAGCAAATACATCCAGTGTGTTCTATTTCTTTTTTTTTATTTTCTACTTTGATTTTGTATATTTTTTATACTTTTTTCAATTGTTTTTTTTAATTTAATTTAATTTTATTTTTTATTGGTGCACTGTATTCATACATCATAGTGGGATACAAACTTTTGTAGACATACAAGAACAGTGAGTCAAATTGCGGGTCACAGAGGAGAAATCCCAGTACTGTACTCCCTGGGACTTGACCCAGCGGGGGAGGGGCGGTGGCAGAGATATCACACCATAGGAGAACGTGCAACCTGGCACCCCCCACAGTCTAAAGCAGCCTCTATCGACTCTCTGGGTCGGAGACTCTGTGCTACAACCCAGTAAAGGAGTAGTGGGGTCTGAGATACTACTGACTCAAGATCCAGAGCACCTTAAGTGAAGTCATAGTGACCCAAGGGAAGAACCCAGAGAAGGCACAAACTTCCGAAATCATGGGAAAGAGGAATAATACTGGAGCAATGAATGCCCACAACCCCACAACATCAGAACCCGATAAAACAGAAAATCAGAGATTTCTAGAAGATCAAATCAGGAAAATAACTGTAGAAATAATAGAGGTGCTTCGAAAAGAACTCAGAGAGAGCCAAAAAGAGATAAAGGATGCAATTAATGAAGTAAAGGCCTCCATTCAAAGCACAAACAACCGATTAGAACACATGGAGAACAGAATCTCGCTCTTAGAAGATGATCATTCCAAAAATGAACGCATAGTTTCTAATCTAGAAAAAAATATCTGACAGCAGGAATCTGATATTGAAGAAATATGGGCCCATTTTAAGAGAGCTAACCTAAGAATAATTTGAATAGAGGAGGGAAAAGAAAGTGAAACCAAAGGGATCAACAATCTCTTCAAGGAAGTAATAGCAGAAAATTTTCCAGACATAGAGCAAGAGGTCGATACACAGGTCCAGGAAACTTATAGAACTCCCTTTAGACAGGATCGGAGAAGAGGATCCCCACGCCACATAATTGTCAAAATGACCAATGTGGAAGCCAAGCAGAGAATCTTAAAGGCAACAAAAACAAAGGGCCAAGTGACATTCAGAGGCAAACCAATTAGAATCACTCCAGACTTCCCAAACCAAGTCATGAGAGCCAGAAGGGCTTGGAGTAACATATTCCAAACTCTGAAAGAAAACAACTTCCAGCCAAAAATTTCCTACCCAGCAAAACTTTCTATCAAATTTTTTTTACATATCTTTTGCTTTAATTTTTTTTATTGGTGTACTGTATTCATACATCATAGTAGAATACATACTTTTGTAGACATACATGCACACTTTTCCCAGTCAGCCCCCACCCAATCCCCACCCCATTCTCTCCCTATCCCTCCCTCCCATGCTTGGCTTAGTAGTTGACATCTAGTATTATGGCAATTTATCTAAAATTAAAAATGATAATCTCACATAACAGTTTCATTTGTCTGATACCAAGCTTTTGATGACTTAAAGATAACATTTCAATATTTCTTTTTGCTTTCTTTCTTACCAGAGAATATTTTTTTTCTATTTTTTTAGGTGAAACTATCAAATATTTATATATTTATTTTTCAGAAAAAAATCTATCCTAATGTGGAATATGGACTCTAGGTACCCAAAACGATCTTGAAAAAGAACAAAGCTAGAAGATATATATTTTCTGATTTCAAACCATATAAAGCTACAATAATTGAAACAATGTAGTACTATTCTGAAGGCAGATATATAAACCATTGGAGTTAAATAAAAGCCTAGAGCTAAATTCTTCCCTATATTGTCAAGTTATTTTTGGCAAGGTTTCCACGAACATTTGGTGGTGGAAATATTAATCTTTTAACTAAATATTGTTAAAAAATAATAATTACATGGAAAAGAATAAAGTTGGACCCTTACCTAATGCCATATACATATTAACTCAAAATAGATAATAGACCTAAATATAAATCTTAAGACTATAAACTTTTAGGAGAAAATCTGGGTGATAAAACCTCACAACATTGAAATTGGCAGTGATTTCTTGGTTATGATTTCAATGGCACAGGCAACAGAGGAGTATACAAACTCCCTAAAAAATATATATATATATTGTATATCCAAAGACAATGTAAACAGAGTTAACAGTTACTAATAGAATGGGATAAAATATCTCCAAATGCTATATCTGAAGGTATATTAATATTCCAACTAGAAATCCTAAAAATTAACAACAATAAAGGCAAACAATACCATTTAGAGATAGGCAAAAGACTAACATAAGTAATGAATGTCCACAGATAACCAATCTTAGTTGTCTGTTGGATGGAAAATCTTGTTTCTCTAGTTCTGGAGTGTGTTACCTATTTCTTCTTTGTAGTTAATCTCTTTAAGTATTTTCTCTAGTGCTGGTTTTGAAGACATAAATTCCTTCAGTTTCTGTTTGTCATGGAAGCTTCTTATTTCTCCATCTAATTTGATAGAAAGTTTTGCTGGGTAGGAAATTTTTGGCTGGAAGTTGTTTTCTTTCAGAGTTTGGAATATGTTACTCCAAGCCCTTCTGGCTCTCAAGCCTTGGTTTGGGAAATCTGGAGTGATTCTAATTGGTTTGCCTCTGAATGTCACTTGGCCCTTTGTTTTTGTTGCCTTTAAGATTCTCTGCTTGGCTTCCACATTGGTCATTTTGACAATTATGTGGCGTGGGGATCCTCTTCTCCGATCCTGTCTAAAGGGAGTTCTATAAGTTTCCTGGACCTGTGTATCGACCTCTTGCTCTATGTCTGGAAAATTTTCTGCTATTACTTCCTTGAAGAGATTGTTGATCCCTTTGGTTTCACTTTCTTTTCCCTCCTCTATTCAAATTATTCTTAGGTTAGCTCTCTTAAAATGGGCCCATATTTCTTCAATATCAGATTCCTGCTGTCAGATATTTTTTTCTAGATTAGAAACTATGCGTTCATTTTTGGAATGATCATCTTCTAAGAGCGAGATTCTGTTCTCCATGTGTTCTAATCGGTTGTTTGTGCTTTGAATGGAGGCCTTTACTTCATTAATTGCATCCTTTATCTCTTTTTGGCTCTCTCTGAGTTCTTTTCGAAGCACCTCTATTATTTCTACAGTTATTTTCCTGATTTGATCTTCTAGAAATCTCTGATTTTCTGTTTTATCGGGTTCTGATGTTGTGGGGCTGTGGGCATTCATTGCTCCAGTATTATTCCTCTTTCCCATGATTTCGGAAGTTTGTGCCTTCTCTGGGTTCTTCCCTTGGGTCACTATGACTTCACTTAAGGTGCTCTGGATCTTGAGTCAGTAGTATCTCAGACCCCACTACTCCTTTACTGGGTTGTAGCACAGAGTCTCCGACCCAGAGAGTCGATAGAGGCTGCTTTAGACTGTGGGGGGTGCCAGGTTGCACGTTCTCCTATGGTGTGATATCTCTGCCACCGCCCCTCCCCCGCTGGGTCAAGTCCCAGGGAGTACAGTACTGGGATTTCTCCTCTGTGACCCGCAATTTGACTCACTGTTCTTGAGTACGCAGATGTAGCTGTACTGGATTCGGTGAATTCTCTGATGCTGCCGCCGGTGGCAATATGGCGCTGCTGCCACGCCCTCGGCCGTGAGGCTGGCGTATTTCTTGTTGGTTTTGATTTCCACTCTGAATCCCTGCAGCGTGTGCTGAGCTTGGCCACTGGGAGCTTTAGATTTTACCTGCAGCGAGAAATCCCGCCTGGCTGTTCTGCAGCGGCTCACCTCGGCTTGCTGTAGCCGTCTGGTGAATTTGCCGCTGCCACCGGCAGTATGGCGCTGCTGCCGCGTCCTCAGGCGTGAGGCTGGTTATCTCCTCTGTGGCTCTGAGCTCTGTTCTCAGTCCGCTTTCTCTCTGGAGCCTGGTGATTTTTTTTGTTTCTCTGGTGATGGTGTTTTCTGGCTATGAAAGGCGCTGATTTTGTGGTAATGGAGATTGGTTGTTAGCGGGGCTCTTAAGCCCCGCTTTTCTCGGTCGCCATCTTCTTCAATTGTTTTTTTTTAATGGGGCCAAGGATCGAACCCAGAGCTTTGTGCATGCTAGGCAAGTGCTCTGCCACTAAGCCAAATCCCCAGCCCCAATGTTCTATTTCTTATTCATCCTAAGGGCTGGGAACAAAGTGTGTGGATTTGAAGAACTCAGAACAATGGAGGCCAACACAGAAGAGAGTCTAGGTAGAGAGGGGCAAAGGAAAGTGTAGGAGCAAAGGGAAACGTACTCTCTACCCTCTGAAGTTTTACCAGAATAAACTAACAAAGATGAAATAGGGGGATAAGGCACACACATTAATTAATGTGCAAAAGGGGAAATCACTGTACAGAGGAAAGTCACAGGTGTGTAATCATACGCCTGCCCAAAGAGATTCCAATTCTGTACCCCATCTCTACGTGGTAAGGAAAATGGGGACCATTGGCAACTTTCAGGGAAATAGTAAATGACTTTTTGGGAAACTTTATGGGCTTGGAGAACACACTGTAGCCTGGGACAATCTGTTTGGCCTGCAGAATGGACAATCAGTTGTATGTGACTATGGGGTCGATATAGGGAATAATGGTGTGCGACAAGTCTCTCCAGGTGTGTGAATAAGTCTCAAGTCTTAAGGAATCAGAGGCAATTGTTTTCTTCCTTGGTATTTTTCTTAGGTAATTTAAATGCCAAAATCTTGAAAGAGTCATGGGGGGGTCATAAAAATCCATGTAGGTAATTATAAAATGATCTATAAAGAGATGTCAGGCCGGGCGTGGTGGTGTACGTTTGTAATCCAGGAGGCTGAGACTGGAGGATTGTGATTCATAGAGAGCTTCAGCTACTTAGTGAGGCCCTCTGCAACTCAGCAAGACTGTTTCAAAATAAAGAATAAAAAAATAGGGCTGGAGGTATAGCTCAGAGGTCAAATGCCCCTGGGTTCCATCCCAAGAAAGAAAGAAAGAAAGAAAGAAAGAAAGAAAGAAAGAAAGAAAGAGATGTCAGCCATCTGTAGGCAGGTAGCTAGTCCAGGTTATAAGCAGACAAGGGAACACCAGAGGAGATCCTCTGCCTGCCAAGTACTGCTTTCTGCTTTTTTTTTTTTTTTTTTTTTGGTTCCTCTTATTCAAAATATCAGGGCACCATGTTTTGAGTGACAGTCCTGGGGCCCTTTCAAAAGCCATGGAAAACCTGAGGTGTCCCTCCTCTCATCAGAAGTCCACTGAAGGATCTCTCAGACCTACTTTCCTCCCTCCTAACAAGTCTCTTCTTTCCTCCTCCCCTCTGTCCATGTGGCCTTCTACAAGTTCACTTCTTAAAAGAGAGTTTGTTTTGGGCTTTCCTACTTACTATTTATCTTGAGCAATAATTTAGGTTTACTGAGGTTCAAACTATGTACAGGTATCAGGGTACGTAATCTGTATCTTACAGGACGGGTGTGTGATCTGTAATTGTTGCTGATATGAAAATGAAAACTATGGTTATAAGCAGGTCGCGGAGGGCCTTAAATTATATGCAAAGATTTTTTTAACCCTTTAAAAAAGATAAGTGATCTTAAAAGATAAGATCAGACCTGTGTACTCCACAGATAACTCTTAGGAGAACATAAAGAATCAATTAAAGACGGCAGGTGTTAGAGACAGAGACTTTAGAGATGTTATTACAAGAGACATGAACTGGGGTAGGAATGGTAGAGATACAAGGAATGGAAGCTGCTGGCCCCTCATTTATGACTCCACCCTCAACTTCTCTCCACAAGTCCAGAATGGCTTAGCCTATCACCTCCTTTGATAACAACTAGCTCACAGTCATCATTTCCAAGGAGTACCCCATTTACCCCCAAATCTGCATCTCCCACAGGACTTCCCACTCCAGCAGAGGGTACCACGGGCCACCCAGTCACGAGGCCAACCTTGCAGTCATCCTAATCCTTTCCCTGCCTCCCTCCCTACAACTGAGCCCCATCAGCAAATCTGTGGACTCACTTTGAGAACACACTGTGCATCTGTTAACTTCGCCCTGCTCTCCTCTAGGATGTCACCTTGGTCTAAGCATCATCTTGACCTGCACTCCACAGCAGCCTCTACTAACTGGTTTTCTGCTTGTCTACAGAGCATCCAAAAAGATTCTTTGAAAACTAAAATCTGAGCTGGGCGTGGTGGCACACGCTTGTAAAATCCCAGCATTTGGGAGGCTGAAACAGGAGGATCGCGGTTCTCGGACAGCCTCAGCTACTTAGTGAGGCCCTCTGCAACTCAGTGAGACACTGTTTCAAAATAAAGAATAAAAAAATAGGGCTGGGGGTGTATCTTAGAGGTAGAATGCCCCTGGGTCCCATCCCCAGTACCACAAAAAACAAAAAGAAAAAAAGAAAAAAAAAAAGAAAATGAAGTCTGAACATGGAGCAACTCTATGCAAAACCTTCTTACTGCTTCTCCTGAGCTTCTGCCCTTAGACATGACCATGGCACATTCTTTCATTTCCCATGGCCCCTCAACGCTCTGCTCAAATGGCATTACCAGAGAGATCTTCCCAGGTAGCTTCTCATAAATACTATTTCTTTCTGCCTCCACCCTCTATTTCCTTAGTTTTCTTTATATTATCACTTGATATATTATTATTATTATTATTATTATTATTATTATTATTATTAGTGGTACTGGGGTTCCTGGAAACCCTTCTACCTCCAGGCTACACTCCCAGACCCATTTTTATACTTTTTTTTTTAAAAAACGGGGTCTCTTAAGCCAGTGTGGCTGGCTTCGAACCTGCGTGCTCTTCCTGTCTCTGCCTCCCAAGCATGGGGATTACAAGTGTGAGCCACCACGCCCGGCTATCACTTGATATTATATTATGAATTTATCTGTGTATGTCCTTTCCCTCAGGAGAATGTAAAAACATGGTGGGGATTTTGTCTTTCACTATAGTGTTTAAATATCAAAAACTGTCTGGAGGAGAGTAGGCGCTCTTATTAAGACATGAGGCATTATTCCAATGCTGCATATCTTATCTCTTGGGTTATTCTAAAACATGTTAAATTTGTTGTATTACTGTCCATACTGAAACACAGAATCGATTCTTTCTTTCTTTCTTTCTTTCTTTCTTTTTCTTTTTTTTTTTTTTTTTTTTGTGGTACTGGGATGGAACCCAGGAGCTTTCTACCTCTGGGCTACACCTCCAGACTTATTTTATATTTTATTTGGAAACAGTCTCGCTAAATTGCTGAGAGCCTCACTAAGTATCTGAGGCTGGCTTCGAACCTGCGCAATCCTCCTGTCTCAGCCTCCCAGTTCTGGGATTCCAAGAGTGTGTCACCATGCCCGGCCTTATGAATTGCTTTCTTTCTGAAGGAAAAATTCTCATAACTATTCTCATCCTAAAATGTTATTTGCATGGAGCGTGGTGGCGCACGCTTGTAATCCCCACACTTGGGAGGTGGAGACAGGAGGATAGCTCAGGTTCAAAGCAAGCTTCTCTGGCTTAAGAGTCCCTGTTTCTAAATAAAATATATAAATAGGTCTGGGAGTGTAGTCCGGAGGTAGAAGAGTTCCATCCCCAGTACCATTAAAAAAAAAAAATGTTATTTGCTATCCTGGCATTGTGGCACATGCTTGTAATCCCAGTACTTGGGAGGCTGACACAGGAGGATCCCAGGTTCTTGGCCAACCTTAGCTTAGTGAGGCCTTCCACAACTTAGTGAAATGCTGTTTCAAAAATAAAGAATAAGCCGGGCGTGGTGGCGCACGCTTGTAATCCCAGCATTAGGGAGGCTGAGACCTGGAGGATCGTGGTTCGCGGACAGCCTCAGCTACTTAGTGAGGCCCTCTGCAACTCAGTGAGACCCAGTTTCAAAATAAAGAATAAAAAAATAGGGTAGGGGGTGTAGCTCGGAGGTCAAATGCCCCTGGGTTCCATCCCCAGACCCGCAAAAAAAAAAAAAAAGAATAAAAAATAGGGCAAGGGGTGTAGCTCGGAGGTCGAATGCCCCTGAATTCCATCCTCAGACCCGCAAAAAAGAAAGAAAGAAAAAAAGAAAGAAAGAAAGAAAGAAAGAAAGAAAGAAAGAAAGAAAGAAAGAAAGAATAATGCCAGGCGTGGTGGCACAGGCTTGTAATGCCAGCACTTGGGAGGCTGAGACAGGAGGATTGCACAGGTTCAAAGCCAGCCTCAGCTACCTAGTGAGGCTCTCAGCAACTTAGTGAGACCCTGTTTCCAAATAAAGTATAAAATAGGACTGGGAGTATAGCCCGGAGGTAGAAAAGCCCCTGGGTTCCACCCCTAGTACCACAACAAATAAAGAAAGAAAGAAAGAAAGAAAGAAAGAAAGAATAAAAAATAGTGCTGTGGGTATAGCTCAGAGGTAGAATGAACTTCAGTTCAATTCTCAGTACCACAAAAAAGTTATTTTTAAAAATGATTACAGAGAAAATTTTTCCAGCAACAGGTTATATAAAACAAATTCTTCTTAAATGATAGAAACATGTTCATGGATAAGATTGGGAGTATTTTCATGAACATTGGTTTTAGGGTTAGCAGAAGTCCCTTATCTTGTCTGGGACTATTGGAAATGCAGATCTAATATGTAAACCTCACCCCAAAATGTGGGGATGTGGGGATGAGTGTACGTGCTTTATCATTTCAATAAAGCATTCAAGCATTCTTCTTCTTCTTCTTCTTCTTCTTCTCCTCCTCCTCCTCCTCCTCCTCCTCCTCCTCCCCCTCCTCTTTCTTCTTATGGTACTGGGGGTGGAACTCGGGAGCTTTTCTACCTCCAGGTTATACTCCCAGATATATATTACTGGGAGATATATATATATATATATATATATATATATATATATATATATATATATATATATATATACTGGGGGGAACCCAGATGCTTTCTGTTGCTTCCAGGCTATACTCCCAGACCTTTTTTATATTTTATTTGGAAACAGGGTCTCACTAAGTTGCTGAGAGCCTCACTAAGTAGCTGAGGCTGGCTTCGAACCTGTGCAATCCTCCTGTCTCAGCCTCCCAAGTACTGGGATTACAAAGCATGTGCCACTACGTCCAGTTTATTCTTTATTTTGAAACAGGGTCTCACTGAGTTGCAAAGGACCTCACTAAGTAGCTGAGGGTGTCCTCGAATCCTACTGTCTCCGCCTCCCAAATGCCACTATGCAGGGCTAAGGCATACAAAAGTTAAAAAAAAAAAAAAAAAAAAAAAGATGACGTAGTCCGGAGGCAGGGTGAGCCCGGAGGGCGGCTGAACAACCCATCCTCTGGGACTCCGGAAATCAGCGCGGCCGGGCGCAGGGAGCCTGCGGGGCGAGATGTACTTCCACTGGGGCGACCGCTCCAGGGGGCCTCAACGCCGGCGGCCGGCGGGCAGGAGCCGCGAGGGGCTGCAGCAGGCGGCCAGCGGGGAGCGCCACTCGCTGCTGCTGCTGGCCGACCGCACCGTCCACTCGTGCGGGGACAACAGCCGGGGCCAGCTGGGCGGGAGGGGAGTGCAGAGCCGGGAGCAGCCAGGTGAGCCGGGACCAGGTGCGGGGCTGCGGGTCGCGGGGATGCGGGGATGCCCGGAGCCATCGCTGGCAACAGCCTTGGGGTAAAGGTACATCAGCGGCCAGGGCCAAAGAGCTCCACTTTCGTTTCCCAGCAAGCCCGGGGTTGTTTCGGTTTCCAGCTCAGCATGAGTGGGAAACTGAGAATCGAAACTAACCTGAACCTCTGGTCCGGACAGAGATGTGGTCCTTCCCCTTGACTTTCCATACAATCTTTGCCTGCAGAGTCAGCCTGCCTTCCGAATGTGGTGTGTGGGTTGGACACCTTGAAACTAGCTCAGAAATTCCGCGGGACATCTTTTCTCTTTAAAATTTAAAAATATAGAACAGCATTTGTACCATTATTGAGGATTGTAGAAACAGAAAAAAATCGCCTGTAATCCCAACACCCAAAGACAGTTCCTATATGATGTATGTGTGGTGCTGGGGATGGAACCCAGGGGCATTCTACTTTCAAGATACACTCCCAGCCCTATTTTATTTTTTATTTGAAACAGAGTCCCACTCAGTTGCTGAGAGTTTCCCTAAGTTTCCAGAGCTGGCTTCAAACCTGTGATCCTCCTGTCTTAGCCTCCCAAGTACTGGGCATACAGGCGTGCGCCACCACACCTGGCAATTTCTAATATTTTGATGCATTTCCTCAGTATCTTTTATCTATGTTTATTTTTTATCCTTATTTTAAAAATCACTCTATTACCCAGTTTTGAAGATGTAGTATTCACAAAACTCTGTAGCTTGTGTTTTTTATTATGTTTTGTTTTGTTTCTGGCACTGGGGACTGAATCCAGAGGCATTCCACCTCCAAGTTACACCCCCAGCCCAACTTTTTTCGGTTGATGAGAGTCTCACTACTTGCTGAGGCTGTCATCTAACCTGCGATCCTCCTATCTCATGATCCCAAATACTAGGATTACAAGCATGCACCACCAGGTCCAGCTATTTTTAACAAATATAATAATGCAATGAATATGTTCTCTTATGTACTTTTTGAAACTATATTCTGAATTGCTGTATAACAGTCCAGGTTCTGAGAATACCACAACTTAGTTATTATCCTTTTGTGGAAATTAGGCTATTTCCCATTAGGGATTTTATAAATAATATGGATTGACATTTATGAAAATAAATATTTGACCATATTTCTGATTATTTGTTTAGAATAATTTCATAAGATGTGTGGATAATATAAACTTCCTCTACTCTCAAGTTTCAGTGCCTGGGGCCTGCAAATTTAACTGATCAGAGAACAATTAACAGGAGAACAAAAGCATATAATTCTTATCTTTTACAAGAAGGGTAATTTACATGCATGAGAATTCACAGAAATGAAACTCAAAGAGGCACTTAGATTCAGGAGCTTGTAAATTATATTTAACAAAGGGAAAGAGGTTGTGACTTGAAGAACTGATAAATTGTGGGGAAAGAACTAGAAAATGTATAGGAGAATTACTTGGGACAACCTAGATGGAACTGGATCTCACTATGTTACTAGGCCAGGCACACACAGGCTGGTCCCACGTGGCTCACTCTGATGTGGAACATAAAGAGTCGATCCCATGTAGGTTGAGAACAGAACAGTGATTAGCAGAGGCTGAGGAGAGCGGTGTGGGGATGACGGCTACAAGATTGTATGCCGTCGTCTACAGGATTGTATGCCGTGTGTGCGTGCATCCTCTATCAAGGATTCTCCGTGATGACAAGTGTTATTTAGTAAGGGTTGTCTGCACCAAGGTGAGTTTGTGAAGACAACCCTCACTAAAACAACATTTATCTTAGAGGATGAGAGTCGATCTTACTGGTACAGCAAGAAAACACATTCACAAAGGGAAATTAATTCCTCGCTTTTAGGTGAATGTGAGGGGACTAAGAACTCTTCCTTCATCTGTTGATTCTTCTTTTTTGGTACTGGGGGTTGAAACCCAGAGCATTCTACCTCTCAGTGACACTCCCAGCCCTTTTGAATTTTTATTTTGAAACCAGGTCTCTCTAGGTTGCTTGGGGTCTTGCTACATTGCCGAGGCTGGTCTTGAACCTATAATCCTCCTGTCTCAGCCTCCCAAGAAGTAGGATTATAGGTGTATGCCACCATACCCAGATCAAATCCATAAAAATTTACTGACACGTTAGGAAAAAAGTTAAAATTGGCTTGTAGGAGAACTGCAGATTTGCCACCACCCTCGGCAACTTAGTGAGGCCCTCCACAACTTAGACTCTGTTTCAACATAAAATAGGGCGGGGTGTAGCTAGGATGGAATGTCCCATTCCGGGGTTTAATCCCGGTAGCCTACAACACACACACACACACACACACACACACGCACGCACGCACGCACGCACACGCGCACACACACACACAGATACAAACTTATATGCACATATCTCTTGGTGTTTTCCCTCTATTCCTGTCCTCCTCCATCCTCCCTCTCTCTATATGTTGGTGACACTGCTAATGAAACATGTATGGGTGTAGCCTATCTGAACTGAGAAGCATATTATTTTTACTCTTGATTGAGAGAGGATCTACTATCTGCCTCTCACACCTGTGCAGCAGGCTCCCAGCTGCTCTTGTCCTAAGCACGGCACTCTGGGAAGGCAGAGGAGCGGAGCAGGGAGGCCCTGCCTTCTCTCCAGGTCCCTTTATTTCACTGGCTTTGCTGCCGCTGGCATAGAGAAACATGTGGTCAAGCATCATAGTCCCTACAGGGTCCCCCTCTACATTGCTCACCTTTTGAGCAGCTGTTAAAAAATAAGCCTAGGTACATTAGCATTTTTAAGTGTATTTGAGATTTAGTAATTCAAGAACTGGGCAGCACAAGACCTCAAGTGGTTAGGCTTCACCAAGGGGGTTTGAGGGATTCTAGAGGAGAACTTTTATCAGGTGTTTGAAAAAGGCAGAGAAAATCATGGTCAAGTGGAAAGTCCCAAGTTAGAGACTGATTGGCACTTCTGATTGTTTAAGTCTCTAGTTAGAAGTCAGTTGATAGTTTTGTTGTTTTTTGTTTGGGGTGTTTTTTCTTTTCTTTCTTTCTTTTTTTTTTTTTGTGTGTGTGTGTTACTGGAGGTTGAGCCCAGGGTCCTTCTACCTCTGAGCTACACCCACAGCCCTTTTTATTTTTGTTTGGAAACAAGGTCTCCCTAGGTTGCTGAGTCTTTCTAGGTTATAGAGGTTGTCCTTGAACCCATGACCCTCTCACCTCAGCCTCTTAAGTACTAGGATTATAAGTGTGCCCACCATGCCCGGCTTGATTGTTAGTGTTTGATAGGTCAAACTTAAGTTTCATTCTTAGGCTTTGACCATCACTCTGAGCTGGGTTTCAGTTTGCTTACACGGGAATACAGGGTACTGGGGCATCTCAGCCAAGAGGTGTTGTAACACTCACCAGGCATGGCGGCACATTCTGGTATTCCCAGTATTTGGGTGTTAAGACAGGATTATCTCAGGTTTGAGGCCAGCCCCTGCAATTTAGTGAGACTCTGTTTCAAAATAAAAAATAAAATGGGCTGGGGATGTAGCAAACTGAAGCTGGGCATAGTGGCATGCACCTGTAGTCCCAGTATGTGGGAAGCTGAGAAAGGAAGATCACAGGTGTGGACAGCCTCAGCAACTTAGTGGAGACCCTGTTTCAATTTAAATATATATATATATATATATATATATATATATATATATATATATATATAATGTTTTTAAATGACTGGGGTTGAGATTAGTCAATCAGAAAAAGTGAAGTCGTATGTTTTCCCTAATATGTGCAAACTAGGGAGTAACTGGGATACCAGAGGGACTCCAGATAATGGAGGAAAAACCTCAGTGGAGCCAGGGAGGTGGTCTAAGGGAAAGGGATGGGGAAGAAGGAGGTTCATTAATGGAAATACTGCCACTGACTGTGTATATATGTGAATAAACCATCATCAATCTCAGTACTCTGTATTGGGGAGGAGCACCAGGTGCTGTGTGCATGGATGTCACTATCAACATGATTTACATTATGATGTGAGACTGTAATGCCACAAAAAAGCACTTTAAAAATAAAAAGAAATAAAGGGCTAGGGTTGTTTCTCAGAGGTAGACTGCCCCTAGGTTCAGTCCCCGACAGCAAAAAACAAACACACACATTGAATTTATTTCCTTCCGACCTGTAGCACAGACTTTAGGATTTGATTGAAAAGACAGTTGGAGGAGATAAGGAATCCGGACCCTTTCTTAAGAAGAAAAGTGTGTTGTCTTGAGCTTGTTAAATTAATGATGGGGGCATTTTGTTGTGTTTTGATTCTAAAGAGCCCATTCAGGCCTTGAAAACACTGCGCATCGACCTGGTGAGCTGTGGGAAGGAGCACTCCCTCGCTGTCTGCCACCGAGGAAGGGTCTTCGCGTGGGGAGCTGGTTCTGAAGGGCAGCTGGGTACTGGAGAGTTTAAGGAAATAAACTTTACACCTAAGTAAGTATTTTAGCCCACTCTTTCGTTTGTTCAGTATTTTTGAGTACCGTGTGCCAGGCACCAGGCAAGATGCCAGGACACAAAGGACACTGTGATGAACACAGGCCCTAAACCAAGGATTACGTTGTCAGGAGGGAAGCATTGTTTGGAGTCCCATGGAGGAAAGGGGCAGAGTGGAACGAGCTGTGACCCTTTTGCTTTTCTTCCTTCCTATCTTCTGGGAATTGAATCCAAAGGTATCCTGCCTTTGAGGTAAACCCCAACCCTTTTTATTTTATTTTATTTTTATTAATTAATTAATTATTTATTTATTTTATTATTTTTTGTGGTACTGGGGTGGGTGGAGCGCAGGGGCTTTTCTACTTCCAGGCTATACTCCCAGACCTATTTTATATTTTATTTAGAAACAGGGTCTCACTAAGTTGCTGAGAGCCTCAGTAAGTAGCTGAGGCTGGCTTTGAACCATGCAATCCTCCTGTCTCAGCCTCCCAAGCGCGGGGATGACAAGCGTGCGCCACCACGCCCAGCCTAGCCATTTTTATTTTTTAAAACAGGGTCTCACTTTGAGGCTGGCCTCAAACCTGTGGTCCTCTTGTCTCAGCCTCCCAAGTACTAGGATTACAAGGTGTAACACCATGCCTAGCTCTTTTGATCTTTAATCTCATCTGTTGGCGTGTAACTATAGAGATCCACTTGGATTCCCAGAATGAGTACATTGTGTGTGTGTGTGTGTGTGTGTGTGTGTGTGTGTGTGTGTGTGCGCACGCGCGCGCGCGAGTCTGGGTATGAAACCCAGGGGCATTCGACCACCGAGCTATACCCCTAGCCTTTATAATTTATTATTATTATTACTATTATTATTATTATTATTGTTATTGTGTGTGTGTGTGTGTGTGTGTGTGTGTGTTACTGGAGGTTGAGCCCAGGGTCCTTCTACCTCTGAGCTACACCCACAGCTCAGAGGTACTGGGGTTCCTGGTACTGGGGTTCCTAGAAGCCCTTCTACCTCCGGGCTACACTCCCAGACCTATTTTATATTTTTTTTATTTTGGAAACAGGGTCTCTTAAGCCAGTGGGGCTGGCTTGGAACCTGCGTGATCCTCCTGTCTCCGCCTCCCAAGCGCGGGGATTACAAGCGTGCGCCACCATGCCCGGCTCCTGGCCTTATTTTTTATTCTTTATTTTTTGAAACAGGATCTTACTAAGTTGCAGAGGTCCTCACTAAGTAGCTGAGGCTGTCCACAAACCACGGTCCTCCTGTCTTAGCCTCCCGAATGCTGGGATTACAAGCGTGCACCACCATGCCTGGCATGAGTACATTTTTTTTTAGAGAGGATGTGGGGAAATCAGGGCTGTAGATTGAACTCAGGGCCTCATGCATGCTAAGTAAATGCTCTATCACTGAGCTCCATTCTCAGCTCCAAGATCATTTTAAAATAAAACCATTTGAACTATGAAAGATAAAGAAAGAAATCTTATCTGAGCATCCTTTATCTAAAGAGGTCCTTCCAAAACAATAGTTGCCACTAACCATTTTATGTAGTTTTTTCCTGAAAATTCAGCTGCCATGAAGTAGACTGCCTGTTACTTTACCATCATGAAGCCAAAAAACCCCCTATACTTTCCCATTGAAGACCTAAAGTATGTTCGCCTTTACTATAGCAATAGTAAGCATACATGTAAATAAATATTGTCTTTTCTCCTGTTAATCTATATATTATCAGCTAATTGGCAAGCCCTCAAACATAGGACTCAAGTTGGAAGAGGAAGTTTTCTACCTAACACAAACTTTTGGCTTACTCTAAGTCACTTGGTCCTGATATTTTACTGTAAACTGGGGGGATATCTCACATTTCCTCAAAAACACCTTCCCAGGACAAGTGATATGGCAAGCGGTCAGCTCTGAACTGTGTATTCATGAATTACACACTTAGGGGATTTTCAAATCATGTACTAATTCTAAGAAGTAGCCTTTCCATAAAAATCACTTTTGCTTAAACACAGTTTTAGATTTTGTTCATGTACTTTTAATTTATTTGTATATGTTGATGTCATGTTAAAACAGTTTGATATGATTTTATGTGTGCCTACTGTTCTGAATATCACAATGAAGAAATTCAATGAGGTGCAGGTAAACAGCAGGAGTAACTACAGCTCTTTTTGTGTGCGTGCGTGCGTGCGTGCGTGCGTGCGTGCGTGTGTGTGTGTGTGTGTGTGTGTGTGTACTGGGGGTGGAACCCAGGGGTATTCTACCTCAGAGCTACACTCCACGGCCCTGTTTTTTATACTCTTCTAAAGAAAATGCCTTGTCATCTAATTAGCAACATAAAGGACATGAAGAGAAGCATGGTAGGTCCACATAATGTCCTTACATACTATCCAGAAAACCAGAGGGAGAGAGCAGGCCTGTGAGAGCCGGTGGGAGAAGAAGACCCTGTGAGCCTTGACTCTGGTCTGGCACCGATGAGGAAGAGACATGAGAGGTGTAGAGAAAGTGGGAGAACCCCAGTGCTCCCCGCCCCCCAGGATGGGACAGAGTAGGGTCTGCAGGCCGCTGGTGAAATCACTCCTCTAGGGAAAAAGAAAAAATATTTGAGGACTTTGGAATAAAGGTGCTACAGAAATACAAGATAATAAAGTGTTTTGTTTTTTCTTGTACTCGGGATACTTTTAAAGATTTGTAGTTCACCTGGCAACCCCCCCCCCCCGAATAAGGATTAATCAATTTTGTATTTTTTTTATTGCAGGAAAATAAAAGCTCTGGCTGGTATAAAAATAATACAGGTTTCCTGTGGACACTATCACTCCCTGGCATTATCAGCTGGTAAAAAAAATATGCTTTTAAAATCTCTGCTATTAGGAAGTTTTTGAATATAAATGATAATTTTGGATTTTTAATTAAGTCATGATTTATGATTCAACCCAGGGGTTTTTTATTTCATAGAGCATAAGTTGGTGGTGAAGATATGAGTGGTCTGCAAATTCTAATGCCTGTACTCTATGTTTTTGAAGGAATTTACTTTTCTTCTAGGACAATGAGTAAAGAAGAAAAATTATATTATATAATACCTTAAAGTCCAATAAAAATTATTTTTGCCTTATTTATATACTATTTTGAATTCTGTCCTGTGCTTTTGTGCATGTTGATGTTCAGAGTTCTTTTATTTATTATTTTTTGTGGTACTGAAGGTGGAACCCAGGGGCTTTTATACCTCCAGTCTATACTCCCAGACCTATTTTTTATTCTTTATTTGGAAACAGGGTCTCACTAAGCTGCTGAGAGCCTCACTAAGTAGCTGAGGCTGGCTTCGAACCTGTGTGATCCTCCTGTCTCAGCCTCCCAAACACTGGGATGACAAGCGTGTGCCACCACATCAGGCTTAAGTCCATGACATTTTAATTTGTCAATTATAGCCGGGCGTGGTGGCGCACACTTGTCATCGCAGCATTC
This sequence comes from Muscardinus avellanarius, assembly GCF_963383645.1. NCBI lineage: Eukaryota > Metazoa > Chordata > Mammalia > Rodentia > Gliridae > Muscardinus > Muscardinus avellanarius. The sequence continues at coordinate 63,771,209 of NC_137791.1, read as the reverse complement.
GGGAGGCTGAAACTGGAGGTTTGCGGTTCACAGACAGCCTCAGCTACTTAGTGAGGCTCTCCACAACTTAGATCCTGTTTCAAAACAAAGAATAAAAAATAGGGCAGGGGTGCTCGGAGGTCAAATGCCCCTGGGTTCCATCCCAAGACCCGGAAAAAATAATTGTCAATTATAGTTCAACAAAGCTGCAAAAAGGACTTGTAGAATTAAGGTAGTAAGTTTTGAGTTTGGTATTAAAATGTGCAGGCAGTTCTAAATTTCTCTTCTTTATTTTTGTAGACAGCCAAGTATTTTCATGGGGAAAGAACAGCCAAGGTCAGCTGGGCCTGGGCAAGGAGCTCCCCTCTCAAGCCCTCCCACAGCGGGTGAGGTCCCTGGAGGGCCTCCCCATGGCTCAGGTGGCTGCAGGAGGGGCGCACAGCTTTGCCCTGTCTGTCTGTGGGACCTCCTTTGGCTGGGGAAACAACAAATCTGGGCAGCTGGCCCTCAGCGGGAATAACGTTCCAGGTGAGGAGCTGGTCTCATCTTGCAGTAAATTGTTCTTTCTTTCTAGCTGGGAGACTAGCCCAGCAAAGGGCAGTCTCAAAGGTGAAAACAGTGGTTCTCAAACTCAGACATATTAAAACTCCCTAGGGAGCTATATTAGTTTCCTATTGTAGCAGAAACTACCACAAACCTAGTATCTTAAAACAACACAGATTTATTCCTGATTTTTTTCCCTCTTTGTGGTGCAGGGCCATACACATGCCAGACAAGCGCTTTACTGGTGATCTACATTCGCAGCCCTTACATGCATACTTATTATCTTATAGTTTTAAAGGTCAGAAGTCTGACTGGGTCTCAACTGGTCTAGCATCAAGGTGTTTGGGGTGCAGGGGAGAGGGGTGCTGCCTTCCCCTTTGAGGTGCTGGAGCAGGAGAACCCACTTTGTCACATTTTCCATTTTCCAGAGGCCACCTGCATTAACTCAGCCTCTTTCTTCTAGCAGCAATGGCTGATAACATGTTTTTGTTGTTTTTGTTTTTTTTTTAATCTCATTACTCTGAGATTGACGCCTCTGCCTCCTTCTTCCTCAGTGAAAAAACCCAGCAGGGGAGCAGTGATGCAGGTTTGTCATCCCAGTGCTTGGACAGCTGAAACAAAAGGATCCGCTCAGCAGTGTCACAAGATTCTTAGCAACCTAGCAAGGCCCTGTTTCAAAATAAAAAATAAAGTAGGGTTATAAGCATGCGACACCACAACCCCAATAAATATATGTTTATATATATAATAAAGTAGCATAAGGGTACAGCTCAGAGGTAAAATGCCCCTGGGTTCATTCCCCAGTACCAGAAATAAAATAAAAGGGCTGCAGCATCTTTTGGAGGTTCAATCCGTAGAACCAAAAAAAGAAAGAAGAAGAAAAAAAAAAAAGAAAGAAAGAAAGTGCCGGGCGTGGTGGCGCACGCTTGTAATCCCTGCGCTTGTGGGGCTGAGACAGGAGTATTGCACAGGTTCGAAGCCAGCCTCAGCTACTTAGTGAGGCTCTCAGCAACTTAGTGAGACCCTGTTTCCAAATAAAATAGAAAATAAGTCTGGGAGTATAGCCCAGAGGTAGAAAGCCTCTGGGTTCCACCCCAAGTACCACCAAAAAAAAAAAAAAAAAAAAAGGAAGGAAGGATTGCTAATCATTTGACCTCAAACAAGGAGATGAGCCTGGATTACTGGATTATCCAGGGAGATCCAGTGTAATCATAAGGGACTGAATCCAGAGACATTTTACCTCCAAGCTATATCAACAGCTCTTTTTATTTTTGAAACAGAGTTTCACTAGATTGCTGAGTCTCACTACATTGCTGAGGCTGTCCTCAAACCTGAGATCCTATCTCAGCCTCTCAAGTACTGGGATTACAGGCATTTACTACCACATCCAGCTCAGCAAGGTTAACTCTATCTGCTTAATTAATTCCCATTTGACATGAAACCTAACATATCCTTGGCTCTGGGATTAGACCATGGGAGAGCACTTTTCTTTGGGAGGCCATTATTCTCACCATCATAGGACTCTCTTTAAAAATCTTAACGTCAGCCTGGCATGGTGACACACTTGGACAGCTGAAACAGGAAGATTGCAGGTCTGAAGCCAGCCTCAGCAATTTAGCGAGATTTTCAGCAATGTAGCAAGACCTTGTTTCAAAACAAAAAATAAAAAGGGTTGAAGGTATAGCTCGTTAGTAGAATGCCCCTGGGTTCAATTCCCAGTACCACAAAACAAAACAAAACTGGGTATAGTGATGCTCGTCAGTACTTGGGAGACTGAGATAGGAGGATCACAAGTTTGAGGACAGCCTCAGCAATATAACAAGACTCTAAGCAACCTAGCAAGACCCTATTTCAAAACAAAAAGGAGTAAGGGTGTCACTGGAAGAATGCCTCTGGGTTCATTCCCCAATAACACACACACACACACACACACACACACACACACACACACACACACATCGACACCCAGGTTGAACCTCATACCAATTAAATCAGAATGTCTGGAGAAAGCCAGCCTTCTGTCGTTGTTAACCATCCCCCAGGTGATGTTCGAATGTGCAGAAAAGTTTAGAAACCACTGAACTAGAAGAATACTAGTTTAGAAGAAATGATGAGTTCTTCTAAACAAAAACTCCTCTAAACAATCAGTTCTTCTAAAAACAACAGGCATTGAGAAGTATCCAAGCACCCTGTCCTCCCTGTCCAATTCTTTGCATTTGACCAGTGTGCAGCACCTATTATGTGCCAATACAGTGCCGAGCACTTACATCCATTTTATTTAACACTCTCAACACGAGGTAGGTTCTCTTATTACCGCAGTCACTCTTACCTGTTTGTGCTACAATGAGATGGAAAGGAAGGCAACGTGACAACAATGTTATTAGAAGTGAGTCTTAAAGCTTAGCTTTCTGATCAGTAGCCCCAGACTTTCCATAAGATTAAACAGCTTCCATAAATAAATGCTGGAAGAACAGATGGGGTTTTTTGTTTTTTTGTTTTTGTTTTTGGTGGTACTGGGGGTGGAACCCAGGGACTTTCTACCTCCGACCTACCCACCCCCCAGCCGTATTTCATACTTTATTTGGAAACAGGGTCTCACAAAGTAGCTGAGGCTGGCTTCAAACCTATGTGATCCTTCTGTCTCAGCCTCCCAAGCGCTGGGATTACATGCGTGTGCCGCCGCGCCCGGCTCAGAACAGATGTTTCTTGATTTGTTGTTTGTTTGTTTGTTTCCCAAAGCAGAGTTTTCTCTCCATTTTGTACTTCTGATTGTGCCCAACTTTAAGATTATCTTCATGAATTATAAGATGATGAAACACAAAAGGTATAAAATATAAAAACTCATGGAATTCTGAATCTGTTTCTCATTCTCTAGAAATTCTGCTTTCTTTCAACAGTGGAAACCTACAAGCCTCGATCCATTGGTGCCCTGAAGGATCTAGGTGTGGTTTATATCAGCTGTGGTTATGCGCATACTGCAGTGCTTACCCAGGTACTCCAAAATATGTTGCTATTCTTTAAAATCCCAGAGGAATATTAACAAGGGACTTGTGATAATTGTTACTGAAAACAAGGTATTGAGGCCATCCAGGCTATTACTAACTACTCTTAGACAGGGTGGCTTATAAACAAGAGATATTTATTTCTCACAGTTATGAATACTGAAAAGTCTAAAATGAAGATGCCACCAAGTTTATGTCAAATAAAGGTCAATTTTTGAGCTCACATTCGGTCAAATATATGCTGTACAGAAGCAAGGAATCTCCCCTTAATCCTCTTTCCTAAGGTGACTGATCTCACTTTTAACAATTCTGTCTTCGTGACCTTTCTACCAAAAGTCCCATCTCCTAATACTGTCATACTAGGAGTTAGGATTTTAGCATATAAATTTTAAGGAGACGTAAATGTTCAGACTACATAGCATAAAATGTATGTCAATAAGTAGACATATCTAGTCAGTGAGCAAATATCTCAAGAGAAGTGAATCAAATATAAATTGTGAGATTTTTAAGATCTCATAATAAAAGCTAATTTCAACTTTATTAAATATGTTCAGGTACTTACTAAACTAGATTAAAGTAAGAGCAAATTATCTTAGCAGTTATTCATATATGATATAGTTCTGCAGATATAAATAATTTTGAGCCAGGCGAGGTGGTGCATGCTTGTAATCCCCACGCTTGGGAGGCTGAGACAGGAAGATCACTCAGGTTCAAAGCCAGCCTCGGCTACTTAGTGAGACCCTGTTTCCAATAAAAGTATAAAATAGGTATGGGAGTATAGCCCGGAGGTAGAAAAGCCCCTGGGTTCCACCTCCAGTACCATAAAAATAAATAAATTAATAAATAATTTTGAAAGCTGCAAAGTAATTTTTATAGTTTTCGATAGCCCATTTCACAGACTGGAACATACTTCATTTAATTTCTTGCTCAGCACAATTATGACCCAGTTTCATGAATGTTTTCCTCTACTTTTTATTCTAATCATAATACACTTCAGTGGGATGGAGTTTTACCAGAGCCATAAGGAATAGACTTAAAAACTATTTGTATAATTGAATTGTTTTGGAAAACTGCATGATGCCCTAGATGATATTTATTTACTTATTCATGTATCTTACACATGTGCGTGCGCACACACATACACAAACCCATACCTGCACATATATTTTTTTCATCACTGGGAATCAAAACCAGGCTCTCTCACATGCTAGGCAAGTGCTCTAACACTGAGCTACATTTCCAGCTGACCAAATTATTTTTGTTGTTGTGTTTTCTTTCCTTTTTTTTTTTTTTTTGGTGGTACTGGGGGTAGAACTCAGGGGCTTTCTACCTCCAGGCTATACTCCCAGACCTATTTTATACTTTATTTGGAAACAGGGTCTCACTAAGTTGCTGAGTGCCTAACTAAGTAGCTGAGACTGGCTTTGAACCTGTGGGATCCTCCTCAGCCTCCCAAGCACGGGGATCAAGTGTGCCCCACCACGCCTGGCTTTTTTTTATTTTAAAAGCATGTTTTAAATTAGAAAACCCTTAACTCTTTGAAGCTAGAGGTTTTTTTTTTTGTTTGTTTTTTGTTTGTTTGTTTGTTTGTTTGTTTTGGTGGTACTGGGGTTCCTGGAAGCCCTTCTACCTCTGGGCTACACTCCCAGACCTATTTTTACATTTTTGTCTGGAAACAGGGTCTCCTAAGCCAGCAAGCGCAGCTGGCTTCCAACCTGTGCGATCCTCCTGTCTCTGCCTCCCAAGCACGGGGATTACAAGCGTGCGCCACCACACCCGGCTACTAGAGTTGTTTTTAATCATAAAATCATCTTTCAGAAAAAGAGCATTTTCAAGAAAATGTACAAATAAATAAAGTAACTCTACACATAAATGTCAGTGTTACTCTTTTTATTTTACTTATTTATTTATTTTGCAGTACTAAGAACCCAGGGCCATTCTACCTCCAAGCTATACCCTCAGCCCTATTTTTTATTCCTTATTTTGAAACAGGGTCTCACTGAGTTGCAAAGGGCTTCACTAAGTAGCTGTGGCTGTCCTTGAACCATGGTCCTCCTGTCTCAGCCTCCCAAATGCTGGGATTACAAGCATGTGCCACCATGCCTGGCTCTTTTTTCTTTCTTTCTTTTTTTTTTTTTTCATGGTCCTGGAGATTGAACCCAGGAGCATTCATATTTCAAGATACACCCCAGCCCAATATTTTTATTCCTTATTTTGAAACAGGGCCTCACTAAGTACCTGAGGCTAGCTGAAACCTGGATCCTCCTGTCTCAGCCTCCCAAGTACTAAGATTACAAGCGTGCACCACTAGGCCTGGCTTCAGTGTTACTCTTGAATCAGTTAGTTTGTCCATCCATTCATTCTGTCAGCACTTAATAGTCGCCCTGCCAGTCAGCTTTCCGCTGCTGTGACAAAATACCTGAGAAAGTCCATTTATTTTATTTTTATTTTTTAATTTTTTATTGGTACATTGTAGTCATACATCATATTGGGGTACAAGATGGTAGTGGTATACATGCACAAATCAGAAAGTCAATTTTAAAAGAAAAGGACTACTTTGGCTCATAGTTTTAGAGGTTTTGTTTCACGGCCACTCAGCTCCATTGTTTCTAGGTCTGTGATGAGGCAGAATATGGTGTTGGGGAACCTATGGTGGAGGAAAGCTGCTCAGCTGCTGTCAACAGGGCAGCAAAGGGAGACTAGCAAGAGCTGGGGCAGTCTCCAGTGACCTGTTTCCTCTAATTAGGCTCACCGCCCCTTACCAGAAAAAGTACTCAGGACCCCGTTGGATGGTTCCACCACCCCCTTAATTTTATTCAATGTCCCCCAAGGCTACTAGCATTGCTCTCTGCCCAACAGTATTGCAAGCTTTAGAAATCTATGCCCTAGAGTTTCCACCACCTTTCAATAGCTCATAAGGTCAGAGCCCACGCTATCTAATCACCTTCCGAGGCCCCACCTCTGAGCATTGCTGTATGGAGGAACCAACCCTTGAACACATGTGCTTGTGCAGGACAGTTTAGATCCAGACCAAGCCGGACGTGGTGGCACACGCTTGTAATCCCAGCATTTAGATGGCTGAGATAGGAGGATCGCAGGTTCGAAGCCAGCCTCAGATATTTAGTGAGGCCCTCTGCAACTTAGTGAGACCCTGTTTCCAAATAAAATATAAAATAGGTCTGGGAGTGTAGCCCAGAGGTAGAAGGACCCCCTGTACCACACACACACACACACACACACACACACACACACTCAGATCATAATAACTGCCTAGTCTTTTTTTTTTTTAATGGTACTGAGAATTGAACCCAGAGGCATTCTACCTCTAAGCTAAAGCTACACTCCCAGCTGTTTTTAGTTTTCTATTTTGAACCTAGAGGGTCTCTTTAGGTTGCTGAGAGGCTCACAACATTACTGAAGTTAGCCTGTATCAGCCTTGCCAAGTATTAGAATGACAGTGCATGTCACCACGCCCGGCTTGCCTAGTTTTCTTTTCTCTTCTAGTTTTACTGGGGTGTAATAAAAATTATATCAATGTATAGTATGCCATGTGATGTTTTGACTTATGTGTACACTGTGAAATGAGCACCCCAGTGACACCAATTAGCATACATATCATCTCAGGTAATGATCTTTTTTTATGTAGTGATAATCTTTAAGATCTACTCTCTTAACAATTTGCAAGTATTAACATTATTAACATAGTCAGCATGCCATAAAATACATCTCCCAACTGCTCTGTTTTTACGGAAATGCCAGTGATTTTGTGTTTAATGTGTAAATTCTACATTCAGTATAAAAATGTAATAAAGGAGGTGGGCATGGTGGCATATGCCTGCAATCCCACTACTTGGGAGACTGAGATAGGAGGATCGAAGGTTCAAGGCCATCCTTAGCAATTTAGCAAGGTCCTCCACAACTTAGTGACACCCTGTTTCAAAATAAAGAATAGAAAACAGGGCAGGGGTATAGCTTGGAGGTCGAATACCCCTGGTTTCCATCCTCAGACCTGCAAAAAATAAAAATAAAAATAAAAAATAAAAATAAAATGGAACTGGAGGTATAGCTTAAAAAAAAAAAATGCCCCTGGGATCAATCCCCAGTACCACACACACACACACACACACAAATAATAGTCCTCATAATGATAAAAATAACAATAATAAAAGTTTATATAAAGCTCTGTTATAAAAAGTTCTGTTTATATAAAGCTTATATTTCACATATTGGTTTCATGCAAAGTTTCTGGCGATACTTAACCTACAGGCATCTAGTTACTTTTATTAAACATGAAATTAATCTGCTCCTGTTTTAACAGAATGGGCAAGTGTTCACATTTGGAGACAACAGCTCTGGGCAACTGGGCCACAGCACCACAGCTGAGACGAGAGGCCCACAACTTGTGGAAAGAATCGATGGCTTAGTCTCACAAATAGATTGTGGAAGGTAATAGGCTATCTTTTAAAGCATAGGTATATGGAAAATGTTACACTTTAAACTTAGAAGCAACTAACATAGAATTTTAGCAAACCTTAAGACTCTAAAATATGCAATTGCGCTTTTTTATGAAAGTTTTTCTCTTGAGAATGTACTTCTTTCAAATATAGTTTAATGTTTTTTAGTTTTTTTTATCTTTATCCTAGTTGTTTATTTAATAAAAAATGATGCGATATCTACTTCTAATAGCCAACCTTACTGAAAGGAGGAGCTGAAAGGTGATAGGTCAGCTGATAACAAAAATAGTGGTGCCTGCCCACTGAGTTGATAAGATAAAATCAATCTCATGTATATAGAACATGATTTTTATTTGTATATGTGTTATGGGGACATTTTTGAATACTTTATTTGACCCATTTTATTTTAAGAAATGCTTGCATTTAAACCACAAGTGATAGAAACCATAGCAAAGGCCTATCAATAGCGTTCTGTCTTTGACGTTAGTAACAAGTCACTGCTCACTCACCATTTAGCCCCATCCTCTGGTGCCCTCTAACATGGACATTGTGATAAGGGAACTAGGGACTTAGTTAGCAAAGGTAAATCTGTTTAATTGTGTTAGTCGGGCGTGGTGGCCGACGCTTGTAATCCCAGCATTCCGGAGGCTGAAACCGTAGTTCACGAACAGCCTCAGCTACTACTTAGGCCCTCCACAACTTAGTGAGACGCTGTTTCAAAATAAAGAATAAAAATAGGGCAGGGTGTGTGGAGGTCAAATGCTGCTGGGTTCCATTTCCAGACCTGCAAAAAAAAAAAAAAAAAAAAAAAAAAGACGTTATCTTTTTCAAAAACAACAAGAGTTCCTGGGTCTTCATGATGGTGTATCTCTCCTGTAGTTACCACACCCTTGCATATGTCTACACAACTCGTCAGGTGGTATCTTTTGGTCGTGGACCAAGTTACACAAGAAGCTCAACCCATCCGGAGGCCCCAAGAGAGAACTTTGACATTAACTGCCTGATTTCTGCTGATGGTATGAGTGGACCCACTAATTCGTGATTTTGTGTTAAGCAATGCCACTGAAAGAGAAATATTATTTAGCTTCCTTTCAAAAAAGAGAAACTATGATTTCTTTAGTACTCTTAAATTTGTACATTTTCTTGGCTATGTAATGATTTCTGGAATAATTGGTAATCATTCCTAAAAATTAAGGTAATAGAAAAGAAAATCCGAACCTGGTTACTTAAGTATCAGAACAGTATACTTTGATATATTTAGTCAATTTTTTTTCTAAAGCACGTCAAATTGGGTGTATTATGTAAATGCCTGTAAAATTAATTTAAAAAATTTTTAAATATGGAATTTAACCAGACATGGTAGCACACACTTGTGAACCCAGTACTTGGAAGGCTGAGACAAGAGGATTGAAGGTTCAAGGCCAGCCTCAGCAATTTAGCGAGGCCCTCTCTGTTCAATCCCCAGTAGCACCATACACACAAAAAAATTAATCTTTTATGCTGTTTGTAGTTGAAATATAGAAGAATATTAATTGCCAATAAATGAGGAAATTTGGCATGGGTATACATCAGATTTATGTTTTACTGCCAACAACTCCAGGCACGGATTTCTGACTTTCTTTTAGACCTTGTGGATATTCAAGTCAAACATATTTTTGCTGGAACATATGCCAACTTCGTGACAACTCAGCAGGTATCTAGTACACTTTCTCTTTCTTTTAAAAATTATTTTTTCCTCTAGATTCAGAGCAGTATTTGAAACATTGTATTATTCAAATTTGTTACTAAAATAATAAGGTTCTCTGTTAGGATTTTTTTTTTTTTTTTGGAGGTAGAATCCCAAGGGGCATTCTACCTCCAACCTACACCCTAGCCCTATTTTTGTGTTTGTGTGTGTAGTATTAGGGGTGGAACCCAGTGGCTTTTCTGCCCTCGGACTATATTCCCAGACCTATTTTATATTTTATTCGGAAACAGGGTCTCACTAAGTTGCTGAAAACCTCACTCAGTAGCTGAGGCTGGCTTTGAACCTGTGCAATCCTCCTGTGTCAGCCTTCCAAGCACTGGGATTACAAGTGTGGGCCACCATGTCTGGCTCCTAGCCCTATTTATTTATTTATTTATTTATTTATTTATTTATTGGTGGTACTGGGGTACCTGGAAAACCTTCTAACCTTTGGGCTACACTCTCAGACCTATTTTTATACTTTTTTTTTTTTTTGAAACAGTGTCTCTTAAACCAGTGCGGCTGGCTTCGAACCTTTGTGATCCTCCTGTTTCCGCCTCCCAAGCATGGGGATTACAAGCGTGCACCACCACGCCTAGCTTTTATTATTTATTTTGAAACAGGGTCTCACTGAGTTGCAAAGAGCCTCACTAAGTAGCTGAGGCTGTCTGCAAGCCCAGATCCTCCTTTCTCAGCCTCAGATTACAAATGTGTAATCTCAGATTAAAAGCGTGCTGGGATTACAAGCATGTGCCACCACGCTCAGCTCTCTGTTAGGAAATTTTTGAAAAAATATTCTGTAATTCTCACTTCCTCATTTGTCAAAATTCCTAGAAAAGGTAACTCCCAAGTTCACATTTCTTGCCTTTGTACTTACTTAGACCAGTAATAATATTAATGATGAAAATAATAATAATGACTAATATTATTTGCAGTTATGTATCAGGAACCAATATCTTCTATGTATTTAATGTTTAATGCTCATATCAGCTCCATTTTACACAGAAAGAGCATTGGTCACCATGTTGGCACAAACCTGTGATCCCAGCACTGAGGAGGCTGAGAGAGGTGGATTGCAGGTTCGATGCCAGCCTCGGGAACTTAGCAAGGCCCTGTTTCCAAATAAAAAATAAAATAGGAATGGAGATGTACTTTAGATGTAGAATGTTTCTGGGTTTGACCCCCAGCACAAAGAAAGAAAGAAGAAAGGAAGGAAGGAAGGAAGGAGGGGGGAGGGGGGAGGGGGGAGGGGAAGGAAAGGAAAGGAAAGGAAAGAAGCTGTACATAGAAAGGCTCTGGGGTGAGCTATGTGTGGTAGCACATGCCTGTAATCCCAGTACTTGGGAGGCTGAACAGGAGGCAGGTTCAAAGCCAGCCTCAGCAATTTAGCAAGGCCCTCAGCAACTTGACCTTGTTTCAAAATAAAAAAAATAAAGTAGGGCTGGGGTGTAGCTCAGAGGTTGAATACCCCTGAAGCAGAAATGAGTTTGGTGTGTGGCAAAGAGAAGGCCTTAAGGCACACAGAAAGAAAGATGGAGAGTTGTATGGATGAAGCCATTCATGTGTTGCCATGCCAGTCTGAAATGTCCTGGGAGAGGAGATTAGAAGGCTCAGTCAGACATCCAAATCGAGAGCTCAGAGAGGATGTCAGGAGTGGAATATAAGCATGGACGTTACCAAACTGTGGATAGTACATAAAGCCAAGGGCCTAGGGGAAAGGTCATTGAGACTATACTTGGTAGTAATAGCCACCCAGAAAATCATCACCATCCCTCTCCAAAAGACAAGAGGAAACTGCAAAAAGCACCTGTGCAGAAAAGTGCCAGCTCCCACTCTGTGGGGTGAAGTGCCAGGATGCCATGAGACCAACCATGTCTTTAGCCACACAGATTGCAGTTTTGCATGCTGGCTGCTCCACTGTCTACTGCCAACATACAGAGGAAAAGCAAGGCTTACAGAAGGCTCCAGGAGGAGCAGCACCAAAGCACCCTGGGTTACCATGCGCTGGAAGCCACCCTAGTAAACACATTTTAGATTAAAAAAGGAAAGGGCTGGGCATTATGGCAGGTGTCTATAGTCCCAGCTACTCATGAGGCTGATGCAGGAGGATTACTTGAGCCCAGGAGTTTGAGATCAGTCTTGCAATACAGAGAGGGAGGAGAAAGAGGAGGAGGAGGAGGAGGAGGAGGAGGAGGAGGAGGAGGAGGAGGAGGATAGAACATGAGAATGAGAAGAAATTAAAAAATCAAACCTTGATAGACATCTCCATTAAAAATCAGGCAGCAGAGAAGGAACCAGAAAGGAGACTTGAGATCTTCTGGTCTGCGGTAGGGGAAAGCCAGGGGAGGACAGAACATCAAGCCAAGAAAAAAAAACGTTCTGGAAGGGGAAAGTGGTCTATAATAAAGTCAATCGTGGCTAGGAGATCAGGCAGGAGAAGTGCAGAGAATTTTTCTTTGCTTTGCCAGGATTGTGTGTTTCAGCAAAGAGAGGATGAAACCTAATCCGGGAGGGATAGACACGGACCAGGAAGGGGAAGCAGAAGGAAGGACTCTGGCAGCTCAAAGTTTTGATGTGAAGGGAGAGCCATGGGAGGGATAGACACGGACCAGGAAGGGGAAGCAGAAGGAAGGACTCTGGCAGCTCAAAGTTTTGATGTGAAGGGAGAGCCATGGGAGGGTTTCTTATGATACTCTGGAGTGAGGAACTGCAGAAGCAAGGTCACAGAACAGAGCAAGGAAGCAGGCTCCCGTGCAGAATTGAGGGCTTTGAGCATAAATATTTATTCCATTGTCGTAAGGAACAGTGCCAACGAGGGAGGACTGATGGGGAGAAGGTGCTTTGCTCCTGACTGATTACTTAATTATCTCAGTGATGAAGGAGGCAAAGCCCCCATCTGATGGGGAGAGAAGCCGGGTTTAGGAGGAGAACGAAGATGTGCAATAACAGTTTCAGTAAGCGGGAAAGCAGACACCCTTAGGCATGGCCAGACAATACCCAGTGCCCACTTGAAATTGGTGGTCATTGCCTCAGAGGGAAGTCAGTCAGTACAGCTGTGTAGCTGTCTCCAGCAGCAGCCGGCTGCTCAGAGTTGATTTCAGTATAATCCAGACTTGAATTTAACCTCAGATGGGATTTCTCCCACTAAGAACGAGAGGTAAGGTACAAAAAAAGTCATAGACATGATCAGAGCATTGAATCGTAGAATCTAAGCTGGGTGAGGAAGAGGCAGAAGATGGACAGTGAGCAAGCAATAAGGTCGGTGGGTAGGAGATCCCAGTGCATCAAAGGACGTTGGGCTGGAGGAGGGATCACTCTAAAATAAATATAAAAGATGGTGCATGATGGTCAGAGAGGAAAATGTTTCCAAAAGACATTCTAAAGATGGAATAATTGTCGATGATTATAAAGCCAAGTTTATGTCCTATATAGAGAGCTGTGATTTTCAGTGAGGGGTAATTTTGCAACCCAGGAATCCTTTGGCAATATCCAGAAACATTTCAGGTTGTCATGACTGGGGGCAGGGTAGGTGGGTTTAAGGGTAGATCCTACTGCCATATAATGGGTAGGAAGTAGGGTTGCTACTAAATACCCTACAACATGAAGGACAGGACAGCCTTTCACAACAAAGAATCATCTGACCTGTAGTACCAAGTATATCAGTTAGAAATCCTGACCCAGGGAATGGGAGCTGAGGAGGCAGAGCAGAGGAAAAGAGAGTAACTAAGATTAAGAATTGAGAAATTAAACTGAGCCTAATGGTACATGCCTGTAATCCCAGTATTTGGAAGGCTGAGACAGGAGACTCAGAGGTTTATAGCCAGCCTCAACAATTTAGCAAGGCTCTCAGCAACATAGTGAGACCTTTTTTCCCCAAAAATTAAAAACTAAAGAATAAAGCTGGATCCAGGCACATGCTTGTAATCCCAGTACTTGGAAGGCTGAGACAGGAAAATGTCAGGTTTGAGGCCAGCCTTAGCAAATTAGCAAGGCTTTCAGCCACTTAGAAGAAAAATAAAATAGAGGCAGAATGCCCTGGATTCCATCCTCAGTACTACCACCAAAAAAAAAAAAAAAAAAAAAAAAATGTCCTTTTTTGAGCATTAAACAAAAGTGGTGCAGAATTTCATCACTCATAACAACTTTAGTGGAGAGAGGTGTAACTTATAGTACAGCATTTATGCACACCAGACTCATCCAACAGGTAATTCAGATGCACAAGAAAGGTCAAGAGTTAGGATAAAAAAGCAAAAATCTGGGGGTGATGACAGGGAACAAGGAAAACAATTATTGAGTGTGTTCTATAATCCTAAGGCTTTGTACACCTTACACCATTTAATCTCAACAAAAGCCCAGAGAGGAAGGTATTGTCATTTCATTGTTTATTGTGGCAATATATATGTAGACAATAAAATTTAGCTGGGCGTGGTGGCGCACGCTTGTAATCCCTGCACTTGGGAGGCTGAGACAGGAGGATCGCACAGGTTTGAAGCCAGCCTCAGCTACTTAGTGAGGCTCTCAGCAACTTCGTGAGACCCTGTTTCCAAACAAAATATAAAATAGGTCTGGGAGTATAGCTCAGAAGTAGAAAGCCTCTGGGTTCCACCTCCAGTACCACCAAAATAAATAAATACATAAATAAATAAATAAATAAATAAATAAATAAAATTTACCATGTAAACCATTTTAAGTATACAATTCCATGGCATTAACTGCATCCACAATGTACAACTATCACTTGCCATCTCCAAAACCTCATCACCCCAAATGGAAACTCTGCCTTAAATAATAACTTCTCATTCCCCCACCCCTCAGCCCTGAGAAACCTCTACTTTCCATCCTTATAAATTTGCCTATTCTCGATACTTCATGCAAGTGGAATCAGACAATATCTGTTGTTTTCTATCTGTCTTATTTTACTTAGCATGGCTTCGAAGTTTATCTATTTTGTGGCTTATGTTACAATAGTATTATTTTTAAGGCTTAAAATGTCCTTTATGCTTTTATTCATTCATCTGTTGATGAACACTGGGTTATTTCCATCTTTTAACTATTATAAACAGTGCTGCAATGAAAATTGATTGACAAGTATCAGTTTCAATCTCGGTTTTCAATTCTTTTGTATTATCCCATTAAAAAAAAAAATTGGTGAAACGGGCTCAGACCCAGCATAGTGGTCCTGGCCTGGAAGTGGGGTAACCAGGCGTTGATGCCAAAACTCCACCCTCCAAGCGCCGCCCTGCTGACCATGCGTGCTGGTTGTTCTACTGTATTGCTTATTGCACAAGGTGTGTGTGTGTGAGTGTGTGTGATTATTCTTGTTTTTCCCTTCCTCAAAGGATACTAGTTCCACAAGTGGTTCCAAAAAAACTCTGCCAGAAATAAGCCGAATTAATCAGTCCTTGGTAGACAAATGGATAACACTGCAGAAAGGAAGCAGTGAATATGAAGAAGCAGAAAGGTGACTCTCTCTGATAAATTATAAACTACCTTTATCTGTGTCTAAAGTGCTGGTCGTTTTGTCCCCCATAGCAAAAAAAAAAGGGGGGGGGGCTTGGCTTTGTCATGAAGGTATTTATTTGCATTTTGACCATGATTCTTTTCCACCACCTCTTAGTTCAAACAGTCATTGATATACTCAGTTGTTTATCTTTTTTTTTTCAACAAAAATAAGAAATCTACTGAGAATGTACAATATCCCAAGCACTTTCAGAATTGAAGGAGATGCAGGAATGAATTTTAAAAATGCTTACAAGCTGAATGTGATGGCACACACCTGTCATCCCAGTACTCAGGAGGTTGAGACAGGAGGATTTTAGGTTCATAGCCAGCCTCAGCAACTCAGCGAGGTCCTCTGCAACTTAGTGAGACACTGTTAACAAATTAAAAATAAAATAGGGCTGGGGATGTAGCTCAGAGGTAGAATGCCTCTGGGTTCAATTCCCAGTACCATTAAAAAAAAAAAAAATCTAATAAAGTCTCCAGGAAATTTGACTGTTTTCATGTCTTCATTGTTTACTCTTTAGAGATCTAAGGTTTAGGTCTTCAGAATAATCAATTTTATTCAGATATACACAACTGGAGCAGATCAGTTATAAAGGGTTTTGATGACGATTAGTAATAATATGCCAAGATAATCAAAGTAAGATACCCAGAACTTGGTAGACTTTTAAGAGAATATTTTAATTACAATGATACCAGCTAGGTTCAGTGTTGTATGCTTGTGATCCTGGTACTTTGGGAGGCTAAGACAGAAGGATCACAGTTTTGAAGGCTTATCAACGTAGACCCTCAGAAGCTTAGTAAGATCCTATTTTAAAGCCAAAAATAGCCAGGTGCAGTGGCACATGCTTGTAATCTCAGTACTTGGGAGGCTAAAACAGAAGGACTGTGTAGGTTTGAAGCCAGCCTTGGCTCCTTAGTGAGGCTCTCAGCAACTTAGTGAGACCCTGTTTCCAAATAAAATATAAAATGGGTCTGGGACTGTAGCCCAGAGATAGAAGTCCCCTGGGTTCCATCCCCAGTACAAGAAAGAAAGAAAGAAAGAAAGAGAGAGAGAGAGAAAGAAAGAAAGAAAGAAAGAAAGAAAGAAAGAAAGAAAGAAGCAAGCTGGGGATATTGTTCAGAGGTAGAATGTCCCTGGATTTAATGTCCAGTACCCCCAATAATAATAATGTTTCCATGACATCAATTTTTTATTCAGGCATATTTTATGATATATTGTGACTTAACCCTTGTTATTACTTTTGCAGTGAAATTAGAATGATATTTTCATCTCCTGCTTGTCTGACTGCAAGCTTTTTGAAGAAAAGGTAACATTTCTTTGAGATTTATATTCATTTAAAGCACTGAAGAATATTTAAAATGAAATGTTTAGAGTCAGTTTAATGTGTGAAAATTATTATCAATGTACAGAGTTCACCATAGAGAAGTTCATAGGTTGTTGTAGAATTCTTCCATTTTCTAGAGCAAACTCCTAGACCACTGCAAGTTATCATTCCTAGTTAACATTATTTACTTCCCCTATACTGCTTTTCTCTATTATCCAATTAGAAGAAACAGTAATTTTTTAGTATCTTTTTATCTACAACTGATCAGCTAAATCTAATATTGCTTTAATACCTAGAAACCATGTCAGATCATTAAAGAAAGGAAAATCGATTCAATTTATTTTGCTTGTAACTTACTGCTATAGAGGAGAATAAAATTCCTCTCCTATTTGGTTTAACAGCCTGATTCCAATAATTTAAACAGTTACTTCAGTGCCCAATATTTGGACCTTCTATTACTGCCCCTTCCTTTGAGCTTGCATGTGGTCCTGGGTATCTAAGGAAACAGCTAGAAGAATACCAATATAAAGGGGTCTAGGCTGCCTCTGCCTCCCCTGGAGGGTGGCACCCTGCGGATCTGTTTGTAGCTGGTATAAGTCATTCTGACCAAATGTGGTCAGATCTTGCCCCTTTTTCACTTGGCTTCAGGTTGGCTCACTGGCTCAGAAGATATGACATATGTTGTATTCCTTCCTGGAAGCTAGGTGGTACTAACTGCCCCCTTGCAGTCCCCTTAGTACTTAACCCAGCCACATTCTAGAAGTCAGCTTGAGGGACCAGAAGTGTTGGGTCTCAATGGTGTCATCTGGGAAGAGACAAGCCCAGGAAAGCTAAACGTCATGGCTTCCCACTGACAGCTCATGAGGAGCTATCTCTCTAGACTATAAAAAACATCCCCAGCCAGGTGTGGTGGTGCACGCTTGTAATCCCAGCGCTTGGGAGGCTGAGACAGGAGGATTGCACAGGTTCAAAGCCATCCTCAACTACTTAGTGAGGCTCTCAGCAACTTAGTCAGACCCTGTTTCCAAATAAAACATAAAATCGGTCTGGGAGTATAGTCTGGAGGTAGAAAAGCCCCCCCGGGTTCCACCCCAGTACCACACACACACACGCACACACACACACACACACACACACACACACACACAGCATCCCCATTCATCCCTACTTGTCCCAGTCACAGGTAGAATCTGGACACTGTTCCTCTCTTCTTCCTAGGCCATCCTTCTCTCCCATCCGCTCCTCCTAGACTGGAAGGAAGGGACTCTCCCAGACAAAATATCCTCTTTCGTCTTCACTCTGGCCCTAGTTTCATGCTTACTGCACAGAGCAGAATCTTTTCTACATAAGACCTTCTATTACTGCCCCTTCCTTTGAGCTTGCATGTGGTCCTGGGTATCTAAGGAAACAGCTAGAAGAATACCAATATAAAGGGATCTAGGCTGCCTCTGCCTCCCCTGGAGGGTGGCACCCTGCTGATCTGTTTCAATATTCAATAGGAATATTGAAGAAAGCCAGGTGTAGTGGTACATGCCTATACTTGGGAAGCTGAGATGGGAGAATCAGAGATTCAAGGCCAGCCTCAGTGATTTAGCAAGACTGTCAGCAACATAGCAAGACTGTTTCAAAACAAACAAACAAACAAACAAAAAACATTTAAAGGAACTGAGGGTATAGCTCAGAAGTATAATTCCCCTGGGTTCAATTAAAAAAGACATTGAAACAATTAAGGATGTGCCAACTAAAATATGCCCAATTTTGGTATATTTATTATTTCAAACTGAAATTACCTAAGGGACTATAACTTCTGAAAAAGCCATTTGGCCTGTCTTTTCCTGCATGCAGCAAGCTATGATGACTTTTAAAGGAAAGATTTTCTTCTGTTCTGAGGTTAAAAATAATAGCCTTAATCACAAGAGGCTTGTAATCGAGCTACAATGAACTTAAATAAATAAATCAGAGTACTCCTTAACTTGCACTGTTCCCTCCCCACATGGATCTCTTTGTGACATGCCTAGACTTTACCACCCCTACCAAATATCCATTCATTTTGTCATTCCTTTGCAAATTTGCTTGTTTTGTCCAAAAAGAATAAAAGCATCAGGCTCTGGTCACTTTTTCACACTTCAGTCTCTTGTGAAAACCCCCATGTATATGCAAGCTGAATCAAGCTTGTGTGCTTCTCTCCTGTTAATCTGTTATAGGTTAATTTAGTTCCTGGATCCAGCCGAAGAGCCCACATATAGACTGGGTGGGAGTGAGATGGAGAGGATCTCTTCCTCCCTGTGGTGTTAACTTTCTAAAGCAGAAAAGTATCCATGCCAGCCTCCTGGAGGCGATGCATTCTTAAGATGCCAAAGGCTGCAAAGGAGAAAGTATTGTAAGGGAAAATTTACCTTTAGAACTTGCATAAATAGTCTATCTCATATATATATATATATATACACATATATAATATATATGTACATACATATCATATATGTATATAGGTATATAGCTCATATGTATACATATATAATGTAGCTCATACATATATATACAAGCTTGTATATATGTGTATATATACATGAGCTAGACTATGTATATATACATACACACATATATATATATATAAATAACACATATTATTAAAGTAACATATTTAATGGTATATAAATATATTTACAGGGATAGATTTTTTTGAGACAGCGTCTTGCTAAGTTGTCAAGGCTGGCCTCCAATTTATGATTCTCGTGCTTCCTGCCAAGTACCTGGAATTGTGGGCCTGTGCCGCCAAACCCCGCTCATATTACTATTCATCATTTAATCCAGCAACATAAAATGTGTCTTGATAATGCATTAAAAAAACAACAACCTGTTAGACTTGTCAAATGCTGCCTCCTCAAGTATCTCCAAAACATCTGGTAGATAAGACACTAGAGCTGGTTGGAGGCGTTTCCGTGGGAGCACAGGGGTGTGACGAGGGGTGGGGAGATATGCGGGGATCCAGGACAGTGGAAAGAGCAAGGCAAGGATTCTGAGGTAAGAGAGTCAAAGAATCTTAAGGTCCAAACTGTCTGTCTTTCAGTGAAGAGCTCATAGATCTTTCAGGAAGTTTCTCTGATGAGCAATCAAGCCACCCACTTGTGCAAGAGTCTCCTGAATAGTAAAGTCACTACGCTCTCAATAACCCACTGCTAATGAAAATAGTGGGATTGTGAAGTTATTTAAATAGAAATGGTGTGGGGGGTGGTAAGTAGCTTCAGTTCTCAGTGTACAAACTCATTGTGGGGTAGATGATTTCAGTTCTCAGTCACAACACATAAAAGCTTGCTTGGGCTGGAGGTATAGCTCAGTAGTAAAGTGCCTGCCCAGCATGCTTGAGGCCTTGGGTTCAATCCCCAGTATCACCAAAACAATAAGAATCTTGCTGATATTGCAGTCCAAATGTGATGTAACTGCAACAGAGAGAATGAACTGCTTTTCCTTTTAACCAGGTTTTTTGTTTGTTTCTTTGTTTGTTTGTTTTGTTTTTTTGGTGGTCCTGGGGATGGAACCCAGGGCTACACTCCTAGACCTATTTTATATTTTATTTGGAAACAGGGTCTCTTAAGCCAGAGGAGGCTGGCTCTGTACCTGCGCGATCCTCCTGTCTCAGCCTCCCAAGGGCGGGGATTATAAGCGTGCGCCACCACGCCCAGCTAACCAGGTTTTTTATTGTATCAAATAAGTTGATTATTTTGAAAGGAATTGAGCTTTGAATGTCTATATCTTATATGTTGCAGGCTAAAACAACAAATAATAATGTACAAGGTTTAGAAATATCCCTTAATGTCTGTTGACGCACTTTTTTACATTTCTTCTATTCAAAGTGGAACTGGAGAAATAGTTTCTATTGACGTGGACTTCCAATTGGCAAGAGATACCTTCAAGAAGTTAACAAAGAAGGATTGGATTTCTCTCATGGTAATAGCCAGTGCTCACTTGAGACATAAAATAACAGAATTTCGTAGAGAAACAAGTGTGATTGTGGTTTAGTTGTGTGGGCAGCTGGAGGGATGGCGCTCTGATTGGAGCTGGAATAAGAAGCTAGTCTCACTGGACTCTAGACATGGCATTAGGTGGTGCCATTTATTTCAAAAAAAAAAAAAAACCTTAGCCGGGTGTGTCAGCGCATGCTTATAATTCCAGCGCTTGGGAGGCTGAGACAGGAGGATTGCACAGGTTCAAAGCCAGCCTCAACTACTTAGTGAGGCTCTCAGCAACTTAGTGAGATCCTGTTTCCAAATAAAGTATAAAATAGGTCTGGGAGTATAGCCCAGAGGTAGAAAAGCCCCTGGGTTCCACCCCCAGTACCAAAAAAACCCAACCAAAAATAAATAAATAAATAACACCGTCTTTCTCCATCAGCTATACCTCAACTGCCTTCAGCATAAAGCAATCTTTAGGGCTGGGGAAGTAGCTCAGTGGTAGGGGGCTTGCCTCGCATGCGTAAGGCCCTGGTTTCCATCCCTAGCAAAGGAGAAAAGTTAAAAATAATCTTCACTCATGCCAGGCATGGTGGAACACACTTGTAATCCCAGCATTCGGGAGGCTGAGACTGGAGGATCGAGGTTCGCAAACAGCTTCAGCTACTCAGTGAGGCCCTTCGCAACTTAGTGAGACCCTGTTTCAAAATAAAGAATAAAAAATAGGGCTGGGGGTGTAGCTCAGAGGTCGAATGACCCTGGGTTCCATCTCCAGACCGGCAAAATAAAATAAAAGAATCTCCATTCCATTTGATGGGCATGAATAGGTTTCTCTGATTTGGAAGGTAGTTTTTAAGTCAGATAGAGCTGGGTATGTAACTTTTTCCTAACTGAGTGACTTAGTGACTTTCTTCCTATAACTTTTTTTTTTTTTGGCACTGAAGATTGAACTCATGGGCATTCTGTCTCTGAGCTACACTCTCACCCCTATTTTATTTTTTATTTGGAAAGAGAAATCGTACTAAGTTGTGGAGAGCCTTGCTAATTGCTTAGGCTGGCATTCAACCTGTGAACCTTCTGTCTCAGCCTCCCAAATACTAAGAGTACAAGTGTGCACCACTATGCTCAGCATAATATTTTTTATTTTGAAACAAGGTTTCACTAAGTTATTGAGGCTGGTCTTGAACTTCTGGTCTTCTGGCCTCAGATTCCGAGTACTGGAATTATAGCATACCTGCCCTCTGACTTCTTCAGCTGGCCTTGAACCTGTAATCCTATCTCAGCTTCCCAAGTACTAGGATTACTGATGTGTACCACCATCTAGCTCTAATATGTTTTTATATATGTTCTACTTTAAAAGCTTACTTCTGGATAAAATTAAATAATATAAACTGGGGCCAGGCATGGTGGCACACACTTGTAATCTCAGTAATTGGGATGCTGATACAGGAGGATCACAGGTTTGTGGCCAGCCTTAGCTACTAGTGAGACCCTCTGCAAGTTAGTGAGACCCTGTTTCAAAATAAAAGAATAAGCCGGGTGTGGTGGCACACTTGTAATCCCTGTGCTTGGGAAGCGGAGGCAGGAGGATCGCGCAGGTTCTAAGCCAGCAACGCTGGCTTAAGAGACCCTGTTTCCAAATAAAATATAAAATAGGTCTGGGAATGTAGCCTGGAGATGGAAGGGTTTCCAGGAATCCCAGGACCACCAGAAAACAAAACAAAACAAAAGAATAAAATAGATCTGGGAGTGTAGCTTGGAGGTAGAATGTCCCTAGGTTCAGTCCCCAGTCTCACACACACACACACACACACACACACACACACACACACACACACTACTTAAATAACTAATTAATTAAACACGTACAGCTAATTTTCTCTAAAATGTACCTATTGACAGAGAAAAAAAAACAGAAGAAGAAATAGATTTTGTGTGTGTGTGCACACACATGTGCGACAGTTTCTCTTTCTAGTAGAAGGAATCCTAGTGTGATCTATATATAACATTGCTTTTTTTTGAAACAGGGTCTCCCTGTGTTGTCCAGGCTAGTCTAAAATATGCAAACGTCCTCTGGGCATAGCAGCACACTCCTATAATCTCAATACGTGGGATTCTGAGACAGGAGGATTGCAGGTTTGAGGCCAGCCTTAGCTACTTAGCCAGACCCTCAGCAAACTTGCAAGACCCCGTTTTAAAGTAAAAAAAAAATAATAATCTAAGGGATAAATTATCTAGCTTGGATGTATAATGACCCTGGGTTTAACCCAGGGAACCACAAATAAATAAAAATAATAAGATGTTCACTCCTCTTAATCAGTGTCTAGAGTAGCAGGGACTCTAGGTGCATTACCACACCCGGCTTACAGTAATGTTTTTGGAGGGTTTTGTATTAGTTTTTTTTTGTTGTTTTTTTTTTTTTTTTGGTGGTACTGGGGTTCCTGGAAGCCCTTCTACCTCCGGGCTACACTCCCAGACCTATTTTTATATTTTTATTTGGAAACAGGGTCTCCTAAGCCAGCGTGCGTGGCTGACTTCGAACCTGCGCGATCCTTCTGTCTCTGCCTCCCAAGCGCGGGGATTACAGGCGTGTGCCACCACGCCCAGCTTGTATTAGTTTTGAATGCACAATTCACTTGGTAGATCCATGAGCATGATTTGATTTCACTTTATTTGCTCCAATCTCTGAAATACAACTCTCACAAGTACTACTGCAGGGGCATTTGGAATATAAAGAGTGATGTGGTTTAATCAGGGGATTTCAGAAAGACCTAATGGTTATTCCAGTTGGAACAGTGGAATGAAACCGCTGGTCCCGTAGCTTCTTTGCACAACACCCGGTGTCTCACATAACCTGGGCCCTTTCCTGATCTTGTTTTGCCACAGATAACCACAGGTCTCCAGGATAATCTACTGAGAGCTCTTCAATGCCGTTCTCCACACCCAGAAGCCTTGCTGGTGTTCCTGCTGCTCCCAGAATGTATTGTGATCTGCAAGCCTGAGAACCAGAGTAGTCTGGCAGTTTCATTTGCACAGGCTGTTTGTAAAATGGGTAACCATTCTTTAGGAATCCTGAGTAAGTTTTACATCACTTTATCTGGGCACTCAAAAGTCATAACCTAGGAAGTAGAAGCTGTAATGAATTTTGAATAGATTTCAGAATGCACACGTTTGAGCACAATGTATGTGAATTATTGTAAAGATTACTCTAAAGCTATTAGAACCATTACTACTACTACTACTACTACTACTACTACTATTACTACTAGTAGTGGTTCCCAGGATTGAACACAAAGACATTCTACCTCCAAGCTATATCCCTAGCCCTTTTTTACTTTATTTTTATTTTTTATTTTTTTGGCAGGTCTGGGGATGGAACCCAGGGGCATTTGACCTCTGAACTACACCCCCTGCCCTATTTTCTATTCTTTATTTTGAAACAGGGTCTCACTAAGTTGCAGAGGGACCTCACTAAGTTGTAGCTGAGGCCGTCCGTGAACCACGATCATCCGGTCTCAATCTCCTGAATGCTGGGTTTACAAGTGTGAGCCACCATACCAGGCCCTAGCCCTTTTTTAAAACAACAACAAGCTGGGCGTGGTGGCACATGCTTGTAATCCCCGCGTTTGGGAGGTGGAGACAGGAGGATCGTGCAGGTTCGTAGCCAGCCACGCTGGTTTAAGAGACCCTGTTTCAAAAATATAAAATAGGTCTGGGAGTGTAGCCTGGAAGTAGAAGGGCTTCCAGGACCCCCAGTACCACCAAAAAAAAAAAAAAAAAAATGGTTTGAAATAAGGTCTCACTAAGTTGCTGAAGGTCTTGCTAAGTTGCTAAGGCTAGGTTTGAACCTGCTATCCTCCTTTCTCAGCTGCCTAAATCCTGGGATTACAGGAGTACACCACCACCACACCCAGTGAACCATTACACTTATCATACAAAGCAACTATAGTCCTTAGACTTGGACATGATTTTTTTTTCATGGGGAGGAGGGTTCTGGGAACTGAATCCAGGGGTATTCTAACTCTGAGCTATACCCCCAGCCTTTTTTATCTTTTTGTTTTGAACACAAACAGGGTCCCACTAGGTTGCCGGGAGTCTCACTATATTGCTAAAGGCTGACCTGAACCTGTAATCTCCGGTCTCAGCCTCCCAAGTATTGGGATTATAGGTGTTACAGCTTGAGAATATGTTATGGTTTGGGGAAACTGTCCCTGAGGACCCCTGTTAGGGTTCCGGACACAATTTCCCTCAAAACACACAAAAAACAAAAACAGAAAAACTGCAGGTTCTTGTCCTGAGCTAAGGATAAATACACATTATCCCAGACTCTTGCTGAATATTTAAAGAAGTTTATTAAAAAGATAGAAATACAGAAGACAGTTACAGCCTCATGTTACTAACATGAGGGGGGAGGAGGGTTCGAGCTAATTCACCAAAGATAAAACACATGGACCAGACTTTTTATACACATGACCTCCATCTTGTTCACGTAATTCTGACGTAGTAAATGTCATTGTAAGGTACCTCCCTTACCCTGTAAGTCATCTCCCCTTACTTTCCTGCCAAGGTGTACTTTCCTGCCTAGGTCTCTTTTCAGGAAGGTCATGGTCTAAGGTCGACCCCCTCCTCCCATCCTAGCTAGATTATCCAATTATTATGTAAACCTGTCTTTAGAATGAGGATGAGGAAGTCCTACTTCCCCTCTCCTAATTCCCCTTGCTAATTACCTTTAGCTAGGTTAATTTACATTGGAATAGTTGCCTGCTTTCTTTGGCAGAAACTAAGTCCTTTCACCAATTTTTGAAATATAATAATCAGAGCTTTCTCAAATCTTCCTGGCCATTCCCAATACTGGTACAATAGGTATGTGCCACCACACCTGGCTTTGAGATCAGAGTTTGAGAACAGCTGAGCATCTAATCAAGATGAATCCACACTTTTTTTTTTTTTTTTTTTGGTGGTACTGGGGATGGAATCCAGGTGCCTTCTACCTCCAGGCTACACTCCCAGACCTATTTTATATTTTTTTTATTTGGAAACAAGGTCTCTTACGCCAGCAGAGGCTGGCTTCGAACCAGCGCGATCCTCCTGTCTCAACCTCCCGAGTGCAGGGATTACAAGCGTGTGCCACCGCGCCTGGCGATCCACATTTTAAAACTCTTTATTCATGTTCTAAAACCTCAGACATTCTGACCAGAGGTTATGAAAATAAAATGTTAAGTTTTGTTATTTTTGCTTATTTTGTGTAATTTTATGGAATTTCTTAGCATTTCAAGCTAATATTGAAAGTCTACAGCTTAAAAGGTACAAAGGATATGTACAGTGAAACCCACCCAATGTCCCTCCTAGAAGGTGGTTAGTTTCTGTAGTTTTTTTTTCTTGGTGTGAGTGTGTGTGTGTTACTAGGGATTGAACTCAGGAGTATTCTACCTCTGAGCTACATCCCCAGCCCTATTTTATTTTTTAGTCTGAAACAGGATCTCACTAAGTCGCAGAGGCTGGCCACAAACCTGCAGTCTTAGCCTGGCATGGTGGCTCACTTGTAAACCCAGCGCTTGAGAGGCTGAGAAAGGAGGATCGCACAGATTCAAAGCTAGCCGCAGCTACCTAGGCTCTCTGCACCTTCGTGAGACCCTTATTTCCAAATAAATTATAAGATAAGGCTGGGGGTGTAGCGCAGAGGTAGAAAGCCCCTGGGTTCCACCCTCCAGTACCACACACACACACACACACACACACACACACACACACACACACAAAAAGACCCTGCAATCTTTTTCTGTCTCAGCCTCCCAAGTACTGAGATTATAGATCTGCACCACTGTACCTGGCTTGGTTAGTTTCTTGCATAATCTTCAAAAGATATTTCATGTGTAGAAACACATATAAAAATATTCTTTCTGATACGGTTCGAGGGAGTATGGTTGTGGGGATACTGTTCCCCGGGAACCCCTGCAAGGGTCCTGGGCACACTTTCCCCCAACCCATAACAAAACCCCCAAAACAACCAAAAACAGAAAATTACCGCGGGTTCTTGTCCTAAGCTAAGAATAAATATGCATAGCTTGGACAGTTGCTGAAGATTTAAAGAAGTTTATTAGAAAGATAGAAATACAGAAAATAGAAATACAGCCCCATGCCAAACTGGCATGGGGGGTGACTTGAAATGAATACACCAAAGGGATTACATGTGGAACGGACTTTTATACCCATGACCTCCATCTTGTTTACGTAATTCTGACGTATGTCCTGGTAAGGAACCTCCCCTTACCCTGTAAGGTACCTCCCCCAACAAGGTGTGGCAAGGAGGCTCCTTCCATGAAGGTTGAAGCCTCCTACCATCTTAGCTGGCTTATCCAATCATGTAGATCTGTCTTTAGAGAAAGGCCTAGTTTGCCTCTCTTAAGATCCGTCTTTAGATAGAGTAAGCCCTAGCTCTCCTCTATTGACTGGTTAATTACTTTGAGCTAGGTTAATTTACATTGGAATAGTTGCCTGCTTTTAGGCAGAAACCAAGCCCTTTCTTTACCCAAGTCTGCCCCATTTTGACACACCTATTTTGAAATATGTCAATTATTTTCTTTTGAAATATATTAATAATCATAGCTTTCTCAAATTTTCCTAGGCCGTTCCCAATACTGGTACACTTTCTCTGTTGTTTCTTTCTTTTCTTTTCTTTTTTTTTTTTTTAGCGGTACTGAGGATGGAACCCAGGGGTATTCTACCTCTGAGCTACACCCCCAGCCCTATTTTTTATTCTTTATTTTGAAACAGGGTCTCACTGAGTTGTGAACGGCCTCACTAAGTAGTAGCTAAGGCTGTCCACAAACCATGATCCTTCTGTCTCAGGCTTCCAAATGCTGGGATTGAAGTGTGTGTCACCATGCCCAGTTTCTCTGTTCTTTGTTTGTTTGTTTGTTTGTTTGTTTTTTGAGCCTGGGGATGGAACCCAGAGTCATTCAACCTCCAAGCTACACCCCCTGCCCTATTTTTTATTCTTTATTTTGAAACAGGGTCTCACTGAGTTGCATAGAGCCTCACTAAGTAGCTGAGGCTGTCCACAAACCGAGATCCTCCTGTCTCAGCCTCCCAGATGCTGGAATTACAAGTGTGCGCCACCATGTCTGGCTCATTTCTTTGTAATATATAAATTTACACATGCAGGAAAATTTTCAGGAAGCAAAATTAGAGGATCAAATTGTATGTACAATTTTTTTTTTCCCAGAGATTTTGCTAAGTGACCCTGCATAGAGGTCAGGGCCACTATGTCACCCAACTTTATAAATGACACCATTTCCATTGCTGTCTATGTAAACTGCCACCCTACAGTTGGGTCACAGGCAACCCTGACAAAGGATGTTCCAGTTTCAACTTTATCAGCAAGTACCAGCCCCATACTGGTCAACGGTGTCATCAAGCTTTGGTCTTTGCCATTCTGAATAAAGAAAAAAAACTCAATTTAAATTTGAAATTTTTAAGCCAGGCGTGGTGGCGCACGCTTGTAATCCCGGTCCTTGGGAGGCAGAGACAGGAGGATCACGCAATTTCGAAGACAGCCATGTTGGCTTAAGAGAACCTGTTTCCAAATAAAAAAGTATAAAAATAGTTCTGGGAGTGTAGCCCGGAGGTAGAAGGGTTTGCAGGAACCTCAGAACCACCAAAAAAAAAAAAAAAAAATTGAAATTTTAAATTATGAATCAGGCTGCATGCTGGTTTTCTTCTCTCAAATCCATTTTTATTTCATATTCTAGGAACTATTGGTTTTTCCTTCCCCCCTTTTCTATTGGTTATTAGTAGTTTTCTTTTATCTTAGAAGCTTCTTAACTATAAAGCAGTTAATCCTTTATCAGTAATATAAATTGAAAGTATTTTTCTCTAGGCTATTTAACTTTTTATGGTGTGTGTGTGTGTGTGTGTGTGTGTGTGTGTGTGTGTGTCCGGGGGCATTCTACCTTTGTGCAACACCTCCCACCCTTTTGTTATTTTTTTGTTTTGAAATAGGGTCTCACTGTGTTGCTGGGATTCTTGCAACATTGCTGAGACTGTTCTGGAACCTGAGATCCTCCTGTTTCAGCTTCCTAAGTACTAGGATTACAGGCATGTTTTACCATGCCAAGCTATTGTGGTAATTTTATTATGCAAATTGTTTTTTTAAATGTTTGTGCAGAGCTGGGTGTGGTGAACATATAGCTAAAGATAAATAATAGACATATAGATATAATACATATATAATACAGTTTGCTATATTAATATTTTTTCATAATGTCTAGGTTTGGGGGTCATACTTCAAAAAGCCTGTCCTCGCTCTAAAATTTTTAAAACTCCATTGCTCCTACTATAATTTTATTTTCTAGACATATCTTTATTTTAAATTGACACATATTAATTGTACATATTTTTAGGATATAGTATGACATTTCGTTGCATATATACAATCTGTAATATCAGATCAGAGTAACAGACATACTTATCACCTTAGATATTTAGCATTTTTTTGTGTTTGGGATATCCAATTCCTCTCTACTAGCTATTTTGAGCCATTTCAATTAATTATTGTCAACCATAGTAATCCTAGAGCATCAGAAGTTGTTCTTCATCTCCAGCTGTACCCCTGTACCAGCTAACCCTCTCTCCCTCCCTCCTTACCCTCAATTCCCAGGCTCTGGAAACCACTATTCTCTCCCCTTCTGTAAAACGATCAACCTTCTAGCTTCCATATACAAGTAAGAACATGGTAAGCCAGCCGTGGTGGCACACCTTTGTAATCCCCACGCTTGGGAGGCGGAGACAGGAGGAGCACGCAGGTTCAAAGCCAGCCGCGCTGGCTTAAGAGACCCTGTTTCCAAATTAAAAAGGTATAAGAAAATAGGTCTGGTATAAGAAAATTTTTAAAAATTATAAGAAAATTTAAAAAAATTAAAATAGGTCTGGGAGTGTAGCCTGGAGGTAGAAGGGCTTCCAGGAACCCCAGTACTACAAAAAAAAAAAAAAAAAAAAAAGAACATGGTGATTTTATCTTCCTTTTCCTGCTAGTTCCATCATCTTACTGCAAATGAAGAATTTTGTTCTTTCCTATAATTTTTATTTCATTTTTACAAATTTAAATTTTTAAGCCATATGGAGTTTATCTTAGTTAAATTTTATTTTCAAATTTTATTTATTTATTTATTTATTTAGTTAGTTAGTTAGTTGCAGTACTGGGAATTGAACCCAGGGCATTCTCTCTCTGAGCTATACTCCCATCCCTATTTTTGTATACTTTATTTATTTATTTATTTATTTATTTATTTATTTATTTATTTTGTGGTACTAAGGGTGGAACCCAGAGGGTTTTCTACCTCTGGGCTATACTCCCAGACCTGTTTTATACTTTATTTGGAAACAGGGTCTCACTAAGTTGCTGGGAGCCTCACTGAGTGGCTGAGGCTGGCTTTGAACCTGTGTGATCCTCCTGTCTCAGCCTTCCAAGTGCTGGGATTAAAAGCATGCACCATCACATCTCGCATGTATACTTTATTTTGAAATAGGGTCTCACTAAGTTGCAGAGGGCGTGGCTAAGTAGCTGAGGCTGCCTGCAAACCTGCGATCCTCCTGTCTTAGCCTCCCAAGTACTGGGATTACAAGTGTGCACGACCGTACCTGACGAAATTTTTTTCTAGATCAGTTTCTAATTCTCACTAACATTCAGTGCTACCTTTATAAAAAACTAAAGTCTCATGTGGATTTAATTCCTGTTATGGAATTTCTACTCTGATATATTAATCTGTACCTGCATCTGGATAACACTGTTTTAATTATGTTGGCTTGGTAATTTATTTTAATATTTGATAGGGTTATTTTATGAGAATTGTCCTTTAAAGTTAACAAGATCCAAGCTAGGCATGGTGGTGCATGCCTGTAATTCCAATACTTGGGAGGCTGATAGAGAAGAATTGCAGGTTCCTGGACAGCCTCAGCAACTTAGTGAGACCCTGTTTCAAAATAATGGGTAAAACAAGCCGGGTGTGTTGGCGCATGCTTGTAATCCCAGCATTTGGGAGGCTGAGACCAGAGGATCGCGGTTCGCAGACAGCCTCAGCGACTTAGTGAGGCCCTCTGCAACTCAGTGAGACCCTGTTTCAAAATAAAGAATACAAAATTGGGTAGGGGGTGTAGCTTGGAGGTCAAATACCTCTGAGTTCCATCCCCAAACCCGCAAATAATAATAATAATAATAATAATAATAATAATAGTAATTAATAATAAGTAAAAGATAAGGCTGGGGACACAGCTCAGAGATAGAACACCACTAAGTTCAATCCTCAGTACCACACACACACACAAAGTCAAGGTACCAAGATCCAGGTTGCAGTCTCAGTAAAATACCATTTTTTAAATTTTTTAATTTTTTAAATTTATATATCCATCTGTAATAGCTGTTCATATATGCCTAAACATAAATAATACAATATCATTTTTTAAAGGCTAGAAGTATTTTTGGTTATTATTGTGTGCATTCACTTATTGTGTTTTCAGACTTTTAGATACCCTATAAAACTGTCCTTTAAAAAATCAATCAAGCCCCCAGGTGTGGTGGTGCACACTTGTAATTCCAGAGCTTGGGAGGCTGAGACAGGAGGATCGCACAGGTTCAAAGCCAGCCTCAGCTACTGAGTGAGGCTCTCAGTAACTTAGTGAGACCCTGTTTCCAAACAAAGTATAAAATAGGTCTGAGAGTATAGCCTGGTGGTAGAAAAGCCCCTGGGTTCCACCCCAAGTATCACACACACACAAAAAGCAAGCAGGCATAAATATAAAACATCAACAAATTTCTTTAAATCCTAAAGCTGAGATTTTAGTTCTAATGATACTTAATCAGGGAAAAAGGCTTTTCTACACATCTGTGTGTAATAAATCTAGGATGATAATTGTCTAGGATGTTATTTTATGGGTTATGCCGCTAGAAATGAAAAATATTATCTGTCTTTTATATTAAAGAACCCAGTAGAAAATGAGGGATTTGGGGGTGAAGGGGAGCACCATACTCATCATGGTTGATTTTACATCCCTCAGAAAAGTGGTGGGCATCTTTGGAAGCATCTTCTCTGAACACACTGGTCCAGATGCTTAAAACAACCATTATCACTAAAATGCATTGTCTTCCTACAATCAATGAGCTTGCCTCTACTTTCAGTGCTCTTCTGGAAACAATGGAAAAAGTGTATGAGGTAAGAATCTGTCTAAAGGAATGTACACACCAATGTATTAAATCACGATCCTTTAGACCTCAGCTGGTTGGAGTTGTAAGAAGTCAAGTAAGAATTCTGAGGAATCAGCTCAGCGTGGTGGTGTACGTCTGGTGAGGCCAGCCTCAACAACTTAGACTGTTTCAAAATAAAAAATAAAATAGGGCTGGGGGTGTATCTTAGAGATAGAATGCCCCTGGATTCCCTTCCCAGTACCACAAAAGAAAAAAAAAAAAAAGCATCATAGAATCATGAGCAGTCTAATAGGGTTTTTGTTTGATT
This sequence comes from Muscardinus avellanarius, assembly GCF_963383645.1. NCBI lineage: Eukaryota > Metazoa > Chordata > Mammalia > Rodentia > Gliridae > Muscardinus > Muscardinus avellanarius. The sequence goes on along the minus strand of NC_137791.1, from coordinate 63,739,221 downwards.
GATACTCGGAATTAAGCCCAGGGGTACTCTACCTCCGAGCTACAGCCCTAGCCCTTTTTTCTTTTGTCTTTGAAACAGGGTCTCCCTAAGTTTCTGAGGTTGGCCTTAAACGTGCAATCCTCTTATATCAGCCTCCCGAGTACTGGGATTACAGGTGTGCACTACCACACCCTGCTCAAAATTATTTTGGAGAGTACATATGAGGGTTTGAACCCAGGGGCATTCTACAGCTGAGATACACCCTAACCCCTTTTATTTTTTATTTTATTTTATTTTAATTTTTGGTGGTACTGGGGGTGGAACCCAGGGGCTTTCTACCTCCAGGCTATACTCCCAGACCTATTTTATACTTTATTTGGAAACAGGGTCTCACTAAGTTGCTGAGAGCCTCACTAAGCAGCTGAGGCTGGCTTCAGACCTGTGCAATCCTCCTGTCTCAGCCTCCCAGGTGCTGGAATTACAAGTGTGCACCACCACGCCCAGCTCTTATTTTTTATTTTGAAATAGGGTCTAAATTGCTGAGAGTCTTCTTAATTTTCTGAAGCTGGCTTTAAACCTGTGATCCTCCTTTCTCAGCCTCTCAAGTACTGGTATTACAGTTGTGTGCCACCACACCCAGCTTTTTTCAAACATTTCTCATCCAGAGTTGGCTGAATCCACAAATGCGAAACCCATGGATACAAAGGACCAACTATACTTTATTAAAGGGAAATGTTCAGCATAAAATAATTGAAGATTAGCCAGGCGTGGTGGCACGCACTTGCAATCCCAACATTCGGTAGGTGGAGACTGGAGGATCGTGGTTTGCAGACAGCCTCAGCTACTTAGCGAGGCCCTTCACAACTCAGTGAGACCCAGTTTCAAAAAAATAAAATACTAAGCCAGGCGTAGTGGTGCATGCTTGTAGTCCCCCACTTGGGAGGTGGAGATAGGAGGATCGCGCAGGTTCGAAGCCAGCATTGTTGCCTTAAGAGACCCGGTTTCCAATTTTTTATTTTTATTTTTTTTTTTTTTTGGTGGTGGTACTGGGGGTGGAACCCAGAGGCTTTCTACTTCCGGGCTATACTCCCAGACCCATTTTTAAAATATTTTATTTGGAGACAGGGTCTCACTAAGTTGCTGAGAGCCTCACTAATTAGCTGAGGCTGGCTTCGAACCTGTGCGATCCTCCTGTCTCAGCCTCCCAAGTGCGGGGATTACAAGCTGCACCACCATGCCCAGCTTCCGGTTTCCAAATTTAAAAAAATATAAAAAATAGGTGTGGGAATGTAGCCCGGAGGTAGAAGGGTTTCCAGGAACCCCACTACCACCAATAATAATAATAATAATAATAATAATAATTAATAATAATAATAATAATAATAATAAATAAAATTCTGAAAAATGGGGCTGGGAGTGTAGCTTGGAGGTAGAATGCCCCTGGGTTCCATCCCCAGTACCAAAAAAAAAAAAAAGGAGATTTAAAAGGTGAGAAACTTCATGGGAAATTAAGATATTTCATAATGGACTTTTTCTTTAAGGAAAAGGACACTGGCCAGGTGTGGTGGCACATACCTGTACTTGGGATGCTGAGACAGGAGGATCACAGGTTCAAGCTTCAGCAATTTAGTGAAACCCTGTTTCCAAAAAAAAAAAAAAAAAAAAAAAAAAAAAAAGAAAAAAAAAGGTCTCTTCATATAGCCCGGAGGTAGAATGCCATAACAAACAAACAAAAGAGACACTGAGGATATTGATACATGAAACAATACAGGTGAATCTCATCAACATAGTAAAGAGAAAAAAAAATTATATGTGCTGGGAGTTGTGGCACATAACTGTAATCTCAATACTTGGGAAGCTGAGACAGGAAGATTTCAGTTTTGAGGCCAGCCACAGGAACTTAGCCAGATTCTCAGCAATTTAGGAAGACCCTGTTTCGAAATAAAAAATTAAAAGGGCTAGGGGTATAGCTTAGAGGTAGAATGCCCCTGGGTTGAAACCCTATACCAATAAAAAGAGCTAGGAGTTTATCTCTTTGGTAGAACACCCTGGGTTCAACCCCCAGTAGCACACACACGCACACATACACACAAACACACACACACACACACACACAAACACACAATTTACACAAAAGACTACATGTTCTGTGATTTCTTTCACTTGAATTTTGAAAACAGGCAAGGCTAATCTGTAATGGTAGAAATTACCTCTTGGTAGGGAAGGCAATTGACTTGGAAGGAGCAAGGAGACTGCTGGAAATGTTCCAAATCTTCATATAGGCAATATATTTTCCAAGAGTATGTGTGTGTAAAAACTTATCAAGCTGTCTATGTAAGGTTTATGTGTTCATTGTGGCAAAGCACCTAAAAAAACTTAAAAGAAAGGTTACTTTGGGCTATGGTTTCAGAGGTCTCAGCTATGGTTGGCTGTACATCTGAGGATGGCCAAGAAGAGAAGGTGAGGATCCCAGGAACAAGATCTCTGGGTATACCTCAGTAACCTATTTCCTGCCATGAGGCTCTATATCCTACAATTTATATCACCTCTCAGTAGTCCATTCAATTATAAATCAATCAATGCATTCATCCATTGATGAGAATGGATTTGTCATGATCCAATCAATTTCCCAAAGCCCCACCTCTGAAGAGTGCTGTACTGAGGACCAAGCCTTCAGAAACACACAAGCCTTTGAGGACATTCCAGATCCAAACTCCCACAGTATATTAGATTTTATTCATTAGTTAATTGAAAAAGTGCTATTTTGCCAAAAGTACTTAGAACTTTATGGTAAATTTATTCTCAAGATCTTTAAATATTTTCCAGTTACCTAAGCCCTAGGAATTAGTTTACCAATCCCACTCACAACACCTTATATCTTTGACATTATTTCTTCATGACAATTAGAGAATTCATAGGTAAGAAAATGGAAATTTTATAGAATTCTGCTTCATCATTGACAAATGTATTTGGTATGTTTAGGTATATCTATATATCTTAGATTAAGTCATTTATTAATAGAAAATAAATTTTCAAGCTAGATGTAGTGGCACACATCTGTAATCCCAGTTCTTGAAAGGCTGATACAGGAGGATCACAGTTTCGAAGCCAGCCTCAGCAACCTAAGAAGATTCTCAGCAACCTAGAGAGAATAAAAAATCAAAATAAAAAATCAAAAGGGTTAGGGTGTGACTCTGAGGTAGAATGACCCTGGGTCCAATCCCCAGTACTACAAGAAAAGAAGAGAAAGAAATTAAATAAAACTCCAGGTCATATTCTCTTTAAGGAAAACAAGACTAACCATCATTTACCAGAAAGTGCTTTCTTCATAAATGAACTCTCTGACATCTTTGACTTTAATGGAGAAATAACACGAATATACCTTCGAGATAACAACAAGGTAAGAAGAACATGTTTACTTATGAAAATATTCCTACTTAAAGCAGAATGTCTTAGCTATTTAGATATTCTTTTGATGAGTCAGATTTGAAAGCTTCCTCATTATAATGTTGAATTTTCTAAATTGGATGACTATTGAAAACTTAAATATCTTTTGCAAAACAAATGTGTTTTCTTGGGAAATTGTTCGAATCCTTCACACTAATTCCAAAAATTAGAGTGGGAAATAATTTGAGGCAACAGGTAAAGAAATGAATTTTCTTTCTTTTATTTTAATTATCCAAACCATGATCTCTATTTTTTAGATACCTGAAGATTTACCCCGTACTGTTTTCTTCAGTGACTTTCCATTTGTCTTTAATTTGCCATCTAAAATTAAATTATTGCATGCTGATTCACAGATGAGAGGGGTGGTATGTATCTCACCCGTCTGTTTTTGTTGCGTTAACAAAATAGAAGGCGCTGGGTCTTTTATAAAGAAAAGGGGTTTAATTTGCTTATAGTTCTAGAGGTCCAAGAGCTTGACACTAGCATCCTGGTGAGGTTTTTCGACCCATTTATCGCATTAGAACATGGTAAAGAAGCACAAAGGGAACTGACCATACACTGAAGGGGTCCATGTGCTGGGTATCCTAACTTTATAACAACCTGTTCTTGTTAGATCTAAATCAATCTGTCAGAGCAGTATTAATTCTTTATGAGGGTGGTGGCCCTATCACCTGATTATCCTCCATAGTCCCCACACATCTTAAAGGTTTCACCACTTCTCCATATCACGCTGGGACAAGCTTTGCTGGAGCCTATGGGGACATTCTCAACATATCCAGACTTACTTCTTTGTTATGTAAATGTTAAAACATGTAAGCCGGGTGTGGTGGCTCAAGTTTGTAATCCCTGCTCTTGGGAGGATAAAGCAGGAGGATCGGAGGAACAGGGTCAAAGCCAGCCTCAGCTACTTAGTGAGGCTCTCAGCAACTTAGTGAGACCCTGTTTCCAAATTAAATACAAAAAATAGGTCTGGGAGTATACCCCGGAGGTAGAAAGCCTCTGGGTTCCACTCCCAGTACCACCACCAAAAAAAAAAAAAAAAAAAAATGTATTAAGTAGAAATAAGGGCCAAGCATAATGACACATGCCTGTAAACTTGGGAAGCTAAGACAAGAGGATCTCAGATTAGATGCCAGCCTCAGCAATTTAGTGAGACTCTCAGCAACCTAGTGAGAGAGACCCTATTTCAAAACAAAAGATAAGCCTGGAGTGGTGGCACATGCTTGTAATCCCAGCACTTGGGAGGCTGAGACAGGAGGTTCGAAGCCAGCCTCAGCTATTTAGTGAGGCTCTCAGCAACTTAGTGAGACCCTGTTTTCAAATAAAGTATAAAATAGGTCTGGGAGTGTAGCCCAGAGGTAGAAAGCCCCTGGGTTCCATCCAAGTACCACAAAATAAAATAAAATAAAATTAAAAGGTCTAGGTATAACTTGGAGGTAGAAGGCCCCTGGGTTCAATTCCTAGGTTTACAAAAATAAAATAAATAGGCAAATAGGTAGATAAGTAGATGGATAGATATAAATAAATAAAGGTGTGGGAATTCCCACACCAAAATTCAGCAATTACCAACATTTTACCAGACTTTCATTATCTATATTTTTTAGGTGTTATTTTTTCTTTTTTTGCTGAATGTTTTTTTTTATCATTTTAAATTTTCTAATCTTGCTATAGTGCTGAGGGCCTCATTAAATTGCTGAGGCTGGTCTGGAATCTGTTATCTTCCTGTCTCAGACTTCCAAGTACTGAGATTACAGTCATTTGCCACCACACCCTGGCTGAATGAAGTATTTTATTTTATTATTTTATTTATTTATTTTTTGTGGTACTGGGGGTGGAACCCAGGGGCTTTCTACCTCTGGGTTATACTCCCAAACCTATTTTTATATTTTATTTTGAAACAGGGTCTCACTAAGTTGCTGAGAGCCTCACTAAATAGCTGAGGCTGGCTTCGAACCTGTGGGTTCCTCCTGTCTCCGCCTCCCAAGCGCGGGGATTACAAGCGTGCGTCACCACGCCCGGCTGAATGAAGTATTTGAAAGCAAACCCCAGGCCCAATTTCCTTTTGCCTTTCTATACTTTAGTCCAGTATTCTTTCTTTCTTTCTTTTATTGGGTAGGGAAAAGGAAAGAATAAGGGAGAGGGGAAGGAGGAAAGAGAGAAGAAAAGGGAAGAGAGAAGAGAGAGGAAGGGACCAGAAAAAGGAAGGGCCAGGGAAGGGAGGGAGGGAAACCAGAGTCTTAGTATCTTATTTCTAGTCCATTTAGTGTTTCTTGTCAATCTTTTGAGCATGTGTGTATGTGTGTTAGTGGTATTGAGGATTAAACCCAAGGGCATTCTACCTCTGAGCTACACACCCAGCCTTTATTTATTTATTTATTTATTTATTTATTTACTTATTTATTTATTTGCTTATTTATTTATTTATTTTGGTGGTACTGGGGTTGGAACCTAGGGGCCTTCTACCTCCGGGCTACACTCTCAGACCTATTTTATTATTTTTTTTTAAATTTGGAAACAGGGTCTCTTAAACCAGCTGAGACTGGCTTTGAACCTGCTTGATCCTCCTGTCTCTGCCTCCCAAGCACAAGGGTATTACAAGAATATGCCACCATGCCTGGCTGTTTTTATTTTGAAACAGGGTCTCATTAAGTTGCTGAGGCTGGCCTTGGACCAGCGATCTTCCTGTCTCTGCCGGCCAGATACTGGGATTATAGGCATGTACCACCATGCCTGGTTTATTTTAAACTATTATACAGATAGACAAATTAGTTGACAATTTTATGTATTCTTTTTGCTAAGGTTTACACTATGGCAATATTTCTAATCTTATTATTCCTACCAAAGTCATTAACTGGAAGTTCTGACCTCATTTGTCAGGCTATTTGGTTGCCCTAAAATGGTTACTAACCATTTGCGTAGCAAAGCAGAGTAATGTTTAATCCTGTCTCTCTAATTTTTAAATGGTGTCAGATTATTTTATATTGAGTCTGTACCAATTTATGTCCTACCAGCAATGTATGGAGTCATCTTTCATGTGCTCTCGTTTGGTGATCTTTGCCAGTTTAATAAGTTAGTTACATTTAATCTTAATTTTAGTTTGCATTTCACATCATTAAGTATCCTAGTCTTCACTTTCTTTAGATAATATTGTTTTCCACTGTGAGCAATACTGAAACTATCTAGGAAGCTGTTCTTTTCTTTTGCCATCTCTCCATTCCCCTTTTCAGTTTTAGTTACTCTTGTGTTTTTAGTGTCAGTCTTTGAATTTTTATATCTTCTTAATAAGCTTCTTAGAGCTGGGTTTATGTGCTCCATCTGCTATTCTTTTATTCCAAGACAATGCCCGAGTCAGTCATTGGGTTTGTTCTTTCTTTCCCTTACTCTTACCCTTCTGCTTCTTTTTTGCGGTTTTATTATTCCTACAGAATAATTACATTTCTTTTTTTTTTTTGTAGGTCTTGGGATGGAACCCATGGGCTATACCCTCTGTCCTATTTTTTATTCTTTTTTTTTTTTTTTTTTGGTGGTACTGGGGTTCCTGGAAGCCCTTCTACCTCCGGGATACACTCCCAGACCTATTTTTATATTTTTATTTGGAAACAGGGTCTCTTAAGCCAGAGCAAGCGGCTGGCTTCGAACCTGCGTGATCCTCCTGTCTCCGCCTCCCAAGCGCGGGGATTACAAGTGTGCGCCACCACACCCGGCTTTATTCTTTATTTTGAAACAGGGTCTCACTAATTTTCAGAGGGCCTCACTAAGTAGCTGAGGTTGTCTGTGAACCATGATCCTCAATCTCAGCCTCCTGAATGCTAGGATTACACTTGTGTACCACCACGCCCGGCTTCATTTTATTTTTTTTTTTTATTACCATTAGCCTTTGTGTTAAGGTAGGTATATGTAATGCTCATTCCTCTAGATGTTAGACTAAAGATTTTCCAAACCTATTTTTTTTATTGCTGAGACTTATTTTCTAAGTCCTTCATTTAGAAAAAGTTTATATCCACTTATATGTGTTTTTTGTACTTTATAGACTTGCCATATTCTAAAATCAGACCTATTGTTGACTCTTACTAGTAATTCAAATGCTGGGCATCTGGGTGAAATGTAGAGAGGTTTGGGGTACCATATCCACAAAAGGAGCCATTTCAGTTACAGAGCATTCCTTTTTATACTCTATTATTTACATGCTAGTTTATGTGACATTTGCCAATGTGCCATGCCCCATAAGTCTGTAGATCCCACCTGGGTTTGTTTAGCAACCTAGACACAGGTGTATCCTGCTAATAGCATTCTATAGATAAGGACACTCCCTCTAGCTGTTATTTTTGTCTGTCAACAGTCTGTTGATAAGTTTGATCACATCCTTTCTGCTTTTATTTTTTTAATAGCCCTAGCAAAGGGAAACAATAGGTTAGGTCTTCCCTGACCAAAGCTAACTTCTGTGTAAATTTCCCTTAAACAAGTTCTTTCTTCTGTAGAAATTTCTTCCACCGCAATTTTTCTCTCTATCTGATCTGTCAGTGAGTGGACAGTGGACCCAGGTAGCTTGTTCGTTCTCTCTCCCTCCCTCCCTTCCTCCCTCCCTCCCTCTCTCTCTCTCTCTCTCTCTCTCTCTCTCTCTCTCTCTCTCTCTCTCTTCTCGCTCGCTCATTGGGGCTCAAACTCAGGGGTGTTTTACTACTAACCTAAATCCCCAGCCTTTTTAGTTGTTTTTTTTTTTTATTTTTTATTTTGAGACAGAGTCACCCTGAGTTACCAAGGGTGGACTTGAACTTGCAATCCTGCCTCCTTCCATAGTTGCTGAGATTGCAGGGATGAGCCACCATGCCCAGCTTTTGTGGTAGTTCTCATAAGTGAGGTTGCAAAGCAAACTTCACCACTATGTTCTCCAAAAAGATGATATACAAAGTCAAAACTGTAAGCTTCAAACTAAATTGCCAATTCAAATGCATAAATATAGAAAGGGAAAATTAATACAGAGAGAACAGGAAGGGAAGCTTAAATCTAAGGTGCAAGTATCCAATTTAGGTAGGAAAAGTCACAGACACTTTCCCCTCTGGAGTTAGTGGAGGACACTGCAGGCCACTCTGTCATCAGAGCCTGTAAACATGCTACCCTACAGTCAGTGTGGCTGAAACATCTCAGATCTGCAGACTCCTGGATTCAGGAAATGAGCCACCGCCAGAAAGGACCAGAGATGCAGCTGGTTCTGTTTCCCTATAAACCTTATAGATCTTCTTTCAAAAACAAACAAACAAAAAAAACAACTCAAGAAAAAAAAACAAGAAATTAGTGGAATCAAGTACATACTTTTCACCACACAGTGATGACAGAGATCGAGTGCTGGGGATTCCAGAGCCTAGAGCCACATTCACCCTACTCTGAGATGCTCGTAGGAAGTTAACATGGGCTTATCACCATTGATGTTGCTGTCACTATTGTAGGACAGTCCCCAAGAATGCTACAAGGATGTATGAGTCCTAAGTGCTCCTTTTTAGTTCTTCTATTATACTAAGCCATTGAAGGGTTGAAGGTCAAAGCAAGGATAGCAAATCCATCATTATATTCTGTTCTTTTTGTGTGTGGGAGTATGTTACTGGGGATTAAACTCAGGGGCATTTTACTCTCAAACCAAACCCCAGTACTATTTTTTATTTTGAAAAAGGGTCTCACTAAGTTGCTGAGGCTGGTTTCAATCCAGTGGTCCTTTTGTCTCAGCCTCCCAAGTACTGGGATTACAGATATGTACCATCAGCCCTGGCTTCCATCACTACTTTTCTCATCCAAAGGAATTCAGCAAAAACAATATTGGAGACTAAAGTGGTAAAGGGATGTTGAGAATTCAGAAACGCTAAAAATAAACTATGTAGATTGATTGGGAGCAATGCTAAAGGAGACCAAGTGTTTGCATATTTTTAGAGAGTTCTAAAGCAAGTTGCATAGTGGATGGTGGGATCGTGGTTATCTAAAGAACAGGGCTCTTCTCTGAGCAATTTCCTCTCATCTCTTCCTATAGCCAATGTTATCCCAGAGTTTCTAAACTGCTCTTATATTTCTGAGATTTATGGTGCTGACAATGTTTCTTAAGGACAGTGATAAATGGATGTCTCAGGATGTTGAATACCAGTATTGCCTTTAAGCATCATGTTTATTGCAACAAGTAACCTGAGGTGGTTTTAATTACCCAGCTGTTCATCTGAGGTGACTAATTTCTTGTACATGAGTAGAAGACTACTATCACTTTAACTTCCACACTATAGATACACTGTCCCTTTTTTTCAATTATAACATCAGTCATATAACAATGGCAGTTAGGGTTAAGTGCATGTTACACAAAATATGCTTCATTAAAAGTATTAAACAGCTAGGAATGGTGGCTCATGCCTATACTCTCACTACTTGGGAGGCAGAGACAGGAGGATCGCTGGTTCAAGGCCAGCCTCAGTGACTTAGTGAGACCCTGTTTCCAAATAAAAAATAAAATAGGGCTGGGTTATAGCTCAGAGGTAGAATGCCCTTGGTTCTATCCCCAGCACCACAAAGAAAAAGGAGAGGAGAAATGGCAGAAGGAGGAGGAAGAAGAGACAGAGAAAGAGGGGGGAAGAGGAGGCAGCAGTGACAGTAGCATTTCTAGAGATCAAAAGGAGAAACTAACTAAATGTTTCTTTTTCTAGTGGCGATATATGGAAAATAACTGTTTTTTATGGCAAAATGTAATGAATGAATCACAGTCATTAAAACTTAAAGTAAGACGAAGTCACCTGGTTGAAGATACTCTACGTCAGTTAAGCCAAGTTGAAGACACTGACCTTTGGAAATTATTAACGGTACTATAAAACACCTCACTGACAATTTTTAATGCTATGGGAGGTAACAGTCACATAATGTGACAAAGTCTCTTTCAAAAGCCTGCATATGTAACTGTGGTTGTCAGTCTTATGGTTTTCAGAATTTCCTTTTTGCCCTTCAGAGAACAGCAATGGGATGTTTCATTACACACTGGGTATGAGTTCTCTCTTAGTTATTGATGGTTACAAACAATCGTATATGATGAATGCTACTCAATGACTTAAAATAACAATAATTTATTCTATATAAATATGCAGTTCGTCTAAGGATCTACCGGCCTAGGCTGGACTCACTGGGGTGGTTTTGCAGATTTTTGGTAGTGGTGATTTTTCTTGTTTTTGTAGTGTTGCACATCCAATCCAGGGCTTTGTGCATGCTAGACAGGAGCTCTACCACTGAGCTACATCTCCAGCCCAACTAATATGTGCATTTGTTTACATGTCTGAAAGTTGGCTATGGATTGGCTGGTCTATGCTAGGTATGCTAGGCTTTTTAAGTCCTTCATCCTCCTCCTGGAATCAGCAAGCACCTTCTTCTCACAGCATTGCTAGAGGGTCAAGATAGCAACAAATACTCAACAAATACTGCTTCGAAGAAGTCTCATGGATATACCCTAGTCAAGGGATGGGAAAATATATTATTCAACCTCTTCAATAGGAAGAACTGCAAAATCACAAGCAAAAGATACGAATCAAGAAGGGCTGATGAAGCCGGGCATGGTGGCGCACGCTTGTAATCCCTGCACTTGGGAGGCGGAGACAGGAGGGTCGTGCAGGTTCGAAGCCAGCCGCGCTGGTTTAAGAGACCCTGTTTCCAAATAAAAAAGTAAAAAATAGGTCTGGTAGTGTAGCCTGGAGGTAGAAGGGTTTCCAGGAACCCCAGTACCACCAAAAAAAAAAAAAAAAAAAAAAGGCTGATGAAAGCCGGGCGTGGTGGTGCTTAGGAGGCTGAGACAGGAGGATCGCACAGGTTCGAAGCCAGTCTCAGTTGGTTTAAGAGACCCTGTTTCCATATAAATATAAAATAGGTCTGAGAGTATAGCCCGGAGGTAGAAGGCCCCTGGGTTCCATCCCCAGTACCACCAAACAACAACAACAACAACAACAAAAAAGGATTGATGAGCCAAGCATGGTGATGCACACCTGTAATCCCACTGCTTGGGAGGTTGAGACAGAAGAATCACAACTGCAAGGCCAGCCTTAGCCAGATATTGTTCCAAAACAGATTAAATAAATAAAAAGAAATGGGGTTTAGCTTGGAGGTAGAACTACCCAGGGTCCAATCCCTAGTACACACACACAAAAAAAGATACGGGCTGAAAAAAATGGGGGCTCTTCAAGCAATCCACAAGCTGCAAGTGGAATAAACACTTTTCCTACAAATTGGCTCTAGTTTTAGTTCAAGACCTTCTGCGATCTGGGTTTCAATTTCAGCCATCCTTCATTTCATCTTTTGTGGGTGCCCTGGTGTTTTTATTGTGTGGTACCTCAGATCATTTTCCCTGTTCAGGATATACAAATGAGTAACTCTATAGGTGAACGGTAGAGTTTATACGAAAGGGAGGGAGTCTTCCTGATACCTTTCCCATGAAAGGAAGAATTAGGCTTTCAGAGAAGAAACCATAATCTGGAGGGTAGGATTCTGATAGGACAGGGATGTCTTCTAACATGAGACTTTAATGGAAAACAAAGAAGCTACTTCATAAGTCAGACTTTCTAGTTGTATGACTCCCTTTGCACCTATTTTCTTTATATCTTGATTGTAATGAAATCAGTAGATAATTATTTACAGAAGATGACCAAGAAATAAGAAAGTAAACTTCAAGACATGTCCCATCAAAATATAGACTCTAAACATGGCAATATTGTCAGGGCTTATTATGACTGAGTCCTGACGGTAGCAAAGGCACACTTTCTAGTTAATTTAGAAAATAAGAAGCAAAAATTTAGAAATAAGAAGTAAATTTGAGCCAAGCATGGTGGCACATGCTGTAATCCCAGGATTTGGGAGGCTGAGTCTGAAGGATCGTAGTTCGCAGACAGCCTAAGCTATGTAGTGAGGCCCTTTGCAACTCAGTGAGACCCTGTTTCAAAATAAAGAATAAAAAAAGGGCTGGGGGTGTAGCTTGAAGGTAGAATGCCCCTGGGTTCCATCCCCAGTACTGCAAAAAAAAAAAGGAGGAGGAGGAGGAGAGGAAGAGGAAGGAGGAGGAGGAAGAGGAGGAGGAGGAGGAGGAGGAGGAGGAGGAGAAGGAGGAGGATATCCAGAAGGGAATGCAAGGCCTTGAACATGCAGGTCTGTGGCCAATGAGTTTTATAAAATATCAGTAGATAAGTTCTCTCAGTTCTTTTAGACAGAGTAGGAAGAGAACAAAAATACAAGAAAGCACCAGACAAGGTGGGGCACACTTGTAATTCTAGTATATACATACATACATACATACAAGGAAGCTTAGGAATACTTATATTAAAAAGACATGGGCTGAGAGTGTAGCTCAGTGGTAGAATACTTGCTTATCATGCACATATGTACACACACACACACACACACACACACACACACACACACACAAGAAAATTAGCTAGAAAGGAAGTAGAAAAAGAATAGAGAGGTATGGGGAAAAAACCAAGTTCAGCCATAAAGCCCAAAGATAGAGGGAGCTTTAAAAGGAGGGACTGTTAATACTCATTTCTCACATGAGATTCCATGGACAATCAGGTCTCATAGTCCTTGCTGGTTTCGTGCCCAGGATGGCTGTTTAGTGGAAGCCCTAATAAGGACAGAGGAAGAGCAACCAAATAGCTGTTAACTGCAGCCAAGGCTGTGAAGTCTGAAAGACAAGATGAAGACAGACAACAAGATAGAATAACTTGGTAAATGTATTCATGTTTGTAGCACATCCAAATTTGGCTTAAGGCCAGGCACATTGGTGCATGCCTATAATCCCAGTACTTGGGAAACTGAGACAAGAGGATTTCAGGTTTAAAGCCAGCCTTAGAATTTTAGCAAGACTGTCAGCAATGTAGCAAGACCCTCTTTCCAAATAAAAAGCAAAATAGGGATGGGGATACATATCAGAGATAGAATGCCCCTGGGTTCAATCCCCAGTACCTCCCCTCTCAAACACACACAATTGGTTCATGACACTGGTCAACATAGTTGGCAAATGCTAAGTCTTGCTAGAGTCCCCCTTCCCCTGGACTTCCATGAGGCAGTCTAGAGGATCCATGCTCAGAAACAAACTGAGGGAAGTTAGATTATAAGAGAGTAAGGGGTGATGCTTCTGGTAATTGTGATAACCATAGGAATGATCATTTGTGGTTTAACACTTCTCCTTAAAAATCAAAGCTTGGTGTTTGAATTGGAGCCTGGGAACATGTTCTCTTTTTTTAGGTTGAATTTATTAATGAAATTCGTGCTGAGGCTGGAGGGGTCAGTGCAGAGTTCTTCCACTGTATATTTGAAGAGATGACCAACCCCAACTGTGGGATGTTCATGTATCCTGAAGAAGGTTCCTGCATGTGGTTTCCTGTCGATGTAAGCCATTTCATTTCTCAAAGTCTCTAGATATGTTATACTGTAATGAAAACCATTAATAATGTAAAATTGGCTTATATGAGACTTGCAACCCCTAGTTTGAATAGGACTCATAATAGCTGCTATGGCATCACTTGCATCGTGTAGAAAAGCAGAATCGCTGACCCTATGCCAGGCCTACAGAGGTAGAACATGGGTTATGCAAGATACCCAAGTTCAAGCAAGTTTAATTTTTTAAACAGCATTAATGAAGTATAATTGAGGTATAATCAACTATACATATTTAAAGTGTCCGATTTCACTGGGTTCAGTGGCACATGCCTGTAATCCCAGCTACTTGGAAGGCTGAAGCAGCAGGATCACAAGTTCAAGGCCAGCCTGGACAACTCAGACCCTGTCTCAAAAGGGCCAGGGAGGTAACTCAGTGGTGGAGCACCCATGGGCTCAATACCCAGTACTAAAAAACAAATTTATAATTTGATAACTTGTTTGTTGTAGCACTAGAGTTGAACCCAGGGCTTTTCTACTTCTGAGCTACACCCCAAGCCCTATTTTATTATTTTTATTTTGAAATAAGGTCTTATTAAGTTGCACAGGTTGGCCTTGAGCCTGTGATCCTCCTATCTCAACCTCCCAAATACTGAGATTCAAGGCATGCAACACCATGCCCCGGCTGCAGTAAGTTTTGATATGGACACCCATGAAACTCTCAACACAATCAAATAATGAACATATCTGTCATCACCAAATGTATCCTCATATCCTTTTCTGATCCTTCCCTTTTACAACTCTCCCCCAGTGCCTGGGCAGCTCTAAGCTGCTCTCATCACTATAGGGTGTTTGAATTTTCTAGAATTGTATGTAAGTGGAACAAAAATGTAATTGTTAGTGTCTTTTTTCACTCAGTATAACTGCTGAGAATCACTGATGTTGTGGCATGTAGCCATAGTTCTTTGTATTTTATTATAAAGTAATATTCCGTCATAGAGATATATTGTAGTTTGTATATCTAGTGTCTGATAGATGAATATTTGGGGTAGATCCTAAACTTCGAGAAGTAGTACTCTAGAGTGTTTTAACTTAAAAGAGAAATTATTGACAAAATTGTAGAGCTAATTCTTAATTCTGAAAAGAAATTGGTTTCTCTAATGGTTATATTAAAGGATAGGGATGAGGAGGAGGGAAAAGATGAATGAATATAAAAAAATACTAAAAGGGGTCTTGCATTTTTTTGTTTTGGGTAGTACTGGGATTGAACCCAGGAACATTCTGCCTTTTAGCTATATCCTTAGACCTATTTTATTTTTTTATTTTGACACAGGGTCTCACTGAGTTGCAGAGGGCCTCACTAAGTTGCTGATAATGGCCATCAACTTGTGATCCTCCTGTCTCGACCGCTCAAGTATTAGAATTATAGGTGTGCACCACTATACCTGACTGGTTTTGTACTTTTTTGAGAGTTAATGAACTTGGGCATGGTGGCACACACCTGCAATCTCAGTATTTGTGAGTCTGAGACAGAAGGATCCCAGGTTCAAGGCCAAACTCAAAAATTTAGCAAGACCCTTAGCAACTTAGTGAGAGCCTATATCAATGTAAAAAGTAAAAAGGGCTGAATATGGAGCTCAGAGGTTCAATCCCTAGTAACAAAAAGAAAAAAAAAAAAGTCAGAATTTAGCATGGTGGTGCATGCCTGTAGTACCTGGGAGGAGGAGATAGGAGTGAGCTAAGCCGTAGCAAATTAATGAGGCCCAGCACAACTTAGTGAGACCCAGGCTTCCAACACATGAACACATGGAGCACATACCCAAACCATATCCAAACTGTAGTACCAACTTTACCAGGACTCTTCCCTTCCACAGACCTTCATGGTCTGCAACCTCAGGTACCTTCTCTCCCATACGCTTGCCCCAGTTAACACACACCTCATGAGCTGCACTGTGAAGGGGATGCCACTCATGGGATACTCATCTGACAATCCTCATGCGGACTGAAGTGAAGAAGTACACCCTAGCCAGGCATGGTGGCGCACACTTATAATCCCAGTACTTGGGAGGCTGAAACAAGACGATCGAGCAGGTTAAAAGCCAGCCTCAGTTATCTAGTGAGGCTCTCAGCAACTTAGTGAGACCCCGTTTCCAAATAAAATATGAAAAAGATTGGGAGTGTAGCTCAGGGGTAGAAAGCCTTTGGGTTCCATCTCCAGGACCACACACAAAAAAATTTTTCTAAAGTATACCCTTCCTTTCTGTTGCTTTTCTACATGAATAGGGAAGCAATGACCACAAAATTAAATTATTAAGCCAGGCCTGTTGGTACAAAGCTATAATCCCAATTTAGAATTTTAGAAAAGGGAACTAAAAATGTTCTTTATGAATGTAATTATCCCTTTGTGTAATTATTTATAATACTGTAGGTATTTTTTTAATATTTCTCTTTTCCAGCCTAAATTTGAGAAGAACAGATACTTCCTCTTTGGGATGCTATGTGGACTTTCCCTATACAATTTCAATGTTGCCAACCTTTGTTTTCCACTGGCTCTATATAAGAAACTTTTGGACAAAGAGCCATCATTGGAAGACTTAAAAGAACTCAGTCCTTTATTGGGGAAGTAAGTAAATATATTTGCTTTTATAGACTGCATCTACTAAGTCACTGTTTAGGAATAAATAATGTTACACTCAGAGATATACCCAGACAGGGTCTTTCATTTTAATGCTGTATGCCCTTTAGATGAATTTGAATTTTAGTATGAGTTACAGTTGAGTAAACCTTCAAAAATGAAGAAAAGCCAAATGTTTCTGTAATGATTTACTAATATAATAAAGAGAGCTCTGCTCTGGACCTCATCCAAGTGAACATAGTCATTTTGGAGAGTACACTATATATACATGGGCTCATCACACATACACTGTAAACACACATGGCTATGTAAGTGCATATATTTACATAGCTAAAAATGAAGGTATGGTCAATTTCACTAGCCATTGAGGGAATAAAAATGAAAAAGCATTATTTTGCTTATAGTTTGACATTTTTCTTAGAGGATCGACAATAAATTGGGGAAAAAGATGTTCTCATGTACTGTTAGTGGTGGAATAAATTGGCTTGATCTACACTAAAGCAGGTGGTCTTTCCTTTGGTAATATTGATATTTTTGTATGTTTAATTTTTTTTTTTTTTTTTTTTAGTTCTGGGGATATAACCCAGGGCCTTGTGTATATTAGGCAAATTCTCTTCCATTGAGCTACACTCCCAGCCCCTGAATATTTAATTTTTTGTCATGGGGGGCTATCCTGGGCATTGTGGATTTTTAAAAGCGTTGGAGGTCACTACTCAGTAGATGCCAGTAGCAACCTTCTCCTTAATTTTTTTTTTTTTTTTTTTTTTTTTTTTTGCAGGTCTGGGGATGGAACCCAGGGGTATTTGACCTCCAAGCTACACCCCCTGCCCTATTTTTTATTCTTTATTTTGAAACTGGGTCTCACTGAGTTGCAGAGGGCCTCACTAAGTAGCTGAGGCTGTCCGCGAACCGCAATCCTCCAGGTCTCAGCCTCCCGAATGCTGGGATTACAAGCGTGCACCACTACGCCCGGCTCTTAATTTTGACAACCAATGCTGTCTCCAGACTTTACCAAATGTCCCCTGGGAGGCAGAATCATCCCTGGCCGAGAATCCCTGGTGCAGGGGAAAGGGATCTTTTGTGTAACTTTCACAATACACAGCAGTGTCTATGGGGTAGCGGTGGTCCAATAATCATATTATAAGAACAGTTTACCCTAGGAAGAAAAAGGAGGAGATAAAGAAGAAGAAATTTAGTGTTTGGTACATTCTGTATTGCTCACAATTGTTTTTCATTGAAATGTTTTCCTTTTGAAATCTCCTAAGGTCAAAAAATATAATTTTTTAAACCAAAATTTTCACTAGGCATTTGGAACATCTAAACGATGGATCTGGTGATGCTGAAAATCTTTTCACATTTTTTTCTGTGAGTACCAACAAAAGCCAGATTATAGTTTAGCTTCAATCTCTGTGTGTGTAGAGGATGGGTATTTTGTTTTATTTTTATTTATCTCTCTTGGAAGTGCTAAGGATCAAACCACCTTGCTCATGCTTAGGCTCTACCCCTAAGCTACATCTCCAGCCTGAATCTGATATTAATTAATTTATTTATTTATTTATTTTTGTGGGGGTTTTGCGGGTCTGGGGATGGAACCCAGAGGCATTTGACCTCTTAGCTATAACCCCTACCCAATTTTTTATTCTTTTTTTTTTTTTTTTTTGGTGGTACTGGGTTTCCTGGAAACCCTTCTACCTCCGGTCTACACTCCCAGACCTATTTTATTTTATTTATTTATTTTGTGTGTTGGGGGGGGTGGGTCTGGGGATGGAACCCAGGGGCATTCAACCTCCAAGCTACATCCCCTGTCCTATTTTTTATTCTTTATTTTGAAACCGGGTCTCACTGAGTTGCAGAGGGCCTCACTAAGTAGCTGAGGCTGTCCGCGAACCGCGATCCTCTGAAATCAGCCTCCGGAATGCTGGGATTACAAGCGTGCACCACCACGCTCAAGTCCTATTTTATATTTTTATTTGGAAACGGTCTCTTAAGCCAGCGAGTCTGGCTTTGAACTTGTGCGATCCTCCTGTCTCCGCCTCCCAAGCGCGGGGATTACAAGCGTGTGCCACCACGCCTGGCCTTTATTCTTTATTTTGAAACAGGGTCTCACTGAGTTGCGGAGGGCCTCACTAAGTAGCTGAGGCTGTCCGGGAACCGCGATCCTCCGAAATCAGCCTCCCGAATGATGGGATTACAAGCGTGTGCCACCACGCCCTGCTGAATCTGATTTTTAAATGATTTTTATAGTATCTTAAATATGTGATCCATTTTCTCTGAAACTATTGTTTAGAGTTGAGATTTTATTCTATACTCTTTAGAATATTTTTAGAGGGTGTGAGTGTGTGTGTGTGTGTGTGTGTGTGTGTGTGTGTATTGGGGATTGAATTCAGGGGCATCCTACCTCTGAGCTACACCCCCAGATTTATTTTATTTTATTTTATTTTATTACTAAGAATTGGACCTTGAGGCATTCTACCTTTGGGCTATACCCCCAGCCCTACTTTATTTTTTATTTTGAAACAGGGTGTCACTAAATTACTAAGGGCTGGCCTCAAACCTTCAATCCTCCTGCTTTAGTTTCTCAAGTATTGGGACTACAGGCATCTACCCTCATGCCCAACTGAGATTTTTTTTCTTAAGATACTTGTTTAGGCTCTTGCTACTGCTTGTACTTGTTTCCCAGGCTGGTCTCCAACTCGTGGGTTCAAAAGATGATCCCACCTTAGCCTCCCAAGTAGCTGGGATTATAGATGTGGCCCCACTTGATATACACATTTTTAAAGATATTTTACTTCTGTACAGCAGAACTTTCCCCCACTTGTTCCCTTTGATAACTTATACCTATAGCCTCTTGCATAAAAACATAGCAATTATTCAAGTAACGTAAACAACTAAACAGTAATTTATGCTTGACACCTATATACAACATGTGTTAGGACAGGTATTTTTATTGACTTACTGATTTTTTTTTTCTTTTTTGGTACTGGGGATTGAACCCAGGGGATTCTCTGAGCAACACCCCTGGCCCTATTTTATTTTTTATCTTGAAACAGGGTTTCATTACATTGCTGAAGGGCTTGATAAGGGGCTGAGGCTGACCTCAAATTTGCAATCCTTCTGTCTCAGCTTCCCAAGTACAGAGATTACAGAAATGTGCCACCACACTCAGTGTATTAGATTTAAAATTTTTGTATGTGTTTAAAAGGATGAACTACATAAAAATAATTACCCCAGTTATTTTAAATTCTATAGGAAAAATATATTGGCAATAATGACACAGTTGGTTGATTATTTGGACTTACTGTAATGCTTGGTACTGAATACATTTTGGTTACAGATAAACTGGGATCAAATGGATGTTGGTTTAATTTCAGATGGAATCAATGTACCTGTGGACCAAACCAACAAGTAAGTTGTTGTTGTTGTTGTTGTTGTTGTTATTGGTGGTGGTGGTGGTGGTGGTGGTGTGTGTGTATGTGTGTGTGTACACGTGTGTGTGGGGGTGTGCTGGGGATTGAACTCAGGAGCATTCTACCATCAAGCCATACCTCTAGCCTATTTGTTTGTTTGTTTGTTGCAGCACTAGGGATTGAATCCAGGGCTATTCTACCTCTGAACTGTATCCACAGCCCTATTTTATTTTTATTTTGAAACACAGTCTCAGTAAATTGTTGACAGCCTTCACTGAGTTTCTTCTGACTCAGCCTCCCAAGTATGAAGATTACAAGCATGTGTCACCATGCAGCCTTATTGGTTTGTTTGTTTGTTTGTTTTTGTTTGTTTGTTTTATAATAGAGTCTTGCTAAATTGCTGACAGCCTCACTAAATTGCTGAGGCTAGCTTTGAACCTGTGATCCGCCTGTCTCAGCCTCCCAAGTACTGGGATTACAGGTGTATGCCAAGACTCTTTGGCCCAACAAGTAAGTTTTAAGACCTAGAATATCTGCTTTGAATATTGATAAAATGTTTGTAAGACTATACTTTTAAAGTGTAGTTCAGCTTCTCAGATGATCATGTTAGCTCCTTATCTTTTAGAAAGATATAAAGTTTATAGGAAAAGCTGGGAATGGTGGCACAGTGATCCCAGTTAGTGGGAGGCTGAGACAGGAGAAACACAGGCGCAGGTTGCCTCACACTTAGTGAGACTCTAAGCAATTTAGCAATACCCAGTTTTAAAATAAAAAATAAAACAGGGATGAGAGTGTAGCCCAGGGGTAGAATGCCTTTGGGTTCAATCCTCAGCACAAAACCAAAACCAAACAAACACACAAACAAACAAAATAGGTTATAGGATAAGAGAAGAGGAAAAAGGAGAAATGACTCAGTGCTTCTGTCATTTAACAAATATTTTTGAGTTCATATTCTGTACCATACCCTATTCTATGTACTGGAGATACAGCAGTGAAAAAAAAACTGAAAAAGATGATACATAAATGTGTAATGTCAGATAAGGATGAGCCCTCTGAAGAAAATTAAAACCAATTAAGGGACTAAAAGGTTACAGGTAATTTATGCTAGAGCCAGCTGGTACCAACTTGTGAGTGCTGTTAATTTTTCAGAAATGTTGAGTTTATTATTAAAGCTTTAGTAGCTTGAAATCAGTCATGGCGGGAATATTTACACCACAGTAATCAGCAAATGCTACGAATAAGGTTTCTCTCTGTTTTTCTCTGCTCTTTCAGAAAGCTAGTTGTTGAATATTTACCAGCACAGCACTGGTAACCAGGGAGGGCAGAAAGGCGTTGATTTAGATAGGCCACTTCACAAAAGTTGCTTAAATGGTGGGAGACATCCCGGTTCTTGGGAGGCTGCGACAGGAAGATCACAGGTTCTCAGCCAGCCTCAGCAACTTAATGAGATCCTCCACAACTTAGACCCTGTTTCAAAAAAATAAAATATATAGGGCTGGAAGTATAGCTCAGAGGTAGAATGCCACTGGATTCAATCCTCAATACCAAAAAATAAAAATAAAGAGTGAGAGGCAATCATGCCTCTGTTGAAAATGTCTCCAGTAACAGCCCTGCTTTGTTAGCCCATTTTCCATTCCTATGATGAAATACCTGAAGCTGGGCAACTTTATTTATTTATTTTAACTTATTTTATTTTATTTATTTATTTATTTGGTGGTACTGGGGATGGAACCCAGAGGCCTTCTACCTCCGGGCTATACTCCCAGACCTATTTTATATTTTATTTGGAAACAGGGTCTCCTAAACCAGCCGAGGCTGGCTTCAAGCCTGCGCAATCCCCCTGTCTCAGCCTCCCAAGCGCAGGGATTACAAGCTTGCACTACCACGCCCGGCTGTTTATTTCTTTATTTACAGTACTGGGGAAAGAACCCAAGGGCACTGTACCTCTGAGCTATACCCCCAGCCCTAGTTTGTTTGTTTGTTTGTTTGGTCTTTTTTTATTTTTGAAACAGGGTCTCATTCTGTTGTGAAGGGCCCCACTAAGTAGCTGAGTCTGTCAGCAAACTGCGATTTTCTGGTCTCTACCTCCCAAATGCTGGGCTTACAAGCATGCACCACCACACCCAGCTGGGCAACTTTATGGGGGGAAAAAAAAAGAACAGAGTTTTTTGGCTTATAGTTATAGGGCTTCAGGGGCTCACATCTGATGATAAATTTTTTTACATATACTTTTATTGGTGCATTGTAAGTATACAACATAGTGAGATTCAAAGTGATACTTTCACACACAGCACTTGGTGTACTTCCCTCTGCATCCCACCCCGCTTCCCCCTCCTCCCTCCCTGCACATGTTGGTGACATTTTCCTTCTTAACATACCATAGCATTCCAAGTCTGTTCAGAGCATCCCGTGACACGAGCTGACGCGTGTACTTTGTCTCCTCTAGTCCCTCTCCCTTGTAAAGATGCCGTCAGTACTTTATCATGGGTTTCCACTATGATTTTTTTTTTTTTTTTTTTTTTTTGGTGGTACTCGGGATCGAACCCAGGAGTATTGTACCTCCGAGCTACACCCCCAGTCCTATTTTTTTTTTTTTTTTTTTTTGCGGGTCTGGGGATGGAACCCAGAGGCATTTGACCTCTGAGCTACACCCCCTGCCCAATTTTTTATTCTTTATTTTGAAGCAGGGTCTCACTGAGTTGCAGAGGGTCTCACTAAGTAGCTGAGGCTGTCTGCAAACTATAATCCTCCAGTCTCAGTCTCCCAAATGCTGGGATTACAAGAGTGAGCCACCATGCCCGGTTTCCAGCTTACTTTTTCTAATCTTAATCACCTTCCAAAGCCCCACCTGTAAAAACCACAGTCAGATTAAGTTTTTGCCCCTTAGCTGGTGGTGTGTTGGTGCATACCTGTTATCCTAGTATTTGGGAAGCTGAGACAGGAGAATTGAGGGTTTGAAGCCAGCCTCAGAAACTTAGCAAGACGGTCAGCAATTTAGAAAGACCTTGTTTCAAAACAAAAAATAAAAAAAGGTTGGGTGTGTAGCTCAGAGGTAGAACGCCTCAGAGTTCAATGTTCAGCCCCAAACACACACACACACACACACACACACACACACACACACACACACACACACACACTTTCTAGCTGAGCGTGGTGGCACACGCTTATAATCCCCACGCTTGGGAGGCTAAGACAGGAGGATCACACAGGTTCAGCTACTTAGGCTATCAGCAACTTAGTGAGACCCTGTTTCCAAATAAAATATATTTTTAAAAAAATAGGTCTGGGAGGATAGCCTGGAGGCATAAAGCCTCTGTGTTCCACCTCCAGTACCAAAAAAAAAAAAAAAAAAATCAGGCGTGGTGGGGCAGCTTGGAATCACAGTATTCCGGAGGCTGAGACCAGAGGATTGCAGTTCGTAGACAGCCTCAGCTACCTAGTGAGGCCCTCCATAATTTAGCGAGACCCTATTTCAAAGTAAAAAATAAAAAAACAGGGCAGAGGGTGTAGCTCGGAAGTTGAATGCCCCTGGGTTCCATCTCCAGACCTGCAAAAAAATAAAAATAAAAAGTAAAAAAATCTAGCCCTTTATACCTCACAATGGGGATTAAATTCCAATGCATAAAGCCTTTGGAGACATTCAAACCATATCTACACTGTACCACTTGCCCTGAAGAAATTCATCATGTAGTAGGAATTGCATCCTGTAGTGCAAGTCAGACCTTGTGAAATCATTTTTACAGTGACATGTTGGGAAAGGGCAGAGGAAGAGAAACAGAAGAACCAACCCTGACAACATCACATTCATACTGAAATCTGATGACTGATAGAAGATGCCAGGTAGCCAGAGTTGGTGGCGTACACCTGCAATCCCGGTATATGGGGGGCTGAGACAGAAGGATCACAGGTTCACGGCCAGCCTCAGCTACTTAGTAAGGTTCTCCACAACTTAGTGAGACCCTGTTTCAAAATAATAAAATAGGGCTGGGGATGTAGCTCAGAGGTAGAAAACCCCTGGATTCAATCCCCATTATCAAAAAAGAAAAAAGAAGTTGAAGTCGCCACAACAAGGAAATATAACATGCTTTACATTGTAGGACTACCTACAGATAGAGATAGCAAGGTGGGCGAACTGAAAGCCAATATGGCGAGAGATGAAAACGGAAGGGGAGGAGGCTGCTGAGTCCTGCAAAAGGAGGCTCTTTTTTCCTCCCACTATACTGGGGGTTGAACCCAGGAAGCACTTTACCAGAGTCACATCTCCAGCCCTCTTTTCTTTTTTTATTTTGAGACAGAGCCTGGGTAACCTGCGATCTTCCTTTCTCAGCCTCCTGAATAGCTCAGGTTACAGACCTTTTTGTTTATTTATTTATTTTATTTTTTGGACTTTGTAACGACATGAAAGTGATATGCATTCAATAAAAATCATACTTTAGATCCTGAATTTTGATGTTTCTCTGTGCTAGAGATATGCAGTACACTGTTCCCTTTTGATGCTAGGCAGGGGCTGCAAATGGCTGCTACTGATCAGGCACGTGATCAGCAGGGAACACCAGTCCTCCGCAGTGAGCTGCCTGGTTAAGGTCTGATGCTCACTCAGTACGTTAGGTGTATTAAATGCATGTTCAACCTATGATGCTTTCAGTTTACAATGGGCTTATTGCAATGTACCCCCACTATAAATCAAAGCACATCTGTATGCAGATTAGCATTTTTGGAAAGCCTCCTGACTGCCCTGAAGAAAACAAAAGCAAAATAAATTTTTTTTTTTTTTTTTTTTGCGGTACTGTGGATGGAACCCAGGGGCATTCTACCTCCAAGCTACACCCTAGCCCTATATTTTACTCTTTATTTTGAAACAGGGTCCCACTGAGTTGCAAAGGGCCTCACTAAGTAGTAGCTGAGGCTGGCCGCGAACCATGATTCCTGTCTCAGCCGCTTAAATGCTGGGATTACAAGTGTGTGCCACCACACCTGGCTTGCAAAATGTCTTTTTTTTTTTTTTTTTTTTTGGCGGGTCTGGGGATGAAACCCAGGGGCATTTGACCTCCGAGCTATACCCCCTGCCCTATTTTTTATTCTTTATTTTGAAACAGGGTCCACTGAGTTGCAAAGGGCCTCACTAAGTAGTAGCTGAGGCTGGCCGCGAACCATGATCCTCTTGTCTCAGCCGCTCAAATGCTGGGATTACAAGCATGCGCCACCACGCCCAACTGCAAAATAAATCTTAATCTTCATTATTTTGTTGTTGTTGTTTTGTGCAGGGGCTTGAACCCAGCAGCATTCTACCTCTGTGCTACACCCTCAGCACTATTATTTATTTGTTTATTCATTCATTCACATTGGTTATTGTACCCCAGAGGCATTGTACCTTTGAGCCACATCTCACAACCTATGTTGTTTGTTTGTTTGTTTGTTTGTTTTTTTTTTAATAAGGAAAGTCTTGCTAAATTGATGCAGCTGGCCTAAATCTGCAATCTTCCTGTCTTAGACTCCCAACTACTAGGATTACAGGCATGTGCCACCATGCCTAGAACCCCTGTTTCTAAATAAAAAATAAAAGCTGGGCATTGTGGTGCGTGCCTGAAATCCTAGTACTTGGGAGACTGAAACAGTAAGATCACAGGTTCTAGGCTCAGTATAGCAAGTTAGCAAGACTCTGTTAAAAAAAAAAAAAGAAAGAAAGCCGGGCATGGTGGCACATGCTTGTAATCCCCCCAATTGGGAGGCTGAGACAGGAGGATCACGCAGGTTCGAAGCCAGCCTCAGCTGGCTTAAGAGACCCTGTTTCCAAATAAAAAAATATAAAAATAGGTGTTGGAGTGTAGCCCAGAGGTAGAAGGCCTCTGGTTTCCATCCCCAGTACCACCAAAAGAGAGAGAGAGAGAGAGAGAGAGAGAGAGAGAGAGAGAGAGAGAGAGAGAGTGAGCGCTGGGCGGGGTGGCACACACTTGTAATGCCAGCATTTGGGAGGCTGAGACAGGAGGATTGCAGTTTGCGGACAGCCTCAGCTACTTAGTGAGGCCCTCTACAACTTAGTGAGACCCTGTTTCAAAATAAAGAATAAAAAAAATTAGGGCAGGGGGTGTAGCTTGGAGGTCGAATGTCCCTGGGTCCCATCCCCAGACCCCCAAAATATTTTTTAATTAAAAAAAAAAAAGAGAGGGAGATATCTGGAGGTGTAGCTCAGAGATAGTATGACCCTGGGTTCATCCCCAGTACCAAGAAAGAAAAGAAAAGAAAGAAAGAAAGAAAGAAAGAAAGAAAGAAAGAAAGAAAGAAAGAAAGAAAGAAAGAAAGGAAGGAAGGTAGGTGGGAGGGAAGAAAGAAAGAAAGAAAGAAAGGTGGGAGGGAAGAAAGAAAGAAAGAAAGAAAGAAAGAAAGAAAGAAAGGAAGGAAGGAAGGAAGGAAGGAAGGAAGGAAGGAACAGGGTTTTGCTAAGTTGCTGGGAGTCTTGCTAAGTGGTTGAGGCTGGCTTCAAACATGTAGTTCTTCTGTCTCAGCCCTCAAGTACTGGAATTACTGGTTTGTGCCACCACTCCCAACGTCCCTTTATTTTTTTATTTTTTTGCAGGTCTGGGGATAGAACCCAGGGGCATTTGACCTCCGAGCTACACCCCCTGCCCTATTTTTTATTCCTTATTTTGAAACCGGGTCTCACTGAGTTGCAGAGGGCCTCACTAAGTAGCTGAGGCTGTCCGCGAACTGCTATCCTCCATGTCTCAGCTCCAACATCCCTTTAAAGTCTTAATTCTTCTGTTTATTCTAAGATTCCTTCTTCTAGCTGATCAATATTTTATTTTATTTTGTTTTTTATGGTGTTGGAGTTTGAAACCCAGGGTGATTCTAAATCCTAAGCTATACCCCACAGCCCTTTTTAAATTTTGAAACAGGTTCTCACTAGGTTGCTAAGATCTTGCTAAGTTGCTGATGCTGGCTGCAAACCTGCAATCCTCCGTTCCCAGCCTCCCAAGTTTTAGGGTTATAGGTATATATCACCACATCCCATCTAGCCAACCAGCTTTTTATAGTCATGCATTATACAGGTTTGTGTGCTATACAAGAAGAAATTTACTTTTCTCTCAATAGAAATGGTAAAAAGATTAAAGTAGAGAACATTCTACTCATTGGTAAAGTATGTCATTGGCTTTTTCTTTCCCCTCCTCCTCCCCTCAAGGAAAGACTTTGTTTCTAAGTGTGTTGATTACATTTTCAACATCTCAGTGAAGGTGGTTTATGAGGAATTTCATAGAGGGTTTTATAAAGTTTGCGACAGAAGGATAATTAGATACTTCAAACCTGAAGAACTGATGTCAGCAACAATTGGAGATGTTAATTATGACTGGAAACAATTTGAAAAGGTAGGTAATACTTAAAATGTCCCCAATTTTAAAAAATCTATATATTGCCTAAAAAAAACATTTTTTCTCCCTCTCTTTCTCAAGAATTCACAGTATGATCAGGGATATCACAGATCACATCCTACTATAAAGATGTTTTGGAAGGCTTTCCACAAGCTAACTTTGGATGAAAAGAAAAAATTCCTCTGTAAGTACTGCTGTATTACATGAGTCCACCACTACATCTCAAGACAGGCAGGATGGCACACCTGTAATCCCAGTACTTGCTGAGGCTGAGACAGGAGACTCACAGGTTTGAGGTCAGCCTCAGCAACTTAGCGAAACCCTGTTTCAAAAGTAAGAAGAAAAAGCAAACATAAGTACTTTATTTGTGAAGAAGTCATTCTTAATGGCAGTCCACATGTATGGCAGAGGAGGGAGTAGGGCTTAGTTCCCTGCATTCTAGAACAGCATTCTGTCTTTCATATAAGCCTGTCTCCCATTTAAAAAAAATAGACATACATATTTTTATTTTACTGCCTTTTATATACTGATTAATCCTACCTCCATTTCAGATTGTGTCCACTTTCCTTTTTTTTTTTTTTTTGTGGTCCTGGGAGTAAAACCCAGGGGCTTTCTACCTCCGGGCTATACTCTTAGGCCTATATTATATTTTACTTGGAAACAGGGTCTAAGTTGCTGAGAGCCTCACTAAGTAGCTGAGGCTGGCTTTGAACCTGTGCAATCCTCCTGTCTCAGCCTCCCAAGCACTGGGATTACAAGCGTGTGCCACCATGCCAGGCTACCCAGAGGCATTCTACCTCCAAGTTATACCACTTTATTTTTTATTTGGAACAGTGTCTCACTAGGTTGCTGCGAACCTAAGTTGCTGAGGCTGGCTTTGAACCTACGATCCTCCTGTCTCAGCCTGCCCTCTTTCCTTATTTACATTGAGTTTTTTTGTGTTTGGTACTGGGGATTGAACCCAGGGACACTTTACCACTGAGCTTATACCTCTTTGAGACAAGGTCTCCCTAAGTTTCCCAGGCTGGCCTTGAACTTGTATTTCTCTTGCCTTACCCTCCCAAGTAGATAGGATTATTGTTTTTGTTTTGGTACAGGGGATTGAGCCCACAGTCATGCTACTTCTGAGCTACACCCAGCCCATTTTTAAAATTTATTTATTTATTTATTTATTTATTTATTTATTTATTGGTGGTACTAGGGGTGGAACCCAGGGGCTTTCTACCTCCAGGCTATACTCCCAGACCTATATTATATTTTATTTGGAATCAGGGTCTCACTAAGTTGCTGAGAGCCTCACTCAGTAGCTGAGGCTGGCTTTGAACCTGTGGGATCCTCCTGTCTCAGCCTCCGAAGCACAGGTGTTGCAAGTGTGTGCCACCACTCCTGGCTATGTTTTATTTTAAATAGGGTGTCCCTAAATAGCTCAGAGCCTCACTAAGTGCTGAAAGCCTCGATAAATTGCTGAGGCTGGTTTTGAACCTGTAATCTTCGCCTCCCAAGTACTGGGATTACAGGCATGCACCACCTTTCCTGGCTTCTAGTTGTTTCTTAAGCCTTTTATCTTATGCTCTTATCTTCATGTACTTATATGAGTATTATGATATTTGTTTGAGGTAAGCTAGATATAATAATAGCAATAAGAGCTAATATGATAAAAATAATAATAGCAACTACAGCACTTTCATCGCTTACTCTGTGTCAGACCCTGTACCGATTACCTTATTATTACCACCCTTTATCCTAATAATAATCCTATGAAATAGATATTAGTTTTTTCCTCATTTCAGACATAAGAAAAAAAGAGGGTGGTAGAATTTGTCCATGTTCAGAGATTTAGTAAGTTTGAGAACCAGAATTTGAACCCAGCAGGTTAAGTCCAAGCCCAGCTTTTTTTTTTTTTTTTTTAGTGGTGCTGGAGATTGGTCCCATCAGTTTTCTACCTCTGATCTAGACCCATAGCCCTATTTTATTTTGAAATAAGATCTTGCTAAATTACCACATGCTAGCCTTGAACCTGCCCATCCTCCTATCAGCCTCCCAAGTACTGGGATTACAAAACTGTGCCACCACACCTACCTACCATACCCACCTCTTGACCACTAAGCTTCTGTTGGTGGGAACCCAAAAGTTTCTCTTAACTACTTTTCTCACCTCTCCATCCCATTTTTCAATTCTTTTTTGTTGATGTGGTGGTGGTGCTAGGCATTTAACCCAGGGCCTTATACATGCTAAGCAACTGCTCTACCACTGAGCTACAGCCTCAGCCTCATCTGTATGATAAGTGCTGTAGTTACTATTATTATTTTTATCATACAGTTGATAAACTCCTTTCTTCTTGATATTTTTGTTATTACTAAGTATGTTGCAGGATAATTCTGATCGCTTCACAAACCAATCTATTTTCTAATGAGTCCAAACTTCCTTTTTTATGGTATCTTATTTATTTATTTATTTATTTATGGAAACAGTTGCATAGGCTGACCTCCAACTTGCAATCCTCCTGTCTCAGACTCCCAAGCACTGTAATTACAGGAATGTGCCATTGCGCTGGCTCCAAGCTTGCTTGTTTTCTTTCTTTCTTTCTTTCTTTCTTTCTTTCTTTCTTTCTTTCTTTCTCTTTCTTTTTTTTTTTTTTTTGTGGTACTGGGAATGAAATCTGGTATCTTCTACCTCTAGTCTATACTCCCAGACCTATTTTAAACTTTATTTGGAAACAGGGTCTCACTAAGCTGCTGATAGCCTCACTAAGTAGCTGAGGCTGGCTTGGACCCTGTGTGATCCTCCTGTCTCAGCCTCCCAAGTGCTGGGATTACAGTGTGTGCCACCACGCCCGGCTTCCAAACTCCTTTTTTAACCCTCCCTCTTAATAAGAAACTTTTGCTACAGGCTAGTGCTTCAGCTATCTGTACAATGAGTTCAATTTCTTCCTTTTGGTTTTAAGATTTGCTCTTTTTATGAAACATCTTAACCAAATTTTATCCCTTTGTAGTGTTCCTTACAGGACGTGACAGGCTGTATATAAGAGGCATACATGATCTCGGAATAGTATTTCGCTGTCCTGAGACTCTCAGTGAAAAAGACTACCCAAGACCAGTGACATGTCATAATATTCTAGACCTGCCTAAATATTCTACAATGGAAGCCATGGAGGAAGCACTTCAGGTAGCCATCAACAACTACAGAGGCTTCACGTCACCGAGGGTTCCACTGTAATAATCACCCCCAGTCTCAGGGAGGCCACTGGTGCTCAGGTCTCTCAATATTATCAAGAATAACATTTTTAAAGCCTGCCGTGGTGGTGCACACTTGTAATCCCAGTATTTGGGGGGCTGAGACCGGAGGATTGTGGTTCGCAGACAGCCTCAGCTACTTAGTGAGGCCCTCTGCAACTCAATGAGACCCTGTTTCAAAATAAAGAAGAAAAAATAGGGTCGGGGGTGTAGCTTGGAGGTCAAATGCCCCTGGGTTACAAACCCAGACCCGCAAAAAAATAATAATAATAATAAAAATAAACAAATAACATTTTTTAGTGAAATTAAATTATGGAAAAGGACATTTCCTGTATCCCTACCCTTGCTATTAGAATGACACAGGATGTATTTGAATGCTATGAGAATGTTTGCTTTTACTGAATCATTTCCTGAACAGTATCATTTAAAACTAAACTGAATATTGATATTTTAAAAATATTATTGTACTTCTAAATAAACTGTCGCAAATCTGAAAGAAATACTCCAGTTTGAGAAAAGAAAAAATATAAACTAATTTCAACACGTTTTTGAGGCATATAAATGTGTATTGAAGAATACCCCAAGTTTTCATTTTAGCAAACTGATTAATTATTTATTTGAAACCTGTAAATGTTAAAAGGATTAATTAATTCATTAAATTATTATTTATACTCAATACTATGTCCCAAGAACCATTCTGTGTGTGTGTGTGTGTGTGTGTGTGTGTGTGTGTGTGTGTGTGTGGTACTGGGGATGGAACCCAGGGGTATTCTACCTCCCAGCTACACCCCCTGCCCTAATTTTTACTCTTTATTTTGAAACCGGGTCTCATTGAGTTGCAGAGGGCCTCACTAAGTAGCTGAGGCTGTCTGCAAACCGTGATCCTACAGTCTCAGTCTCCAGAATGTGGGGATTACAAGTATGCACCACCATGCCCGGCTCTTATTCTTTATTTTGAAACAGCCTCGCTGTGTTGCAAAGGGTCTCAAGGCCTCCCTAAGTATTAGCAGAGGCTGTCCTCGAACCACCGTGATCCTCCAGTCTCAGCCTCCCAAATGCCGAGGCTGGCCTCAAACCTGGGATTATATCTGTGTGCTACTACACCTGACCCAAGAACCATTCTAAAAGCAGATAGCATTATTTTGGTTAAACACTGAGTCTAACCAGGAATTATTGTCTACTTATAATTGGGTAAGTATGAAATTGAGCCGGGCATGCTGGCTCCCGCTTATAATCCCAGCATTTGGGAGGCTGAGACCAGAGAATCGCAATTCGCGGACAGCCTCAGCTACTACTTAGTGAGGCCCTCTGCAACTCAGTGAGACCCGGTTTCAAACTAAAGAGGAAAAAATAGGGTAGGGGGTATAGTTCGGAGGTTGAATGCCCCTGGGTTCCATCCCCAGACGCGCAAAAACAAAATAAAAAAAAAGAAATTGAAATATGTTTTACTATCTATCTTCACTATAAGCTAATGGAAAGATATAACTGTCATGGGAAATGGCCAACAAATTTCTTGGACTAATTTTACCTAATGTTAACATTTAAAACATATTATGTAACTTCGAAATGATTCCAAACAGTCACATAATTTGTTGTATGAATGTCATATATTTTGCCATGCTAACAACTTGGGATGTCACCCCCTTTGCTTTGAGACTGTTACATTACACTTTACCAGACCCCAAATATGAGTTACTACTTCAACTACCAGACCACCCAAGAGTTTGACAGACATCCTGAGAGCTTGGGTTGTGGCAGACTACACCGTGTTGGCTACTTCTCTAAAGACCCAGAGCTCACACTGTGGCAGGGCCCAAAACCTCCCATCTCCACTATGTTAATACAGCCAGGGTCCCCTGAGAATGGCTCTTATAAAGAAGCTCTTGACAGTTCAGACTTCACTTTCCATAGATGCCTGCTTCCATCCGAATTGAGCAGCCATGGACATTAATCATTGGACTCGAATGAAACTAGAACTCACACATTCCCTGTGAGATTTGTCCCCATTATTTTTCTCCTTAAGTGTTAAAAAGAAAAATCTTTAGGCCAGGCATGATGGTGCATGCTTGTAATCTCAGCATTTGGGAGGCTGAGACAGGAGGATCGCGGTTCACGGACAGCCTCAGCTACTTAGTGAGATCCTCCACAACTCAGTGAGACCCTATCTCAAACTAAAGAATAAAAAAATAGGGCTGGAGGTGTAGCTCAGAGGTCACATGCCCCTGGGTTCCATCCCCAGACCCACACCCACAAACACACACACACAAATAGGGCTGGGCACATAACTCGGTAGAATGCCCCTGGGTTTCACAACCAGCACCACAATGAAAGAAAGGAAGAAAGGAAGAAAGGAAGAAAGGAAGAAAGAAAGAAAGAAAGAAAGAAAGAAAGAAAGAAAGAGAGGGAGAAAAAGAAAGAAAAGAAAAAATCTTTGTATGGCAATAAGCCATTAGGTTTGTGAAATTATACTTTGACCATCTCCTTATTTTAACCATACAAAACCAAGTATAAGCTGTTCCTATAAATAAATGCTGCTGTCCCAATTATTCATAGAAGCATTTTGTTAATGCTACTCTGGAGAAGGAAAGCCAAGTCCATACCAGGGTGCTGATGTGAAAAGAGGGCAGACACCACCTGAGGACATAGAACGGAGGGAGAACTGGCCAACGACCCTGGAATGCGAGATGGCCAGGACAACTCTAAGCCCCCAGTGAATCCTCAGAGTTATTTTGGACCTGTTTGGTTTCTACTTTAGTAAATGGAAGGAAAGCCCAGATTGATTCTATTTGAATTTTAAAGGAAAAAATCTTAGGGATCTGGAGACACCTGACTTCAGGTCTTTCACCACACACATTACTTTTCCTGATGCAAATGGGTCCGTTGTACTAAACAGTTCAGGAAAAAATAGGCCCCATTCTTTACACATTTGGGGGAAGATGGAGTACTTCCCAGTTTGTTCTCTGATGCCAGCAGTACCCTCGTAACAAAATTAGACATGTCAGGTAGAGTGGTGCACATCTGTATCTGAGCTATTCAGAAGCTGACGGAGTAGGATCACAGCTTCAAGGCCAACCTGGGCAACTTAGTGAGACTCAGTCCCAGTAAAATAAAAAGGACTGAAGTTATACATCAGTGTTTGCCTAGCATGGTTAAGGCCCTGGGTTCAATCTCCAGTACTACAAAACAAAACCAAATAAAGACATAAGAGGGAAAAAAATTAAATATCTTTCATGAACAGAGACACAAAAATCCTTTACAAAAAAATAATTTTAATGGGGGTCAAACCCAGAGGCATTTTACCTTAGAGCTCTATCCTTAGTGCTTTTTTATTTTTTTAATTTGAAACAGGATCTCGCTAGGTTGCTGAGAATCTTGCTAACTTGCTGAAGCTGGTCTCAAACTTGCAATCCTCTTGTCTCAGCCTCCCAAGTAGTAGGATTACAAGCATGTGCCACTATGACCAGCCAACCATTTTAGTATATTGAACATATCAAACATAACATGGAAAGGATAATGCCTATGAGAAAGTGGGGTTTAGCCCAGAAATGCATTAAAATCAATTATGTGTCACCATATTAAGAGAAATGAAAAATAATATAATTACCTCAGTCCAGGCAGAAATTCAACACCCACTCATGCATGATACTCTTAGCGAAGGACCAGAAGAGAACTCTGCAAACCTGATAAAGCCTGCATACAGCTCACCTCATATTTAATGACAAAAGACTGAAAGCCTCTCTGCTAATACTTTGAAGGAGGTGGGGATGTCTCTAATGCAACATTTTTCCAGATATACTCATCTGTATACATAGGCAAAGAAAATGAAAGGCAGACAGATTATAAAGAAAAGATTAAAACTAGCCGGGTGTGGTGGCACATGCTTGTAATCCCAGCATTCTGGAGGCTGAGACCGGAGGATCGTGGTTCGCAGACAGCCTCAGCTACTTAGTGAGACCCTGTTTCAAAATAAAGAATAAGAAATAGGGCAGGGGTGTAGCTCGGAGGTCAAATGCCTTTGGGTTCCATCCCCAGACCCACAAAAAAAAAAAAAAGAAAAGAAAAGATTAAAACTATTATATGTGTAATCTATAAAAGCTAAAACTGTTAATATGAAAGGTCTCAGGATTCGAAGTTGGTACATAAAAGTTAATTGTATTTAGACATGACACCATCATAAATTGAAAGTATAAAAAAGAGCCCGGTATGGTGGCCCATGCTTGTAATCCCAGTACTTGGGAGGCTGAAATAGGAGGATCGCGGGTTTGTGGCCGACCTCAGCTATTTAATGAGGCCTTCCTCAACTTAGTGACACCCTGTTTCAAATAAAAAATAAAAAATAGGGCTGTGGTGTAGCTCAGAGGTAGAGACCCTGGCTTCAATTCCCAGTAAAACACACACACACACACACACACACACACACACACACACACACACAGTATAAAAAAAATAGCTGAGCATGGTGGCCCACACTTGTAATCCCACTACTTAGGGAGGCTAAGACAGGAGTATTGCTGTTGGAGGACAGCCTCAGCTACTTAGTGAGGCCCTTTGCAACTCAGTGAGACTCTATTTCAAAATAAAGAATAAAACATAGGGCTGGGGGTGTAGCTCAGAGGTAGTATACCCCTGGGATCCATCCCCAGTACCACACACACACAAAAATAAAGTATAAAGAAGTACCAAAAAATAGGAGATACCTCAGGACAATTTTAATAAATATGTATGACTACATACTGAAAACTATAAAAATATTGAAAGAAATTAAAGAAGCTTTATATTACTGAAGAGATTTGTTCATCAACAGAAACAGAGCTGGGCGTGGTGGCACACGCTTGTAATCCCAGCATTCCTGGAGGCTGAGACCAGAGGATCATGGTTCTGCAGACAGCCTCAGCTACTTAGGCCCTCCGCAACTTTGTGAGACCCTGTTTCAAAATAAATAATAAAAAGTTGGGCAGGGGGTGTAGCTTAGAGGTCAAATGCCTCTGGGTTCCATCCCCAGACCCGCAAAAAACAAAAAAACAAAACAAAACAAAAAACACCAACAACAACAACCAAAAAAAAAAACCAGAAACAACAATGCAGTTCTTCCCAAATTCATATGTAAATTTTTTTTAAGGTTGGTCTTGCTAAATTGCCTAGATTGGCCTCAAACTCCTGAGCTTAAGGGATCCTTCTTCCTCAGACTCACGAGTAGCATGGACAACTAGCCACTGTACTCAGTCAAATTGATAATTTAGTGCAATATGAATCAAAATCCCAATAGTCTGTTTTATAGAAATGAACAAACTGATCCTGTAGTATATATAGATATGCAAAAGGCTAGAATCGTCAGAACACTGAAAAAGAACAATGTTAGAGTGCTTGTATGAACTGGTTTTGAGATGCTGACTCTATAGTATACATAACAATATAGTTTTAGAGTAAAGATAGACATATAGATCCATAGATCATACAGAACAGAATATATGTATGTATGTATTTATTGATTTGGTACTGGGGATTGAACCCAGGGAATTCTACCTTTGAAGTACACTCCCATTTATTTTCTATTTTAAAACAGCGTCTCATTAAGTTGCTGAGGGCTTTGCTAAATTGCTGGGGCTAGCCTTGAATCTGTGATCCTTCTGTCTCAGCCTCCCAAGTCTGGGATTATAGGAATGAGCCATCATACCCAGCTAGAAAAGATTTTAAAATCCTGAATTAAATCCAATCATAGCCAGGCATGGTGGCACATGTTTGTAATCCCCCGCGCTTGGGAGGTAGAGGCAGGAGGATAGCACAGGTTTGAAGCCAGCCAAGCTGGCTTAAGAGACCCTGTTTCAAAAAAAAAAAAAAAAAAAAAAAAAAAAAGCATAAAATAGGTCTAAATAGGTCTGGGATGGAACCAAGGGACATTCTACCTTCGAGCTGTATCCTTAGCCCTATTTATTCTTTTTTTTTGTGTGTGTGGTACTGGGGGTGGAACCCAATGGGCTATACTCCCAGACCTATTTTATGTTTTATTTGTAAACAGGGTCTCACGAAGTTGCTGAGAGCCTAAGTAGCTGAGAGGCTGGCTTCGAACCTGTGTGATCCTCCTGTCAGCCTCCCAAGTGCAGGGATTACAAGCGTGTGCCACCATGCCTGGCCTTCCTAGTTTTTCTTTATTTTGAAACAGGGTCTCACTGAGTTGCAAAGAACCTCCCTAAGTAGCTGGAGCTATCCCTGAAACTGTGAAACTCGATCCTCCTTTCTCAGCCTCCCAAATGCTGGGATTACAAGCATGTGCCACCACGCCCGGGTCATATTTTATTTTATTTTATTTTATTTTATTTTATTTTATTTTATTTTATTTTATTTTTGCGGGTCTGGGATGGAACCCAGAGGCATTTGACCTCCGAGGTACACCCCTTGCCGAATTTTTTTTTTAATTTGTTTTTTGGTGGTACTGGGGTTCCTGGAAGCCCTTCTACTTTCGGGCTACACTCCCAGACCTATTTTATACTTTTTTATTTTTGGAAACAGAGTCTCTTAAGCCATCGTGGCTGGCTTCGAACCTGTGCAATCCTCCTGTCTC
Source organism: Muscardinus avellanarius (assembly GCF_963383645.1). NCBI lineage: Eukaryota > Metazoa > Chordata > Mammalia > Rodentia > Gliridae > Muscardinus > Muscardinus avellanarius. The sequence goes on along the minus strand of NC_137791.1, from coordinate 63,702,220 downwards.
TACCTCCCAAGCGCGGGGATTACAAGCGTGCGCCACCACGCCTGGCTCCCAATTTTTTATTCTTTATTTTGAAAAAGGGTCTCACTGAGTTGCAGAGGGCCTCACTAAGTAGCTGAGGCTGTCCGTGAACATCGATTCTCCAGACTCAGCCTCCCGAATGCTGGGATTACAAACGTGCACCACCATGCCTGGCTTCATTTTTTTATTTTGAAACAAGGTCACCTTGATAAGTTGCTGAGGCTAGCTTTGGGCCTGTGATGCTCCTTTCTCCGCCTTGCTTCCACAGTGCTGGGATTACATGTGTGCACCACCTCACCCAGCTCTAAAGCTTCTTGAAGATAAATGAGAATCTTGTAACCTTGCATTTAGTAATGATTTAAGTTGGACCAAAAAGAAAAGACATGAATCACAAAAATGTGTTAATTGTATAAACAATTGGAACTTTAGCTCTTCAAAAGATAACTGTGTGTGTGTGTGTGTGTGTGTGTGTGTGTGTGTGTGTGTGTGTGTGTACTGGGATGGAACCCAGGGGCTTTCTACCTTCAGGCTATACTCCCAGACCTATTTTCTATTTTATTTGGAAACAGGGTTTCACTAAGTTGCTGAGAGCCTCACTAGTAGCTGAAGCTGGCTTGGACCCTGTGCAATCCTCCTGTCTCAGCCACCCAAGTGCTGGGATTACAAGCATGCGCCACCACGCCCAGCTCTTCAAAAGATAACTTTAATAAGATGAAAAGGCAAGCTGCAGACTGGTAAAGAAATTTTCAAAATATATCTATAAAACATAATAAGAACTCTAATACAATATAGTAAGAACCCTTAGATAATTAAGTCAAATCACTGAATTAATAAAGAGGCAGAAGATGTGTGTGTGTGTGTGTGTGTGTGTGTGTGTGTGTGTGTGTGTGTCACTGGGGATTGAACCCATGGGCATTCTGCCTCTGAGCTACAACCCCAGCCTTATTTTTATTCTTTATTTTGAAAGGAGTTCTTACTAAAGAGGGGCTCACTAAGTAGCTGAGGTTAGCAGAGGACCTTCAATCTCAGCCTCCCAAGTTTACAAGCCTGTGCCATGTCTGGCTCCCAGGCAAAATATGTAAACAGACACTTCACCAAAGAAGAGAGGGCCAACAGCAAGAAAAGATGCTGGACAGTAGTCATCAGGGAAATGCAAATTAAAATCAAAATGAAATATCACTACAATTGCTAAAATTAAAAAGGCTAACACTAACACTAACGGGGCATGGTGGCCTATGCTGTAATCCCAGTACTTAGGAGGGTGACATAGGAGGATTGCAGGTGGTTTGAGGTCAGCGTTGGCAATTTAGAGACCTTGTTTAGAAAATAAAATGCTGAAGATGTAGCTGGCAGGTAGAACATACAGGGGGTTAAAAACAAACAAACAGGGGACAGTACCAATTGTTGGCAAAAAAGTAGTGACTAGAGGGAATGCAAAATGGTGTGGCAATTTGTTAACATTTGGTGGTTTTTAATAAATATATCCACACACCGTGCCATATTCAGTGAGATGCATCTCACTGAGTATTGCACGGTGGCTCCCTGAGTAATCCCAGGACCTGGGAGGCTAAAACCGCAGGATAGCAGGTTGCAGGCCATCCTCAGCAATTTAGCGACTCCAGCAATTTAACAAGCTCTTGTTTAATTAAAAGTTTAGGGGTGTAGTTCAGCGATACAGTGGTTGTCTAGCACTGTTGAGGCCCTAGATTCAATCCTCAATACTGCAAACACACACACACACACACACACACACACACACACACACTTAAGGGGCTGGGGGGGGGGTGTAGCTCAGAGATAAAATGTTCCCCTGGGTTCAATCCCAAATTCCAAAAAAAAAAAAGATTAACACATTTAAGGAACATAACAGGATGAATTTCAAAGCCTTATGCTAAGCAAAAAAGACCAGACACAAAAGACCACTAGGATTCCATATGTATGAAACCCTAGAAACTGCAAACTACATCTAGACAGACAGACAGACAGACAGACAGACACACACACACACACACACACACACACACTAGCGTGGTGTGTTTGTGCCAAACTGAGGACTGAATCAAGGAGCCGTCTTCCTCCAAGCTACACTAAACCCTTTTGGGTTTTTATTTTTTATTTTTTTTTATTTTTTTAATTAATTTATTTTTTTTAATTTTTTTATTGGTGCATTATATTCATACAACTTATTGGGGTAAAAAACTTGTGTGTATAAACATGTACTCATCGCTGATTTAACCCCTACCCAAATACCACCCCATTCCCTCCCCGTCCCTCCCTTCCTTGCTTGGCTTTGTGATTGACTTCGATATGTTTAAGTACAGCATCTCACTGAATTGCTAAGGGTCTCGCTAAGTTTGGGCGGGCTAGCCCCGGGCCTGGGTCTCGCTAACCTAGCGCGGACCCCGAGGGTGCGGAGGGGCGCGTCCGAGGCTCCCGCAGGGGCAGAGCTCTTAACACACTTCGGCTTCAGTTTTCACTCTACAGCATTCCCTAGAAATCCTCCTCGGCGGCGGCGTCAGGGCGCCACCTAGTGGAACATCTTTTCCTCGACAGCCACGCCGCCCCGACGCGGCCACGCGGTCGGTTGCCTTCCCGTCGGGGTTAGTTCCTTTTCTCCACAGAGCCGCGGGCTCGCAGTTTCGCTTCCCCGGGCTCGCCCCGCCCCCAGCCGCACGTGGGGGCGGGGCCAAGGCGTGGCGGCGGCCGAGTCGAGGCGGGGCGTGGGCGGTATCGGGCGGGGCGCGGGCGGGGCCAACGCGGAGCCGGGCGGGCTGTGGGCGGGGCCAACGCGGAGCCGGGCGCGTGTGGGCGGAGCCGGGGCGGGGCGGGCGCGCGGTCCCTCGACGCCCCGCTCGTCGTCGCGCGGCCCTCGCCCGCCCTCGCTCCTCCGGCGGCCCTCGGGTCTCCGACGCCACCGCAGAACCCGCACGGCGGCGATGGAGCGCAGGCCGCCCCGCCGGCCGCGCGGTGCCCCGCGCCCCGCTCCCCGGCCGGCCGCCGTCGTGCAGCCCCGGCGCGCCCCTTCGCGGGGCGCGGAGCCGCGGGGCGCGCAGCTCTGGCTCTTTCCCGGCGCCGCGGGGCTCGGCCGCGCGCTGCTCGGCCGGCCGCAGGCCACGCGCCAGATCTGCTGCTCGCTGGGCCGCCTGGCCGTGCTGGAGCGCGGCGGCGCGGGCGTCGAGGTGCACCGGCTGCCGGCCGGCCCGGGCGCCAGGAAGCCCAGTGAGTGGGGGGGCGGGGGGCGCGCCGGCCTTCCTTCACCCCTCGCCCCTGCTCCAGCCCCTGCCCCGCTTTCCCGGCCCCTGCCCCCCCCCCGTCTTACCCTCTCTCCTCCTGCCCCTGCGCCCCCCACAGCCCTTGCTCCGGCCCTGCGCCCCCGCCCCTGCCCGTCGAGGCCGCGCCGTCCGGGCCGCGTCCATCCGCCCTCGCCGGCGCGGCGGGGTTCCAGGGATGTTGGCGTGCACTAGACGGACCCCGGACCCTTTCGGCGCGTGCGGGCAGCGACGCCCTGGGCATCCTTGGTTTCTCTTTGTTTTTAATGGTGCTCTCAGAGAAATGAATTCAGGGGCATTCTGCCTTTAAGCTACACCCCCAGCCCAGTATTTATTTATTTATTATTTATTTATTTATTTACTGGAACAGGGTCTCGCTAGGATGCTGAGAGCCTCGCCAAATTGCCGAGGCTGGTCTCCAATCTGAATTCCTCCGGTCTCTGCCCCCGAAGTACTGGGATTACAGGCGTGCGCTACGCTTCCAGTCGAAGCCCTCCTTTATATTTGCTTTCCCCTCTCCGCTTTACTCTTAAGAACATAGCCGCTCCTACTTTGTGAGCTTTTAGAGACCACAAGTTACCCTTCTCCGTGGTAATACTCCACATTTGCCTTCTTTTGCATTTCTCCCAGGTTCTAATCCCCATAAATGTTAGGTGCGGCATTCTGATTTATTGGCAGATGAGGGGTGGGGGAACAAAAGCCTACACTCTCAAGTTTTTCCCCCCTGTCAGTCTGTTGGGTGAAAAAAATGGTATTTTACTGTTGTGTTCTTCGTTTTGCATTTAACATGAATGAAATATAGCATCTTTTCAGTTTTCGGTCCATCAATTCTTTGGTGACCTGCCTGGCTTTTAAAATTTTGAGTTACCTTTTCCTTATGAAAAGTTAATCGTACGTATTTGGATAGCTAATAAGGATAACCTTTTGCCCATCGTGTATGTTGTAATTTTTCTCACTTTTTCTTTCGTTGATCTTATTTCTTGCTGTGTATAGGTAAACTTTTTTTTTTACACTTACCAAGTTTTTTCTTTTAAGTGGATTTAACAGATTTTGTGTCTTTAGAAAGCTGAGTGCACTCCAAGATTTTTTTTAATGTACTCATCTTTGTAGTAATTTTAAAGTTTTATATATATATATAATTTTCTTTTTGGTGGTACTGGGGTTCCTGGAAACCCTTCTACCTCCGGGCTACACTCCCAGACACCTATTTTTTATTTGGAAACAGGGTCTCTTAAGCCAGCGAGCCCTCAAACCTGTGTGATCCTCCTGTCTCCGCCTCCCAAGCACCGGGATTGGGGATTACAAGCGTGCACCACCACGCCTGGAGCTAAAGTTTTATATTTAAAACATATTTTTGGTAGATTTTGATTTAAGGAGTGTGGGGAGTGGTTTGAATTTATTTGTTTTTCCAAATGGCTAACTGGAAGCCCTATTACCATTTCTTGAGTACTTCTCTTTTCAACTAATTTGAAATGCTGATGAACTTTTTGAGAAGTTAATCTGTTGAGTCATTTCTTGTCAAAATGTTATTGTTCTGTAATGTTTGTAAAATGGCACACGTGTAGATTCTATTTCATTCGAACTGAAGAGTGAAAGAGTCCCCAAACATTCCTCTTTTAATTATTTATGTGAATAAATTAAATGATTTAAAATAGTAAACTGCACACTTGCTTGAGAGGCTGAGACTGGAGGATCGCACAGATTGAAGCCAGCCTCAGCAATTTAGTGAGACCCTGTTTCCAAACAAAAGTATAAAAATAGGACTGGGAGTATAGCCCAGAGGTAGAAAAGCCTCTGGGTTCTACTCCCAGTACCACACACACACAAAAGTAACTAATGAGCAACTTAAAATTGCTAATATTTAGAAAGTGCTCCAACCACAATTTTTCTATTTGGAGCGCAATTAAGGTGCTTAATGTTGGTGTTATTTTTTTTTTATAGAGTATGTCTCAGAACATACAATATATTTATTCTTGAATTACACTGTTCTAAAATTAAGTTATATTTTCATATGGACTCTTTCAGGTTTTACTTCAAATTCAGTTTCTCTGTCTCAACTTATTAAACAAAGATTTAAAGACAGATATTCATGGCTGTTTGAAAGATCTATTTTATTTAAAGCAAAAAGTGATTTTTTCCAAATTTAAAAAGGTTCATTCACAGCTGGGCATGGTGGTACACACTTATAATCCCAGCAATTTGGGAGGCTGAGACAGGAGGATCTAGGTTCAAGGTCAGCCTCAGCTACTCAGTGAGGCCCTGTGCATCTCAATGAGACCCTGTTTCAAAATAAGGAATAAAAAAATAGGGCTGGGGGTGTGGCTCGGAGGTAGAGGCCCCTGGGTTCCATCCCCAGTACTGAAAAGAAAAGGTCCATTGGCAAGACAATTGTCTTTCCTGTTTGTTTTACATACTTGGGTTTTCTTGAAAAAAATGAAAGCTTGTCTATGCAGGGAGTGGTGGCACACATTTGTAACCCTAGTACTTTTGAGGCTGAGACAGGACGGTCATGGGTTTGAGTACAAGTACTGCAGTGGTGAGACTCTTACCAACCTAGCAAGACCCTTTTCAAAATTTAAAAAAAAAAAATAGGGCTGTGGTTGTACTCAGAGGTAGAATGACCCTGGGTTTAATTCCTAGTACCAACAAGAAAAAAAAAAATTGTCTGGTTCAACTTTTTCTAGATATTTTAAAGTATGTTATAATCAATAATAGGTAAATGCCAGGCGTGGTGGCGCACGCTTGTAATCCCAGCATTCGGGAGGCTGAGACCAGAGAATCACAGTTCACAGACAGCCTCAGCTACTTAGTGAGGACCTCTACAACTCAGTGAAACCTGGTTTCAAAATAAAGAATAAAAAATAGGGCAGGGGAGGTAGTTCAGAGGTCGAATGCCCCTGGGTTCCATCCTCAGACCCGCAAAAAAAAAATGATAATAGGTAATAATCAGAATGATAATAGTTCCTGTTTGGATCTGCTCTACAGAGTACATTAAGTTGGGGAAAAAAATGAAGATCCATTCCATGGACCAAGGAGCAGAGCACATGCTAATTCTCTCCTCTGATGGAAAACTGTTTGAATACAACTACAGCATTGAACATGCAAGGTGGGTAACTTTTTTCTTTCATTAAATGATTTTGATTTTACCCAAAGGGCAATAATTATTTTATAGAAAAATAACACCTTGTATGATTCTTGTTCCCCACTTTATATAGTAGTGTCTTAAATGATAAATTCTGAACTGGTAAGTGACTTCTGTGTGGATACTACAAACCAGTATGTCTGCTACAGCTGCTATCAGATGGTTTTAGCATTGGAATAAAATCTTGATTAGTCTGAATAGCCCCATATTGAACATTCACATTATTAACATATATGGTCCTTTCAGTAATCCTATGTTATTAAAAAATTATGCATTATCATAGAATGATTTGTGAGACTCTTTCCTAGTAAATCATATGAACTCGAACTTGTTTTCAATTTGCATTTATTCCTGCATCATAAAGTTTGATAAGAATATTTTAGAATCATCCTGTTACAGTTTTATAATGCTCATTATTTTCTTCTTAAAAGCTAACTAAAATGTTTTTTTGTTTTATTTTGTTTTGCGGGTCTGGGGGTGGAACCCAGGGGCATTTGACCTCCAGCTATACCCCCTGCTCTATTTTTTATTCTTTATTTTGAAACCAGGTCTCACTGAGTTGCAGAGGGCCTCACTAAGTAGCTGAGGCTGTCCTCGAACTGTGATCCTCTGGTCTCAGCCTCTCGAATGCTGGGATTACAAGCATGCGCCACCACGCCCGGCTAAAATGTATTTTTATAGTTTTAGAGATATTAAATGTGAAGCAGTAAATTTAAAGAGGTGTGTGTGAAACCCAGTGTGATGGCACATGCTTGTAATCACAGCATTTGGGAGGCTGAGACCAGAGGATCGCTGTTCTCAGACAGCCTCAGCTACTTAGGAGGCCCTCTGCAACTTAGTGAGACCCTGTTTCAAAATACAGAATAAAAAATAAGGCAGGGGGTGTAGCTCAGAGGTCGAATGCCCCTGGGCTCAATCCCCAGACCCAACCAAAAAAAAAAAAAAAAGTGTCCGTGTGTGAAGACAGAGAGAGCAAGGAAGGAAGGAAAGAACGAACGAATACTAAGGATTGAACCCAGTGGTATTCTACCTCCGACCTACACCTCCAGCCCATTTTATTTTTTGAAACAGTTTCACTAAGCTGCCAGAGCCTCTCTATGAATTATTGAGACTGTCTTCAAATCTGTACTCCTCCTGTCTCAACCTCCCAAGTACTAGAATTATAGGTATGTGCCACCATACCTGGCAATTTGAGCTTTATTTCTAATTTTATATATATGAACAGTTCTAATATCCAGTTAGGCACAGTGGCATACTCCTATAACTCCAATGCTTGGAAGACTGAGACAAGTAGGATTTCAAGTTCGAGTCCAGTTTAGGCAACTTAGCAAGATCCTGTTTCAAAATAAATGAAAAGAGTTGCTGATATATTTCAGGTAGAATTCTCCTGGGTTCGATCCCAGTACCCTACCCCACCCCTGTCCCTTTCCAACACAAATAGTTCTCACATCCTTGTTGTGACTTTCATTATAATGATTAACATAAAATATATTTCTTTAATCAGGTTTCAAAGCATTTTACAAGAAAAAAGTATAATTCAAATCACATGTGGAGATCATCATTCTCTTGCACTGTCAAAAGGTACTTTTATAGAATACTGTTTTTTAAAAGTAGTTAATATGTTATATGTAGAGCCAGTCTAATGTATGTACCCAATTTTGTACCAGGGCATATATTTTATGTTTCAGATTAATATTCTTAAAGGGTACAAAAGAACAGAACTCTTGTAAATTGGCTTTAGTTAATTGTGGTGGTGCATGCCTGTGATCCCAGTACTTGGGAGGGTGAGACAGGAGGATCACAGGATTGAGGTTAGCCACACAATTTAGCGAGGCTCTCCGCAATTCCCCAATTTAATGAGATTTTTGTTTTGTTTTGTTTTGGTACTGCAGGTGGAACCAGGGGCTTTTCTGCCTCCTGGCTATACTCCCAGACCTATTTTATACTTTATTTGGAAACAGGGTCTCACAAAGTTGCTGAGAACCTCACTGAGTAGCTGAGGCTGGCTTTGAACCTGAGGGATCCTCCTGTTTCAGCCTCCCAAGCACTGGGATTATAAGTGTACAAGTGTGCGCCATCAAGCCCTGCTTTTTAATGAGATCCTATTTTAAAATAAATAAGCTGAGTGTGGTGGCAATAAGTTGGGAGTGGTGGTGCACACTTGTAATCCCAGCATTTGGGAGGCTGAGACAGGAGGATCATGGTTCAAGGACAGCCTCAGCTACTACTTAGGCCCTTTGCAACTCAGTGAGATCCTGTTTCAAAATAAAGAATATAATATAAGGTGGAGGTGTAGCTCAGGTAGAATGTTCCTGGGTTCCATCCCCATTTCTGCAAAAAAATAAAATAGGGCTGGTGGTGTAGCTCAGAGGTAGAATACCCCTGAGTTCAATTCCTAGTACTGCAAGAAAAAAATAAAATCTTTAGGGATTTTTTTTGGGGGGGCACTGGGAATGGAACCCAGGGGCATTCTACCTCTGGGCTACTCCCAGACATATTTTATATTTTTATTTGGAAACAGTACTGGGATTACAGCATGTGCCACTACACCCAGCTAAATCTTTAGGTTTTTATCATAACTATTCCTATATTTTGTTCCGTGTTAATATGAAACATTGAAATTTTTCCGAGTAATCCAAACTACTCCTTCTGGAATGTAGTCCGAGTGTGGGTCACCCTTTCCAGAATCTTCTTTCTTTTCCCTAGCACTCTTATAACTTTCATGTTAGTAGCTCAGAATTCCTGGGTTCTGCTTTTGTGGCCAGGATGCAGGACTGGGCTATGTTTGAACATCAATTTTTTAATTGTAGGATTCTCCCATCCTTAGTATTTCTTTTCAAATGCTGCAATAATATGAAATTAAAGTAAGTAATATGGATTATTTCTAAGGGACTTGACTTTGAAAGAAATATTAGCAGGAAGATAGGAATTCAGGATCAAGGAAATTTAAAAAAATATATGCAAGCAACCAGGCATGGTGTTGTATGCTTGTAATCCCAGCCCTTGGGAGGCTGAGACAGGAGGATTGCACAGGTTTGAAGCCAGCCTCAGCTACTTGGTGAGGCTCTCAGCAACTTAGTGAGACCTTGTTTCCAAATAAAGTATAATATAGGTCTGGGAGTATAGCCTGGAGGTAGAAAAGGCCCTGGGTTCCACCCCCTTGTACCACACATATACACACAAATATATATGCAAATATTTATAAACCAAATGAATGTCAGGATTCAAAAGAAGTAAATAAGCAAGTATTTGGCCTGCACTGAGGACTCTGTTGAGGTTTGAGAGTATTAAGTTGTGCTGGAAAATATTGGTCATTTGACCTTGTCCATTTGTGAACAGCTAATTCCTATTGAGTATTCACTATGTTCAGTTTTAAGGTAGAATGCCTCTGGGTTCAATCTCAGGTAACCACGCACACATTTTACAAGTCTAGGATTTAGTTGGCATGTATGCACACGAGGAAAGACTGATATTTAGAGTTTGTTGGTGGTAAATCAGTTGGACACTTTTGCACATAACCGTTACCCTAGCTACTCAGAAGACTGAGTCAAGAGGATCACCATTTCAAGGCCAGCCTTGAAAGTACCACTACCAATCTCATCATATGTATGGGGAAAGAGGAAGGTGGTGAGACATGGAAGGAAATATACCTGGATAACATAGTAAGACCTGTCTCAAAAAATTAAATCAAAATATAGAAAAAATAAACTGGAAAAGTAAGAAAGGGAACTGGTCGTGATCATCATATTCCTGGTGGCTAGAAGACATCAGTAATAATGTTTAAAGGCAAGACTGCCCCATGCCAAGGTCTACACATTAACTTGCAAACAGGTGCTCAGTAAAAATTGATTCTCTGATTTATTTTTTTCAGACCCTATTGAAAATTGGCAGTTCCATTAGATAAAATACTTGGCTTGAAAAATATGCTTTGCCTAGATCTGGTGGTGCATGCCTGCAATTCCAGTATGTAGGAGGCTTGAGACAGAAGGATCTCAGGTGTAAGACCAGCCTTGGCAATCTAAGGAGACCCTGTTTAAATAAAAAATAAAATTGGACTTGGGGTGTATCTCAGAGGTGAATTGCCCTTGGATTCAATTTCAGTACCACCTAAAACAAAACAAAACCTCTATATATTCAGTTAGTGAAGGAACAAACTGTCTCTTTTTAGATATTGTACAGTGATTTCAAGTGATTTTTGTTTTGTTTTTTATTACTATTATTGTTGCATTGTAATTATACATCATAGTGAGGTCCAAAGCTATACAAACATGTCTGCACACATCACTTGGTATATTTCCTTCCATGTCTCACCACCTTCCTCTTTCCCCGTATATATGATTGAGATTGGTACTGGGACTTTCATATATGGACATAACATTATTTGTACTGTTTTCCTTCATCAGTCTTTTCCCCAGCCCCATTGCTCTCTGTCAACCCTCTTCAACTATTCTGCTGGTCTCTGTCCTCATTTATCTAAAGTCCTTTTTGTTTCCTATTTTCTCTCTAGCCTCCACATATGATAAAAAACATACAACCTTTGATTTACGAATGGCTCATCTCAGTATAATATTCTCTAGTTCCATCCATTTTCCTGCAAATGACATAGTGTTCTTTATGGCTAGATAAAATTTCATTGTGCATTTACCACATTTTCTTCATTCAGATATTGGCAGATGCCAGGTGTGGTGACACACTTGTAATCCCCGAGCTTGGGAGGCGGAAACAGGGGGGATTGTGCAGGTTCGAAGCCAGCCGCGCTGGCTTAAGAGATCCTATTTCCAAATAACAATATAAAATAGGTCTGGGAATGTAGCCCGGAGGTAGAAGGGTTTCCAGGAACCCCAGTACCACCAGAAAAAAAATTGACAAATGCCTAGGTTGGTTCTATAACATGGCTATTATTCCTGCTATAAACATGGATATGCATGTATCATTATAGTAATCTGACTTTAATTCTTTTGGAAAGATACTGAGGAGTGATATAGCTAGATCATGTGGTAGTTCTATTCCTAGTCTTATATATTTTATTTTTATTTTGTTGGTGGCATTGGGAATTGAATTCAGGGACATTCTACCTCTGAGCTATACTCCCTACCCCTTTTTTATTTTCTCTTTCGAAACAAGGGTCACTAGTTTGCTTAAAGTCTTGCTATGTTTCTGAGGCTGGCCTCGAACCTGTGATCCTCTTGTCTCAGCCTTCCAAGTATTGGGGTTACAGGCATGTACCACCATGCCTGGCCATTCCTAGTTTTTGGAAGAACCTCCACAATGATCCCTATAGTAGTTGTATTAATTTACAGTCTCAGCAGTAGTGCATAAGAGTTCCTATTTATCCATACCCTGGCCAGCATTTATTATTGTTTATGGTCTTGATGATTGCTCTTCTAACTGGAGTTAGATAGAATGTCAATATACTTTTGAGTTGCATTTCCCTGATTACTAAAGTTGTTGGGCATTTTTTTTTTTCATATATTTGTTAGCACAGAGTCTCCCTATGTTGCCCAGGCAGGTCTCAAACTCCTGAGCATAAATAATCCTCTTACCTTAACCTCCAAAGTAATTATACTACAAGCATGCACCATCATACCCAGCTTCAAGTAAATTTTTTAGTTTTTTAATTTGAGATCTTTCAGCACATTAAAGGGAGGAAGGTAGGGAAAACCCTCATTGTAGATTTTATTTTCTCAGAGGTAGAATGTTTCTGTTTTTCATGGGCCCAACCTATGGATTTTTTTTTAAAGTAAAATATGTTCAAACACCTTCATTGTACCCCTTGAGGTGCAGGGGATAAGGAAGTTAACTGTTAACTACTAAAGAGAAGAGTCTTCTGCATTTTTCTGAGTCAGACATGCCTTCTGAGAGCTTGTGATATGAATATGAGATAGTGATTTATGGTATGTGTAGAATACATAATGGCCTAAGATAATGTGTGCTGCATTTGAAATCTAATAAGTACTTTTTCTGTGTTTGTTAAGGTGGTGAACTTTATGCCTGGGGTCAGAACTTAAATGGGCAGCTTGGAGTTGGAAGAACATTTCCCTCGACCCCCACACCACAGATTGTGGAGGACTTGGCAGGAGTCCCCTTGGTTCAGATTTCTGCAGGAGAAGCCCACAGCATGGCCTTATCTATGTCTGGAAACGTTTACTCATGGGGAAAAAATAATTTTGGACAACTAGGCCTGGGTCACACCAAGAGTATGGAACATATTTTTAAATTTATGTTATAAGCAAATATATTTGTTAGATGGGAGATGAGTTGAACATAGACCTCCCTGTCACCGATGGTCCAGATCCTCACTTTAATTTGCACTGTTCTTGCTATATCTCCCTATCTTCAAGGCAGAATTGGGCCAAGAGCCATGCACAGTGTAGAAGTTATTGGTATGGTGGGGACATGCTTCTGGGATTGGTGGGATGGGAAAGGGCATTGGATTAGGGATTGGAATATTCTGGATTTTGCTTCCTTCTTTGTAGTTTACTTATTATAGGACCTTGCTACTCATTCTTCTCTAGGTTTTTTTTTCTGGAAAACAGTAAGTTTAAATGAAATGACTTCCAGATAGCTTTGCACTTAAAAGTCCACTGATATGTTATTACAAAAGAATACTAAAATTCTGTTTAGAAACACATTTACAGCCATGCATAGTGGTACACACCTGTAATTTCAGTACTTGGGCTGAAACAGGAGGATTGCAGGTTCAAGACTAGCCTCAGCAATTTAGTGAGGCTTTGAGCAACCTAGTGAGACCCTTTTTGAAAACAAAAAATGAAAAGGGACTGGGGTCTAGCTTTGAGGCATGATACTCCTGGGTTCAATCTCTAGTCAGTCTCTTTCTCTCTTACACACAAGTGTAGGTATATTATATATGTGGATGGATATGCATAAATAATATATGTGCTGATTTTATTCTATAATGATCAGTTATTTCTATACACACATGTAGTGTTAAAAAACCTATGTAATTGCAGTTATTGAACTACCTCTACAAAGCATATGGCGACATTTATTACAGTGTCATACAACTTACTGGAGTTATTATCCATAACAACTCTGCTACTTTACTTAGATACAGCACTTTATGCCTCACCTGAGCTCACTGGCCAAACATCCCATATCTGTCTCCAGACATGGTCCAGCTCTAATAATACAGGATAATTCATAAGTTGATGTTAGAAAAATATTCAGAGGGGATAAGAGTAAAGTGGTTAAACTATTTTTGCTGATTCTGAGTGCTTTGATAGGAAAAGAATCATGAAGGAAAGGAAAAGTAAGCTGGGTGCGGTGGCACACACCTGTAATCCCAGCACTTGGGAGAAAGACAAAAGAATTGCATATTCTAGTTTAGCTTCGGCAACTTACGAAAGCCCTGTCTCAAAAAAGTTAACACATCCTAGGGATATAACTCAGTGATAGAACACCCCTGGGCTCAGGCACACACAGAGAGAGAGAGAAAGAGTGAGTGAAATAAAGGTAGTATGGGGTGAGGATACTGTAATTGAGAATTTAAAAAGAAAAAAATGAGTCTCTATTAATAAAGTATTTTACCACTGGGTATGTAGCTTAATGGTGGAGTGCTTGCCTAAAATGTGTGAGGCACCCTGGGTTCTGGATTAGATCCCAACAGAAAATAGAAAAAAAAAATTTGGCAGGAATTAGAAATATCAGATGTGCTGGAGTTAAAAGTTGAATCGAGTCATGTTGAAAAGAAAAGAAGGGGCGCTGGGAAATGGCTTGACCTTTCTATACCTGGGGGCCCCGCAGTGTGATCTTTCTGGCTACTGCCCCACTCTTACCGTTAAGATTAGAACTTGGGCCTACATATGTCAACTCTGGGGTTTTCTCATCAGAATGGGATGGGAACTGCTATTGCTAGATTGAGAGGAAGTGCTCCAGGTAACTCCGTTGTAAAACTCCACACTTCTTTTCAGTCACTTCATCTGTTCTTTCCCGCACAGATAAAGATTCTCCTTCCCTTATTGAAACACTGGAGAATCATAAAATTGAATTTCTCGATTGTGGTGGCTCTCACACTGCCCTGCTCACGCAGGTAGGTGTACCCTTGTCTCTTCTGACTGTACTTCTGTAAGAACACTTTGGGGAGTTAGTGTTTGCCAGAGAAGAAAGGTTGTCCTTTCCACATGTAGGGCTGTCCTGGTAATTTAGGAGCTTTACTTTGTGGTACTTTTATTAAGTAGGCATCAGAAAATGTGACTTCTGTACTGTTTTTCTCTAACAACTGATGTAATGTTTTTCTTTAGGATGGGCTGGTATTTACTTTTGGTGCAGGAAAATATGGGCAGCTTGGTCACAATTCAACACAGAATGAGCTGAAACCCTGTTTGGTGACTGAACTTGTTGGAAATAGAGTGACTCAGGTAGCATGTGGAAGGTAAGTTGTAAAGTGTCAAATAAAATAGACAAAATCAGTACAATGAGCATAGATAACTTAATGAAATTTTCATCTGTTTCTTTGAGGCATGAGTATCAAATATTTTCAAGTAGGTGAAGATATGTTATTAGGCAATCATATTAAGTCTTTTATTAGTATACATAATTTGTTTTCTTTGATTTTGTTTTTATGATGCTGGGAATTGAACCCAGGGCCTCATGCATGCTAGGCATGCACTCTACCACTGAGCTATAACTGCAATTCCTGCTTCCTTTTTAGTGAGCAAATACAATTAAATTTTGTTACCCCCATAATTAATGTCTTTATAACTCTTCAAATGGATTTTCATCCTTAAGGAAAATAAGTTATTATTTAATTACTTGGGGAAAAAAATCACAAAGGGTTTTTGTTAATATAATCACTCATAAACCCTTGAGGCCAACATACTTTTTAGTTACCTAAATCTTTAGATTATGGGTTTTAATAATGGGAGCTGAGTTAAACTAGGTAACTCTTAACTTTCAGAGTGGTCCGCTTTGATCACAGTCAAAGGTAGTTGGAATGAAATATACCTGAGAATTTGAATTTTGAAGTGTTTGTTTGTTTGTTTGTTTTGTGTGTGTGTGGTCCTGGGGATGGAACCCAGGGGCTTTTCTACCTCCAGGCTACACTCCCAGACCTATTGTATACTTTATTTGGAAACAGGGTCTTAAGTTGCTGAGAGCCTTACTCGTAGCTGAGGCTGGCTTCAAACCTGTGCAATTCTCCTGTCTCACCCTCTTAAGCACTGGGATTACTTACAAGTGTGTGCCATCATACCCGGCTTGAGAATTTGAATTTTCACAGCTCATTTTTTTTTCCAGTACTGAGGATTCAACCTAGGGGCACTGTACCACCAAGCTATATTCCTAGCCTTTTTTTCTTTTTCTTTTTCAATTTGAGCCAGAGTTGGGATCCTCCTGTTTTAGCCTCCTGAGTATCTGGGATTATGAGCTTGTGCCACTATGCTTGGCATCATTTTTTTGAAAACAAAGGCAAAAATTTTGCTCAAGTTTCCTTAATTTCTTTCTTTTTTTCCTTTTTTGTCGTACCGGGAATTGAACCCAGGGACATTCTATTTCTGAGCTACACTTGGCCCTATTTTTTATTTTTTTATTTTGAAACAGGGTCTCGCTAAGTAGCTGAGGCTAGTCTCAAACTTGTGATCTTCCTATCTTAGACTCCCAACTACTGTGTGTGCCACCACGCCCAGCTGCTTAATTATTTTCTTTGGCCATCAGATTCATATCAGTAGGATGTTGGGACTTGGAATTAAAAAATATTTTCACATACTTATTCTTTTTGACAATTTTTTTCCTCACTAAACACAAGCAAATTCATATTGTCTTAATATTGGGTTTATTTATGAGCTTATTGAAATCTTCAGTGTTTCAAAAAATTTGTGTACATATATCTTTCTACAGACATACTTTGTTATGATCTTGGAATAAATTTACATAATTGGTTAATATTGAGATACACTAGATTATTGGAGTAAGATTCTTTTAACTAGAGATATTTTCTCAATCTCTCTTTTCTTCACTGTATTAAAGATTGAACCCAGAGACTATACACTCTTGGCAAGTGCATCACTAAAGTACATCCGAAGCCCACATTCAGTCTGTGTTGAGGAGGTACCAGGCATTCTACCTCTGAACGACCGCCCCAGCCCTATTTTATTTTTTTATTTTGAAACAGGGTATTAATAAGTTGCTAAGGCTGGCATCAAACTTGCAACCCTCCTGTTTCAGCCTCAGTAAATATTGGGATTACAGGCATGTGCCACCAGCCCAGCTCCACATCCCATATCTCTTAAAGAAATGTTATTACCACTTTGGATTCTTCTAGCCTGTGTTTGTTTGAGTAGCATGTATTTCAAGAGAAGGAGCCAAGTTTTAAATTCCTTACTGCAAATGAGGGAGAATTCACTGAAGGACTTGGAATTTACTAAAAGCTGATAAACTTAGTCCCCTTCTTACAAGAAAAGAGTACCAGTGAGTAACAGTCAAAGGAAGGGACATGGAGGCAGAGTCATGGAGAGTCAAATACCGAGTTTCTGGTCACTGTTTCCTCTAGTAGCTTTTGAACAGTGTGACCTCTTTTTACCTGATACGTGACCATATACCTGGAATATCGTCAGCCAGGAAAGCTCACCTGAGTGCAGAGTTTTTATTAGATGTTCATTGCTTGAGCACAATGAATTGTTACCAGATCGTTGAACTCAGTCTCCAGCTTTTCCCTCTTGGAGATCTGGTTTATACCCCAAACCAGAAGAGTTCTCCACAAGCCACTGACTAGCATGGTCCCAGGGTCTCAACATGAGTTCCAGTAATACTTTTTTTATGTGGGAAATACTAAGAGCTTAGAGGTTACCTCAGTGAACTGGGAACAGGACTTCTCTTTGAACAAGGCCAAATTCCTTACTAATTACCAGAGTGGTAGAAAGACCAAACCACAAATCAGTAAGAAAATCAGTGTGATAAAGGTCCTTGGGAAATAGGCAGGGGAGGTCAGAGAAGCTGAGCTAATTCAGTCTTCTGGGATGGAGAGAGGAGGGACTCAGATGATTTTCAGAAGGTGGTAAAGAGTCACAGGCAAGGGGAGGTGCTTGTTCCCCACATAGAAGCGCTGATTGCCTGCCAGTGTGTGGCATCATGGTCGTGAGTGGATATAGGCTTTCCAACATCATCTTAACCACACATTGTTTTTTTTTTTTTTTTTTTGGTGGTACTGGGGTTTCTGGAAGCCCTTCTACCTCCGGGCTACACTCCCAGACCTATTTTTACATTTTTATTTGGAAACAGGGTCTCCTAAGCCAGTGCGCGGCTGGCTTCGAACCTGTGCGATCCTCCTGTTTCTGCCTCCCAAGCGCGGGGATTACAAGCATGCGCCACCACGCCCAGCCCACACATTGGTTTTTTTTGGTTTCCATCCTTTGAAAATTAGTTTTTCTCACTGGCTATAGTGGCTCATGCTTGTAATCCCAGTACTTGGGATGCTGAGACAGAAGTGCAGGTTTGAGGACAGCCTCAGCAACTTCGATTGCCAGCAACCTAGCAAGACCTTGTTTACAAATTAAAAAAAAAAAAAGGGCTGGGGATATAGCTTGGCAATAGAATGCCCCTGGGTTCAATCCTCAGTAATAAACACACAGATACACACACACACACACACACACACACACACACACACACACACAGTTTCACTTTTAATGGGTAACCTGATTTTGGCAACTTACTATATTGCTAGATACTTCCATCATTGGGGATAATTAAGGATTGACAGTGTGTCCTTTTATTTAATAGGTGGCACACACTTGCCTATGTTTCTGATTTGGGAAAGGTCTTTTCCTTTGGTTTTGGAAAAGAAGGACAATTAGGAAATGGTGGAAAACATAATCAGCTGTTACCACTTCCAATGAAATTGCCATCAAATGAAGAACTCAAACTTGGTAAATTCTATAGGAGCATAGGATGTGGCATGTAATATTTTGTGAGAGAAAACAATTTTTCTAATGTGTGTATGACAAGGAAAGTAGTGTGTGAATATAAGGGAGTTTCTCTAAACATGGTTTAATTTTTTTAAATAATTTTAAATATTTGGCCTAACTTATTTAGATAGAATAACCGTAACTGTTTCTACTACTTCAGATTAGAATTGATATAAACTTAAATAATCACAAAATAAAATAGACTATGGATTCAGAGCCATAAGAGACTTATTAAATCTATGGCGGTTGGTTTTCACTACCTGACTTAATTGACCCATAATCCTGTGAAACCCATGGGATGCTAAGCAGATGTATATCAGGCACTGGAACTGTACTTAGCACTTTCCTCGATTATTTTACCAATCCTTGGAACAATTCAGGAAGATGTGTTCTGTCACCTCCACTTTTCTGGAGGATACAGAGAACAGAAGAACAAAGGGCTGACCACTTAGAGCCAGGAAATGGTTTCACTGAAATTGAACCATATCCCCAGGTAACCTTAGAGCTCCACACTGAACCATTCCACAGGAGTACCTCAGAGCACTCCAGTTGTTTCTGAAAGCTTAGAATTAGAACCCTCTCACTTTTGGGGGGAAATGAACAGTAATATCCTTAAGCAGTATATTATTAAGTAATATCCTTAATATATCATTATATATTTAATTCCTTATGAAGTTACATGACTTATTTATTCATAGTCTTTAAAGCCAACTGTCAATGATTGGTTAAATTTTGAGATTGTGGTTTTAGGGATGAGAGCCAAATTAAACTAGATTACAGTTAATGAGATATTTGTTTTTGTAATGTATATGAACATTTATGTTACTGATGTATATTAAACTGATGCCACATGTCAACCTTATGAAACACCTGTTTGCCAGCTAGACTTACTCTGTAGCGTGGGTGTGTCTGTATCTGCTTAATTGGTGGGAAATATGCTGAGTTCTACTTGTTAAAAAGTCGAAATGAGCACATTAGGAAGAACCTGAGATTGTTTACCTTTAGCGCAGGTTTGTGCCAAGTGATTTTCTTTTACTTTGTGTGAATCTCTTTCAGGAAGCCATAGCTCAGGAAAGGAGCTCATAATGATTGCTGGCGGGAATCAAAGCATTTTGCTCTGGATGGAAAAAGAGGTAAAAGTAAATATTGATTTTGTTTGTTATTGTTTTCTTTTGTGTGTGTGGTACTAGGGATGGAACCCAGGGACATTCTACCAACAAGCTACACCCTCGGCCCTATTTTTTATTCCTGTTTTTTTTTTCCTTTTTTTTTTTTGCGGTACTGGGGTTCCTGGGAGCCCTTCTACTCTGGGCTACACTCCCAGACCTATTTTATACTTTTTTATTTGGAAACAGGGTCTCTTAAGCCACGACAGCTGGCTTCGAACCTGTGCGATCCTCCTGTCTCTGCCTCCCAAATGTGGGGATTACAAGCGTGCGCCACCATGCCCGGCTTATTCCTTATTTTGAAACAGGGTCTTATTGAGTTGCAAAGGGCCTCACTAAATAGCTGAGGCTGTCCACGAACTGTGATCCTTCTGTCTCATCTTCCTAAATGCTGGGATTACAAGCGTGTGCCACCATGCCCAGCTCAAAAGTAAATATTTTAAATAAAGTGGGTATTTTAAATTAAATGAAAGGTTCTAGACTCCAGGTTTGGCAAACTTCTAAATTACCATGTTAAGCTGACTTCTTGGTAATAGCTGGAAATTATTGGCTCTTTATCATCTAAACTGCATTCATTTTTACCCATAAAACTCAGTGTATTTGCTGGGTGTGGTGGTGCAAGCTTGTAATTCCCGCATTTGGGAGGCAGAGACAGGAGGATCACACAGGTTCAAAGCCAGCCTCGCTGGCTTAAGAGACCCTGTTTCCAAATAAAAATATAAAAATGGGTCTGGGAGTGTAGCCCAGAGGTAGAAGGGTTTACAGGAACTCCAGTACCACCAAAAAGAAAGAAAGAAAGAAAGAAAGAAAGAAAGAAAGAAAGAAAGAAAGAAAGAAAGAAAAGGAAAGGAAGGAAAAGACAAGACAAGACTCAGCAGATTTGTCCCTGAAGGACATTGTTGAACCAGGGTGATTTCCTCAGACTTTTCTTACCTTTGGAGGGCTCCTTGCTAATAACATTGGTCAGTTTCCTCGTGAGCTGACAGGTCAACAGATTCTAAAAATTATTTCACTAGTCAGTACAGTACTATAAAAAGACCAGCAGTTTATAGGCTTACAGATAATTAGCCCATAACTTTCTTCCCTACTTCACCATTGGAAAATAAATTCATCCCACTAACATACCCAGCCCTTCTAGGGTCTTCTCCTCGGGGCTGTCAGATGTGTAGTTTTAATCAGATTATACTAATTGTATGGAGTGCTGAGTGTTGGGACATTTGGAGAAATTTGCTTTGAGTCTAAGCCCCATTGGACAAGAAATTGGCCACTCCTTGGTAGAGCTGCTTGCTATGTACTTCTAGGCAAGTGTTCTAACTACTGAGGTACATCTCCAGCCCCTATAATCACACTTATGATTATCTCAGAGCCATATCATCCATATTTAAAAATCAGTATTACCCCCTGAGTGTGTACTTAAAAGCTGGATACATCCAGACATGTTGCCTAATACTTGTAATCCCAGTTCTTGGGGGGCTGAGACAGGAGAATCTCAGGTTTGAGGCCAACCTCAGCAACTAAGCGAGACACTCAGCCTAGCAAGGCCCTGTTTCAAAATAAAGAATAAAGCTGGGCATAGTGGTGCATGCTTGTAATCCCAGTATTTGAAAGGCTGAGATGGAGGATTGCAGATTTGAGGCCAGCCCCAACAATTTAGGCTCTCAGCAACTTAGTGAGACCCTGTTTACAAATAAAAAAAAAATAGAGGTAGGGGTATAGTCCACAGATAGAGGGACCCTGAGTTCCATCCCCAGTACTACAATGGAGAAGAAAAAAAAAAGGGTGGAGGTGTAGCTCAGAGGTAGAATACCCCTAGGTCAGTCCCCAACACCACACACACACACAAACTGGATGCAATGGCACACCTATAATCTTAGTGCTTGAGAAGATGAGAGAGGAAATCACAGATTCAACGCCAGATTGAAGAAACTGAGACCCTATTTCAAAATAGAGAGGGTGTGGCTTAGTAGTAGAGCGCCCCAGTACTTAAAAATTAATACCTAAAAGTTGAATAACTTTCAAACATGTGTAAATTGTTGCACTTTTTTGTTTTTTATTAGAATTCCTATGTTAATTTGAGGAGAAAAATTCTTACATTAAATGAAGGGACTATAAAGAGATGGATTGCTGATGTGGGGACTAAGCAGTGGCAAAATACAAAAAGGTATGTATGCCTCATGTGTTTGTGCTTATATCTTCTCTAAAGTAGCTTTTCCAAACAGGTTTGCTTTTTTTTTTTTTTTTTCAAACAGGTTTTGTGTGAGGTTTTATGGTCCTCTAGGGTATTAGAGTTTTCCAGAGAACCAATAGGATGTATATTTGTATGTATCTTTTGGAAGAGAGAGACTATCTTAAGCAGTTGGCTAATGTAATTGTGGGAGCTAACAAGTCTGAAATTTGCAGAGTGGGCTAGGTGTCTAGAGATCCAGGGAAGAAATGATGTTGAAGCCTAAGTCCAAAGGTAGTGTGGAGGCAGACTTCCCTTTCTGGGGGAGGTGGGTGGCTTGGTTTTTCTTTTAAAGCCTTCAACTTACTGGATGAGGCCCAGTACATTAGGGAAGGTAATCTGGTACATTTAAAGTCTGTTACTTAAAATGTTAACTTTTCCGGGCATGGTGGTGCACATCTGTAATCTCAGTACTTGGAAGACTGAGACAGAAGGATCTTAGGTTTGAGACCAGCCTTAGCCATTTAGTGAGACTTTCAGCAATCTAGTGAGACCCTATTTCAAAACAAAAAAATCAAAAAAGGCTGGGGGTGGCCGGGCATGGTAGAGCATGCTTGTAATCCCAGCATTCAGGAGGCTGAGACTAGAGGATCTCAGTTCGTGGACAGCCTCAGCTACTCAGTGAGGCCCTCTGCAACTTAGTGAGACAGTCTCAAAATAGAGAATAAAAAATAGGGCAGGGGTGTAGCTCAGAGGTCGAATGCCTCTGGATTCCATCCCAGGACCCGAAAAAAAAAAAAAAGTTGGTGTAGCTTAGAGGGAGATTCTCTGGGCCTTTATTATGTTTTCATATATTGTGATTCTGAGCAGAAAATATATCCAGCATTCCCCAACTCCATTTGACACCAGAAACACTGGTTTGCATACAGCTGAACAATTGGGGCATCCCTACCCCACCTAGATCATAGAACCATCAGTAAAGATTGTACCTACCATCAGTAAAGATTGTACTTATTCTCACAGACATCTTTGTTTTTTTTTTTTTTTTTTTCTGTGTGTGTGGGTTTGAAGATGGAACCCAGAGGCATTCTGTCTCCAAGCTACATCCCCATTCTTTATTTGATACAGGGTCTTACTAAGTTGTGGAGGGCCTAAGTAGCTGAGGCTGTCCACGAACTGCGATCCTCCTGTCTCAGTCTCCTGAATGCTGGGGTTACAAGCGTGCACCACCACGCCCAGCTTCTTAGAGACATCTTTAAGAGATCCTTTTAGAGATGGCTTTCTAATGTTTGAAACTGGCCTTGTAGAATAATTGTGTTGTAATTTATAGAGCACAAGTGCTCAAGAAGTATTTATACAGTTACTTCTAAGGTGAAGCTGAACACACCTCCCCATTTAATTTCTGGTAGTTTATTTTGAGTGTCTTATTTGTCCAATAAAGTTCTGACCCTAGATCAGGCCTTTACCTTTCTTCCTGAAGCTTCTCTGAGAGATAATCTTTTCCATTTTCTGTCGGCTACTGCCATTTTGAGATTCAGCAAATGGAAGAGATAGCTAATGCCAGGGTTCTCTATGCAAATCAACAGAATACAGAAGAAGTAGAAGACAGTTGATTTTGTTTATCAGGTCTCCTGTGTAAGGAGGCAGGTGAATGATTTGGTTTAACGATGGCCTTCTTCTTAATGTAGGGAAATCCGAGAGATATTTTCATCTCCTGCTTGTCTGAATGGAAGTTTCGTAAGGGAAAGGTAATATAATAAATTAGAATATATTAAAATGCTAAATGTTTTTATTTAAAATGGTTCCAGGGCAAAAGAAAATTAATTACATATCTCTTTTTTAAAAATTACTCTTTTTTTTTTTTTTTTGCGGGTCTGGAGATGGAACTCAGAGGCATTGTACCTCCAAGCTACACCCCTCAGCCCTAGTTTTTAGTCATTTTATTTTTTAAACAGGATTTCACTGAATTGCGAAGGGCCTCACTAAGTAGCTGAGGCTGTTCGTGAACCACATTCCTCTGGTCTCAGCCTCCCAAATGTTGGGATTATAAATGTGTGCCATCATGCCTGGTGCCTAAAATTACTCTTTTTAAATGAAAGCAATTATCTGTTTGCTGTATAAAATGTCAGAATATAGAATGCTAGGGCTGTGGCTCTGTTTTAGAGCACTTGCCTAGCATGCATGAGGCCCAGCACTAAAGGAGAAAACACACACACACACACACACACACACACACCCCAAAATGAAAATCGCCTGAATTCCATCACTTTAGAAAAATATCTTGGGCTGGGGATATAGTTCATTAGTAGAGTTTATGCTTAGCATACATAAAACCCTAGGTTCTATGCCTAGCACATGCACAAAAAAGAGGGATTATGTTGTTTTATACATTGCTTTGTACTTAATATGTTCAGCCATTTTCCATTTTGTTCAAAAATATTCAATATTTTTATAGCCGGGCATGGTGGCACACGCTTGTAATCCCCACGCTTGGGAGGCTGAGACAGGAGGATTGCACAAGTGTGAAGCCAGCCTCAGCTGGTTTAAGAGACCCTGTTTCCAAATAAAATATACAGTAGGTCTGGGATTGTAGCCCGGAGGTAGAAGGCCCCTGGGTTCCATCCCCAGTACTGCCAAAAAATAAAAATAATAATTCAATATTTTTATAGCTTTTTGTTGTTTGTTTGTTTGTGTTTGTTTGGCAGTACTGGGGATGGAACCCAGGGCATTCTACCTCGGGGCTACACCTCCAGCCCTATTTTTTTTATTCTTTTTTTGAAAAACAGGATCTCACTAAATTGCAGAAGGCCTCACTAAGTAGCTGAGGTTGGCTTCAAACCTGGGATCCTCCTGTTTCACCCTCCCAAGTACTGGGATTGCAAGCGTGTGCCACCATGCCCGGCACTCTTGTAACATTTTAATGGCTGTATGAAAACCATTAAAGGAAGGCTGTACTTTAATTTATTTAACTATTTACTTATTTCTAGATAATAAGGATTATTTCTTTTTCTTTCTTTTTTTTTTTTTTTTTTTTTTTTGGTAGTTCTGAGAATTGAACCAGAGCCTTGTATATGCTAAGCATGTACTCCACCACTGAATTATACCCACAGCATTCCCTCTCATTTTGTGGAACTGAGGATTAAGCCAATGTATTTCAACCTCTGAGTTATACCTCCAGCCCTTTTTATTTTTGTACTTTGAAACAGGATATTGCTAAGTTGCCAAGGGTTTTACTAAATTGCTGAGGCTGGCCTTAAACCTATGATCCTCCCATCTCAGCTTTCTAAGTACTGGGATTATAGTTGTAAACTACCATATCCACTTTGTCCCTTTTGAATTTTTAAGTATTAGGGAAGAACAACCTTGTACTTCTTTTCATAAATATTTGTATATTATATTTAGTTCTTAAAGATAATTTTCTACTTTTAGACAGTAAATATATGTTTAATAAAGAATATGCTTTTTTTTTTTTTTGGTGGTGGTACTGGGGTTCTTGGAAAGCCCTTCTACCTCCGGGCTACACTCCCACAGGCTACACTCCCAGACCTATTTTATTTTATACTTTTTTATGTGGAAACAGGGTCTCTTAAGCCAGCACAGCTGGCTTCGAACCTGAGCGATCCTCCTGTCTTCGCCTTCCAAGCGCGGGGATTACAAGCGTGTGCCACCACGCCCAACTAGAAGAATATGCATATTTTGAGACAGTAAATCTGTTCTTTTCCACATAAATACAATTCATGGGTTAAGATGTTTACACATAGCTGGGCAAGGTGGTGCACACTTCTAATCCCAGCATTTGGGAGGCTGAGACAGGAGGATCACAGTTCATGGACAGCCTCAGCTACTTAGTGAGGCACTTTACAATTCAGTGAGACCCTGCTTCAAAATAAAAAATACAAAAATAGGGCTGATGGTGTAGTTTGGAGGTAGAATGTCCCTGGGTTCCATCCCCAGTACCGCCAATAAAAAAGGATGCTTATACATTTCATTGGTAAGTTTCTGTTGAAACACTAAGACTCTGTTGTTCAGAAGCCCATTTTGAGTAGCTGGGCTTGCAGGTATGTTGAAGCGCACTCTCCCTTTTGGGCCCCAGTTTCGGGTCAAGTAACTCAAACAAATTGTCATATTTTTCAGAAACAGAAACCTTTTGTCTTTTCTCTATAGTTTTATTTAGTGATTATCCATTTTACTTAAGCATCATCTTATTTTTTTCTGGTACTGGCAGTGGGACCCAGGGTCTCACACATGCCTCTCTTTGAGCTCTATCCCCAGCACTGATTATCTATTTTAGGTAAGATAATAATTTAAGGTTTATAGCTAATGTAACCATAATATTTTTTGGCATTTTAGAAATAATCAGGCCACTTACAACATTTTAGTTATGTTATATTCAGCCAAATTATTCTCTTACTCTAAAGTTGATTAAAAGATAATTTTATTGAAATGGGCACTCTTTAGAAAAAACTTTGTATGATAAACTTTCACTTTGAAGTATCCTTTCTCATTTATTTTTTTTATCTTCTTGCTACAGACTTGCTGCAGAAACCATATCTGTTCACTCAGACTTAAATAAAGCAAGAGACATTTTTAAGGAATTGACCCAAAAGGACTGGATTACTAACACGGTGGTATTCTTCAGAGTGTTATTTGGAGAAGGAAAATATACCAGAATGAGAACTTGGTTTCAGGAGAAATGTTTTCTTTTAGGAGATTCTCTGAGACTGTAATTTATTCAGATTAAATGAAACCAAGGTAGCATTTATAAGTTTACCCATATAGAGTAAAATAATTGGTATAATGGTTACATAATTCAGTGATTAAGAGCAAGAATACTAGAGTCAGAAATATCAAGGAGAGACTCTCACAGCTTTATGACCATGAGCATGTTATTCTAAAGCACAGATTTTTTATCTATAATA
Organism: Muscardinus avellanarius; assembly: GCF_963383645.1. Lineage (NCBI taxonomy): Eukaryota > Metazoa > Chordata > Mammalia > Rodentia > Gliridae > Muscardinus > Muscardinus avellanarius. The sequence continues at coordinate 63,675,621 of NC_137791.1, read as the reverse complement.
CCATCTTTGTTAGAGAAGCTACAAAGATTGAATAATATCCGGGAGTGGTGGCACACGCTTGTAATCCCAGCACTCGGGAGCCTGAGACCAGAGGATTGCGTTTGTGGACAGCCTCAGCTACTTAGGCCCCTCACAACTTAGTGAGACTGTTTCAAAATAAAGAAAAAAATAGGGCAGGGCGTGTAGCTCGGAGGTCGAATGCCCCTGGGTTCCATCCTTAGACCCACAAAAAAAAAAAAAAGATTAAGAGAGGTTTTCTGTTTTTGGTAGCGGGGGTGGGGGTTGAACCCAGGGGCATTCGACCTCTAGGCTACACCCATAGCCAACCCTCCTCACCCTCTTTTTGAAACAGGATCTTACTAGGTTGCTGAAGCTGGCCTCGAACTTGTGATCCTCCTGTAATACAGGGATTACCACTTAGCCTCCTGAATACAGGGATTACCACTCCTGGCTTTATGTGGGTTTCTAAACAAATTATTACTGCTATCTAGCATATATAACAAATAAAAATTTGAAATTCAATTTGAACTTTTTCCTGAACAGTTGGATTGTGAATCGGAGAAACTAAAAGGAGATTGGAAGGGCTAGATTCTAGTGATTGTGGTAGAGGCAAGCAGTCCTGAGAAGATAATAGAAACCATATTGTGTTATTTGTTTGGGTTTTGCTTTCTTGGGTCCTGATGCATTTTTCCTTAGAAAAAACAGGGTGTAAGCTGGCATGGTGGCGCACACTTGTAATCCCTGCATTCGGGAGGCTGAGACCAGAGTATCATGGTTCGCGGACAGCCTCAGCTACTTAGGCCCTCCACAACTTATTGAGACCCTGTTTCAAAATTAAAAAAAAAATAGGGTAGGGGTTGTAGCTCAGAGGTCAAATGCCCCTGGGTTCCATCACAAGACCTGCAAAAAAAGAAAAGAAAAAAGAAAAAGAAAATAAGAACAAGGTGTGATTGTGTGAACCAGAAGATGGGATGTAGTATTAGTCACAGAGGGCTGTGTACTGGTTCTGAATCCATTGCTCATCCAGTGTCATTTTTGCAGCATATACGGTTTCTTTGCGGGAGAATGTTTCTCTCATATCCGTACCTCCAGTATTTGGAAGGTTTGGTAAGATGGGGTGTCTACATGAATTTCAGAAAAACAAAATGATTCTTTAATTTCCTAATGGCATGAAAACCCAGGTTCTACATCTTGTCTTGTTACTCAGTTGCACCCAGTTCCTGCAGCGTTTTGAAAGCCTTTTCCTTCACCCTTCCTGATACAGATGACCACCTGTCTCAGAGATAATCTACTAAAAAACCTGCCATTCTGTTCTCCACACCGAGAAGCTCTAGAAGTTTTCTTCCTTCTCCCAGAATGTCCTTTGATGCATGATTTCAACAACTGGGAGAGCCTGGTGATCCCATTTGCAGAGACTATTTGTAAAATGAGTGACCGATCCTCAGAGGTTCTGGGTAAGTAATGATTTACACTTGAAAAGACTTTACATGTCTTCTCAGTGGAAAGATACGCCTAGTGAAGTTTTGGCAGAACTTAGATAATTATGAATGTAGTGTGTGTTCTACTCCATAGTCTCAGCATACTCTAAAGATGCTATAATAATTGCTGTGGTCATCTACGATTATTCTACTACCTTTTTAGAGTCTTTGGAATAGCAGGCTCATGGCTTGGTGATGAGGTCCTTTGTCTCCAACAAATCCAACAAAGTTGAAAGACTAATGCAGTGATTAGCCATGCATCTTGTACCTGAGAGTCAGCAACAGTTAATATGTGGTCATTTGTGCTTTTTCACTCTCTTAAGAACAGATTAAAAAGTTAGTTGAATACATGAGATTTCACCCATATTTTATCATTTATCTAAGAAAATGGAATCTACATTAAAATTATATCATAATCATACCTAAGAAAATTAACCATAATACTGTTTAGGCCATACCAAATTTTTCCACTTTTCCCGAAAAGTCTTGCACAGCTTTTTTATCTTTTAGTGATCCAGACCATTTGTCTCATAGACTATTCCACATCCCAATTGTTTTGTTTTCAACCTTCTCTATTTTCAGTACACTGGAAGTTGAGTGTACAGGCATCAACAGATTTTAATAGATTTTGATATACCTAGTATATTCAGCTCAAGGAAGTCAATTTTTTATGATTCATTAACTTCTACATTGCATTATGCATAATGAAAAGCTGTTTTAAAGTGTAATGCTAAAATATATTTTTTTTCCAGGTTTGGGGATGGAACCCAGAGGCATTCGACCTCTGAGCCTACATCCCCTCCCTTATTTTTTATTCTTTATTTTGAAACAGGGTCTCACTAAGATGCAGAGAGCCTCACTAAGTAGCTGAGGCTGTCCACGAACTGTGATCCTCCAGTCTCAGCCTCCCGAATGCTGGGATTACAAGCGTGCACCACCACACCCGGCTAACTCTCCTTGCCCTTTCTAATTTTTGTTTTTTTTTTAAACTGGGTCTCATTAGGTTGCTCAGTCTCAATAAGTTACTATAGCTGGTCTCAAACCTGTGATCCTCCTGTCTCAGCCTCCCAAATACTGGGACTATAGGCATAAACCACCAAGTGTGGCATGAACATTAATTAATCAGTTAATTAATTAATTAACTTATTGCAATACTGGGAATTGAATGCAGAGACATTCTTCCTCTGGGCTTCACCCCAGCCCTATTTAATTTAATTAATTAATTTATTAATTTATTTATTTATTGTGTGTCTGGGGATGGAGCCCAGAGGCATTCAACCTCTGAGCTACACCCCCTGCCCAATTTTTTATTCTGAGCTACACCCCCTGCCCAATTTTTTATTCTTTATTTTGAAACAGGGTCTCACTGAGTTGCAAAGGGCCTCACTAAGTAGCTGAGGCTGTCCACGAACTATGATCCTCTGGTCTCAGCCTCCCAAATGCTGGGATTGCAAGTGTGCGCCACCACGCCCAGCTTATTTTTTATTTTTTTATTTTGAACTCATTAAGTTGTTGAGTGCCTCACTACATTGCTAAGGCTGACCTCAAATCTGTAATCCTCTTATCTTAGCCTCCCAGGTACTGAGATTACAGGCCTGTCCTACTGTGCCCAGCTTAATTTTAAATATGTTAATGCTATTTCATTTGTGTAAAGAATGTGATTCCATCTGAGCAAAGAATGTGATTTTTGTTTTTACTTTTTTCCTTTAAAAAAACACTATACTTTTATTGGTGCATTGTAATTATACATCATAATAAGATTCAGAGTAATAAAAATATACATGCATACAGCACTTGGTGTGCTTCTCTCTGGATCCCTCCCAGCTCCCTCCTCTCTCAGTCCATATTATTGAGATTGGTGTTAATAACTTCATATGTGTCCATAGCATTATTTAAACTGTTCCTTCATCAAGTTGTTTTTTCTTCCCACCTCCTTTCCCAAGGCCCTTCCACTGTTCTACTTTTCTCTTTCTCTCCTTTATCTGAAGTCCTGTTTGTTTACCATTTTTCTCTCTAGCTTCCACATATGAGAGTCTGACCCTTCACTTTCTGAGACTGGCTAATTTCACTGAGCATAACATTCTTTAGTTCCATCCATTTTCCTGCAAATGACATAATTTGTTCTTCTTTATGGCTGAGTAAAATAATATTGTGTGACTATACAACATTTATTCATTCATCTGTTGGCGGACATCTGTGTTGGCTCTATAATTTGGTTTTGTGAATTGTGCTGCTATAAACATGGATATGTATGTATCATTATAATATTCTGACTTTAATTCTTTTGGAAGGGTACTGAGGAGTGCTGTAGCTGGGTCATATGTGGTTCCATTCCTAGTCTTGAGAAACCTCATACTAATCTCCATAGCAGCTGTTCTAGTTTGCAGTCCACACCCCCAACAAAGTATAAAGGTTTCTATTTCCCCGTATCCTCACCAGCATTTACTGTTGTTTCCATTCTTGATTATTGGCATTTTAACTATAGTTAGAAGGAATCTGTGTAGTTTTAGGTTTTCTTTTCTGTTTGCTATGATGTACACTTTTTATTTTTTTAATATATTTTTATTGGTGCATTGTAGTCAAACATCTTAGTGGAATAAAGAACTTGTGGAGATATACATGCACACATCACCCAATTAGTCTTTAATCTCCATCCCATTCCCTCCCTCCTTCCAGTGTTTGATTTAGTGATTGACTTTGATATGTTTAAGTATATCATGTGCTTTTTTGTTGTTGTTTTTTTTTTGGTGGTGGTACTGGGGGTGGAATCCAGAGACTTTCTACCTCCAGGCTATACTCCCAGACCCATTTTATATTTATTTGGAAACAGAGTCTCACTAAATTTCTGAGAGCCTCACTAAGTAGCTGAGGCTGGCTTCGAACCTGCGCGATCCTCCTGTCTCAGCCTCCCAAGCGCGGGGATTACAAGCGTGCACTACCACACCTGGCTTATATCATGTGCTTTAAAGAGTTTCTGTCTTTCCCCTTCCCATCCCCTCAGATAGGTCACCTCAGATCGGTCATTGCTCCTCTATAGGGTCCCTTCTTTAACTAGAGTTCCTCCTATTACCCATTTCTCCCTAGTTTTCGCATATTAGGGAAAGCATCTGCTTTTTATTTTTTTGTGACATTTCCCTGTAGATGCCACAATTTTGTTCTTTTATGTGTACATATCCCATAGTTTTGTAATTCACTTTTCTATCGATGGACATCTTGGCTGGTTCCACAGTTTGGGAATGATGAATTGTGCATCTGTGAACTTAGATGCTTGTGCATTAGTTTGGTAGTTTGGGCCTGCTGACGGGCGAGGTGGATGCCAGGGCCTGCAAGGCCGGGACTGGTGCCTGATACACAGTAAAGGACCAGTGGGTTCCTGGAATCGTGTGGTCAGGAAGCACTTAAAGCTGTCACTGCCTCACCCCATCTTTCAGTAGATCTCCAGATCCAAGTGACCTCTAATAAAAAATTGGGTGTGAGTGGATCATCTTGTCAAAGTCACTCACCTCTGGCTATCATGATTTCAGCAAATGGGAAATAGTGTGGAAAATAAAAGTAGGATTTTCAAGGAAGAGATAAACTGTAATTGATCGGGTGTGGAGAAGTAGAAACTCTTAATACCTTATTGGTAGGATTGCAAATTATTGCAACCACTTTGAAAAAGAGCATGGAAGATCCTCAGAGAATGAAAACGACCTTACCATATGATCCAGCACTACCACCTATGGGTATCTACCCCAAAAAATGAAAATCAAACTACCAAACCACTGATGTACATTTTTTCATATAGCTATTGGCCATTAGTATCTCCACCTAGCCTAGCGTGGTGGTGCATACCCGTAATCTCTGTACTTAAGAGGCGGAGATGGAGGAGGATCACAGGTTCAAGGACAGCCTCAGGTAATAGATTTTCATCAACCTAGAGAGACCCTGTTTCAAAAATAAAAATAAAAAGGGGGCTTGGAGGTAGAATACTCCCTGGGTTCAATCCCCAGTACCACAAAAAAATTAAATACAAGTAACCTAGTATCTCTTCCTTTGAGAAGTGTCTGTTTGGTTCAGTCACCCATTCTTTATTAGGTTTTTCGTTAAGTTTTTCAATTTCTTTGTATATTCTAGACATTAGTCATCTATCAGAGGAGTAGCAAAGATTTTCTCCAATTCTATAGGCTTTCTCTTCAGACTCTTAACTGTTTCATTTGCTGCATAGAAGCTTTTTTATTTTCTCCTTTTTTTGTTGTTGTGGTAGTGGTGGTGGTAGTAGTGGTAGTACTAGGGATTGAACCCAGGGGAATTCTTCCTATGGGCTCTACCTTCAGCCTTTTTTTAATTTTTTAATTGGAAACAGGGTCTCACTACGTTGCAATCCTCTTGTCTCAGCCTCTTAAGTACTGCAGTTAAAGGTGTACACCACCACACCTAACTTACATAGAAACTTTTTAATTTAATGTCATCCCATTTATTGACTCTAATTTTTATTCTTGAGCTATACTTTTTATAAATTAGAACAAGTCTGTGCTTTATTAACTGTAAAAATATTTTTCCATGATATTAATGTCTAACATTTCTAGGACTTTTGAAATGCCTTTATATTAATTGCAATTATACTTATTCACTGAAGGGTGTGTTAAAGATGTTCTTATATATTAAAGTTCTTTGGTACAAGTTTGGAGAAATACTAATCTCCTTTTACCTTTAAGAATCCCAGAGATCCAAGGAGTAGTGGTGCATGTCTATTATCCCAGTACTTAGGAAGCTGAGTCCAGGACTGTTGCAGGTTTGAGGACAGCCTCAGCAAGTAGTGAGACTCTCACCAACCTAAGAGACTATTTCCAAAAAAAATAAAATAGAGCCGGGGGTGTAGCTTGGAGGTAGTATACCCCTGGGTTCAATCCCCAGTACCACAAAAAATTTTTTTAAAAATCCAAGAGAATGGGCACAGTAGTACATGCCTATAATCCTAGTACTTGGGTTGAGACAGAAGGATCACAGGTTTGAGGCCAACCTCACAATTTAGTAAAACTCTTTCAGAATAAAATTTTAAAAAGGGCTGGGGGTGTAGCTGTGAAATAGAATTTTTTTCAGATTAATCCCCACCCAAAGGGTAGGGAAAAAACCAAGCATACTAGTACATACCTGTAATCCTAGCTACTGAGGCTACTGAAGCAGGAAGATCACAGTCAAGGCCATCCTGGGCAATTTAGTGAGATTGTGTCTCAGAATAAAGCTGTGTATAGCCAAGAATGGTGGTGCATGCTTGTAATCCCAATACTTGGGAGATTGAGACAGATGATTGCAGGTTCCAGGCCAGCCTCAGCAATTTAGCAAGGCCCTCAACAACTTAGTGAGAGGCTGTTTTGAAGTAAAAATAGGGCTGGAGTGAAGCTCAGTGGTAGAATACCCCTTGGTTCACTCCCCCAGTAACACACACACACACACACACACAGCCAGCCAGAAATGAAGTTCAGTGGTAAGAGTGCCATTGGGGTGAGTCCCCAGTACCCACAACAAAAAAGCATCTAAGAATAGTTACTTGCAAACAGTTTATATTTGTGTTCTTCCTATTTCTCAGAGACGTACTGGACAACTCTGCCAGAATCTGCTTTCAGCAACCTGGTTCACATGTTTAAAAGAGCCATCAGCTGTCAACTACAGTACTGGTCTGAAAGTAAAGAAAATAACCATCACCTTACTGCACTTCTACAAGTGTTGAAAAAACTGCACAGGGTAAGGATTCATTTAGAAACTGCCGTGTCTGTATTTGTCAGTTAAAATTCCCTTGCTTTTAACTGGCCTCAATCTTAAGAAGATAAATATAAATTTTAATATTGTGGTTTTAATGTTCTTTTTTGTGAATTAAAAGTATCATCCACATAAAGGCATATACAGTTTGTGTCGCCATATTCGTGATTTCCCCATTCACAGATTCAACCAACCAAGGATTGAAAATGTTGGAAAAAAGTTGTATCATACTGAACATGTACAGACTTTTTTCTTTCCCTTATTCCCTAAACAATATAGTATAATGCTTATTAATGTAGCAATAAAAGTATCACAAGTAATCTAGAGACTTAAGTAAATGACAGGTTATGTCTAGGTTATATGCAAATGCTGCACCATTTTATTAAAGGGATTTGATCATCCATGGGTTTTTGTATCTGCAGGGGCTCCTGGAACCAATCCCCAGCAATCCCGAGGGATGACTGGATGTAATATTTATGTGCAATTTGATGAAAAGTAATAAAGTGAATATTTATGCACCCCAAAAGTAAAACATTTCTAATAGTTTTGAGATGCCTTTGAATCCCTGCCCTTCCCAGAGACAACTATGATCCTGGGTTTGAGGTTAATATTTTCTTCCTCTTCCTGTTGATGACCATGTATCTCAAGACATTATGATGTTCACTTTTTATGTTTTCAAAATTTATGTGAGTTGTACTCAACATTTTATTTTATAATTCATCCAGATGAAAACTTAAGGCTGTATCTCATACATTTTTATTCTGCATCATGGTCCATTCTGTAGTATATATTCATAATATATTCATTCCTGTATTAATGGTTGTGTACACTCTTTGCAATTCTTTTTGTGTGTGTGTGTGTGTGTGTGTGTGTGTGTGTGTGTGTGTGTGTGTGTGTGTGTGAGATACTGGGATGGAACTGAGGGGCTTTCTATCCCTGGGCTATACTCCCAGACCTATTTATTTGGAAACAGGGTCTCACTAAGTTGCTGAGAGCCTCACTAAGTAGCTGAGGCTGGCTTCCAACCTGCGTGATCCTCCTCAGCTCGTGCGCCGCCATGACTGGCTTTCTTTGCAATTCTTTTTTTTTTTGAGTCTGGGGATGGAACCCAGGGGCATTCAACCTCCAAGCTACACTCCCTGCCCTATTTTTTATTCTTCATTTTGAAACATGGTCTCACTAAGTTGCGGAGGTCCTCTCTAAGTAGCTGAGACTGTATTCGAACTGTGATCCTTCTGTCTCAGCCTCCCAAATGCTGGGATTACAAGCATGTGTCTCCATGCCTGATTTCTTTGCAATTTTTTATTCAATTCAGTTTGGTTTGATTTTGTGGAGGGGATTCCTTTATGAGAAAACATACAGTTACAAACATCTTTGTATATATGTCTTTTGGTCTTCATGTGTCAAGAGTTGACTTTGAGTTTTCATATCTAGTTCTGGAACTGATAGATTTGGAAATATACATATTCTTTACTGACAGTACCAAAGTGTCTTGTAAAGTGACTGGATTAATTTAAATCCTCTCCAGGAGATTATGAGAATACCTGTTATTTTACATCTGGCTTTATAGTTTTGAAGGCTTTTTAAAATATGAATGGTACCATATTATGATTTTAATTTACCTGATTCTAGTTCATTACAGCACATTTTTATATTTATAATTGTAGTTACTGTTTCTTCTGTGAAATATCTATCCTTGACTCTTGTTCATTTTAAATAGGTTTTGCCTTATACTAAGCCTTTTTTTTTTTTTTTTTATTGGTGGTACTGGGGTTCCTGGAAACCCTTCTGTCTCCGGGTTACATTCCCAGACCTATTGTATATTTTATTTGGAAACAGGGTCTCTGAAGCCAGCCTTGCTGGCTTCGAACCAGCACGATCCTCCTGTCTCTGCCTCCCAAGTGCGGGGATTACAAGCATGCGCCACCACACCCGGCTTATACTAAACCTTTTTCAACTGTGTGTTGTAGATATTATATCCCATTCTTATAGTTTGTCATTCACTCTGTAGTATTTCTGACAAACTTACTTTTTTAATCTTTTATTTATATGGTACTGGGGATTGGACACAAGGACATTCTACCTCCAAGCCACACTCCAGCCCTTTTTATTTTTTGTTTTGAAACACAGTCTTGCTTGGTAACTGAGGGCCTAAGTGTCTAAAGCTATCCTCAAACCTGCAGTCCTCTTGACTCAGCCTCCTAAATACTGGGATTACAGGTGTACACCACCACACCCAGCTTTTAACTTTAGGTAAATTTGTCAAGTGATTAATTTAATTTGTGATACTGGGGATTGAACCAGGGGTATTCTACCTCTGGGGTATACCCCCAAACTTTATTTATTTATTTTTGTTCTGAAGCAGTATCTCTAGGTTGCTCTGAGTCTTAACTAAGCTGCTGAGCTTGGTCTTGAACTTGCAATCTTCCTTTCTCAGTCTCCTCAGTACTGAGCTTACAGGTGTGTGCCACCATGCTCAGCTCCTTCTTTTATATATATTTACACACACACACACACACACACACACACACACACACACACACACACATTTTTTAGTTGTGAAGGCTGAAACTGGGGACATTCTACTTCTGAACTATACCCCTGCCCAGTTTCGGTTTTTTTGTTTTTGTTTTTCTGGGGATTTATTTATTTATTTATTTGTGGTACTGGGGCTGGAACAGAGTTTTTCTACCTCCGGGCTATCCTCCCAGACCTATTTTATACCTTATTTGGAAACAGGGTGTTTCCAAAGTTGCTGAGAGCCTCACTAAGTAGCTGAGGCTGGCTTCGAACCTGTGCAATCCTCCTGTCTCAGCCTCCCAAGTGCTGTGATTATAAGCGTGAGGCACCATGACTGGCTTTTTTTTTTTTTTTTTTTTTTTTGAGACAGGTTCGTTCTCACCAAGTTGCTCAAGACAGGAGGATCACATGTTCAAGGCCAGCTTGAGCAACTTGGTGTCTTATCTGGAAACTCTTTCCTTTTTTTTTTTTTTTTTTAAGTTTTAAATATCCTAAGCCAAAGACTTAGAGTTGTTTTTTTTTCCCCCTTGGAAAAGGACCTGAGAGTAAATATTTAGGCTTTGTGAGGCCTACCTATCGTTTCTTCACAATTGTATGTATTCCACTCTGTGATAGTAGCTTTTTGTGGCAGTGTTGTTACAGTAAGACTTTTCAAAAATAGTGGGGGCTGGATTTGATCCCTGGCTGGATTAAACCTAGGGATGATTTATCACTGAGCTACATCCCAGCCCCTTTTTAAAATTTGTTTTTATTTTGAGACAAGGTCTCACTAAAATTGCTGAGACTGGCCTCAAACTTGAAATCCTTCTACCTGAGCCTCCCAAGTAACAGCTGTATGCCACCACACCCAGCCTTAGATAATCTTTTAAGAGGATGACAGCCAAGGCCAGAGGAAGACTATAAATTGGGGGCCTGTATACCATGTGTCTTATTTAAAAGACTAGAAACCTAGTTTTACAAATTTTAAATAAAGTAAAACATACTGTCCTCCCACCTTGACAAATAAACTTTAATAATGGCAGGAAGGCTAGGTTTGAACTTAGAAATCAGTTTTCTTATGGAGTTCTTTACTATAAACAGGGACCTCCCAAGCCCTCTTTGCACTTTTCTTCACCTTGGTGAGGGGTGTTGGATGCCCATCTGTAGATGCCTCAGCCTCTGGGCCCAGCTTCTGTCCCACCTTCCACCATAGGCACTTCTTGGCTAGTAGTAATAGCAGTAATAAATGGTTGCACATTTTAAATTTAAACAAATGCTGATTATCTCCTACTGAGATTCTCGTTATTTCTGTTAGATCACTGTGTTATCATATCTCTTAAGCATCCTTGTTTTCCATCTCTGAACTCCATTCTGGGTGATTTATTCAGCCTAGTCTTCATTTAATGAATTCTACTGTCAGTGATTTTGTCTGCTATTAAAACCACCTTTTGCTAGGTGTGATGGCACATGCTTGTAATCCCAGCATTTAGGAGGCTGAGACAGAAGGATCGCTGTTCGTGGACGGCCACAACTACTCAGTGAGGTTCTTTGTAACTCGGTGAGACCCTGTTTCAAAATAAAAGAATAAAACAGGCATGGTGGCACACACTTGTAATCATAGCGTTTGGAAGGCTGAGACAGGAAGATCGCGGTTCATGGGCAGCCTCAGCTACTTAGTGAGAACCTTTGCAACTCAGATTCAGTTTCAAAATAAAGAATGAAAAATAGGGCTGGGATGTAGCTACAGAGGTAGAATGCCCCTGGGTTCCATCCCCAGTACCACAACAACAAAAAAAAAAAAACCAAAAAAACACCATTTAGCTGAGTATGATGGTGCACACCTGTAATTCCAGTTCTTGGGAGACTGAGACAGGAAGATCACAGGTTCAAGGACAGCCTCAGCAAATAGTGAGACTCTCAGCAACCTATTTCAAAATAAAAAAAAAAAGGGATAGGGGTGTAGCTTGGAGGTAGAATGGCCCATCCCCAATACCACACACAAAAATCTTTTGTGTTTTGCCGGGCGTGGTGGCGCACGCTTGTAATCCCCGTGCTTGGGAGGCAGAGACAGAAGGATTGCGCAGGTTCGAAGCCAGCCGCGCGCTGGCTTAGGAGACCCTGTTTCCAAAATGAAAATGTAAAAATAGGTCTGGGAGTGTAGCCCAGAGGTAGAAGGGCTTCCAGGAACCCCAGTACCACCAAAAAAAAAAAAAAAAAAATCTTTTGTGTTTTAGTTCAAGTATAGCTATTTTTTATTTCCAAATATTATGGTTTGTTCTTTATATTTAGTGTAAATTTATTATTTGCAATATATTCATCTTTTTTCTTCCTTTTCTTTTCAAGCTTTCCCTTTATTTAAATGTAAATACTGTATAACTTTGATACCTCAAGTCTTTATGCTGAAAGCTTCACCTAGTGTCTCTGTTATCATGTGTTTTGCGACTTGTATGTCAGAGTGAGCTGCCATTTTCTTTGGAACGTTATCTTTTGGGATTATTTGGTAGCTAAGTTTCTTCAGGAAAAATTTCCTTCTGCTAGGGTCCTGGAGATAAATTCTTGACTTGGAGCACTTTTGATCTTTAGGTTTTGGGGATTTGAAGCACAAACTTGTAGGAGAGCTCTTGTGTTGGGGGAGTATTTTCTCCCCCAACTCACCACCATTTCATCTTACTAGCATTTACATTATGGCCCTGGGGTTGACATGGAAGTGGGCTGATGGATGGAGGGAAGAATTTATTTCTAGGTCATTTTCACCCTGATGGTCTCAGGTTTGTGGGGGTAGGTTCTCCTCCTGACTCCCTAGTTTGAATAGTCTGGGCTTGGTCTCCTTTGCCCAGAGTCCCAAATTAAAAGATTGAAGTTCATGTTCACTGGGTTTGGCAAATGCTACCTTCACTTAATTTTTGACCTGATTATTTCATGTCTATTTGCAAAATCAGCAATGCCTTTAAAATCTTCATGACAATTTCTACTGTGTTTCTAGTCATTTTTAGTGAATCAGGGTACCAAATCTATCATATTGCTAGAAAAAAAGCCTGCCATACTATTGAAAAACCATGGGTAGCATGGTTTTAAAAGGTGTATACAAAAGAGAAAGATAATTGAAAAGATACTTGGGCCTTTGAGAAATTTTGGAAGAGCTCAACAGAAGTGTCTTCTAACATACTTTTACCACTTCTAAAGAGAATCATGAGAACTGCTGAAGCAGTGACCAAAGAACTCTTCAGGGATCTCACTCTTCCCTTAACCCTAGGGCAGACACTAGGATGTTTGATATTTATCAAACTCCCCAGCTAAAAAAGAGGACCTCAGGAAGCCGAAAGGGGGAAACATCCACTTTCTCAATGATCTGGGAACCTGAGGCTAATGTAGGTATAAAGCTGAAGTCAGCAGAATATAGAAGACCATGGTCAAGGGGGGGGGGGTATAAAACAGATTCAGGGACCAGCACTGGATGCCCAGGTCATCTGGGGTCTGAGTGAGAGTGGACAAGAATGTTCTAAATGAGTGTTATCTGTATACACTGCCAAAAAAGGGGGGCTTTCAGAAGACCTGAGGATTAGTAATTTAGACCAAAATGTGTCTGTTCCTTGGGTCAGACACTGATGGTCACTATTGTCTAAAGTTACCAGTGTTATTATCCAGTGTCCTCACTGGCTGGTGCCAGAATGTTCTTGTATGTCATAATAATTCTGATTGTCTTATGGGAAGGAGGGCTGAAACATTTTCTTACAGTTTAATAGAGGAATGTTCTTGGAGGGGGAGTGTTTCACATATACCTTGGCAGGGAGATGACATGTAAACAGTATATTGTTAAGATATGAAGAACTGAGCCTCAGAATGCTCTGAATTCATACTGTACTGGTTTTTTGCTCTTGGACTAAAAAGTCTTAAAATTTTTTCTCTAAGTTAAAATGATTAGCATAGCATTATAGCTTTATGGCAATTCTTTATGTCCATGAAAATGTGGGGCTTTGGAAATTGGGTAGATTTTTATCCTAAGCATTAAAAGTGTCTGATTTACAGTTTAATCTGATGATCTAATAGCCATTAAGCAAAATTGTCTTTAAATATAAAACTTTCTTCATAAGTTCTATTTTATTTTAGGTAAACCAGATTAAGTATCGGCTGCCTGGAAATATTTTCAAAGTAGATGAACTCTCAAACTGGCTAAATTTTTATGGAGAAGCATATAGAAGGGCCTCTTGGAAAAGGAACATGGTAAGTATGGTGTATTTAAGGGAGAAATTGATAATCAATTGATAATTGAGTTAATACAGGTATTTCTGTTACAACTTTCTACATGAGTTTCTTTTTCTTTTTTCTTTTTCTTTTTTTTTTTTTTGTACTAGGGATTGAACTCAGGGTTATTCTACCTCTGTGTTACAACCCCAGCCCTATTTTTTATTTTTTATTTTCAAACAGGGTCTCACTAAGTAGCTGAGGCTGGCCTCGAACCTGCGATCCTCCTGTCTCAGCCTTCCAAGTACTGAGATTACAGTGTGCACCTCCACACCTGGCTTCTAAATGAGTTTCTGAGAAACCTTGTGCTCTACAAAATTGCACAGATGATGCTAGCAGGGATTATGGGGGAAACAAGACTCCCTAAAAATCTATGCAGTTTTGTAGCCAGAGCAACTGGCAGGAAAACAGTTGATAGTTGGGGAGAAATACTGTATCAATTAGTTGTCTTGGTAAGCATTCCCAGTACTGTGATTCAAAACAAAACTAACCATACAACATAGAGGAAGGAAGGTTTATTTGCTCACAGTTTTTGGAGATTTCAGAGCTTTGTCTTTGTCAAGCTGGGTCTGCAGAGCTCAGAGCATGTCAGGAAGCTGAGAGAGAGCATGCACAGGGTTCTGCTTTCACATCCTGGAGGCCTGATGCAGAGAGCAAGTAGGGGTAGGAGAGGCCTTATATAATCTCCAAGGCTACACCCCACAGGTCTTTATTAACCCAGCCCCACTTCCAGCACTGCTACTTTGTTTCTATGAGGGCTTGGGGGACATTCTCAATTCAAACCATTATACAGGCAAGCAGCTCTTAGACAATGCTATGAGAATATGAAAAAAATGCAAAAAAAAAAAAAAAAGAGAGAGAGAAAAGGTAGAGAACTCTTTCTACTCTGATTAGGAAAGGACAGCTGGTACTGAGACAACACACATGGAAGCTCAGTGTCTTTGAGGCAGCTGTAGAAGGCAGCATGACTCACGAGGAGCCAAGAATCAGTAGTCAAAACCTGCAGCTTTGGAAAGAGGACCTGGTATAGGCATACATTTGTTTGTTTAAATACAGCTAAAGGGCTTCTGTTGCCATTGCTGCAGCTGACCAGAGGTGTTTCTCCTTTCTCTGAAGGCTAACATTCTACTCCTAGCATTTCAGCCCTTTTCTTGGCAAAAGGCATGTCTGAGTTAGCCAGCTGTCCACATTGTTACTTTCCCTGTTTACCAAATGCATCCAGCTAATTCACATCTCAGAAACTCAGGTTGCTGTGGGAAAGACTCTTTGAAAGTGTTGAAAGTTTATAATTAATTGCTAACTTAAATGGGTATTAGAAATAGAAATACCACTTTTATTGATAAGTATTAAAAACTGTGTGTGTGTGTGTGTGTGTGTGTGTGTGTGTGTGTGTGTGTGTGTGTGTGGTACTAGGGTTCCTGGAAACCTTCTACTTCTGGGCTAGACTCCCAGACCTATCTTTTATATTTTATTTGGAAACAGGGTCTCTTTAAGCCAGCACAGCTGGCTTCGAACCTGCACGATCCTCCTGTCTCCACCTCCCAAGCACAGGGATTACAAGCGTGCGCCACCATGCCCGGCTAAATACATTTTTGTGTGTGTGTGTGTGGTACTGGATGTGGAACCCAGGGGCTTTTCTACCTCTGGGGTATACTCCCAGACCTATTTTTTTTTATATTTTATTTGGAAACAGAGTCTCACTAAGTTGCTAAGAGTCTAAGTAGCTGAGGCTGGCTTCAAACCTGTGCGATCCTCCTGTCTCAGCCTCTCAAGTGCTGGGATTACAAGTGTGCACCACCACGCCTGGTTTAAGACATTTTCTACTACTAGTACTGCTGGAGAGCAATTTGGGTTGCTTTGACTGGAAACACTGAAACTTTAAATCAAAAGGGAGTTAAGTGTGTGTGGTAAGATGTAAAATGTCTCTATCCTTTAATTTATCAGAATTCTTTTCATTTTTTAGAATGCTTCAGATATACAGTATCCTGTCATATTCAGTCATTTTCCATTTGTCTTTAATACTGTGTCAAAAATTAAACTACTATATGCAGACTCACTTCTAAAAATACAGGTATGTTCAGTTCTTTGTCCTCCTCAACATAAATCATGAGATAAATGCTTTCCTAAACATGCAGTATTTGGGGATGATAAGAGAACCATTGTTAAGTCCAGTGGTCCTGGCATTGAGAAGCTTGTACTCAAATGAAGGCCTGGCAGACTCAGAATTTGGCTTGGCTCAGCCTTTAAGCCTATACGGCCTTAGTAAAGGCGAGACCTTGGACAACTGACCTGGCTGGAATGTTTTTGCCTAAGGTTGGCAAAGGCAGCTTGTAGTCTTCTGAATAGTATTCAAAGAGGTATAATCATCTTGGGCTTGATTAGGACTAGTTCTCATACTTAAGGAGATGCAATCTAAAAAAAAGATACATACTAGGAATAAAAGGTTGACAAAGGGTTCTTGAAATTAGGACCCCCATAAATAGCTTTTACTACAACAACTTTTACTACAATGGTGCCATAATTAAGTTTTGTAAAATCCTGGCCCCTTTCAGTATATTGATAGCTGCTAAGGCAGTGGTTCTGTCAGTATATCCAGAAAAGTGTTTGGGGACTTAAAATTGGACAATAGAAAATGCCTAGGGAGCTAGGGTGTCATTTCACTCTGCTGTGAAGCAAAAATAAATAAATAAATAAAAACTCTAGGAAAATATATCAGAGAATCTCTGAATTGAATTTAATACAGGCAAGCATTTAGAATAGTGCCTCCTACAAAGTACGTACCTGAAAGTACTTTATACAAACAATGTATTTGAATGCATAGTAACAAATACATGTCTTTAAAGTCACATAATTCATTTACAAGATAGAAAATTGATTTATGAGTTCTAATCATGACAAATTATATTTTATGTTTTTGTTTTGAAAAAGAGTCTTACTAGGTTGCTGAGAGTCTCACTAAGTTGCTGAGTCTTTCCCCTGATTTTAAGCAAACTTCCAGGAATAATTTTATAGAACTGGCATGTGATTCCTCTTTGTTCTGCTAAGAGGCACAGACTTTTAATTGATCCCAAATCGCCAGTTTCTTTCAGAACCATCATTCCATCATTCTGTCTGTCTCCCTTCCACCTTCTCTCTCTTTCCCTGTCTGTCTTATAATAACTTTCTAGATTACCTGAATTTTTGCTGAGGTCTGCTTGCGTGCTTGCTTTTTTTTTTTTTTTTTTTTTTTTTTTCAGGTCTCAAGATGGAACCCAAGGGCATTTGACCTCCAAGATACACCCCCTGCCCTATTTTTTATTCTTTATTTTGAAACCGGGTCTCACTGAGTTGCAGAGGGCCTCACTAAGTAACTGAGGCTGTCCGCGAACTGCGATCCTCAGGCCTCAGTCTCCTGAATGCTGGGGTTAGAAGCATGAGCAACCACTCCCAGCTCAGCTTTCTTTCTAAAGATCTGAACTTCTCTTCTATGTGCTGTAGTGTACTGTTGCAGAGGATACTTCTAACTCTCCCAGCCTCTGATGATAATTAGCTTTGGTGAACTAAGCATTACTCATTTTTTTGACAGGATAAAGTTGTCCAGTGAAACCTACAGTTTATCACTTCTTTGCTTGTCTAGTTTGGCTGTGCAAAGTATTTCTTTTTCTTTTTTCTTTTTTTAGTGTGTGCGTATGTTGGGCAGGGAAGTTGAACCTCTGAACTACATCCCCAGCCTTTTTAAATTTTGTTTTTAAACAGGGTGTCACTAGGTTATTAAGAGTCTCACTACTTGCTGAGGGCTGTCCTCAAACCTGAGATCCTCCTGTCTCAGCCTCCCAAGTATTGGAATTATAGGTGTGCACTATCATGCCTGACTGTGCAAACTATCTCATTCCACGGGTTTGCTGAGAGAATACTGCATGTATCATTTGCCAACAGCGGTATATATAAGTCTTTTTCATAAATGTAAGGTGCAGTTATAAACACGACAAGTTTATTCCACTTTATGAATTTCTCTTTAAAGAGGACAAATGGCAAAATGAAACATTTTTATTTTCCTAGGAAAGAAAAATTAGAGCTCGTATGAGTTTGGCAGGAATTATAGAACAAGAAGAGTCTGTGTTGGCTTTGCTGCCCACCATTAATCTAAAAGTGAGAAGGAATCACTTGATCGAGGATGTTCTGAAACAGCTAAGTCAATTTGAGAATGAAGACCTGAGGAGGGAGTTGTGGGTAAAGTATAATTCTCATGTAATACTCTTGCTGTTGGGAGAAGAAAAATATAGAGCCCAGTGTGGTGGCACACACTTGTAATCCCAGCATTTGGGAGGCTAAGATGGGTGGATCACGGTTCATGGCCAGCCTCAGCTACTTAGTGAGGCCGTGTGTGTAAAATAATAAAAGAGGAACAAAAGTCTCAGAGGAAATGAGGCCTTTTGCCACAAAGGTGGTATGTTTGGGGCCTTAGGTCCCTAATTTCCTTAGCTTCCTTTGAGTTTCACGCAGTAGGTGTGGCACCTTCTCAGCATGTCTGGGCCTAAGCACCCTGGACAGGTGGATAGTCCAGAGTTGGTTGCAGGAGTTCTGGTCTTTACAGGGCCTCACCTAACCTGGCTAGTCATCTACTTGGAAAGGTGTGGGTCAACACTGAGTTAAGGATGTGTTTCTGTTCTTATATAGAAACCCACATTGCTTTGTGGAAAAGAGAGCTTTCTCTTTATTGACTTCAGAGGTACTTTGAGATATAACTGTAAATTTACTCCTGTCCTGAACATTTATAAGTGATTTAAGTACTGTATAATTTGTCTTACTAATAGGAAAATAGTAGTGGTAATTTGACACAAAATAGCAACAATAATCTGTAGACTGCATTTATTATGCCAAGAACTGATGTGTTTTACATGTACTTTCTTAACCCTTTCAACAGCACTGTATACATGGTAGATTCTGGCTTTTTCTCATTTTATAAATAGGGAAACTGAGGTATAAAATTATTTGGTTACTTATTCAAGGGTAATATAACTTTCAATTGTCAGAACCAGGATTTGTTCTCAACTAGCAGGCATCAGACTTCCCACTTACACAATTTAATATTTATTAAATAGGATGTATTTTTTTGTGTGTGGTACTGAGGATGGAACCCAGGGGCATTCTACCTCCAAGCTACACCCCCAGCCCTATTTTATATTCTTTATTTCGAAACAGCGTCTGAGTTGCAAAAGGCCTCACTAAGTAGTAGCTGAGGCTGTCCATGAACTGTGGCCCTCCTGTCTCAGCCTCTCAGATGCTGGGATTGCAAGTGTGTGCCACCACGCCCATCTCTAAATAGGATGTTTTTGATGGAAGACCCTGAGAGCTTTTTTTGGACAGAAAAATGTACTCTTTTTTTTTTTTTTTTTTTTACTTTGCTGCTAACAGTCAGTGGACATTTTCTGGACTCTGTGTGAGGCATCTCACATAATCTTTTTGATAATTTTATGGTAAAATTTGAGACATCATGGGACCAAGAAGCTTGCTGATAGAAAGGGGAGGAGTAAGGATTTAACATTTGGTCTTCTTGCAAAAATTTTAAATATTTCACTGAGGTTGTAATTATTTATCAAAGAAGCCAGTAAGGGCAGCTGCTGTGGGTACAGGTAGTAGACTGTCCAAGTAGAAATGTTTAACAGGCCTTTGGAAATTAGAGAAAATACAGTGGACCCAGAGGTTCAGTGCCTACATATGATAAATGAAGTTTAAAGGGACCATGAGCAGTGGGGAAAGAGCAGAAAGAAAAAAGGGAAGTCATCAGGGAAAAGAAGAGAAACCTGAAAAGTGCTTCATAAAAGAAAACTAGACTAGCAAGAGAAGGGAGGTGATCAGGATGGTACCATGTGCTAAGAGAAGTGGAGGGATGAGATGTGAGAAAAATGTCCTTAAATTTAGGGATTCACACGTTCTTGATTCTCTGGGACCACTTAAGTAAGGGGGAGGGGAAGATAGAGTTGGTCTATTTTCTGTGAAGTTGAGTTTCCTAGCATAGAAGGAGCCAGATTATTTGGAATGGAGATGATATGTTGGGGTTATTTTTTTTTTCTTTTAAGAATAGGGAGATTTTAACACATTTGTTAATTGAAGCAAAAGGTTTCAAAAAGGAAAGGCAAGAATCGAGGGGGAAACAACTGAAGGAGCAAAGAGAAAGCATGATCAGATTGTCTGGAGAGGGGTTGGTATCAACAGGGGCATGCCTCCTTTTCAAGAAGCAGACAGCCACACTTACAAATGCTGAATGCATGCTCTGGTTTTTAAAAATCCTAATATTTGTGATTTTTTTGGTTTATTTTCACTGTGTTTAGTGGGCCTAATGACTGTAATAATGATACCACTGAGATCTGGTGAGTGGTAATCTTCAGGCCTTTGGCAAGATGTAGGATGAAATTTTAGTTGTGCCACCTAGGTGTTTTGTAAACTTGAGAGAATTATTAAAATTTTTGAGGCCTCATTACACTCATTAATGGGAAGATTAAGTATGATGAGGCAAGTAAATGCTTACCGTGGTGCCTACTGAAAACTCAAGCCCACAATTGCTAGCTATTACTATTAAAGGAAACCTCATAAATAGCAGAGCCCTGGAAGTGATACATTATTCACTGTTTCCTCAGGTTTCATTTATTGGGGAAATTGAACATGACCTGGACTTCGGAGGAGTCAGGTCAGAGTTTTTCTATTGTGTTTTTGAAGAAATGATCCGGCCAGAACATGGGTTGTTCATCTATCCTGAAGAGGGTTCCTACATGTGGTTTCCGGCCAGGGTAAGTCTTTTTGTCTTTGCTTATGGTATTCCATGAAAGTAGAAATGTATCACAGGGCTGGGGCAGTGGTAGAGCACTTGCCTCATACATATAAGGCCCTGAATTCAATCCCCTGTATTTCAAAAAGATGATAACATATGTGTATGTATGTAGATCATATATCTATAGAAAAGTAAGGTGTCTACATACATACTAGGAAGGAGGGTTATTAATATTAAGCTAACCTTCAGTTTTAGTAATATTATTTTCTTTAAAATGGAGTCCTCGGCATGGTGGCGCACGCTTGTAATCAGCATTCGGGAGGCTGAGACCGGAGGATCGCGCTTCACGGACAGCTTCAGCTACTTAGTGAGGCCCTTTGTAACTCACTGAGACCTGGTTTCAAAATAAAGAATAAAAAATAGGGAAGGCGTAGCTTGGAGGTTGAATGCCCCTGGGTTCCATCCCCAAACACGCAAATAAAGTAAAATAAAATAAAATGGAGTACTCTTTTGCTAGGTTTCTGTGTCTTTCTACACAGAATAAGTAAGTCAATATGTGTCCTTGACCGTTTACAGAATATAGAGATAAAAATGAATCCTTCCTTTCTCTGACACACATCCTTTGTTTCTATTTGGTTTTTCCCATTGAATGTGAAGACAAAGGCTATGGAAAGAAATGGTGAAACTAGTTTTTAGGGTTTTTGAGCCTACCGTGTTTTTATCCTGTTGTGCTTTTAGTAACCAGAACTGCAGCAGATACTTAAATTTATTGAAATTAAACCCTAAGTATTCTTATCTCAGAGTTTTTTTTAGTGTTAATCTACAATTCGATTTTGTTAAAGTAAAATAAAAAACATTTACTTAAGCTGGACATGGTGGCACACGCTTGTAATTCCAGCACTTGGGAGGCTGAGACAGGAGGATCAAGGTTGGTGAACAGCCTCAGCTACTTAGGAAGCCCTTTGCAATTCAGTGAAACCTTGTTTCAAAATAAAGAATAAAAGGTAGGGCTGGTGGTGTAGCTTGGAGGTAGACCCTGGGTTCCATCCCCAGTACCGCAAAAATAAATAAATTAATTGATTAATTAATTACCTGATAAGAACCTTCCATGTTAATGATAAAAAGATTATTTTTCTCTTTTTAGCCTAAATTTGAGGCAAAGAGATATTTCTTCTTTGGGGTTCTCTGTGGACTTGCCGTTTTCAATTGCAATGTTGCCAACATCCCTTTCCCACTGGCACTCTTTAAGAAGCTTTTGGACCAGATGCCATCATTGGAAGACTTAAAAGAACTCAGTCCTGTTTTGGGAAAGTAAGTGAATGTAGTTCCTTTTTTTTTTTTTAGACCTTTATCTAACATGTTTGGATAAATATTTAAACACATATACTTGTCAGTGACTTCAGGTTCAAGACAGCTTCAGTGACTTAGTGAGACCCTGTTGTAAATTTTTATATATTTATTTATTTATTTTGGTGGTACTGGGATTCCTGGAAGCCCTTCTACCTCCAGGCTATACTCCCAGACCTATTTTATACTTTTTATTTTTGGAAACAGGGTCTCCTAAGCCAGCGCACGCGACTGGCTTCGAACCTGCATGATCCTCCTGTCTCCGCCTATTTTTAAAAAATAGGTCTGAGAATATAGCTCAGAGGTAGAACGCCCTTGGTTCTGTTCCAGTTCCACGCATACATACACACACACAAAGGTAGAATTGATTGTTCCTGTGACTTGTCTTCATTTCTCAAAATAATCTTTGAACATTCCATAGCAGAAACTGTCATGAACAAAGCACATGTTACATCTTGACATGAAATCTGCTAGTGATGTTGATACTAAGCATTTCATGGTCATCACTTTTAAAGTAGAAATGTATTTTTTTAGTCAAAAGATAGGCTACTCCCTGGGGAAAAAATTGGTAACACATAGCAGAAAAGGTAAATACTCCTGCTATATAGTGCTCCTATACATTCTTAAGAAAAATGACATTGTCTTGATCAGTACTTTCACTGCTAATATCCAAGACAGCTGACCACACAACTTGGAGGAAGATTCCTTTTTTTTTTTTTTTTTTTTTTTGAGATCTCAGAGTTTCAGTCTATGTAAGTCTGAAGTTCGGCATGGTAGCAGGAGAGCGCATGATGCTCTCACATCATGGAAGCTAGACACAAGAGAGCAAGCAAGGGGATTCAAAGACAGACAGACAGACACTCAGCCCCAGGAAACCGTTTCTCCAACCACAGACACCTGCCTGGGCTGCTACACAGCAAATGGATTTACACCCTGATGAGATTGCCACCCTGTGGCTTAATTGTATCCACTCTGAACATTGATGCATAAACTCTTCAGGGAACATTATCTAAAGACAGCCAACAAAAAAACCAATAGAAAGGGCTCATAACAAAAAAGCTGCTTATAAATAAAAAGAGAACAATCCCACTAGTGCTCATGTAGCAAAGTGAAGATAATTTATGCTTCAACTTGAGAGTGGTTTGAAATATTGATGGCAAATAACACTAACAAAGGTTTGGGAAAAAATTCACTGTAATATCGGGTTGTTAATGGAAGTATGGATTGGTACTCTGTTCAAGAACAATGTGGTACAGTACTTGTCAAAACCAAAAATTTATTTGCCCTTTTGACATAATTCTAGCTATTTCAGGAATGTGCAGCCAGGGATTGGAGTTGTAGCTCATGGCAAGAATACTTGCCTAGCACAAGTTAGGCTCTATGTTCGATCACCAACACCACACAAAAAAATTAAAAATAAAAACTGAGGTCCACTGTATTATAATTTATAATATATAGACTACCTTAATGTCCTTCAATAACAGAATTATATCTACTTGGCATATTTATAAAATAGAGCACTCTGGATTGTGTGTGTGTGTGTGTGTATGTGTGTGCACACGCGTGTGCACTGCGAATGGAACCCAGGGGCATTCTGTTTCCGAGCTACACCTCCAACCCTATTTTGTTATTTAATTTTGAAACAAGCTCTCACTAAGTTGCAGAGGGCCTCACTAAGTTGTTGTGGCTGTTTGCGAACCTGCAATCCTCCCTTCTCAGCCTCCGAAGTACTGGGATTACAGGCATGTGCCATCACACCCAGGTCTTTATTTTTATTTTTAAAACAGAGTCGTACTAGGTTGATGAGAATCTCACTATTTGCTGAGTCTGCCCTCAACCCTGTGATCCTCTTGTCTCAGCCTCCCAGCATGCCTGGCTTGTCTGGAGATTTTTAGAAGACAGGGAACGGTAGTATGATCCTATTAATCTCTTCATTTTCCAGAAAAAGAAAACTAAAACTTGCACAGGGGCCTGCAGTAGCATGACTTGAACATAGTCTGGCACCATAGTCCAACTATTAACTCTTTAACTGAGTACAGTAATAAGACAAGAAAATGTATTAAAAGCCTAGGATTTGGAAAGGAGGAGATAAATTTATCATTTTTTACTGGGAATGCTGAAGTTGACCTAAATAGTGCTTATGTCTAAGAAAATTTAATAAACTTAGTAGCAGTATACATAAACTTAGTAAATGTAAAGATATTTAATGTATATCAGCATTTCTTAGATTTTCTTAAATTTATTGAAGACCACAAAAAACTTTTTCTTACATCCGTTATATCTGATAGTATTAGAAATTAAAAGGGAAAAGCTGGGCGTGGTGGCGCACACTTGTAATCCCAGCATTTGGGAGTCTGAGACAGAAGGATCGCACAGGTTTGAAGCCAGCCTGAGATAGCCTGAACACTTAATTAGGAGGTGGGATCTTTAGGAAGTGATTTGGTCCCGAGGCAGAGATCTTAAGAATAGGACTAGTGCCCTTCTAATGCTTGTAATCTCTGCACTTGGGAGGCTGAGACAGGAGGACTGCAGGTTTGAGGACAGCCTCAACAAGTAGTGACACTCATCAATGTAGTGAGACTCTGTTTCAAAGTAAAAGTAAAATAGTGTGGGGGTGTAGCTCAGAGGTAAATGCCCTAGAGTTCAATCCTCAGTACCAGTAAAGTAAAAATAACTTGTTCCTGGGGACGCTGTTCACCTCTTGTGCTAATATGAGGTCACATTAAAGGTACCGTCTTTGAACTATCTTTCACCAGACACCAAGTCTGCTTGTACCTTTGTCTTAGACTTCCCAGCATGTAGAGCTGTGATCAATGCATTTCTGTTCATAAATTATTCAGTCTTACGTATTTTGTTACAGAAGCCAAAAAGGATTAATTCAGAAATTGGAACTAGAAGTAGAGGTTGGTATAACGAATATGTGAAAATGTGAAACCTCTTTGGAAACAAGTTAGGGTAATAGGTTCAGCTGGAAGAGTTTTGAGATGTGGTCCAGAAAAAGCCTGTGTTACCATGAACAGACCATAAAGGGAAATTCTGATGAGGGCTTAGAAGAAAAGGAAAGCTATAGAGAAGGCCTTAGCCGTCTTAGAGATTACCTGAGTGGGCATGATAAGAGTGTTGGCAGGAAAGACCATTCTGATGAGAGTCTCAGCAGAAGCGAGGGATGCCTTTGAAACTGGAGGAGGGGCAAGTTCTTGTGATAAAGTGGCAGAGAAGTCAGCTGAATTGTGTTTGTGTCCTAGGGTTTCATGGAAACTACAACTTCAGAGCAGTAGTCCACCTTCTCCAGAGACCTTTCCCTGTGACACATGTCCCTTTGGAAACTTCTTTCAAGCATTACCTATATCATTTAAATACTTCTGGTTACACAAATCTGTACTGTGGCTGGGACTTCCATCATCATCTTAACTACTAGTGGCAGGGTTTATTTTCATTAGTAGTTGCATCTCTTAAATACCACATTAGGATCTACTTAAGTGTTGAATGAATATGTGTACTGAGCAAACAATACAGTATTGAGACATGTTGTTTTAAAAGTGTATGTAACAGCATGTCAGCATGGAAATCTATAAAGACTGCTTAGTCTCCAGTTGGTGTGTGTGTGTGTGTGTGTGTGTGTGTGTGTGTGTGTGTGTGTGTGTGTTACCAAGGATTGAACTCCAGAGTGCTTGTCCACTGAACCACATCCCCCATCCTTTAAACTTTGGGACTGATCTTGCTAAGTTGGTTGAGACTGACCTCTGAGTACATCTGCCTCAGCCTTTCAAGTAGATGTAATTACAGGCACATGCCACCACACTCAGCATAACTCTATACGTGCCTTGGAACACTTATGATAGTAGAATTTCAGGTCTTTCTTAAGTTTGGTGATATCGGCACAGAGGTATAGAAAAGGTTCTTTGCCCCACTTGTTCCTCAGCTCTTTTAAGTGAATACCTGATATTAATAGGAGATTTGTTAATTTGTTCATAAGTCAGTTTCAAAGGTTTAAATAAAGGTAACATTACTTTGAATGAGTTGTCAGTATCAGTAAACATATTCTCAGCCCTTTTCTAGCTAGACATCAGCATCACTGGGTTAAGGTTAAGGAATCAGGACTGAGGGAGAAAAGCAAATCAGGAGGAATGCCTGCAGATAAACTTCCTGTACCTCACATTTTTAGTTGAGGTCTGGTCCTGTTTACGTTATCTGTACACAGAGAAGTCGGTGCTACAAACCTCATTTCCTACCTTCAGAAGAGCTGTGCACTTGACATTTATTTTAGATAGTGAATCTAGTGATCATGGTTATTGCTTTTTTAAAAACAAAATTATTTATCCCTTAGGAGTTTGCAAACACTCCTGGATGATGAAGACAGTGATTTTCAAGAAATATTTTACATCCATTTTAATGTGAGTAGCAATAAAAACCAGATCGACATCATAAGAGTTTTAGTTTTGAATAACCCTTTATATACTTGCATAAAGGGTTACTCAAAACCAAGGTTCTGAATTATTCTAGTGAAAACAGGATTTTCTCTCATTTTTTTGTGAGATGCTATATCCTTCAGATTTAGTAACAACCAACCCTAAACTTAGTGGTTTAAAATAAACATGGTTCTGTGAGTTTCCCGACGGGGCTGACTGGGTTGGACTTGCATGGTCTGCAGTGGCCTCACTTACAAACCTGCTGGTTGGTTAATAGGGTGGCAGCTGGAACAGCCTGTGTTCAAGGTCTCTTACTCACTAACAGGCTAGCTGAGGCTTCCTCACAGGGTGGTCTTAGGGTCACAGAGAGTAGGAAGAGATGGCAGCCTCAGCACATAAGCTGCTTCACAATCTTCTGCTTTTCACATTCTATTGGCAGAGCACTTCACCTGGCCACACCCAGACTCAAAAGCGAGAAGATAAATTCCTTTCTTAGTGAGAGATGTTGCCAAGTCTTGTAAAGAGAAATGAAAAACCAAGATGGGAGGAGTTGGTAGCCATTTCTGCAAATCTGCCACACTGGGTCTATACTATATATAAAGTGAATACTGACGTGTGGCAATTTTCTGATAAATTTACATAATATGATCAGTTAACATAATTCAGATTTTGAAAAAACTCATTTTCCATTCTCTATAATGAATAGTAATTCTCTGTTTATACCTTTCTTGCTAGTTTGCTTTTCAAATCCTGTAGAAAAGTGGTACATTCCAGAGTACCACTTTTTTTTATTGGTGGTAGATTGTTCAGAATTCTTTTGGAGATATTATCGGACTTTATTTTTATTTACAGGTGCATTGGGACAGAAATAACATAGATTTAATTCCTAATGGAAGTTGTATTGGTGTTGACCAGACTAACAAGTATGTACAAAGAAATTAAATATTTTTGTGTGTATTCATTATATTTATTTCACTGAGCTCTAAAAAATCTCTCTTATTTCTTAAAGTTTTTCTTTCTATTAGTTATTTTTACTTTTTCAGTAAGGCAAAGAAGTTGGTGTGTGTTACATGAATGAGTATAGACATATATGGAGCTTACATTGTAATGAATGGAAATGGCTTGCTCTGAGAGACTCTTCCTCCTAAAATTGTACCACCAACTTACTATGCTTTATCTTTTCTTTTCTCTTTCTTTCTTTCTTTCTTTCTTTCTTTCTTTCTTTCTTTCTTTCTTTCTTTCTTTCTTTCTTTCTTTCTTTTTTTGCAGTATTGGGGATGGATCCCAGAAGAATTCTACCTTCGAGCTACACCCCAGCCTTATATTTTTAGTCTTTATTTTGAAACAGGGTCTCACTGAGTTGCAAAGGGCCTCACTAAGTAGTAGCTGAGGCTGTCCGCAAACCCAGATCCTCCTTTCTCAGCTTCCCAAATGCTGGGATTACAAGTGTGCACCACCATGCCCAGCTTACATTTTATTTTTACATCATACTTTATGTACCTTTAGGATTTGCTTATTTTTCCTAACTTCTTAAACTTTTCTTTTAAACTTTGTATTAAAGGTATAATGACATAATATAGAAAATGACATAAATCATAAGTTAACAGCTTAATAAATTCCACAAAATGAATGTTCCTATGTAATTACAAAGCAAAAATAGATTTCGATTACAAATCGAAAATAGAACATGTCCATCTGTGTAGGTGTACATTGTATGAATACACTAAAGTTTATTTGCCCGGAGTATCATTCATGAACATAATATACCTCAGGTCTTGAGTATTGTGATTTGTGATCCTATGAGCAAGTCTCATTCCTATTTTTTGTTACTTATGTGCAGGCACATCTGTTGTACATGACTGGGAGAATTTCTGGGTGTCTTATGACTGCCCCTTGCAGGATGGATCAGTTGTCTCACCCAGAATCAGTTTGGATATTTACAGTGATGATATCACATGTATACTAGAGAGTATAAAAGTATTTATAGAGGCAGGGTGTGGTGGTGCACACTTGTAATCCCAGTGCTTGGGAGGCTGAGACAGGAGGATTGCACAGGTTCAAAGCCACCTCAGCTACTTAATGAGGCTCTCAGCAATTTAGTGAGACTGTTTTCAGATAAAGTATAAAAATAGGTCTGGGAGTATAGCCCGGAGGTAGAAAAGTCTCTGGGTTCCACCCTCAGTACCGCCCCCACACACAAAGTATTTATAGTAACAGCTACACCGAATGAGACTACTTGGCAAGAGATGAGCATTGTCAGTTTGGCTTCAGTGAGGAAGAACAGGTGGCCCTGATATTTTATCATGGTTTGGGCATGGGGCCAGGGTGAGGCTTCCATGAAGTCCAGAGCTCATATGGTGTAACCTTCCCTAGTGCGAGAGAGAGAGCATGTAGGCTTTCTTACCCATTGCTGCAGATGTAGTGAAAGGGGGAGGACTGTGACCTGAAAGCCTTCAGTCAACAAACGTGCAAAATGGAGACCAACCTCCACTGGGAGGATGTGAGAGTAGTGTTTTATCTATAAGCTCTGTAATATATGGTATTGTTAGTCATTTTAAATTTGCCATTTTGGTGGGTACATTATAGTATTTTATTGTGGATCTTTTTGTTATTGGTTTGCTTGTTTGTGGTTCTGGGGTTGGAACCCAGGAGAATTCTATGTCTAAGCTACACCCTCAGTCAGTTTATTTTTTATTTTGAAACAAGGTCTCATTAAGTTGTGGAAGGCCTCAAAAATGGCTGAGGCTGGCTGTGAACCTGTGATCCTCCTATCTCAATCTCCCAAGTACTGGGGTTACAGGCATGTGCTACCACACCAGACTTTGTTGTGGCTTTAATTTGTATTTCTCTGGTTAACACTGTATACTTAACGTGCTTATAGGCCATTTAAATACCCTACTTTAGCCAGGCGTAATGGCGCACGCTTGTAATCCCAGCATTCAGGTGGCTGAGACTGGAGGATCGCGGTTCACGGACAGCCTCAGCTACTTAGTGAGGCCCTCTGCAACTCAGTGAGACCCTGTTTCAAAATAAAGAATAAAAAGTAGGGCAGGGGGTGTAGCTCGGAGGTCGAATGCCCCTGGGTTCCATCCTCAAACCCGCAAAAAAAAAAAAAAAAAAAAAAAAACCAAAAACCCTCCTTTAAGAAATGCTTATTCATTTTTAGTCTATTTATTTATTTTGTGGTACTAGGGGTTGAACCCAGGGGCATTCTACTTCTGAGCTACACCCCCAGGCCTTTTTTTTTTTTTTTTTTTTTTTTGGCGGGTCTGGAGATGGAACCCAGAGGCATTCAACCTCCGAGCTATACTCCCTGCCCTATTTTTTCTTTATTTTGAGACAGGGTATCACTAAGTTGCAGAGGGCCTCACTAAATAGCTGAGGCTGTCCATGAACCGCGATCCTCCAGTCTCAGCCTCCCAAATGCTGGGATTACAAGTGTGAACCACCATGCCTGACTCTCCCCCCCCCCAGACCTATTTAATTTTTTTTTATTTTAAAAAAGGATTTCACTAGCCGGGTGTGGTGGCACACACTTGTAATCCCCGCGCTTGGGAGGCAGAGACAGGAGGATCACACAGTTTTGAAGCCAGCCTTGCTGACTTAAGAGACCCTGTTTCCAAATAAAAATATAAAATGGGCCTGGGAGTGTAGCCCGGAGATAGAAGGGTTTCCAGGAACTCCAGTACCACCAAAGGAAAAAAAAAAAAAGAAAAAAAGAAATAGGATTCCACTAAGTTGTAGAAGGCCTTGCTAAGTTGCTGAGGCTGGACGCCAACTTGGGATCCTCATGTCTCAGCCTCTCAAGTACTGATTACAGGTGTGTGCCACCACGCCTGGCTTCTGATATTTTATTGAGTTCTTTTGCTAATTTGTTTATAGGAGTTTGAAATACAAGTCATTTTTTGGATACAGTACTGCAGGTAGTTTCTTCCATACTGTAGCTTTTTACCTTTTCATTCTTAGTATGATAAACCAAAATTTCCCTTTACAAGTTCCATTCTATTAATATTTGCTTTAATGGTTAGTGTTTCTCCTGCCCTACTTTAAAAAATATTTTCTGTCCCAACACCATGAATGTATTTTCCTATATTTTCTTCTAGAAGCTTCTTGTTTGACTTCTCACATTTAGATCTACAGTTTCCCTGTAATTTATTTATTAGTAACATATGATATAAAGGCCAGGTCTCTTTTGTTTTCTCGTGTATTGGGAACACTACCATTTATTGGGAACACTACCCTTTTCTGTTATATCACATATCATTTTTTTTTCTCTTTTGTTGTTTTGGTTTTGTTTTGTGGTGCTGGTGATTAAACCTAGGAACATTCTACCTTCAAGATATACTTCCAGCCCTTAGTATATTTTATTTTGAAATGGAATCTTGCTAGGTTACTAAGCATATCACTGAGTTGCTGAAGCTGTTCTTTAACCTTTGATCCTCCTGTCTTAGCTTTCCAAATACTGGAATTACAGGCGTGTACCACCACACCCATTGTTCAATTCTCCTTTTAAAAAAAAACTATGTATATTTTTCCCATTTCTCTTTTTTATTTTTCTGTTCTGTAACTAGTACCACATCAATAAATACCAGTAGTTTTGAAATTTAATTGTTCAAGTCTTCCCACTCTCTTCTTCATCCAGATTGTTTTGTCTTTTCTTGCCCCTTTGTATTTTCATTTAAATTTTAGCCTCAGTTCCCCAGTTTCCACAACAACAGCAAAAAACCTGCTGGGATTCTGAATTGTGAAAGAATGGAATCTATAGAGAAATTTGGAGCTCGTTCATATCTTAAAATGTCAAGTCTTAGTTGGATGTAGTGCCACTTTCATGTAATCCCAGTACTTGGGAGGCTGAGACAGGAGGGTTTAAGGCCAGACTCAGGAACTTAGGGAGACCCGATCTCAAAATAAAAAATAAAATAGGACTAGAGATATATCTCGGAGATAGAATGCCCCTGGGTTCAATCCCCTGTCCCCCTAAAAAAGTGATAAAACATGGAAAAGCTAGGAGTAAACCCAATGAAATTTATACACAAAAACTAACATTTTTCTGACAATGAAGAACTAAGAAATTATATAATCTATATACTTAAATTAAAAGGCAACTTTGAGCAATTAATTTTGATACTTTTATTGGTGCATCATAATCATCATGTGGAGGTATGGAGTGATAGGAATGCACATGCCGCTTCCCTCTGGACCCCAGTCTCCCTCCCCTCCCCTCCCTCACACATGTCGTTGAGATTGGCATTGGTAATTTTATATATGTACGTAGCATTATTTAAACTCATCTTTTCTCTGTCCCCCATCCTCCCTCCCCTAGCTGCCCTCTACTGTTCTACTGTAGTCTCTGCTGCTCCATCTGAGGTCTCTTGTTTCTCAATTTCAACCTAGCTTCCACAAATGAGAGAAAACATAGAACTATTCGCTTTTTGAGACTGGCTAATCCTGCTTACGTTCCGTCCATTTCCTTGCTAATGACATCATTTCATTCTTCTTTATGGCCAGTTAAATGCCATTGTGTGTATGTACCACGGTTTGTGATCCATTCGTCTTATTGATGGACAGCCAGGCTGATTTCATAATTTGGCTACTGTGAGTTGAGCTACTCTAAACATGGTATATGCATGTATTGCTATAGTATTCTGACTTGGGTTCCATTGGAAGGATGCCCAGGAGAGGTATGGCTGGTCATATCCATTCCCAGGTTTCTGAGGAACCTCCCCACTGGTCTCCAGGGCCACTACAGCAGTTGCGGTAGTACTGCTGTACTTACTAGATTTCCCTTGTTTTTCCTTTATGTTGATCATCATTACTTCCAGAACTTCTAGGATCACTTTC
This sequence comes from Muscardinus avellanarius, assembly GCF_963383645.1. Taxonomy (NCBI): domain Eukaryota; kingdom Metazoa; phylum Chordata; class Mammalia; order Rodentia; family Gliridae; genus Muscardinus; species Muscardinus avellanarius. Next base: position 63,643,318 of record NC_137791.1, on the reverse strand, counting down.
CTTCTAGAGGAACAAATTTTTTTAAATTTTCTTTAGTTCAGGTTGGCCGGTAATTTATGAATTACCTCTCTTTTTGTTTTATTTTAAAACCCAACGTCTCTTTGAAGTCTTCACTTTGGAAAGTACTTCTAATATAGAACCCTAGATGTACTATTTTTTTACCTTAAAAATACCATCTTTTGTCTTCTGGCTTTTAAAACTTCTGCTGGAAATTAGTAGTTCTTATCATTACTCTTTTAAAGTAATGTGTTTATTCTTTTGCTGTATGAAGGTTTGTCTTTTAGCTTTGGTCTTCCATCAGTTTTGTTAAAATACATCTTTTTATTCTCACCTTGCTTGATTTCATATACCTTAATATATGTATTTAGTAATGTATTTTATATATCCATAGTTTGTGGTAGGTTTTTGAAATTCCTGGCTTTTTCCAGTTTTCAAATTTCAATGAACGTGGTCTCCCAGTTCTAGGACTCTAGTTATACCTGTTCTCGTTCTTTGTGTTTCAGTTCTTTAACCTTTTTAAATATTTGAAGTCTGTTAGCCTATTTCCTGATTTATTTTAATGATTGTGGTTTTTAAGATTTCTGAGACTTTTAAGTTTTTAATTTTCTGTTGAAATTGTTCTATTGCCATTTTTTCCTTGAACATAATCTTTATACTTTTTTTAAAGCCTATGTTGGTCCCCTTTAGGCTTGTCCATTGTCTGCTCCCTCTTTGTACCTTTTCAAGGTATATTTGGTCATTTGATTGAATGCTAGATATTTTCTATTAAAAATAAATATTGGTTCCAAGCCAGGCATGGTGGTGCACTCTTGTATTTCCAGCATTTGGGAGGCTGAGACAGGGGATCCTGGTTCACGGACAGCCTCTGTTACTTAGTGAGGCCCTTTACTACTGTGTGACCCTGTTTCAAAATAAAGAATAAAAATAGGGCTGGGGATATAGCTCAGATGCAAATGTAGAATGCCCCTGGGTTTTATCCCCAGTACCACAAAAATAAATACATAGGTAAATAGATAGGTAATCCAACTAATGCTATCTTACTGCAGACAAGATTCACCCTGTCCTAATAGGGACAGCTAGGAATAGCAAGAATCCTCGGCTCAACCCAGTGAAAGGGCACAACTGACTGAGGTAGGGTTGCAACCATGGGGGTGGGAGGGGTATTAGGGATTGAACCCAGAGGCAATCTACCTTGGCGCTACGCCCCCAGCCCTTTCTTTATGTTTTTTTGTTTTGAAACAGGTCTCACTAGGTTGCTGAGAGCTGACTAAGTTGCTGAGGCTAATCTTGAACCTGTAATCCTCTTGTCTCAGCCTCTTGGAATTACAGGCATGCATCCATGCCCATGGGTTGCAGTCTTTTTAGGCTTAATCTACCTGTGATTCCCTTTCCTTCTCAAGCATAGCCCCCCAAAACCCCCAGTATTTACTTGGGACTCCTTTTGATGGATACTGGAACCCAGGTTTTGTTTCTGTGGCATCAGGAGACTGTTGAATTCTGCTCTGATTTATATTTGTTTTCTGCTTACTTCCCGTGCCTCTTTTTTAAGAATTTGGGAGATGCTCCCCAGGGAAAGCTGCTCCCATGGCCCTTGGCCTCTGAAGCTCTTAGTTTGGTAGCCCCAAACTTAAGTTTCCAACCCAGTCCCATTAAATTACTGAAACTACTGGCTTCTCTGAATCTTTTAGTAACCTCTGTTTGCCTTACTTCCCTTCCCCTTAATCAAGAATTGACAAATGTCCCAAAGGGAAAAACAGCAAGCCAAATGCTACCTTGCTCCCGCGACCTTCCTTCTCTCTACAGTGTTGGCCTCTGGGATCTGGACCCAGATGTAGATGCTTTGAGCAAGATGTATTTTATTTTAGCTAGTGGTTTAGTACCTCTTGGAGACAGCACTTGTCTTCTTTAAGCTACTTTATCATAGCTAAAGAGTGGAAACCTCAACTCCCTCTTCATTTTTGTTAACCACTAATAAATTAGTTACTGTCACGAATTCAGGTGATTGATCAGAGTATAAAGTAAAACATGAAACTTATCCTCTTTCCCCAGCCCATTCCCTTGAAATTAATCAATGTTAGCAGCTCAGGCTTTATTACACTAAACTTTGGTTATTATAGTCTGAATGTTGAGTCTTTTAACTGTGTGACCTTGAACAGTCTTAACTTTCACTGTATCTTGTATGTAATCTATATAAGCTGGATATGGTGAGAAACACTTGTAATTCCTGTGCTTGAAAGGCTGAGACAGGAGGATCACAAGTTTGAGGCTAGCCTTAGCTACTTAGTGAGGCTCTCTGCAACATAGTGAGACCTTGCTTAAAAAAATAAAAAACAGTCGGGCGTGGTGGTGCACGCTTGTAATCCCCGCATGGAGACAGGAGGGTCGCGCAGGTTCAAAGCCAGCCATGCTGGCTTAAGAGACCCTGTTTCCAAATAAAAAAGTATAAAAATAGGTCTGGAAGTGTAGCCCTGAGGTAGAAGGGTTTCCAGGAACCCCAGTACCACCACCAAAATAAATAAATAAATAAATAAATAAATAAATAAATAAATAATAGGGCTTGAGTTATAGCTTGGGGGTAGAATGTCCCTGGGCTCGCTCAATCTGCAGTACCACCAAAAAAAAAGAATCTGCCTTAGAAAGTTTTTATTAAATTAGATAATATGCTGAAGTAACTATATAAACGTTTCCAGCACATATGTAAGCACTCAATAACTGTTAAGTATCCAAGCTTTTAGATTTATCTTCCCAATTCTGTTCAGGTTACTGAGTATGGGAATTTTTTTGTTGTTTTATTAAAGGAGAGACTATGTTTCTAAGTGTGTTGATTGCATCTTCAACATCTCTGTGAAGGCAGTTTATGAAGAATTTCAAAGAGGATTTTATAAAGTGTGTAATAAGGAGATTATAGAATTTTTTCTTCCAGAAGAACTGAAGACTCTGATTATTGGAAACACAGATTATGACTGGGAAACATTTGAAAAGGTACATAAAAAAGGCTAAGTTGACTAACTTCCGTTTTTATTCCTATGTCTTGAATGTTATAGTTTGCTTTATTTGCATCTTTTCTAGAATGCAAGTTACGAACAAGGGTACTACAGCTCACATCCCACGATAGTGATGTTTTGGGAGGCTTTACACAGACTTACTCTGGAGGAAAAGAAAAAGTTCCTTGGTAAGTATTATATCAAGGAATAGATCTCTAATTGGGGGGGTGGATACAGGGATGGAACCCACAGGGGCAGTCTACCTCTGGGCTACACACCCAGATCTATTTTAATTTTTATAAGGAAACAGGGTATCTCTAAGTTGCTGAGAACCTCACTAAGTAGCTGAGGCTGACCTTGAACCTGCAATCCTCCTGTCTCAGCTTCCCAAGTACTGGGATTACAAGTGTGTGTGCCACCACGCCTGGCATCTTCTGTCCTTTAAAGGAACAAAAAGCTCATTTATGCTGGGCGTGGTGGCGCACGCTTGTAATCCCCGCGCTTGGGAGGCAGAGACAGGAGGATCGCGCAGATTCGAAGCCAGCCGGGTGCGCTGGCTTAAGAGACCCTGTTTCCAAATAAAAATGTAAAAATAGGTCTGGGAGTGTAGCCTGGAAGTTGAAGGGCTTCCAGGAACCCCAGTACCACAAAAAAAAAAAGCTCATTTATGATAAGTACCATCTATTATTCTGTCAGTTTTACTGTTTCTGTGCATTACAGTCTGTTTTACTTGTGTTTCTAAGTCTGTTGAACTCACCTCCAATTTTGTGATTTGTTTTATGCCTACATGGTGCTTTTCCTGAAACTGGCTTAGTAAATTTTTCTGTTTTCCTTACTTTTGTTGTTTTGCTTTGTGTGTGTGTGTGTGTGTGTGTGTGTGTGTGTGTGTGTGTGTGTGTGACTGTGTTTGGAACCCAGGGGCATTCTACCTCTAAGGTATACTCCCAGTTTATTTTTATTTTGAAACAGAATCTCACCAAGTTGTTGAGGCTCTTGGGGTTACAGGTGTGCACCACCACACCCGACTCCTTACTTGTTTTCAAAAACATTTACCTTCTTGTTATTAGTTTTGTGGATGACAGTATGTTGGAAGATAGATTTATACAGAAGCCCAATATCCTACCTCTCCAACTCCTGAACTCATCTTACTCCTCCTACCTCTGGGCTTTCTCTGATGTCCCTCCCCCTGTCTTGAACCCCTCACCCACCTCCTTAGTTCTTTTCTAAACCTTTCCCTCCTTAAAGTTCCACCACAGGCGTTTCTGCCTCATCCCAGCCTGGTGTTCTCTCCCTGCTCTAAAAGCAGTCACACTCAGGAGGCACTTAGATCCTCTTTGGCTGTCTTATGCATTATATATTTTCTCTTGCTATTTGTCTTTTTCTACACAGGGATTTCCTTTAAGTAAAAAGCTAAAAAATTTATCATAAGTAAACTTGCATATATAGGAAAAAAACATAGTGTATATGTTAATAGGATTCAGTAGTATCATAAGTTTGAAGCATCCACTGAGGTCTTGAAACATATCTCATAGATAAGGGGGCCTACTATATTTTCACCCAGATTTCAAACTGCTTGAGGAATATGCATCTAATTTTTGCCCTAATATGGTCGTTTTACTTTGTAATGTAGGATTCTGCATATGTGCCCTCACTAAATTCCTGTAATAAATAGACTTTATTTATAAAGAGATTCTGGTCTTTATATAAAATAGATTATCTAATTTTTAAATGTTTATTTCTTTTCAGTTTTTCTTACAGGAACTGACAGATTACAAATAAAAGATTTAAAGAATATGAAAATAACATTCTGCTGTCCTGAAAATTTGAATGAAAAAGATCCCATTAGAGCACAGACATGCACCAGTGTTCTCTTCCTCCCTAAGTATTCTACAATGGAAAGAGTAGAAGAAGCGCTTCAGGTAGCCGTCAACAACAACAGAGGATTTGGCTGATCCTGCCTGTTATTCTTACCTCTTTGGGGGGGGGGGGCATTTCTATGAATAAAATTAATTACTCAGAAATTAACACAAAAGTCTTATTCTCTATTCAGCATATTTATTTGCACTTTGAGAATTGCTGTCCTTGTATGTAAAATGTATTTGTTATGAAATAGATTAGACCATGTCTCTAACACAAAGGTTTGCCTCATTTGGCATGAAGGGGGAGACTTTTTAGCTTGAGTTAAAAGCCTGTCTATCTATCCTCCTGTCTACTGTTTCCTTTAGATATGGATTCCCTGTAGAGTGGGTGGGGCTTTGTACCCAGCTATTTAGCCATACAAATCCTAGCCCCCTTGAAGGTGGGGATTGGTGGTGGTGGCTTGTGGAAGTCACTGGGAGAACCTCTGATGTGCTCTGCAGAGAACCTTTTTACCCAGCAGGAGCCCTTTCAGTTCTTTATTCTTCCTTGCTGGAACACAGGCCCAACAGCTGGAGCTGCAACATCTGTCTTCAGACCATCCAGGAAAACTCCAAGGAGAGCAGAAACCTGAACCTAAAATTTTTAGGCTTCATTATCAGAAACTGCCTAAATCTGAACATCTTATGATAATCTTTAGTGTATGTCTAAGGTACTCTGGTAAAGTCTCTTATGGCTGAACACACTGATAAAAATACAATGAGTAATGGTGGTGCATGCTTGTAATCCTAGCATTTGGGAGGCTGAGACAGAAGGATCAAGGTTCAAGGACAGCCTCAGCTAATGCTTAGGCCCTTTGTGACTCAGTGAGATTTTGTTTCAAAATAAAGAATAAGAAATAGGGGTGGTAGTGCAAAGTGGAGGTAGAATACCCCTGGGTTCCATCCCTAGTACTGCTAAATAAATAAATAAATGGATGGCTGGGGTTGAGTTCAATTATTGGTACCACAAAATAAACAAATGTCACAAATGACTGCCTTGTTGCAAATTTCATTGGAAACTTGCCCATTTTTCATCCCAAATAATCTATATTTCACTTGAAATCACTGTTTTCAACTTGAAACTTTTTCGTGTGTGCGTGATTCCAGGGATGGAACCCAGAGGCATTCTACCTCTGAACTACACCCCCAGCTTTATTTTTAGTCTATTGATTGATTGATTGACTGGTCTGGGGATAGAACCCAGGACATTCAACCTCTGAGCTACATCCCCTGCCCTATTTTTTATTCTTTATTTTGAAACTGGGTCTGCACACGGTGATCCTCTGGTCTCAGCCTCCCAAATGCTGGGATTACAAGTGTGTACCACCACGCCCGGCCAGCCCTTTTGAGACAGGTTCTCACTAAGTTGTTTTGTAGGCTTCACTAAGTTGCTAAGGTTGGCCTTGAACCTGTGATTCACCTGCCTCAGCTTCCCAATACCAAGTATATAGGTATGCACTGCCACAACTGGCTGCTCTCCTCTTCCTGGTTTCTTTTCCACCTCCTTTACATCCTTTTCTTATGCTCTCTACACTTAAAATGTCTGCATATCTACACACGCTCCTTACCAACTTCATAGCTTGAGATATTACTGCCATGCTGATGATGTCAGACCCATAACTGTACTCATGGCCTGTAAGAATTCATATATTCCAGTACTCAGCCACGTTTCTACAGTCTGCCTTTACCTGCATGCACCTTGGCTCCTAAATTTCAACATGTTCAAGAAAAATTTTTATTCTTTTTGTTTTATTTTGTTTTTACTGGGGATTGAGCCCAGGGGCATTTTACCTCCAAACTACACTCCCAGCCCTATTTTATTTTTTATTTTGAAACAGGGTCTCACTAAGTTGCTAAAGATCTTGCAAAATTGCTGAAGCTGATCTTGAAACAGCAGTCCTCCTGTCTCTGCCTCCCCAGTACTGGGATTGCAGTCATGTCTGCTTTCTTAATCTATTTTCTCAAAATGGTTTTCCTCCAGGAGTGAGTGGTAACTTCTTCACTAACAGTAACTTCAGGCAGAATCATCTCCCCATTCCTCCCTCTGTTCAATCAATGAAGTTCTGACAATTCCAACTCTAAATCTTTCTCTAACCCACTTCCAATGCTGTAAATTCAAGCCAGCTTCTTTCCTGCTTTCTCCCTCCCTCCCTGCTCTTTCCCTCCATCCCTGCTTCCCTCCCTCCCTTCTTCCTTTCCTTCCTGGTACTTGGAATTAAATCCAAAAGGGTCTACCTCTGAGCTATGCCCCCACCTTTGCTTATTTTAAAACAAGGTCTAAATTGCCATGGGTCATATTATGTTGCTGAAGCTAACCTCAAACCTGCAACTCTCCTGTCTCAGCCTCCCGAGTAATGGAGTTTTGCAGACATGCGCCACCACACCTGGTTTAAAGTCAAGCTTTCATAATCTGTCCCGTTATTGCAGTGGCCTCTCACTTAGTCTCGTATTTAGACCAACACCGTCCAGTAATCTTCTGTAAGGCCGGAAACCTATATCTGCACTGTCCAGAAGATTTAATACTTGAAGAATTTTGAAGAGAAAAAAACTAAACTCTTGAGTGTCTAAAGCTGTATTGTCCCATATATAGCTATTTTATTTAAATGTAGTTTTAAACTGAGTTCCTCGGTCAATTATTAGGCACATTTGAAGCACCTATCACTTTACTCTAGTGGCTATGGTGTTAGTGCAAATATGAATAGAAACACAAACCTATCATTTTGTGTTCTTCCTGTCCCCCTTATTCTTAGAAAAGGAGTCATAGTATTTATAAGCTGCATAAGTCAAAATGATTTGGCACTAACCTGATTTCACTAAGAGTGGAGTTATAACTCCTGAATCCTTCCTGATCTTCCCATGCACAGCTCCAGTCTCACCACACCACCACCTGTGTTCTAGTCATTTGTAACCATTTCAGGTTCCTGAACACCCAGTCACTCCCCCTTCCTCACCTCTCTAAAGACCTGCCTTCCCCTCTATTCATCTTTCAGGACTCATGGCTTGGAAGATGCCAGATATCTGTGAGATGTGGCTTACCCAGCTCAGTCTTTTAGTCCCAGTGCCTTCCGAGTGCTTGGTTGACCATGTTCCATGAGTTAGTCAAAAGTGCCACCTAGTGGTGTGTAAAGAAGACAACTACCAGGCCTCCCCCACAAACACACACATACATTCCACCTCACTTAAACCCACCCCCTGGACCAGGTATGGTGGTGCACGCTTGTAATACCAGCATTCCGGACGCGGAGACCTGAGGATCTCGGTTCGCTGACAGCCTCAGCTACTTGGCAAGGCCCTTTGTAATTCAGTGAGACCATTTCAAAATAAAGAATTAATAAAATAGGGCTGGGATGTAGCTTGGAGGTAGAATGCCCCTGGGTTCCATCCCCAGTACTGCAACACACACACACACACACACACACACACACACACACACACACACACACATGGAAAAAACCACCCCCTGGTCTGGAGGAACATTCCCATTAAAGGTGCATAGTCTTAATTCAGGGGGCTTCTTCCTTAAAGCCCCCTCTTGCATTATTAGAGAGATTACGTGCTGGCAGGTCCTTTTTTTGCTCCCTCAGGGTGAGAATTTCTCACTTAGAATAAAAGAAAAGGATCTCATTGAGGTAGCTAGGAGCAGCTGAGGACAATCGGGAAGGGAGATATGAGCCTTAGCTTTGTGAAGCCAGCCAATTAATAAGAGTGAAGAGTTCTGTTTAGTGAAGGAGTAAGGCAGTCTTCCTCATGCTGGGGTTACAGCTCAACAGTTGGAGGGAGCGAGTCAGTGTCACAGTGTGACATGAGCTGTGGAATGGGAAACTAATGAGACAGTCCCCCAAAGATAGGAAGCCAGGATGGTTTGCTCATGAGAACTTGGAGGGAGATTAGCAATCTGCTGAAGAATTCCCAAGAAGGGATATTATATCTGAGGATCATAAGAAGTAGCACATTTGGACAAAAATCAGAAGGCTTACTGCAGTGTGTATGTATGTGTGTGTGAAGGGGACTGAACCCAGGAGCATTCTACTTTCAAGCTATACCCTTTATTTGAAACAGGATTGTGGTAAATTGCTGAGGCTGGCTTTGAACCTGCATTACTCTGGTCTCAGTCTTCCAAGTACTGGGACTACAGGTGTGCATTACCATGCCAGGACTGTGTATCAACTTTGACCATACCTCTAATCAGCAGGTGACTTGAAACCACTGGACATTATATGCATATATATGCAGCTTTATTGAGACATAATTCACAAAGTATATATAGTAGCCTCCCTTTTTTTTTTTTTTTTTTTTTGGTGGTGCTGGTACTGGAGTTCCTGGAAGCCCTTCTACCTCCGGGCTACACTCCCAGACCTATTTTTACATTTTTTTATTTGGAAACAGGGTCTCCTAAACTTCAAACCTGCGCGATCCTCCTGTCTCTGCCTCCCAAGCGCGGGGATTACAAGCATGCACCACCACGCCCGGCTATAGTAGCCTCCTTTTATCCACAGCTTTACTTCCCATGGTTTTGAGTTATCTATGGCTAACCAGGATAGGAAATACAAATCTTTGTCTCCTTTCAACGAAGACATTGGTATCATTATAGTGTATTGTTTAAATTATTCTATTATTGATTTTAGGGGGTGGTACTGGGAATTGAACTGAAAGACATTCTACCTCCAAATTATACCCAGCCCTTTTTACTTTTTTTTTTTTTTGTGTGTGTGTGTGGGGGGGGTACTGGGGTTCCTGGAAGCCCTTCTACCTCCGGGCTACACTTCCAGACCTATTTTATATTTTTGAAACAAGGTCTCTCACGACAGCACAGCTGGCTTCGAACCTGTGTGATCCTCCTGTCTCCGCCTCCCATGCGCAGGGATTGTAAGGGTGTGCCACCACGCCCAGCTTAGCCCTTTTTACTTTTTAATTACTTATTTTTTGTGGTACTGAAGGTGGAACCCAGGGGCTTTTCTACCTCTGGGCTATACTCTCTGATCTAACATATATAATTTTTTATTTTATTTTTTTTTTTGCAGGTCTGGGGATGGAACCCAGGGGTATTTGACCTTCGAGCTATACCTCCTGCCCTATTGTTTGTTTTATTTTTGAAACAAGGTCTAAGTTGCAGAGTGCCTTAGTAGCTGAGGCAGTCTGTGAACCGTGATCCTCCAGTCTCAGCCTCCTGAATGCTAGGATTACAAGTGTACGCCACCATGCCCGGCTATATTTTATTTGGAATGGTCTAAATTGCTGCGAGCCTAAGTAGCCGAGGCTGGCTTAGAACCTGTGCGATCCTCCAGTCTCAGCCTCCCAAGCATGGGGATTACAAGCGTGCACCACCAAGCCCGGCTTTTTATTTTAAAAGTGTCATTAGTCATTAAGTTGAGGATGGCCTTGAACCTTACAGTACTTCTCAGCCTCCCAAGTATTGGGATTACAAACCCATGCCACAACACATGGTTTATGAAGTGATTTTTATTTTGTGGTCCTGGGGATTGAACATAGTGGTATCCTACCTCTAAGATGCAACTTCAGCCCTTTTATTATTTTTATTTTGAAACAGGCTAAGTTGTTGAGGCTAGCCTCAAACCTTGCAATCCTCCTTGATCAGCCTCTCAAGTACTGGGATTAAAGGCACATGTCAAATGTGCATTGCACCTGCATCATAAAGTGATTTTAAAATGTGATTTATAGCTGGGCATAGTGGCGCACACTGTTATCCCTGCGCTTAGAAGGCGGAGACAGGAGGATAACAAAAGTTCAAAGCCAGCCTCAGATACTTAGTGAGGCTCTCAGCAATTTAGCGAGACCCTGTTTCCAAATAAAGTATAAAATAGTTTTGGGAGTATAGCCTGGAGGTAAAAAAAAAAGCCCCTGTGTTCCATCTCCAGTCACACACACACACACACACACACACACACACACGTGACATATTAGTACACATTGAATTAATGCAAAGGAAAATACCTAATATGTTCTAATGTGTGGTGTTATTTCATTTTATTTTACTGGACTGGGGATTGAACCCAGAGGTATTATACATACTGAGCTACAGTCCCAATCTTTTTTTTTTTTTTTAGTTTTGATCAAGTTCCTGCTAAATTGCTAAAAGTCTAGCCGAGGTTGGCCTGGAACCCGTGATCCTACTGTCTCAGGATCCAAATTCTGGAATTACAGGCATGTGTCACCACAAGCGTGTTAAAATATTTTAAGATGCAGCCGGGCGTGGTGGCACACGCTTGTAATCCCTGCGCTTGGGAGGCTGAGACTGGAGGATCGTACAGGTTCTAAGCCAGCCTCAGCTACTTAGTGAGGCTCTCAACAACTTAGTGAGACCCTGTTTCCAAATAAAAATATAAAACAGGTCTGGGAATGTAGCCCAGAGGTAGAAGGCCTTTGGGTTCCACCCCCAGTACCACCAAAAAAAAAAAGGACAAAAAAAATTTTAAGATGCAAATAAATCAATTGAATTTTGATTTAGGGACAAAGCTCAGGGTAGAACCCTGGGTGCAATCTCCAGCACAGGGGAAAAAAAAAATGAAACTTTACACTATGCTTATACTTCCAATCAGTCCCACTAAAGTTCTAGAAAAATCAAGGATCAAGCCCTTAATAGTGCTAGACAGATCTAAGGCAGGAAAAAAACCAAAGTATGCCTAAAAATAAGGCCCTAAGCTCACTAGAACACCATCAGCTGTCTGTACTCCCTACCCTAACCAACCAAAGGTATCCACTTCCCTGGGAAATGACTCTATTTGTGAGTATTAAGTGCCTCTCTATACACAGTACACATTATTCATTTAGAATATTTTCACATTTTCCCTCCTTTAGTATCATACTCTTGTTACCAAAAAAAAAAAAAAAAAAAAAAAAAAATTCGGCAGGTGGAGACCAGATTACAGTTTGTGGAAAGCCTCAGAGCAAGACCCTTTGCAACTCAGCGAGACCTTGTTTCAGAAAGTAAAGACTAATGCCTGGTGGTGCACACTTGTAATCCTAGCATTCAGGAGGCTGAGACCGGAGGATTGCGGTTCGTGTACAGCCTGAGCTACTTAGTGAGGTCCTCTGCAACTTAGCGAGACCCAGTTTCAAAATAAAGACTAAAAAATAGGGCAAGGGGTGCAGCTCAGAGGCCAAATGCCCCTGGATTCCATCCCCAGACCCGCAACATAAGTAAACAAACAAACAAATACTAAAAAATAGGACTGGGGGTGTAGCTTGGAGGTGCAACACACCTGGGTCCTATCCCCAGTACTGCAAACAAAACAAAAAAACAACAAACCCAAACCAAAAAAAAACCTGCTTTTTAAGTGGGAAACTGTTAACATTTTATTATTAATGTAAGCATCTGATGCCAAAGAAATGAAGGTAATTTTACAAACTTAGAATTTTTTTTTTAAGTACATAAAATTTCCATTGTTTTATATCACACTAGTTCAGTTTTTCTACAACTCCTCTACGATAGCTCCTTTGGTGTTGAGTCACCCCTAACATGCAGTTTTACCATTGAACCTGATGCTAAACAAAATTTTAAATGACTAAACTTTTAGATTAATAGGATAACAGTCTTCAGATGATGATTAGGGGTATTAATCTTCATCAGATATGTTGTTGAAGTTTCTTCTGATACAACAGTTACAAGTCAGAATCTTCAAAAAATAAGGGAAGAACTTAATACAATCAAAGAAGTTTCTGCAGCTTAAGCTTCCCATAGTCCCAAGCCCAAGAGAAGGTAAAGCAACTTTCTTGCAAACTAAATGGGTCTCCAGTATTTACACCTAGTTGAGCTTTCAGAGATAGATGCATATGTGCTCTCACAAATTTACCATCCTGTGGGTGCATTAATTATGCCTGAAGAGTTTAATACCCATCCAAGTCCACAGGTGGAAGAACACATAGACTGGTATGGTAATTGGTAAGAGCAGACTGTAAAAGCAAAGGCTAGCTGTGCTAGTGCAGCCCTGTGGGAAGTTTTCTTCCACAGAGGCAGAATAGAACAGGCCTGCTAAGGAGATCAGTGGAATAAGAACAGTCATTGTAGGCAAAGACAGAAACATTCTTCTTCCCCAATTATTACCCGCCACACTGTTTTAAAAGGTATACAGTATTGAGAAAATTCAGTTTTGTTTTTAATTATGAGCTAGTGCTGCTCAACGTCTTCTTTCTTATTTTGGTGTGTTGTCCTAGCTGCCTGTGGTATCATATTAGGAATCCCATCAATGATCGGATAGGCTATTCCCAACTCTTCATTAATCAATTCATTTGTTGAAGCTTCATATCTAAGAGAGAGAGCGAGAGAGAGAAAACAAAATGAAATGTGGACAACAAAATGCTTGGAGAGCTTGACATTCAATAAACACAACCACAACCCTTTAGCTCTTTTTTTTTTTTTTTTTTTTTTGGTGGTACTGGGGGTAGAACCGAGGGGCTTGTTACCTCTGGGCTATATTCCTAGACCCATTTTTTTTTTTTTAATATTTTAACAGGGTCTCACTAAGTTGCTGAGAACCTCACTAAGGAGCTGAGGCTGGCTTCGAACCTGAGCAATCCTTCTGTCTCAGCCTCCCAAGTGCGGGGATTACAAGCGTGCGCCACCACGCCAGGCTTAGCTAATTCTTGATACACAGTTGTCTTAATTCTAAATGTAGTAATAGCCAAATTCAACCATTTCTCTTAGAAAATTCTTTTAGAATATTGTGTGCATGTGTGGTACTGGGGGTTAAACCCGGGTGCTTTCTACTTCTGAGCTACAACCTCAGCTCTATTTTATTTCTTTGGAAACAAGGTCTATCTAGGTTGATGAGAGTCTTACTGTCCTCGAACCTGCGATCCTCCTGTGTCAGCCTCCCAAGTACTAGGATTCAAGTATGCATCATGACAGCCTGGCTCTCTTGAATCTTTTATTGTTTCCATTAGAGTTATTACCTCTAGCATTACCCTTTACACTTTATTCCCAAGATTCATCTCTTTTCTATACCAGTCAAAAAAGATCTCCCTCTTTTATCCAAATATTCCTTCACTACTGTGGTCAACCCCCAAAACCACCCTGGTTAAATTTAGTACTGGAACAAAAACTAGAGAAAAACTTAGCTTCCTTCTTTTAGAGTAAATGCTAAAGATAAATTTGATGATCCATTAGAAGAAAACCAATGAAAAATCAAAATATGAAAAATAAAAACTTGAGAAAATGACTGGGCAGAAATGAGGAAACTTTGGAAAACAAGTCTGCAGTGAGCTATACAAATGGGCAAAAAGTAATCAAATGGGAATTTCAAAGTTTAAGAAAACTTGATAATATGTTCATTATGGGAAAAAATTGAAAATAAAAATTGCTAGCAATCCACCACCCAAAGATAAAACCACTGATAACATGCAGGTGTTTAAGCCATTTGTAATACTGTGTCGATATTGTTTTAGTAGCCTAGAACCATACAGTTTTGCCAATAACTAGTTTAAAACCACCTGGCCCCTAAGAGCCAAAGGGCACAGCACTTAGCCTAAATGCTTAAGACTGTCAGCTGTTTTTGTTTTTTGTTTTGTTTTTTTTTTTGGGGGGGGCGGGTACTGGGGATTGAACCCAGGGGCATTCTACCTTTAAGTTACACCCCAGCTCTATTTTTTATTCTTTATTTTGAAACAGGGTCTCACTGAATTGCAGAGGGCCTCACTGAGTAGCTGAGGCTGTTCTCAAACCGCGATCCCCCTGTCTCAGCCTCCCAAATGCTGGGATTACAAGCAATTGCCATCACGCCCGGCCATGTCAGCTGTTTTTGAGGGCACTTTCATAAGAATCTGAAGGCTACTGAAATATTTGTCGTCATCTTGGCTTAAAAATTTGAATGTCCTTGTCCTGAATCCCAATGGGTGCATACAAGTGCCGGCCCGTCAGAACCATACAAACGTCCAGGCCCGCGGGGTCACCGCGAGCCGGGGTGCGGGGTAGGGGTGGGCGTGGGGTGGGTGCCCCGGTTGGGGGCGGGGCCCGCACCGAGCGCCCGCTGGCCGGCGACCGCACCGCGCGGCGTGGGACCCGGCTCCTCGGCCTCCTCCTGGCCCTTCCGCCATGGGGCCCGACGCACCTGAGCGGCTTCTTGGACAGCGGGCACACGAGGAACTCCAGCAGCGCCGGGTCGAAGGCGCGGGGCGGCTCCTTCGCTCTGCCGCTCGGGTCCGCCGACGCCCGCCACCCGGCCGCGCGCAGGCACCTTCGGGCGAAGGCGGCCGGCAGCGCAGAGGCGAGTCTGCAGCGCGCCCCGCTCAGCATGGTCTCCGCGGTCCGAGCCCGCCGCGCCCGCTTCCGCTTCCGCTTTCCGCCCGCCCGGTGCCCCCGGAAACCCGCCGCGGAGCCGCCGGCCCAGGACGCTTTGGTTCCGAGCTCGATCTGGGCCGACTGCTTGTCCCTCCCGCCGCGCTGCGCAGTCCGGCCGCGGCCGCCGGGGTCCCGGCTGGGGAGGACGCCCCCATGTTCACGAAACCACACACCCCGGCTGAACACCGGCGCTGGCCTGTCGCGGGGCCGGGGGAGCCAGGGGCAGAGCTGGGAGTCCTGGGCTTTGACCTAGCTCGTTATCCCCGGAGTTTGGCTGTCGCGGTGGTGTTTAGAGGGTCCGCGGGGCCTTCGAGCAGGCGAGCAGGACGCCAGAGACCCCAGTATGTCAGACTCAGATTGCTCTCCACAAGATACTAAAAAGCTAAACCTGCCCTTCTTGAAATTTTGCAGCACCAGGACCAGCAGACACTACAATAATAATAATAATAATAATAATTAATAATAATTAATTTTCTTAGACTCAGAATTGCTCTCCACAAGATACTATAAAGCTAAACCTGTCCTTGAGATTTTGCAGTACCAGGACCAGCAGACACTACAATAATAACGATTTTAATAATAATAAATTTTAATATCTCTACTCTTGTGAACTTCTGAAGGACCTATAAGTAATGCACAAGGTTTATTAATGGACAGAGACTTATAATACATAGACATAAAATACAATATGGTTTTGTATTTTATGTATTTTATAGACATAAAATACAATATAGACATATAAAATACAACGTAGACATAAAATACAATTTAGTTGTACGCTGTGCTTCAGACTTCCGACCACAAGGACTTTTCACAGTGATAGACATATTACGCTGACTCTTTTATTTTCTCTGCAAATGTTTTTGTCAAAGCATAGCAAACAATTATCTCGGTTTCTATTGTTATGCTAGCCTTGAGTTATAGACAAACTTGTATAAGTAAGTACTCAGGCTTGAAATGTGTTACTAAAAGCTATGTAATTCCTTTGTCTTCTTAAAAAAAAAAAAACTTACACTGTGTATGCCTTTGCCAATAAAAGCGAGATTGGAGACTCTTGAAAGTTGACTTTCTTGCCTTCTCCCCTTTCATCTCTCAACTAAAAATCAATTTCTTTAATGTAAATATTGCTGTATCATAGTTTCTGAACCTTGTTTGGCTTTTTGTTCTTGTTGTCTTGGGTCTCATTAAAAAAATTAAGAAGCCAGGCGTGGTAGCATATGCCTGTGATCCTGTGATCCTGGTACTTGTGAGGCCGAGGCAGGAGGATTACAAGTTCATTTACTGCCAACCTCAGCAACTTAGTGAGGTCCCTGACAACTTAGATCCTGTTTCAAAATACAAATAAGCCCAGAGTGGTGGTGCATGCACACTTGTAATCTTAGTACTTGGGAGGCTCTTACAGAAGGATGGCAGGTTGCTGCTAGCCTCAGCAACTTAAGCCTTCTACAACTTAGTGAGACACTGTGTCCAATCCAGGAAAAAAAAAAAAAAAAAAACAGGGCTAAGGGTGTAGCTCAGAGGTAGAGTGCTCCCAGGTTCCATCCCCAGTACCACCCCCCACAAAAAGTAATAATAATTTTAATAATAATTAATAAAATAGGTCAGGTATTATATCTCAGAGGTAGAATGCCTCTGAGTTCTATCCCCAGTACAACACACACACACACACACACACACACACACACACACACACACACACCTGAACTGAATGGTTAAGGCTTCTTATCCTCCATGATGTTCAGATTATTACAACATGGCATCCCTTAATAGTAATTCAATTGCATAATAGAGCATAATTATTTTAGCTAAGAGACCTAGTAGGCAATCGAATTTACTCTGTAATCATGCAGGTGTCTATTAGTCAGGAAGGCAACCCATCCAGTGGATTGAATTGGAAATTGAATTCAGGCTCCCCACATGCTAGGCAAACACTGTCCCACTGAGCCACATTCCCAGCCTCAATTAGTAGATAGATTATCCCTAGTTTGCCCTGACTTTCCAAGCAGCAATGTGTATTTGAACTTTTTCATACAGAAGCATAGTAGACAAGAACTTGGGCTCTGGGACAGACAGCTTGAGTCCATGTCCACAGTTTACTAGCTGGATGACTCAGATTTTTTTTATCTTCATAAGAAATAACTTAAAATAGTAACTAGTATGATAGTGACTACCTACCTTGTCAATTTTCCACAATTATGGGATTAAATGTCACAGTGCATGCAACCAGCATTTAGAAAGGTTCTTGGAACAAATGTCTTTTACTTATTGTTATTTTCATTTCATCTATTCTTTACAGTTCAATATACTTGGAGACTCTTTGTTACTCATCATTTTTTTCCCTTCAGTGCACTGAATATTAACTTGAGTCTTTTTTAGATCACTGGCTTTATGATTCTGGCTTTGAGTCCCTGGAGGCTAATAGCAGAAGTAAAGGATATACAGATACAAATACAAGTTGATGTTTTCAAATTTCTCTTGTTCTCAGCAATGTAAACATAAATTGAGGAACTTTTATATTGTTTTTCCACACTCTTTTTTTTATTTAAACAATTTTTTATTGAACGTAAATAGTATACATTTACACTATATTTGATGCCCTCCCCCCCTGCCCCCGTTTTCCTTTCCCCCCTCCCACCAATGGCTGTCCAGGTTGACCATGACTTATTCATAATTTTACACATGTTCAGGTGTAGACCCTCGTTAATCAAGACCGACCATCCTCCTCTCCTATCTTACCATCCAAACTTAGCTAGTATTTCCCCTTCAATAACTGGAGTCCCACTGGTATTCTTTGTGTTTCCTAGTTTGGGCATATTAGAGGAAACATATGTATCTTCTTCTTTTGTGCTTGGCTGATCTCACTTAACATAAGATCACCATCAACAGATGAATGGATAGCAAAACTGTGGGAAATACACACAATGGAATTCTATTCAGCCATAAAGAAGAACAAAATTATGTCATTTCACACTCTTTAAAAACCCACTATGCCCACAGCACTATACCCTATAATCTCAGTACTTGGAAGGCTCAGATAAGAGGACCACGGAATGAAGGTCAGCTTCAGCAATTTCCCAAAACTCTATTAAAAAAAAAAAAAGGGAGGGTGAGGTGGGATGGTGTAAAAAGGGGGATCGTGGTGGTAGAATGTCACTGGGTTCAATCCCCAGTACCAATAATAACACTAAAATAATAATATATTTTTAAAAATCTACTAATTATTTGATGTTCTTTGTCACTAAAGCTCCAATGATTTAATGCTTCTCTAGCTGAACAGGTATTTAGAAGAGTGAAACTGGGTGTGATATACATGCCTGTAATCCCAGTATTTGGGAGGCTGAGACAGGCGTATTGCAGGTTTCTGGACAGCCTCAGCTACTTAGTGAGGCCCTGTTTCAAAATGAAGAATTTTAAAAGATAGGGCTGAGCAGGACGTGGCGGCTCACACCTGTAATCCCAGTACTTGGGAGGCTGAGACAGGAAGGATCACAGGTTTGCTGCTAGCCTCAGCATTCTTAGTGAGGCCCTCTACAACTTAATAAAACTCTGTTTCAAAGTAAAGAATAAGAAATAGGGCTGGGGGTGTAGCTCAAAGGTAGAATTACCCTGGGTTCCATCCCCAGTACCGCAACAAACAAACAAACAAACAAACAAACAAAAAACAAAAATTAGGGCTGAGGGTGTAGCTTGGAGGTAGAATACCCCTGGCTCAATCTCCAGTACTCTCTCCCTCCCCAAAATAGTGAAAGTATAATAGCCAGCCAGGCGTGTTGGCCCGCGCTTGTAATTCCAGCATTCAAGAGGCTTAGATAGGAGGATCCTGGTTCTTGAACAGCCTCAGATACTTAGTGAGGCCCTTTGCAACTCAGTGAGACTCTGTTTCAAAATAAAGAATAAAAAATAGGGCTGGGGGTGTAGCACAGAAGTAGACTGCTCCTGGGTTCCATCCCCAGTACTGCAAAAAAAAAAAAAAAAAAAAAAAGTATAATTGCCAAATTCTCTCTCCCCTCTAAAGAAAGAAATCTTTCTTTCACAGCCAGAACTCTATTATTATTATTGATTATTTTATTATCAGTTATTAATGGAAACATTTTTTAGAAAAATAGCTTCAACAGGAGATATTATAAAGTTTCTATGCTACTTTCACATTGTTTCCTAAGGAGGACAGTAGCAGAATTAATTTTTCAGTTGAAGTTAGTTGATACTTTGGGTCCCAGGGACAGACTGAACTACAGGAAAGATATATTTCAGCAAGGTGTGGTGAAAGAGAACTTGACTTCTGCCAGCGCTGAGCAGGGCCAGTCGGCGGCCCCTGAGGCGCAGGGACGGGCACCCATGCTCAAGGCCAGCTTGGTTAGCCTCAGATAGCCTGGCTGACAGATCCTTATCAACTGGGTTTTCTAACCCGTTATAAATAAATTAGTTTCCATTTGCCTCCATATGAAAGGTTTGAGGCAGATCATTTTGCATTAGTTGTATTTGTTTTGGGAAAGAATGGAGAATAACAGCAAAGTATTGAAAACACCCTCAACTTTACAAGTAAGAATTTGAGGCCGGGCGTGGTGGCGCACACTTGTAATCCCCGCGCTTGGGAGGCAGAGACAGGAGGATGGCGCTGGTTCAGAGCCAAACTTGCTGGCTTAAGAGACCCTGTTTCCACATAAAAAGGTTAAAAAAAAATAGGTCTGGGAGTGTAGCCCGTGGGAGTGTAGCCCGGAGGTAGAAGGGCTTCCAGGAACCCCAGTACCACAAAAAAAAAAAAAAAAGAATTTGAAAATTTTCCAAAGTATCAAAACATTTTCAAATTTATGACTAAAAATCAACAACCAATGTTTAAAGAACATCTGAGTGTGTGACTGTATTAGACCAAGCCATGTTCATATTAAGTTGGAAAATATCAAAGTAAAATAGGCCTCTATAATTCATGAATATAACTGATTTCTGTATGTAGTAGACTATGTTGAATGTAGGTGCCAGTACAGAATCATGGAACTGGACTAGCTCTCTCAAAAGAGAGAGCCTTTTTACCATCTGTGTGATGATGAGCTTTATGCACGTGATGGCTTTAGGCTCAGTTACAGTATTAGCTAAGTGACTTGAGGAAGTTACTTAAACTCTCTGCTTCAATCTCCTCACCTGTGATACAGAGTAATAATAATAATAATTAATAATAATAATATAATATCTAACTTACAATTTATTTTTGTGTGCATGTTTGTGTGTGTGTTACACTAAGGATTGGACCCAGAAACATCCTACCTCTGAGCTAAACCCCCAGCCCAATGTATGTATGTATGTATGTATGTATGTATGTATGTATGTAATAATTGTAGTACAGGGAATTGAATTCAGGGCAATTCGACCTCTGAACTACACTCCCAGGCCTATTTTATTTTATTTTTTAAATTTTGAAGCAGAGTCTCACTAAGATGCCAAGGGTCTTGTTAAGTTGCTGAGGCTGGCCATATGCAATCTTACTGTCTCAGCCACCCAAGTACTTGGATTACAGGCATACACCACCATGCCCAGCAAAATTTTTTCTTTCTTTTTTTGGTGTTGTACAGGGGGTTTAACTCAGGAGTATTACACCTTTGAGCTACACTCCCAGCCTTATTTTATTTTATGTTGAAACAGGGTCTCCATAAGTTGCTGAGGAACTCACTAAATTGCTGAGGCTGTCTTCAAATGCAGGTTCTCCTGTCTCAGCCTTTCAAGTACTGGGATTACAAGCATGTGCCACCATGCCCGGTTCTAGGATTTTTAAATTTAAATGAAGATAGCTGTGGCGGTTGCACACTTGTAATACCAGTACTTGGGAGGCTGAAACATGAGGAACATAGGTTCATGGCCAACCTCAAGTACTTAGTGAGACCCTGTTTCAAAATAAATAATAAAAAAATATGTTGTAGAATACCCCTGGGTAATCCCCAGTGTTGAAAAAAAAACTGAAATGGAATTTTTATACTTTTCAATATAGATACTATCAAAACTTTTTTTTTTTTTTGCGGGTCTGAGGATGGAACCCAGGGTCATTTGACCTCTGAGCTACACCTCTGCCCTATTTTTATTCTTTATTTTGAAACAGGGTCTCACTGAGTTGCAGAGGGCCTCACTAAGTAGCTGAGGCTGTCGGCAAACGGCGATCCTCCAGTCTCAGCCTCTCTAATGCTGGGATTACAAGAGTGCGCCACCACGCCTGGTTACAAAACAATTTTTTTTACTATGTCATACACACAAAGTGAGTTAGAAACCTCTGGGTATAGGAGGAGCTAAACTATATTTTAATAGTTTCTTAAATTCCAAATTTGGGGACATTGAAATTTGGAAACCTCTAATCCATAAAGACAGGTCAAAATAAAATTTCCACTAGATGGCATCATTCAGTATTTGGACTAACATTTATCTCTACTTGTACTTTTCTCTCTGTGATTATAAAGATTTACTTTAATTTTGCTAGTTATTCACCCCATTTATAGCATTTATTTTAAGACTCTAAACCACAAATACCATGTTAACAAATTGCAGCTGGACGTGGTGGCGCAGGCTTGTAATCCCAGCTTTTGGGAGGCTGAGACTGGAGAATCGCGGTTCAAAGACCGCCTCAGGTACTTAGTGAGGCCCTCTGCAACTCAGTGAGACCCGGTTTCAAAATAAAGAATAAAAAATAGGGCAGGGGGTGTAGCTCGGAGGTCAAATGCCCCTGGGTTCCATCCCCAGACCTGCAAAATAAATAAATAAATAAATAAATAAATAATAAAAAATAAAAAATTGCAATTATAAAGAGTTTATTAAAGTAAACATTCCAAAAGTTTTGCAGAGGAGAGCTTACAAAAAAGAAAAGGCATTCAATTAGTAAACACAAAAATATTCATCCTCAATAGTAAGCAATGCACGTTTCAAACATAAAAGTTTTCATTTCTCATCTATTAAAATAGTATATACTTCTAAAATGTAATTTTTAGTATTAGTGATTAATTTATCAATTGAGTGCCCACTATGTGGCAGGCATGCACCATTGGTATGCACAAAGATTATAATTAGTTTTTTGTTGTATTTTTTGTTTTTCTGGCAGTACTGGGTTGGAATCCTGAGGCATACTACCTCTGAGCTATGCCCCAGCCCTATTTTTTATTCTTTATTTTGAAACAGGGTCTCACTGAGTTGCAAAGGGCCTCACTAAGTAGCTGAGGCTGTCCACAAACCATGATCCTACCTGTCTCAGCCTCCCGAATGCTAGGATTACAAGCATGTGCCACTACGCCTAGCTTACAATTAGTTTATTTTTATTTTATTTTTATTTTATTTTGTGGTACTGAGGATAGAACCCAGGGGCATTCTACCTCTGAGCTACGCCTCAGCCCTATTTTTAATTCTTTACTTTGAAACAGGGTCTCACTGAGTTGCAAAGGGCCTCACTAAGCAGCTGAGGCTGTCCGTGAATCACAATCCTCCTGTCTCAGCCTCCCAATACTGGGCTTACAAGTATGCGCCACCATGCCCAGCTTACAATTAGTTTTAAGCAGAGAACATAGGCCTAGGAAACAATGAATAAAAACTCTAACTGTGGTTGTGGTTAGATTAATGGAATATTGCTGAATTGTTCTTTAAATGTTTTCTCTATTTAATTTTTTTCTTTACTAAAGTAGTTGGGTTTTTTTTTTTAGTTTCTATTTTGTTTTGTTTTGGTACATAACTGGATATGGTTTATAGACCAAAGATTTAAGTTGGTCCCTAGTAAGGTATGTTAAAGTTGGTGGGCACTTTAAAAGGTGGGGCCTACTGGGAAGTAATCAGGCTATGGAAGCACCCCTCATCAGTGGATTAATACTGTCTTGTGAGAGTTCTGGCCTTCATGGGACTATATTAATAATACAAAAGTGGGTTTTATAGAGCAGTGCCACCCCACTCTTGGCTCCTTTCCTATGTAGCCAGCTGCCTTTCCACATCTCTGTCATGTTGTGATGCAGCCAGAGGGCCCTCACCAAAGCTTCAGAGATTCTAGTGCTGTGCTCTAGAATCTCTAGAACTACAAATGGAACCTCTTTTCTTTATAAAGATCCGTTCATAGGGCTTTTGTGATAGCAATACAAAATAAACTAAGACAAGTATGTGGTCATGGAACTTACTGGGAATTTAGTTAGCCATGAAAAGAATAACACAATGAATTTTTCTTTTTTAATTTAAAGAAAGTCAAAATATATAAACTCTTTTCCAACCTGACTATAATTTTGAGCAACAGAAGCTAGATCCTAGAAGTACTATGCTTGACTTGTCTTCTAAATTCTTTTGTGTCTGAGATTATACAGTGTATTTTTAAAACTTACATAAAATTATAAAAATACAACAAAGAATTCTTATATGCTCTCGTCTAGCTTCCCCAATTAACAACTTTATATAGATAGACTTAAAAAATGAGAATAACTTAGAGATATGTGGTCCATTTACACTTTACCATTGCAAAACAAGACATTCATTAAATCACCAAGTAGTTATCAAAATCAGGAAGTAACAGGTCATGGTGGCTCCTGTTATTCTAATACTTTGGAGACTGAAACGGGAGAATTGCAGGTTCAAAGCTAGTGTCAGAAATTTAGGAAGGCTCTCAGAAACTTAGCAAGATTGTGTTTTTAAATAAAAATAAAATAAGAGCCGGACGTGGTGATTCACATTTGTAATCCCAGCATTTGGGAGGCTGAGACAGGAAGATTGTGATTCACGGACAGCCTCAGCTACTTAGTGAGTCCTTTTGCAACTCAGTGAGACCCTGTTTTAAAATAAAGAATAAAAACATAGGCCTGGGGGAGCCGAGCATGGTGCCACATGCTTGTAATATCAGCATTTGGGAGGTTGACATAGGAGGATCGCGGTTCACAGACAGCCTCAGGTACTTAGATTCTTCGTAACTCAGTGAGACCCTGTTTCAACATAAAAAATAAAAAATAGGGCTGGAGGTGTAGCTTGAAGGTATAATGCCCCTGGGTTCCATTCCCAGTAACACACACACACACACACACACACACACACACACACACACACACAAATTTAGGGGAGGTGTGTAGCTCAGAGGTAGAATGCTCCTGGTTTCCATCCTTACTACCACAACAAAAAAGTAAAATAAAATAAAATAATAAAATAAGGCTGGGGATATAGCTCGGAAGTAGAATACCCATGGGTTTAATCTGGAGCACCACAAAAGTAAAGCAAAGCAAAACAAAACAAAACAATTCAACAGTTATCCTATTAATGTTTCCTTCCTTCCTTCCATCCACCTTCCCTTCCTTCCTTCCTTCCTTCCTTCTTTTCATTTTATTTCTTTTTTATGGTGCTAGGGATCAAACCCAGGGCCTCATACATGTTAAGAAAATCTACCACTGAGTATACCCTCAGCCCAACTTTTTTTTTTTTTTGCTTTAATTTTTTTTTTATTGGTGCACTGTATTCATACATCATAGTAGGATACATACTTTTGTAGACATACATGCACACTTTTCCCAGTCAGCCCCCACCCAATCCCCACCCCATTCTCTCCCTATCACTCCCTCCCATGCTTGGCTTAGTAGTTGACATCTAGTATTATGGCAATTTATCTAAAATTAAAAATGATAATCTCACATAACAGTTTCATTTGTCTGATACCAAGCTTTTGATGACTTAAAGATAACATTTCAATATTTCTTTTTGCTTTCTTTCTTACCAGAGAATATTTTTTTCTATTTTTTAGGTGAAACTATCATATATTTATATATTTATTTTTCAGAAAAAATCTATCCTAATGTGGAATATGGACTCTAGGTACCCAAAACAATCTTGAAAAAGAACAAAGCTAGAAGATATATATTTTCTGATTTCAAACCATATAAAGCTACAATAATTGAAACAGTGTAGTACTATTCTGAAGGCAGATATATAAACCATTGGAGTTAAATAAAAGCCTAGAGCTAAGTTCTTCCCTATATTGTCAAGTTATTTTTGGCAAGGTTTCCACGAACATTTGGTGGTGGAAATATTAATCTTTTAACTAAATATTGTTGAAACATAATAATTACATGGAAAAGAATAAAATTGGACCCTTACCTAATCCCATATACAAATATTAACTCAAAATATAATAATAGACCTAAATACAAATCTTAAGACTATAAACTTTTAGGAGAAAATCTGGGTCATAAAACCTCACAACATTGAAATTGGCAGTGATTTCTTGGTTATGATTTCAATGGCACAGGCAACAGAGGAGTATACAAACTCCCTAAAAAATAAAAAAATATTGTATATCCAAAAACAATGTAAACAGAGTTAACAGTTACTAATAGAATGGGATAAAATATTTCCAATTGCTATATCTGAAGGTATATTAATATTCCAACTAGAAATCCTAAAAATTAACAACAATAAAGGCAAACAATACCTTTTAGAGATAGGTAAAAGACTAACATAAATAATGAATCTCCACAGATAACCAATCTTAGTTGTCTGTTGGATGGAAAATCTTGTTTCTCTAGTTCTGGAGTGTGTTACCTATTTCTTCTTTGTAGTTAATCTCTTTGAGTATTTTCTCTAGTGCTGGTTTTGAAGACATAAATTCCTTCAGTTTCTGTTTGTCATGGAAGCTTCTTATTTCTCCATCTAATTTGATAGAAAGTTTTGCTGGGTAGGAAATTTTTGGCTGGAAGTTGTTTTCTTTCAGAGTTTGGAATATGTTACTCCAAGCCCTTCTGGCTCTCATAACTTGGTTTGGGAAGTCTGGAGTGATTCTAATTGGTTTGCCTCTGAATGTCACTTGGCCCTTTGCTTTTGTTGCCTTTAAGATTCTCTGCTTGGCTTCCACATTGGTCATTTTGACAATTATGTGGCGTGGGGATCCTCTTCTCCGATCCTGTCTAAAGGGAGTTCTATAAGTTTCCTGGACCTGTGTATCGACCTCTTGCTCTATGTCTGGAAAATTTTCTGCTATTACTTCCTTGAAGAGATTGTTGATCCCTTTGGTTTCACTTTCTTTTCCCTCCTCTATTCCAATTATTCTTAGGTTAGCTCTCTTAAAATGGGCCCATATTTCTTCAATATCAGATTCCTGCTGTCGGATATTTTTTCCTAGATTAGAAACTATGCATTCATTTTTGGATTGCTCATCTTCTAAGAGCGAGATTCTGTTCTCCATGTGTTCTAATCGGTTGTTTGTGCTTTGAATTGAGGCCTTTACTTCATTAATTGCATCCTTTATCTCTTTTTGGCTCTGAGTTCTTTTCGAAGCACCTCTATTATTTCTAGTTATTTTCCTGATTTGATCTTCTAGAAATCTCTGATTTTCTGTTTTATCGGGTTCTGATGTTGTGGGGTTTGGAAGTTTGTGCCTTCTCTGGGTTCTTCCCTTGGGTCACTATGACTTCACTTAAGGTGTTCTGGATCTCGAGTCAGTAGTATCTCAGACCCCACTACTCCTTTACTGGGTTTTATCACAGAGTCTCTGACCCAGAGAGTCGATAGAGGCTGCTTTAGACTGTGGGGGGTGCCATGTTGCACGTTCTCCTATGGTGTGATATCTCTGCCACCGCCCCTCCCCCGCTGGGTCAAGTCCCAGGGAGTACAGTACTGGGATTTCTCCTCTGTGGCCCGCAATTTGACTCACTGTTCTTGAGTACGCAGATGTAGCTGTACTGGCCTCGCTGAATTCGGTGCTGCTGCCGCCGGTGGCAATATGGCGCCGCTGCTACGCCCTCGGCTGTGGGGCTGGTGTTTTTCTTCTTGGTTTTGATTTCCACTCTGAATCCCTGCAGCGTGTGCTGAGCTCGGCCACTGGGAGCTTTAGATGCTCTCTGCGCGGAGAAATCCCGCCTGGCTGTTCCGCAGTGGCTCACCTCGGCTTGCTGTAGCCGTCCCGTGAATTCGCTGGTGCCGCCGGCAGTATGGCGCTGCTGCCGCGTCTGCCGCGTCCTCGGGCATGAGGCCGGTGTATCTCCTCTGTGGCTCTGTTCTCAGTCCGCTTTCTCTCTGGAGCCTGGTGATTTTTTGTTTCACTGGTGATGGTGTTTTCTGGCTATGAAAGGCGCTGATTTTGTGGTAATGGAGATTTGTTGTTAGCAGGGCTCTTAAGCCCCGCTTTTCTCAGTTGCCATCTTCCCGGAAGTCAGCCCTACTTTTTTGAGGAGAAAAAAATACTGAGGCTTGAACGCAGGAGATTCTATCTCCAAGCTATAGTCCAACCCTTTTTATATTTTATTTTATAACAGGGTCTCTATAAGTTTCTGAGAATCTTGCTAAGTTGCTGAGGCTAGCCTGGAACCTGTGACCCTCCTCTCTCATTCTCTCAAGTACTGGGGTTGGTTACAGGTATGTGCCATAAAGTTTGGCTTCCAATTTTTTTGGAAATTATTACATTTGTTTATTAAATATAGATACTAATAACATATTACAGTATAGTGAATAAACAAAATTGAAGTAATAAACATTTAATGTTTATAGAACCAAGAGTTTTAGCAGCAGTATTTTAGACAGCTAAATGCTAAGCTTTGTATATTAATTTTTTAATTTGTTGCTCTAATATCTAAAAGATGTACAAGTTTAATGAAAACCCTATTAACTTGTCTATGATAGTTTTTGCAGAAATGTAGAAAAAATTCTAAAATCATAACATCTATATGAATTTTCAAGGGATTTCAAGTAGTCAAAATAATTTTCTTTTGCAGTACTGGGGGTGGAACCCAGGGGCAATTCTACTTCTGAGCGATACTCCCAGCCCTATTTTTAATTTTTTTTTAAGAATTTTTTTGTCTTTTTTTTTCTTTTTCTTTTTATGTGGAACATATTGAAAATGGCATATATACTAACTGTGCTTGGTGCCCTTTCCTCTCCACTTTCCCTTCCTCCACTCTCAACAATGAGTGTCCAGGTCAACCATGCTATATTTATATTTTTACACAAATTCAGATGTAGCTCCTTAATTAATTAACCTCAGCCTTCTTCCTTCCCCATTCTTTCATTCTAGTTTTGGTGAGGTTTCTCCTCCATTGTCTGGAGTCCCTCTGGTACTCCTAATACTCCCTAGTTTGGGCATATTGGAGAAAATATAAGTCCCTTCTCTTTCTGTGCTTGGCTGATCTCACTTAACATAATGTTCTCCAGGTCTTTCCATCTTCTTGCGAATTATATTATTTTGTTCTTTATAGCTGAGTAGAATTTCATAGTGTGCATTTTCCATAATTTTGCAACCCATTCATCTGTTGATGGAGACCTAGGTTGCTTCCATATTTTGGCTATTATGAATTGTGCTGCTATGAACATGGGTATGCATATGGTACTGTAGTTCACTGATTTCAACCCATTTGGACAAATACCCAGGAAAGATATAGTTATATCATATGATGGATCTATTCCCAGTTTTCTAAGGAATCTCCACACTGATCTCCATAGTGACTGAACTAGTTTGCACTCCCACCAACAGTATAAAAGACTTCCTCTCTCCCCACATTCTCACCAGTATTTGTTGTTATTTGACTTCTTTATGCTTGCCACTCTGATTGGGGTTAGATGGAATCTCAGCGTAGTTTTGATTTGTATCTCCCTGATGGCTAATGATGTTGAACATTTTTTCATGTATCTATTGGCCATTTGTATCTCTTCTTTTGTGAAGTGTCTGTTCAGTTCAGTTGCCCATTTCTTGATGGGGTTATTTGGTTTGCTAGTATAGAGCCTTTTGAGCTCTTTGTATATGCTGGATATTAGCCCCCTATCAGAGTGGTGAATGATAAAGATCTCCCATTCTGTAGGCTTTCTCTTTAGGTTCTTAATGGTTTTCTTTGATGAGAAAAAACTTTTTAGTTTGATGCCATCCCACTTGTTAATTCTTGCTTTAATTTCCTGTGCTTTGGAGGTCTTGTTGAGAAAGTTACTGCCTCTGCCTATATGTTGGAGTATTGAGCCTATGCCCTCTTCTAATAACTTCACAGTATCTGGTCTAATTTTGAAGTCTTTGATCCATCTTGAGTTGATTCCCGTGCATGGTGAGAGGTAAGGATTTAGTTCCATCTTTCTACAAATGGATAGCCAGTTCTCCCAGCACCATTTGTTGAAAACGCTGTCTTTTCTCCAGCTTATGAGTGTTGCCCCTTTGTGAAAGATAAATTGACTATAGGTGTGTGGGTTTGTTTCTGTATCTTCCATTCTGTTCCATTGGTCAGTATGCCTGTTGTTGTGCCAATAACATGCTGCTTTTTTTTTTTTTTTTTTACTACTATTGCTCTATAGTATAATTAGAAGTCTGGGATTGTGATGCCTCTTGCCTGGATTTTATTGCTGAGGATTGCTTTGGCTATTCTGGGTCTTTTCTTTCTCCATATAAAATTCATGACTGATTTGTCTAAGTCTATGAAGAATGTCATTGGTATTTTAATGGGAATTACATTGAATCTATAGATCACTTTTGGCAGAATGGCCATTTTGATGATATTTATTCTGCCCATACATGAGCAAGGGAGATATTTCCATCTTCCAAGGTCTTCCTCAATTTCTTTCTTTAATGTTTTGTAGTTTTCATTGTAGAGGTCTTTTATATCTTTGGTTAGGTTTATTCCTAGGTATTTTATTGGTTTTGAGGTTATAGTGAATGGAATTGTTTTATTTATTTCTTTCATTTTAGATTCATCATTGGGATAAAGAAAAGCAACTGATTTCTTTAGATTGATTTTTATATCCTGAAGCTCCAGTACTCTTTTGGTTGAGTTCACTGGGTCTTTTAGATAAAGGATCATGTCATCTGCAAATAAGAACAGTTTTAATTCTTCTCTTCCTATTTGAATTTCTTTGATTTCCTTCTCTTGTCTTTTTGCTCTGGCAAGAGTCTCGAGGACTATATTGAAAAGGAGTGGGGATAGTGGGCATCCTTGTCTTGTTCCTGATTTTAGAGGAAATTCTTTCAGTTTTTCCCCATTGAAAATGACGTTGGCTTTCAGTTTATTGTATATTGCCTTAATGATGTTTAAATACCTTCCTTCTATTCAAAGTTTCTGCAGTGTTTTTAACAAATGGGTGTTGGATTTTGTCAAATGCTTTTTCAGCATATATTGATATGATCATGTGATATTTGTTCTCAGTTTTATTTATGTGGTGAGTAACATGTATTGATTTGCATATGTTGAACGAGCCTTGTTTTTCTCGGATGAGATTGACTTGGTCATGGTGCACAATTCTCTTGTTATGGTTTTGGATGCATATATCTAGTATTTTGTTTAGAATTTTTGCATCTATGTTCATCAAGGATATTGGTCTATAATTTTCCTTACTTGCGGTATCTTTAGTTTGTTTGGGGATTAATGTGATACTGGCCTCGTAGAAGGAATTTGGGAGAAATCCATCTCTTTCAATTTCCAGGAACAACTTGTGAAGTATTGGTATTAGTTGTTCACTGAAGTTTTTGTAGAATGCAGCTGGAAACCCATCAGGGCCTGGGCTTTTTTTTTATGACAGAATTTTTTTGCTGTTTCTATTTCTTTGCTTGTTACTGGTTGGTTTAGGCTTGCTATGTCCTCTTGGTTCAGTTTAGGTAGGTTATATGTGCTTAGAAATCTATCGATTTCTTCCATGTTTTCCAGTCTATTGGAGCATAAAATTTTCAAAATAGTTTCTGATAATCCTTTGAATTTCCTTACTGTCTGTGGTTATGTATTCTTTTTCATTTCTGATTTTAATAATTTTGAGTTGATTCTCTCTTTCTTTTGGTTAGGTTGGCTAGGAGTTTGTCAATCTTATCTTTTCAAAGAACAGCTTTTTGTTTTGTTGATTCTTTGAATTGTTTTTTTATTGTTGTTCTATATTTCATTTATTTCTGCTCTGATTTTAATAATTTCCTGCCTTCTGCTGGCTTTGAGATTAGACTGTTGCACTTTTTCTAGGTCCTTGAGATGTATCATCAGGTTGTTTACTTGGTGATTCTCTGTTCTTCTTATGTGGGCACTCAATGCTATAAACTTTCCTCTTAACACTGCCTTCAAAGTGTCCCATAAATTTTGGTAAGTTGTTTCTCTATTTTCATTTAATTCCAGAAATTTATTTCTCTCCTAATTTCTGATCTTACCAATTCATTGTTCAATAGTGTATCATTCAATCTCCATGTACTTAAATAGTTTCTTTTGAGTTTCCTGTTGTTGATTTCATTTTTATTCCATTATGATCTGAAAAGATGCAAGGAATTATATAACATCTTTTGAATTTGCTGGTGCTTTCTTTGTGGCCCAGGATGTGATCTATTTTGAATGTATATTTTGTTGTTCCTGGTTGAAATATTCTGTATATGTCTATTAGGTCCATTTTGGTTTATAATTTTCTTTAATTCTGAAGAGTCTTTACTCATCTTTTGCCTTGAAGATCAATCTAGTGGTGTGAGAAGTGTGTTGAAGTCTCCCAATATTATTGTATTTGGGTCTATTTGAGCTCTGATGTCCAGGAGGGTTTGTTTTTACAAATGTGGATACACCCACATTTGGGGCATAAACATTTACTATCATTATGTCTTCTTGGTCAATTGTTCCTTTTAGCAAAAGGAAGTATCCTGCTTTGTCTCTTCTGATAAGTTTTAGCTTAAAGTTGTTTTGTTGGATATCAGGGTTGCTACCCCTGCCCATTTTTGGTCTCCATTAGCATGATATATCTTTTTCCATCCTTTCACTTTCAGTCTGTGAAAGTCTTTGGCTATAAGGTAACTTTCTTGCAAGCAGCATATAGTTGGATTATGGTTTTTGTTTTGTTTTGTTTTTTGGTGGTACTGGGAATGGAACCCCTCTATCTACACTCCCAGACCGATTTTTTTTTTTTTTTTTTTTTTTTTTTGGTGGTACTGGGGTTCCTGGAAGCCCTTCTACCTCTAGGCTACACTCCCAGGCCTATTTTATTTTTGGAAACAGGGTCTCTTAAGCCAGCGTGGCTGGCTTCAAACCTGCGTGATCCTCCTGTCTCTGCCTCCCAAGCATGGGGATTACAAGCGTGCACCACCACGCCTGGCATCCTAGACCTATTTTATATTTTATTTGGAAACAGGGTCGCTTAAGCCAGCGCGGCTGGCTTGGAACCTGCGTGATGCCCCTGTCTCTGCCTTCCAAGCATGGGGATTACAAGTGTGCACCACCATGCTCGGTTGGATTATGTTTTTTAATCCACATTGCCAGTCTATGTCTTTTTGATTGGTGAATTAAGTTCTTTGACATTCAGAGTTTTATTGAAATATTATTTTTGTTTTCTGTCATTTTGTGTTCTGTCTTCTGTTTTGTATACTGTTATTTCTTCTTTACTTAGGTTCCCTGCTGATCAACTTCATATCTTCTCTGGTTCTGAAAATTGCTTCTGTTTCCTTCATTATGGTTTATTTCTTTAAGTATTTTCTCTAGTGTTGGCTTTGAATTCATAATTTTTTCAGATTCTGCCTATCTTAAAATACTTTTGTTTCTCCATCAAATTTGAATAATAATTTTCCTGTATATAGCAGTTTTGGTTGGAAGTTGTTTTCTTCCAGGGTCTGGATCACATCATGCCAGTCTCTCCTGGCATTTATAACTTGGGTTGTATAGTCTGGGGTGATTTTTATTGTTTTACCCCTACATGTCACCTGTCATTTTGTTCCCATGCTTTTTAGATTCTTTCCTTGGTCTCTATGTTGGTCATTTTGATTATTATATGCTGTGGGAAGGTCCTTCTTTGATCTTGTCTTAATGGTGTTCTATATGTCTCCTGGATGTGTAGGTCAAAGTCTCTTTTTATGTTTGAAAAATTCTCTGAAATTATTTCTCTGAAGAGATTATGAATGTCCTTGGTCTGTACCTCTATCCCTCCTTCAATGCCTTTTATCCATAAATTAGGACATTACATATTGTCTCATAGTTGTTGGATGTTTAGGTTTTATTGCTGTAATGACTTCTGTATACGGTTGACTGTGTTTTTGGTTTTGAATGAATTGTCTTCTAACAGTGATATTCTACTTTCCATTTTATCTAATCTTCCAGAATTTCTTTCTATTGTTATCTTCATTTCATTTATTGACTCTTTCAATTCATTCTAGACCTCTTTCTGATTCTTTCTTAGTGTCTCCATTTCCTCTTTCATTTTCAGTACACTTGTTTTGAGGCCTTTCATCATATTGTAGATCAGGATTAGGAATTCCCCTTCTTGCATTTCTTGTAGGTCAGTATTTGTGATTTCCATAGTCTCTTCTTCACTATTCCTAGTTCTTGTATTTTCAAGGATCTCGGGCTTGTTTTCTGATGCCTTTGCATCTTTTGTGGGTGTTATGTTTAATCTAATGTTAGTAATAGGAGTTTGAAGGTGTAAGCAGGTAAGCAGTACTTTTTTTTTTGGTGAGGGTTGGGTAGTGGGGTAGCAGCTGTGGTGATTGGTACAGGATTTGGATAAGGTAGAGGATATGATTACGTTGAATAAGAATTTAAGTATATTAAGGTAGTTTCAGGTTGAGAATAAATGAAGGTTAGATAGTAGGCCTCTTGTAGTTAGTGGAGTATTTAAGTATGGAGTTATGATATACCTTGATTGTTAAACAAGGAGATACAGTAAGGGAAAAATAAAGTTTTGAAAGAAGGGAGTAGATAGGCTAATGCGAAGATGTTTGTAAAAGGAATGGGGGGGAGCAAACAAACATGAATAAAGTAACAAAACAAGATACAAAAGCTAACAATTATACAATAAATACAAAAAAACGAAAGAAAAGAAGAAATAAGAAAGAAAACAGAAAAAAATAAAAATAAAAAATAAAAATAAAGGACAAAAATAAAATAAAATAAAAAGAACTAGTGTCAGTGTGAGGCAACAAGGTAAAGCAAACAACCAAACCAACAAAAACCCAAATAAAGAAAAGAGAAAAAGAAAAAAGGAACAAAAAACCCAGTCCTACTAATTTACAAATATGGGGCTGGGTCCGTATAATATCTGTATGTCTGATCACTGTGGAAGATTCTGGAGTGTATCCCAATGTCTCTTATTTGCTCTGTACCCTATTGTCAGCTTTTGAACCCAGTGTCTGCTTAAACCCCTCTCTGCCTCTGCCATCTTTGTACGAAGGGTGTCTAGTATAGACTTGGCCTGACCTCCTGTGACTCTGTGCAGGTACTGCACCTTGAGCCCCTTTCCTGTGTCTCTGGAGGTTCTACCTGGGCTAGCCAGCAGTCCCACAGCAGGTCCTGCAGCAGATCCCACATGGCTTCTCTGGGTGCACACAGTTACCTGGCTGGGTCTCTGGAGGGTTCACTGTGCCGCTGGGTCCAGTGACTTCTCTGGGCACACAAGGTTGCCTGGTTCACACAAGGTTTCCTGGTCCTGCTCGGTGTCTCTGGGGGGGTTCGCTGTGCTGCTGGGTCCTGCAGCTATTCTAGGTGCACACAATTACCTGGTCCTGCTCTGGGTCTCTGGAGAGCTTGCTCTGGGTCTTTGGTGAGCACACAGGCTTTTGGTTCCAGTGCTGCTTGCTGCTTAAGATGTTCTGGAGGTCTGTGGCCACTTTCAAGCACTTGAATTATTTTTCTGGAGTTCTTAGGGCTGTTGCACCAGTGCTGGTTAGAGCTCTGACCCACGGTTTGGGCTCATGGCCTATGGTGGTGCCAGCAGCCAATGTGCAGCAGGTCCGTTATGCACTCAGGTTTTTTGTAGTGGATCTCACAGTTCAGAGTTATCGGATTCCATCCACCATGGTTCCTGTTTCTGTTTTGGTTTGTAAGCTGTATTTATTTTGCTTGCCTAGATGCTGCCTTCTCGATAGTTGAAATTTATTTGTTTCAGCTACTGAGATGTGCTGCAGCCTGCAGTCACCATTTTTTCAAACCCAATATTTTTTTAATAACAAAAGAAAAGACATTTCTGGCCTAGGAACAATTCGGAATCAAGCATTGTATTTAGTTGTTGTTATTTCTCACTTGTCTTTTTAATCTGAAATAGTAACTTGTTGTTGTTGTTGTTTTCTTTTCTTTTTTGCTCTTTCATGACCCTAACATTTTGAAACATATAGAAAACCAATTCATAGCAAGTCCATTTTATGGAATTTGCTACAGATGTAATGCTATATTGTTGTCAGAGCATCAGAGCATCATACCAAGAAGTATTACTGTGATCGTGTGTGTGTGTGTGTGTGTGTGTGTGTGTGTGTGTGTGTGTGTGTGTTAAGGAGGGATTGAAGCCAGGGGTATCCTTGATCCTCTAGGCTCCAGCCCTTATTTTTTTGGTTTGAAACTGGATCTTACTAGTTTGCTAAGGGTACTGCTAAATTGCCTAGGCTGACATTGAACTTACAATCCTTGAGCCTCTATCTCAGCTTCCCAAACACTGGGATTACAGTCATTCGCCACCATGCCCAACTTAACTCTGATCACTTTTTTAAAGTGGTGCTTGCAAGTTGACCCCACTAGAAACTACCATTTTCCTTTATGTAATGAGAGTGAGTTTATACTTAGGGCTAAAGGAGAGAGCAAGTGTTCCTAAGTGATTAAAATGGAAATAGTTTAGCTCTGTTTTCTTCCTAGAAATCACATATAAACATTAGGAGACTATTTAAAAATGCCAATCTTCAGCCATTTTTAGTGCTTCCGCTGTAAAATTATTTACAAAACCAAGATGTAGCTCTGGATTTCATAGAACTGACTATTCACGCCTTCAGGAAATGGAAGTTGTGCATTCAGGGGCTCTGCAGGGAGCTCGGCTACAGGAGAACTGTTGTTTCTCCTAAGCTCTGTGCATTCTGCTCACTGTTGGAGCACATTCTTCAAAACCCCTGTGACAGGAAGATAATGTCCTATGTTATTAGTCATACTTTACAATTTAAAAAAGCAAGTTTATGTTGGTGTTAAAATCATGAGTTCTGACTTCCAGCCTCTTTGTTCAGCCCACACA
The DNA here is from genome assembly GCF_963383645.1 of Muscardinus avellanarius. Classification (NCBI taxonomy): domain Eukaryota; kingdom Metazoa; phylum Chordata; class Mammalia; order Rodentia; family Gliridae; genus Muscardinus; species Muscardinus avellanarius. The sequence continues at coordinate 63,607,271 of NC_137791.1, read as the reverse complement.
TTCTTTAAGGGAGAGCTGTATTGAAATTGCACAGGTGATCTGGTACATGTGTACTTGTTTTCTGGAGTTTTAAATCTAGTACAATAAATAGGATGTTTTTCTGCTCCTCTTTCAAGTGGCTCTCCATCATAGAAAGGCTCATGAAGTTCTGAGAACAGCAGGTCTTTCCCTCATGGCCCCAGCAACTGGAAGACCTCTTCCCCATTAGGATGCATTTGGGGAGATGCTGTCCAGCATGGAGAGTGCTACCTGGGATGGTTTGCCAGGACTACCATAACAAAGGTCCACAGTCTAGGTGACTTCAACAACAGAAACTGATCCTCTCTCAATTCTTGAGGCTACAAGTCTGAGATCAAGGACATCAGGGTAGTTTCTTGTAAGGCATCTCCCCTTAGCTTGCAGATGGTTGTTCTTTGTGTGCCCTGATCTCCTCTTCTTACGAGGCTGCCATTCATGTTTGTGTTGGGGTGCACCTGTATAATCTCACTTTCCTTTATCATTTCCTTTTCACTTGTTCATTCATTTATTCATTCATTTCATGCTACTGGGGACTAAACCAAAAGCATTCAGGCATGCACCACTACACTCAGCTCATTTTCCCTTAATTACTTCTTTATAGGTTCTATCTAAGAATGGTGTGGTGGTACATGCCTGTAATCTCAGGACTTGGGAGGCTGAGACAAAAGGATCACAGGTTTGAGACCAACCTCAGTAGTTTAGTAAGGCCCACAGCAACTTAGTGAAACCTTTGTTTCAAAATAAAAATTAAACAGAGTAGGGGTGTAACTCAGAGGTAGGACTCACCTTGGTTCCATCCTCAGTACCACATGTACACACAAAATGGTCTTATCTACAAATACAGTCACATTTTGTGGTGCTGGGGTCAAGAATTCAACATATGGAATTTAGGAGGAGACAATTCAGCCCACAGCTCTACTCCTCTAGTCTCACTGGTTTTGTAAAGGCGCCTCGTTATTCTACCAACTCTACAGAATTTAAAGGGAAGTATTGTTAAAAGGTAAAAGGTGACAAGTCAGGGTAAGAGCCTGGGCCAGCAGCCCTTTCCTGACTTCTAGCTTAAGACTGATTGAAAATGGACTAATCAGGGCCCAGATCTAAGGACCAATCAGAGGGGTTTCCAGGATATATAAGCCAACCTCTTTAGAGCAAGAGAAGCAGAAACCAGCACAAGTTAAGCAGTAGTGACCAGCAGGAGAAGCAACTTCAAGTGGTAGAGTCACCCTCTGTTAGCATGGCATACAGAGTTGTACCACCAGCAGCAGGAAAAGCAGGAGTAGCAGCAACAGCTACTTGGCTGTGCCTCCTGGGCAGCATCAGCCCCAGAGGACCAGTGTGAGGACAGGGCCCAGTGACCCATTTTGAGATCCTTCCCCTGTGCGAGATCCCTGTCGCCTTTGCCTGCCTCCTACTCCTCAACGCGGTACCCTGATTGCTGTCTCCTAAACTATTTTGGCTCTTACATACAAGCACTGAGGTATGCTGCAGGGTTGGGGGCTGAGACCTCTTCACCCCACCCAATGTGTAACAGTTCCTGTCTGAATATCATACACTTCAAAGTGCCTTGATAGATTTTACAATGCATATTTAAATTTTTTTAAAATTTTTTATTGGTGCATTGTAATCATATATCACATTGGAATACAAGACTTGAGAGGATATACAAGCACACATCATCCAATTAGCTCTCATCCAGTCCCCATCCCATTCCCTTCCCCTCCCTCGATCCCATGCTTGTTTGGTGATTAACTTTGATACATTTGTTTATGTACCTCCTGTGTTTTAAAGAGGCTCCATCCTCCCCTATTCCATACCCTCTGATTGGTCACCTTAATTGCTTCACTATAGGGCCGTTTCTATAGCTCGACCTCTTCCTGCTGCCCCTTTCCTCCTAGTTATTGCTGATTAGGGGAAGCATCTGGTTTTTATTTTCTGCGATATTTCTCTGTGCATGCCACGTTGCAAGTATCGATCCCACTCTTGACGGCCCCAGTAGTGGCCTGGCTACCCGGTAGACTGATCCAGACCTCGCTGGCTCAAGCAATGGCCTTGCCTCATGGGAGGCCCCAATTATGGTCTCGCTGGCCCTGACACCAGCCTAACCTCTCAGCTGGCTCTGATCCTGGCCTCGGTGGCCCCAGCACCGGCCTTGCCTCACAGCAGGCTCTGATTCCAGCCTCGCTAGCCTCAGCACTGGCCTAACCCCTTGGCAGGCTCCAATCCTGGTCTTGGAGGCCTCAGTAGCACCCTTGCCTTATGGAAGGCTCCGATGCCAGCCACTGGCCCCAACACTGGCCTAACCCCTCGGCAGGCTCCGGTCCCAGCCTCGGAGGCCCCAGTACCGGCCTTGACTCACGGCAGGCTCCAATGCCGGCCACTGGCCCCAGCACCGGCCTAAGCCCTCGGCAGGCTCCGATCCTGGTCTCAGAGGCCCCAGCACTGACCTTGCCTCACGACAGGCTCCAATGCTGGCCGCTGGCCCTGGCATTGGCCTAACCCCTCGGCAGGCTCCAATCCCAGCCTCAGAGGCCCCAGTAGCGACCTTGCCTCATGGCAGGCTCCAATGCCAGCCGTTGGCCTCGGCACCAGCCTGACCCCTCAGCAGGCTCCGATCCCCGCCTCAGAGTCCCCAGCAATGGCCTAACCCCTTGGCAGGCTCTGATCTCGGCATCAGAGGCCTCAATAGCGGCCTTGCCTCATGGAAGGGTCTGATGCCAGCCGCTGGCCCCGGCCCAAGCCTAACCCCTCGGCAGGCTCTGATTCAGGCCTCGGAGGCCCCATCACTGGCCTTGCCTCATGGCAGGCTCTGATCCCGGCCTCACTGGCCCCGGCATTGGCCTAACCCCTCGGCAGGCTCTGATCCCAGCCTCGAAGGCCCCAGCACCAGCCTTGCCTCATGGCAGGCTCCAAGCCTGGACTTGCTGGACCCAGCACCGGCCTAACCCCTTGGCAGGCTCCGATCCCAGCCTCGGAGGCCCCAGTAGCGGCCTTGCCTGATGGCAGGCTCCGGTCCCAGACTCGCTGGCCCCAGCACTGGCCTAAATCCTCGCAGGCTCTGATCCCGGCCTCGCTGGCCCCAGCACCGGCCTAACCCCTCGGCAGGCTCCAATCCCGGCCTCAGAGGCTTCAGCACCGGCCTTGCCTCACGGCAGGCTCCAATCCCAGGTTTACTGTGTCCATCATCGGCCTCACCCCTCGGCAGGCTCCAATCCGAGCACCCTCTTCGCCCAGCCATTTGTCCCAGGTTCTCGAGGATGCATGGTGGTAGCATTCTGCCTCTGGGGATATTACTTCAAAGGTTCCAGGTATAATGCATCAGATCTCTGCTTCCCTTGAGTACTGGCCACTGCGATTGCCACTGTCTCCACCATTTCAAATCTTTGCCAAGTTCTTTTTCCACTCTGAATGTTGTCCAGTGTTCCTAAGCATGCGTGATGGTAGCATTCGACATTTGGTGTAATTTCTCCAAAAATATAAGGCTGGTAGGATCTGATTTCTGCTTCTCCTGAATACAAGTCTCCACCACCATCGTGGAGACCGCTTTCAACACCACCTTTCTCCTAGGTCTCCGCTAAATTCTCTCCTTACAGGTGATGTCCAAGATTCTTAACAATGTAGAGAAGAAGCAGTCCTCCTTCGCGGGGAATTTTTCCAAAAGTTCCAGTTCATTTGGATAAGTTTTGTCTGCATCTCCAGTATCCTGGCATCTGCCAGGATCCTCTCTGATATTTTCCTTTTTTTCTTTTTCTTTTTCTTTTTCTTTTTCTTTTTCTTTTCTTTTCTTTTTTTTTTTTTTTTTTTTTTTTTGGTGGTACTGGGGTTCCTGGAAGCCCTTCTACCTCTGGGCTACACTCCCAGACCTATTTTATATTTTTGAAACAGGGTCTCTTACGCCAGCGCGGCTGGCTTCGAACCTGCGCGATCCTCCTGTCTCCGCCTCCCAAGCGCGGGGATTACAAGCGTGCGCCACCACGCCCGGCCTTTCTTTTTCTTTTTTTTTAAATAAGAGAAGACAGTATGTGTGGTTTGAGGAGGTTGTGGGATCAGCACTCAGTAGCACTGTGACCTCGGCCTGGTTTCCCCAGGGGTCCAGTGTGCTCTGCACAACTCCGCCTGGGGCCCAGAGTCCTGAGACCTGGGCTCCGGCTCTTCTGGGGTCTGGCGTGCCCCAACCCCCGCTTGGGACCCAGGGTCTGATGACCGGGCCCGGTTTCTCCAGGGGTCTGGCGTGCTCCGCATGGTCCAGCCCGGGACCCACAGTCCTGTGACCCGGGCCCCTGCTCTTCTGGGGTCCGGCATGCCCCACCTGATCCCCGCCCAGGACCCAGGGTCTTAGGACCAGGCCGGGTTTCCCCAGGGGTCTGGTGGGCTCCGTGCGGTCCGGCCCAGGGCCCAGTGTCCTGCCGCATATTTAAATTTAATTGTTCAAAAGAAGTAATTCATTTGGAGAATTGTTTTTGGTACTGCCAATTATACCCAGAAGCCTTCTACCTCAGAACTAAATATCCAGCCCCTTTTAAGTTTTGAAACAAGGTCTCACTATGTTGCTAAGGCTGGCCTTGAACCTATGATCCTCCTGCTCAGCCTCCCATGTACTGAGATTATAGACATGTACCACTGTGTCCAGTGAGAATTCTTAATGATTAGGAAATTATGAAAAACATTTACTCTTATAGCAATCATGGCCCCCAAAAAGTTTTCTTTTTTCATATAATTGATGGCAACTTGACTCAGAAGAGCTTTTACAGCCTGAACTACAATGTACATGTCACATAACACTCAGCTTTCCTTGGCCAAAAATGTCTTAGAGATATGTCTAACTTCAATGGAGTAGGAAAGTACTATTTAAATACTAGGAGAAAAGGGAACTGGGAAGGTTATCGACAACCAAATCTAGTAATACTATTTCAATTATACTCAATAATGATATTTTATCATTTTCTAGTTCTTTTAGGTATTCTGTAGCCAGTTTTGAAGAAATTGTATAACTCAAACATAAGCAGATAATTATTACTATTTTCATTTTGTGCACTTTTCAAATGGAAAAATCTTAGGTATTATTAATCCCAGATGAATCTGATGTCATTTATTTATTTATTTTTGTTTGTTTTTTGTTTTGGTGGTACTGGGGTTCCTGGAAACCCTTCTACCTCCGGGATACACTCCAAGACCTATTTTTGATATTTTTATTTGGAAACAGGGTCTCTTAAGCCAGCGTGGCTGGCTTCGAACCTGTGCTGTCCTCCTGTTTCTGCCTCTCAAGCACGGGGATTACAAGCGTGCACCACCACGCCCAGCCACACTCATCAATTTTGACAATAACTTTTTTCTTAAATGCCCTGGACTCTGAAGAGAAAGATATAGGAATAGAGAAAAAAAATTTTTTTGTAGCTGGATGTGGTGGATCACGCTTGTAATCTCAGCATGTAGGGGGCTGAAACCAGAGAATTGTGGTTTGTAGACAGCCTCAGCTACTTAGTGAGGCCCTTTGCAACTCAGTAAGACTGTGTTTAAAGAAAAATAAAGAATAAAATATGGGGCTGGAGGTGTAGCTAAAAGGTAGGATGCACATGGGTTCCATCTGCAGTACTGCCAAAAAAAAAAAAAAAAGATAAAACTCAAATTACTTGTGGTACAGTAAAGAATGAAATTCATGAAAATAATCAAGAAAGCCAGGCATGGTGGCACATGCTTGTAATCCCAGCATTCGGGAGACTGAGACCAGAGGATTGTGGTTTGAGAACAGCCTCAGCTACTTAGTAAGGCCCTCTGCAACTCAGTGAGACCTGGTTTCAAAATAAAGAATAAAAAATAGGGCAGGAGGTGTAGGTTGGAGGTTGAATGCCCCTGGGTTCCATCCTCAGACCTAAAAAAAAAAAAAAGAATGAAAAAGGAAAACAGGAGAACCTTGGCCTCAAGAAACCTATGGTGTTAGAAACGTGGTTAATATTGACTAAGTGAAATATTTGGTAAGTAGTATAGGTTAGATCTGGAACACTCCCTGAAAGCTTATGTGTTGGAGGCTTGGCTCCTACCTAGCGCAGCAATGTTGAGAGCTGGGGCTCCTGAGATGTGATTGAATCAGGAGGGCTCTGACCTCATCAATGGATTAATCAATTGATGGATTCATAATTTGATGCATTATTTGGAGTTGGAGGAAGTAGGTCACTGGGGGTGTGTCCTGGTAGGGCACATCTTGTCCCTGGCTAATGCTCTCCTTCCTGGCTGTCATGAGCCAGGCAACTCTCCTCTCTGTGCCCTTCCACCATGCGGCTCTGCCTTGCCTCAGGACCAAAGCAGCGAGGTCACACAAGTGTGGACTGAAGCCCTGAAACCATGAGCAAAAGAAATTTCTTCTCCTTTGTTTTCTTGAGTATTTTGTCACAATGACAAAAAACTAACATGGTAAGGGGGTAATGATACAATGGTTAAAATGCCGATACTGTACTTGATAAATTCTCAAGAATAAGGCAGTTGGGAAGAATCCTAGTTAATGGCAAACATTCCGTAGGATTTAAAATGTCATAGTGGTAATGCTAATTATAGATGGTGTCAATGGCAAGAGGCTAGGTCTTGGCAGTAGGCACATAGTTTTCAGTGAAGAATACATTGTGAAGATGAGGTAAATAAAATGTTTGAGATTAATTAAACAACAATGACTGCTACTTAGTCTGAACAGTTAAAGTGTAAGCTATAAATTTTTTTCTCATTGAATTTGATTAAGCCTTATCATAGCTGCCAAATAAACTTAAGGGCTTTGCTAATGGAAGCTAGGAGCTAATCATGGGAAGAGTTGGTATGTAATTGAAATTGGGTGTCCCGTCCCTAAGGCTCCGACCTGCAGAGCCCCAGGAAAGAAGACACAAACGCCGAGTCTGCTGATGATACTTCTTTCTTCTTTAATGCTCACAGCAAGCAAATATATATCAGTATCATAACCCCTCCCTCATCACCCCACCAACCCCAAGCTTCCCACAGCTAGGGCATGCACATTTCTAACCCTCTCATAGGCGGGCTGGTGGTAGCACGAGGCGCTGCATCACTGATCATCCGTAGGGCACCTGATAGGGCACACTGTGCAGGCTCAGGGCACCACCTTGTGACTTGGCAACATGCCTAGGCGCCATCTTGAGTCACCACCCCATCCTGGTCTAGCCGAGCGGGCCCCGACAATTGGGAGCAACTTTTTACATGTTAGAAGAATTAAATGAGATACCTTGAAATTTAATTGTAAAACAGATAAGGCCTAGTTCCATGGGTATAATAAGAATTAGGGTGATAAGCCGGGTGTGGTGGTATACGCTTGTAATCCCCGCGCTTGGGAGGCTGAGACAGGAGGATCGCGCAGGTTCAAAGCCAGCCTCAGCTACTTAGTGAGGCTCTCAGCAACTTAGTGAGACCCTGTTTCCAAATAAAAATATAAAATAGGTCTGGGAGTGTAGCCCGGAGGTAGAAAAGTTTCCAGGAAACCCCAGTGCCACCACCAAAAAAAAAAAAAAAATGATTCCCCAGTCCAGTGCGATGACACACTTCTATCATCTCAGTACTTGGGAGCCTGAGATAGGAGGATTGAAGTTTCAAGAAGGTTGAAGGTTCAAGACCAGCCTCAGAAACTTAACGTGATTCTCAGTAACCTAGTGAGACCCTGTTTCAAAATAAAAAAAATAGGGCTAGATATATAGTTCAGAGACAGAATGTCCTCAGGTTCAATCTTCAGTACCAATAAATAAATAAATAAATAAATAAATAAATAAATAAATAAATAAGAAAAATGACTTTCATCATTCATATTTAAAATTGCATACCTAAGTTATGAGGCAGTTTAAGATACATTAAAACATTTGAATTGTTTAAGATAGACATTAACATTTGGTAATGTTAATGTTAATTCATAACATTTGATTTGATCACAAGTGGCTATTGGGTATGCTATAAGCAGGGATTTGACTAAACTCATGGAATTATGCTTTTTGTTCTGTTTTGTTTTTTTCTTTTGTGGTACTAGGTATAGAAACCAGGGGTATTCTACCCCTGAGCTACACCCCCAGCCCTATTTTTTTTTAAATCAGGTCTAAGTTTGGAGGGTCTAAGTTGCTAGGGTTGATCATGAACCTATGATCCTCCTGTCTCAGCCTCCCAAGTACTGAGACTACAAAGTATGCACAACCATGCCCAGCTATGGTATATGTGATATGGCTAATTAATTTTAATTGTAATGGAGTTTTAATATAAAGGTCCTTAAAAAGATATTTTGTAGTTGGGCATAGTGGCACATGCCTGTAATCCCAGTACTTGGGAATTTGAGACAGGATGATCCTAGGTCCAAGGTCTTAGCAATTTAGTGAGGCCCTCTGCAACTTAGTGAGATCCTATTTCAAAATAAAAAAATAAAATAGGGATTGAGGTGTAGCTTGAAGGTAGAATGCCCCTGGGTTTATTCCCCAGTACAAAAAAGATATTTTGTATGATTATTGAAAAATAGATTGCCATATTCTATTAAAGCATTTCAAGTTGATAGAACTTTTTTTTTTCAGCACTGGGAATGGAACCCAGGGGAATTCTACCTCCAAGCTACACAACTAGCCCTATTTTTTTATTCTTTATTTTGAAACAGGGTCTCACTGAGTTGCAAAGGGCCTAAATAGCTGAGGCTGTCCATGAACTGTGATCCTCCTGTCTCAGTTTCCCAAATGCTGGGACTACAAGAGTGTGCCACCATGCCCAGCTATGAGTAATTTTTATGTAACCTGAAATATATGTAAATTTACTAACTATTTTGGTATGATGATAGTTTCTTAAGTAATGATGCAAATAAATCTTATAATTGCCAGAAACTGAGAAGGAATATTATATTAAGTTTGTTAGGATGAGAATGAGTAGAAAGTTACTCTACAGGAAATTGGTGGGCTATTAAACTGCAATGAAAAGCTCCTTAGTCAAGTAGAACTAACAGATTAACCTTCAAGCTTGGGAGCCCAATGCCAGCCCAGTGTCAAGGGCCCTAGGCTTTAGGCCTATCCCAGTGTCAAAGCAGTCCCCATACCCCCAGGTTCTTCTGGCCCTGCAGATTGAATCACTAAACCCATCTCAGTACCAGTCTGGCTTCCACAAACTCAGTCTCTAGCCCCATACTGCTAGGTAGGCCCAGGATCACTGGACACCAGACAGGCACCTGCAGACCGAGCCTCCAGGCCCATACCAGTGCCAGGATGGCCCATGTAGCCTCGGGGACCAGGCAAGCACCTGTGGACTCAGATCCTAACTTGTCCCCACAGCCTGCCTCTAAACCCTATCGTCCAGGAGATCTAAGGTTCAGGCTAGTGCCAGAGAATCTGAACTCAAAAACCTCTCTTGTGGATCTAAGTTCCAGCCTGGCCTTCACAGCTCTAGTGTTATAGTTTGGGTAGCATTTGGATGGCTGAGACAGGAGGATCGTGGTTTGCGGCCAGCCTCAGGTACTTCGTGAAGCCCTTACAATTCAGTGAAACCCTGTTTCAAAAATAAAGAACAAAAAATAGGGCTGGGAGTGTCACTGGGATGTAAAATGCCCCTGGGTTCCATCCCCAACACACACACACACACACACACACACACACACACACACATCAGTGGATTTCTTACAAGTTCAGGAGAAAGTAGGATGATACACTCAAAGTACTAAAAAGTGGTGGCACAGGCTTGTAATCCCAGCATTTGGGAGGCTGAGACAGAAGGATCACAGTTCATAGGCAACCTAAGCTAATTAGTAAGGGCCTTTGCAACTCAGTGAGACCCTGTTTCAAAATAAAAAATAAAAAATAAAAAGCCAGGAGGTAGAATGCCCCTGGGTTCCATCCCTAGTACCACAACAAAACAAAACAAATACGTACTGGTAGAAGAAGGGGAAAAATGCCAACCAAGAATATTATACATCTTAAAGCTGTCCTTAAATAAAATAGAAATAAAGATGTTCCCAGACAAACAAAAGCTGTGGGAATTCATCACCACTAGATCTACCTGAAAAGAAATACTAAAGTGAATTAAAGCAAATTCTTCAAGTCGAAATAAATGAATACTAATTTGTAGTATAAAGATATAAAAACACAAAACCCACTAGTAAGTATCTAGTGAAATTCAGAATATTCTAATACTGTAACTATGGTCTGCAAATTCCTTATATTATTAGTATGAAGGTTAAAAGACAAAACTAGCTAGGTGTGGTGGCGCACGCTTGTAATCCCTGTGCTTGGGAGGCAGAGACAAGAGGATCGCGCAGGTTCGAAGCCAGCCGCGCTGGCTTAAGAGACCCTGTTTCCAAATAAAAACCATAAAATGGGTCTGGAAGTGTAACCCGGAGGTAGAAGGGTTTCCAGGGACCCCAGTACTACCAATAAATAAATAAATAAATAAATAAATAAATAAATAAATAAACAAACAAATAAATAAATAAACAAACTAGCCAGGCGTGGTGGCGCATCTTTGTAATCCCAGAATTTGGGAGGCTGAGTCAGGAGGAGTGCATGTTCTCGGACAGCCTCAGCTACTTAGTGAGGTCCTTTGCGACTCAGTGAGACCCTGTTTCAAAATAAAGACTAAAAAATAGAGGTGGGGGGTATAGCTCGGAGGTAGAATACCCCTGGGTTCCATCCCCAGTACAGAAAAAAAAACAAAAACAAACAACAACAACAAATGATGGAAACTATTCAAATAATAATAGCTACAATAATTTGTTAAATGATACATAATAAAAAGTTACAAATTATGGCCTCATTTTTGGGACTGAATAACACCCCATTGTATATATGTATTACAGTTTCTTTGTCCATATGGTCAGCAAAGGACAGCTAGATGTTTCCATATATATATATATATATAATTTTTTTTGTCGTACTGGGGGTGGAACCCACGAGCTTTTCTACCTCCAGGCTACACTCCTAGACCTATTTTATATTTTGTTTGGAAACAGGGTCTCACTAAGTTGCTGAGAGCCTCACTCAGTAGCTGAGGCTGGCTTTGAACCTGTGCGATCCTCCTGTCTCAGCCTCCCAAGCGTGGGGATTACAAGCGTGCGCCACCACGCCTGGCTTATGTTTCCATATCTTAGCTATTGTAAATACTACCATAATGGACATTTGAGTGAAGATGGGTTCATGAAGTAGTGAGTTCATCTCCCTTGGGTATATGACCAGAAGAAGAGGTGCTGGGCCATATGGTAATTATATTTTTGTTTCTTAGGTACCTCCATACAGTTTTCCATAATGGCTGTGATAACGTATATTCATACCAACAGTATATAAAAGCTCCCTTTTTAGCCAGGCATGGTGATGCAATGCCTATTAATCCCAGTGCTTGAGAGGCTGGTACAGGAGGATCCCAAGTTTGAGACCATGCTCAGCAATTTAGCAAGAGCCTCAGCCACTAGCAAGACCCTGTTTTAAAAATAAAAAGGTCTGGGAGTGAAGTTTAGAGGTAGAATGCCCCTGGGTTCAATCCTCAGTACCAAAAAAAAAAAAAGTTTTTTTTTTTTTCTATATTCCTTAACCAACACTCCCTTTTTTCTTTTTGATAATAGCTACACTACTGAGTGTGAGATGGTATCTTACAGGGGTTTTATTTACATTTCACTGATGCTTAAGAATGTTGAGCACATTTCTTTTTTCTTTTGGGGTACTGAGAGTGGAACCCAGGGGCTTTTCTACCTCTGGGCTATACTCCCAGGCCTATTTTATACTTTACTTGGAAACAGGGTCTCACTAGTTGCTGATGCTGGCTTTGAACCTGTGAGATCTTCCTGTCTCAGCCTCCCAAGCGCGGGGATTAAAAGCGTGTGCCACCACGCCTGGCTTTGAGCACATTTTCATACACCTGTCAGCCATTTTTTTCATGGTACTGGCGATTGAACCCAGGGTTGTTCTACCTCTGAGCTTCACCCCTTCCAGCCCTTTATTATTTTGAAATGAGTTCTCACTAAGTTCCTGAGGGTCTTGCTAAATTGCCGCGGTTGGTCTCAGTCCTTTTTCGCGTTTTACTTCGAACCAGGGTTTTACTAGGTCACTGAGAGTCTCGCTAAGTTGCTGAGGCCTGGCTTCAAACCTTCAATCCTTGTTCCCCAGCCTTCCAAGTACTGGAATTACAGAATATGCCACTCCCGAACCTATTGCCATTTTTATGCCTTCTTTGAAGAAATGTCCATTCAGATCTTCCCCCACCCCCATTTCTGGTATTGGGAAGTTGAACCCAGAGGTTACTTCTGAGCTACATCCCTAGACCTGACCCTTTTTATATGTTATTTTGAGACAGGGTCTTGATGAATTGTCAAGGCTGGCCTAGAACTTGTGATTGTTTCGTCTCAGGCTTTCAAGTAGCTGGGATTATAGCTATGCATCACCACTCTCGGCTTCTTTTTCACTTTTTATTTTACTAATATTACCATTGGTAGTGAGGCATTGTAGCTAGAGAGCGTCACGAAGTAGCTGAGGCTGGCTTCAAACCTGTGCAATACTCCTGTCTCAGCCTCCCAAGTGCGGGGATTCAAAGCTTTTATTTTGAAACAGGCTCTCACTAAATTGCTGAGGCTGATCTCAAAGCTGCACTCCTCCTGCCTCATCCTTCCAAGTAATGGGATTACAAGAGTAAGTCAATGTGCCCAGCTCTACCATTTCTTTTTTTGTTGTTTTTCTCATACTGAGTATTGAACCTGGGGAATCCTACCTCTGAGCTACATGCCAGCTCTTTTTTATTTTGAAATAAGTTCTCATTAAGTTGCTAAAGGTCTTTCTGAATTGCTGAGGTTGGCCTCAAATCTGTGATACTACTGTTTCTGCCTCCCAAGTAATGAGATCCTGGGTCTCTGGCTCCCTTTAAAAGTTGGGTTTTTTTTTTTTTTTCACTATTCTTTTGTACGAATAATTAATAAATTTTGGATGTTAACTTCTTATCAAATATGTGGCTTGCAAATATTTTTCCCAATCAAAGGCTGCCATTTCATTTTGTTGATTGTTTCCTTTGCTGTGCAGAAGCCTTTGAGTTTGATACAGTCTCATTTATTTTTGCTTTTTTGCCCTGAGCTTTTGGTGTGATATAAAAAAAAAAAATCAATGTCAAGGCCGAACTCCAGGCGCTTTCCCCTGTGTTTTCTTCCAGAAATTGTATGGGTTTTAGTTTTAAATGTAGTGGGGTTTTTTAAATTCATTTTCAAAACATTTTTGTGTATGTTTTGAAAAAAAGGGTCCAATTTCATTCTTTTGCATGTGGAAATTTGGTTTCCCCACCAATCCTCTTGCCATTGTGTCCTCTTGGTGTTCTTACCAACAATTAGTTTATAACAATGCTTGAAGTTGTTTCTAGGTTCTCTATTTTGTTCCACTGGCATGTGTATCTGTTTTTATGCTAGTATCATACTTTTTTCCGTAACTCTAGCTTTGTGATACTATTTTATTTTATTTTTTTTTGTGTGTGTGTGGTACTGGGGGTGGAACCCAGGGGCTTTCTACCTCTGGGCTATACTCCCAGACCTATTTTTACATTTTATTTGGAAACAGGATCTCACTAAGTTGCTGAAAGCCTCACTAAGTAGCTGAGGGTGGCTTTGAACCTGTGCGATCCTCCTGTCTCAGCCTCCCAAGCGTGAGGATTACAAGCGTGCACCACCATGCCCGGCTGAGATATAATTTTAAAAGAGGAAATGTGAAGCTTCCAGCTTCATTTGTTCTTGTTTGGAATTGTTTTGGCTATTATGTTTTTGTTTTTGTTTGTTTTTGTTTTTGTTTTTTGCAGGTCTGGGGATGGAACCCAGATCATTTGACCTCCAAACTACAACCCCTGCCCTATTTTTTATTCTTTGTTTGTGTGTGTGTGTTATTGGGGTTCCTGGAAACTTTCTACCTCCTGCTACAATACCAAATCTATTTTTTATTTTTTATTTGGAAACGGGTCTCCTAAGCCAGCATGGCTGGCTTCAATCTGTGCAATCCTCCTATCTCCACCTCCCAAGCACGGGGATTACAAGTGTGCGCCCCCATGCCTGGCTATTCTTTATTTTGAAACAGGGTCTCACTGAGTTATGGAGGTCCTCACTAAGTAGCTGAAGCTGTCTGCGAACTGCGATCGTCCAGTCTCTGCCTCCCAAATGCTGCCACCATGCCTGGCTTGTATAGTTTTATATGAATTTTAAGATTGTGTTTTCTATTTCTATTCTGTAAAGAATTAACATTGGGATTTTGATAGATTGCTGATTATGAAATTTGACATGACAGCATTGACAGTATTAAGATACTGAACTTAGATTTCCTTCCTCCCCTTTTTCCTCCTTCCTTCCTTCCTTCCTTCCTTCCTTCCTTCCTTCCTTCCTTCCTTCCTTCCTTTTTGAAATTCTGTTATAAAACTTAGTGCTTTGAGCAAAACTCTGTATTTAAGAATTTAAGGCCTCTCTCTCTCTCTCTCTCTCTCTCTCTCTCTCTCTCTCTCTCTCTCTCTCTCTCTCCCCTTTGGTACTGAGGATTGAAACTAGGAGTATTCTACCTCCAAGCTCCACCCCTAGCTCTTTTTATTTTTTTGAAACAGGGTCTCACTATGCTGCTGAAGGTCTTGCTAGGCGTGGTGGCACACACTTGAAATCTTGGCACTTGGGAGACTGAGACAGGAGTGTCACAGGTTCCAGGCCACTCTCAGCAGCTTAGCAAGGCCCTCAGCAATTTAGTGAAACCTTTCTCTTTCTTTCTTTCTTTCTTTCTTTCTTTCTTTCCTTCCTTCTTCCTTTCTTCCTTTCTTCTGGTACTGGGGATGGAACCCAAGGGCATTCTACCTCCGAGCTACACCGCAACTCTATTTTTTGTTCTTTATTTTGAAACAGAGTCTCACTGAGTTGCAAAGCGCCTCACTAAGTAGCTGAGGCTATCTGAAACCCTATTTCAAAATAAAAATAAAATAAAATAGGGTTGGGGTGTAACTCATAGGTAAAATGTGCCTGGGTTTAATTTTTCTGTATCACAAAAACCAAAACAAAAAATCATTAGTCTGTAATCTAATATAACTAACGTCCTTAAAAGGAGAAGAAATTAAGACAGGGACATGTACAGAAGAAAGAGCACATGAAGTTACAGGGAGAAGGCCAAGGACAGAGGCCTCAGAAGAAACTAACACCACCAACACTTGATCTCAGCCTTTTAGTCTTAAGAATCATGAGAAAACAAATTTCTGTTGACTGAGACACTCAGTTTATGACACTTTATTACAACAACCCTAACAAACTCATACTTCTAACTGCTGAGAGGGTTATGACTTTCCAATTAGATACATTCAATTTAGGTAATATAATACAGAACAAACAATCATTTGGGGGCAATGTAATTTTCCTATTAATATTAATTATATTCTACTAAGGAGTAAGAACCCAGACATTGAGGGTTGTGGACTTTGTTCAGCTTGTGGCAGCTAATGAAATGCATGTGGCTTTAGGCCATCTTTTAACCAAAAATAGCTTTTTAAAAAAATAGGTTAAATGGATACAATTGCATCCTTTTTCTTCATGAGATCCATAATTAAAGTTACATAAATGGGGAAATTTTAATCATAATGTCAACATTCATAAATTTGTGCTAAAGTTGATAAATCTGATTGTTTTCTGAAAACCTATATTTTGGAGGTACCCCTTTCTTGTCTATTAGATAAAGGAAGTATGAAGCAAGACTATATAGGGGGAAAACAGGAAAAAGCACTCCCTGGATTTTAATTAAAACGTTATTTGTTGAGTGCTGCATTTTCTGGAGGGAAACACATGTATATGTTATTAAAAAAAAAAAAGCTAATTGAGATTGCTTTCTGCTCACAAAGAGAAACAGCTGGGTTTTAACATTTGTGTGTATTCAAGATCAGTTTTCACTGAGAAAAAGAAAATCCATGGCCATTTGGAGAAGAAAATGAATGTTTAGCTTACTCATCAGCCATTCAAAATCATTCTTTATGTGCACATGGAACATAAAGCTCATCAGGTTTAAAATGTAGCTGCTGTTCCAGTTATTATAAAGCTCACATTCTTGATTAGATACCATTTTAACTGAATATTTTATATCTGAAATTAGAAACTGGCACAATATAACTATTTATTCATACTGCTCCCAGGCTGTCAATAGGAACCCTTGAGCCATGCACGATTTGCGTACTCTGACTTCTGGAATTCTAGGGTAGGATGGCAGGATAGTGACCCAAATAGTTCAGAGCACCCCTTTACCTGCTGATCTCTGCATTGCTTTGAAATTTCATTCTAAACTTCTCTAAGAGTGAATCTGAGAAAAGTCAAAATCCTCAGTACATATTCACTGATATTCCCAATGGAGATTCCCAGGCCTTAATCTGTTCTCCAAAACAAATCAACAGGAGTAAAAAGAAAGTAATGATTTTAAACAGCACCTGGCTTGCGGCCCTGACAGCTTTTCCTAGCTATTGGTGAATAGAACTGTGATGTTCTAGAAAAGATGAAAATTTCAAGTTGCCCTACCCAAAATGGTAGGATGTTTCAGTCCATTGCTAGGGTCTAAAAAGTTATTTCTATCATCCATGAAGCAACAAACACAATTGGCTGAGTGCAGTGGCACATACCTGTAATTCCAGTACTTGGGAGGCTGAGACAGGAGGATCATAACAGCTTTGAAACATGCCTGGACAACTTAGCAAGATCCTGTTTGAAAATAAAAGGGCTGGGAGTATAGCTCAGAAGCAGAGCATCCCTGGTTATCAAAAAACAAACAAACAAACAACAACAACAAAAAAAACCCAAGCCTGGCGTGATGGTGCATGCTTATAATCCCAGCATTTGGGAGGATGAGACAGCAGGATCACTGTTTGCAGGCAGCCTCAGCTACTTAGTGAGGCCCTTTGCAACTCAGTGAGACCCTGTTTCAAAATAAAGAATAAAAAAAAAATAGTGCTGAGTGTATAGCTCAGAGGTAGAATGCCTCTGAGCATTCTACCCCAGTAGTGCAAGACAAACAAACAAACAAACAAATAAATAAACAAACGTAAACCCCTCAAAAAAACAAACAAAAGCAACCCTTCAAATCTCCACAATAGACAGGCCATCCAAATTATGCTATTAGAAACAGAACGATCCTTCCAATGGGAAGGTAGCTATTAAGGCCCTTAAGCCTTCTTCCTCCCTGTCATTCCTTGCGTTGGCAAATACCGCCGAGATGGCCAGATTGCAAACTTCCCCACTTCCACTACTCAAACCAGTAATCATTTGAGAACTGTAATTCCCTGAAGTATGTGGGCAATATCCCTGAAGAATCAAAGTGACCTAGCGCGAGCTGGAATGTTTAAATCTCACCACACCCTTAGGTACATATCATGCCAAGAAGGAGCAAGGATGGAGGGATTTCTTTGGACACTGCACACTGAGGTTGCAACTTTAACTATGGCCCATCTTTCTAGTGTATCAGGGCCCCACAAAGTGAGGGAAGAATACGCCATTCTCTTCCTTGAGAGTTGCAATAGATGGAATCCTGTTGGTTGCTAGAAATGGATCTGAGTCAGGATTTTTCAATCTTAGCACTACTGACATTTGGAGGTAGATAATTCTTTGTGGGAGGGCCACTGACATATGTCGCAGGCCTCTACTAATTAGCACCCTCCCCACCAACCTGTGTTGTTCCACAATGTCTCCAAACAATGCAAAATCTCTTTGGGGGTGATGTCACTCCTGGTTGAGAGTGACTGATGCCGAAAACAATCAAAGACATGATTGAAGTACAAGTTACTGAGCAGGAAAAATAAAAGGACATAGGCATATAGATCAAAATAGATTTGCTGAGTTCTAGGCAAAATTTATAACTGCTGAGCGAGGCAGGGTGGTGTGTGCTTGCACTTGAGCCTAGGGATCCAAGGCCAGCCTGGACAACACAGCAAGACCCTGGTTAAAAACTGTAACTGGGCCGGGCGTGATGGCGCACGTTTATAATCCCAGCATTCAGGAGGCAGAGACCAGAGGATCGCAGTTTGCAGACAGCCTCAGCTATTTAGTGAGGCCCTCTGCAACTCAGTGAGACCCGGTTTCAAAATAAAGAAAAAAAAATAGGACAGGGGTGTAGCTTGGAGGTCAAATGACCCTGGGTTCCGCCTCCAGACCCACACACACACACACACACACACACACACACACACACACACACACAAAATTTTTTTTAAACTGTAACTGCTGATACTTCTTTAACTATTTATATGCTAGGTGCAATTCTAAGTGCTTCACCACATTATTTCATTTAACTTCAGACCATTATGAGTTAGGTATCATCACTGTCTCTATTTTATACTTGAAGAAATGGGGACACAGAAAGATATGGCAGGGCCCCAGTTGTTAAGCGGCAAATCTGATTCAATCCCACGCAGTATGACTTCAGAAGCAACTGTCTCATCAGTAAGGTATAAAAATGTATACTTGGTGTGGGTGTAGCTCAGGGGTAGAGCATGTGCCCAGCATGTGCAAGGTTCTGGGGTGGATTCTCAGCACCAAAAAATTACATGTGTAATCCTTTATAAATTCAGGGTACTTGGCTAGTTCAGTTCTGTTTCTGATTCACCTACCAACCATGATGGTGTTGTCACAGGAGAAAGGTTGATTCTATGGAGTATCTTGAGGAGTCCTCCATGGAGGACATAAAGGAATGCAACTCAGAACCAGCAGAGCCTTGGTTTATGTGACGGTAAAGAATTTCAGCATGAACCACTCAGAGACATAGATTTAAGAAAGGAAGAAATATACATTCAAGGGAGAATGCAGGCCACCTCCAAAGTGAGAGGCGCATTTGGGAGCCCATGATTCTTCTTCTATCAGAGACTTCCATGAGGTGTGGGGTGGGTAGGAAGAGGTATGTAAGGATGGCATCAGTCTGGTAGTAACAAGATCATTTAGGGTGTTCTGGACATCTTCATCTTTGGGGTTCCAATGGGGCCTTTACTATTTCATCAGTAGTTATCTCTTTTGTTTAAACCAAGATGGCAAATAGTGCCCAAGAAGATTGTTCTTCTGTTTAAGCCACTTACAGGTGGGATGGCTAACAGTGTGTGACCTCTATTCTCTGACCAAAAGACATTTCTCCTTCTTAACTATTCCTAGGACAGATAATCAGCAGTACAAAGTATTTTGCGAGTGAGTGAATTTCCAGCATGATGTGTAGCTACCCATCTGGATATTTGGAGTGGTCTTTGTTATATGATCAGTAGATACTTCTTCCAAGGTTAGTGGACAGTGCTCTGCATAATTAGTAAAGATTTGTTAATTCCTCAGACACTTGGGACTAAGAGTCTTGGCGATAGGCCTGGCTTGAGGAGTAACCATATTGGGAATTTTGTCACAGGCTTCCATAGTAAAGTCACATCTTTCTTGTTCTTCCTTCAGTGTCTCCTTTCTACATATTTCCTTTATTTCTTTTGCCCTACCTCATTTCCTTCCCACAGGCTTAACGTCAGGCAGATAAAGAGCCTATTCTGATCAAGGCAGGCAGTACAGTTGTGTAAACTCAGACAGGAGGTAAGGCTGACCACTGGGTCAGGCTCAACAAAAGCTGGAGAGACAGGCTGGCAAGGAAAATAGGTTTATTCAAAATAGGCTTTGAGGAAGGTATAGGAAAACTTCCTGTCTTAAATGTCTATCTTTGGGGAAGGGGGCACTCAGGAATGCAGGAAGCTTGAATAAGAGAAGAAGACAGGGAGTGGAACAAAAGGTAGAAAATACACATACACAAACTTCCTTAGCTAGGGAACATGTCAGTCTCAGCTCCCTTGGTGTCTGTCCTTGTTGTCTGTCAGCAGAAGGAAGTAAAAGCAGTCCTCAAGGAAGTTGCTTTTAATTTCAAAGGGGGCCTGTTTCAATCACAGCACCAGACCTACCGGGTGGGGCCTGGTATTAATTTTAATGCTTTATGTCTAGAACCTGAAAGACGTAAGCTGAGACACAACCTTCCTCCTCCTCCCTCTGCACTGGTGGGTAGCCCTGGCCTGTGCCTCATCTCCTTCTTAGATGTTCCAGATAGCCTGAATCCTATCGACTTGACTGAAAACTCCACCAATCTAGTTCTTGCCTTTGCCTGCTCCAGGTCATGTGTGAAGCTAGACTGAGGGCTTGCTTTCCTTGTATGACTGAGCCTTCATAGATAGGACTCTGACCCTTGTCAAGCCTGGAATTTTTATGTCTCTAGGCACATAGCGTTTGGGGTCAGTAACGCTCAGCTTTTAGGGGCAAGACCTCTAACTCGCCAGTCTCTTCCCTGGTCACTCCCAGCCAGGTATCTACCCACCCTCTCCAGCACTTTCTCTTAAAGTTCAGAAATGACTTCTTGTCAATTAAGATAGGGACATTGTTAGCCTTCTTGGTTTTATTGTTTGTTTTTGTTTTTTATATTAAAATGTTATTTTGATCCTCCAAAGAATTTATTTGCCAGGAAAGATACATATGATAATTCCTTGAGCAAAGAAGCTAGGTGAACGTACCTAACACCGCCGTGCTACTAAGTGGAAAAAACTTAAACCCAAGCAATGAAACCAAAGTTTGTTTTTTGCTTTTTTTTTTTTTTTTGACTTGAAAGACCTCTAAAAGTCATCTAATCCAACCAAGAAAACAAAGCTTGTTTCTGCTGCAAACATCTCTGCCAAGTAGTTAGCTAGCCTGTATTTGAATGCCTTCTCTCTCAGGACAGCTCATTTTCATCTTTGGCTAGTGCCAGCAGGCACTTGCTTAATCGTGCGGATACTCTTTAGTTCATTTAACAACTATTCCAGAGCCTTGTATGTGCACCAACAAGTGCCATTTGGATGTTGAGGTAATTCCTGGGAGTAACTTCAGTTAAAGATAAGAAATGGAAAGTTCTACAAGAAGCATACTGATAACGTGCTATGGAAACTGTTAGAAAGTTCTTCCTCCTACTGATCCAAAGCCTGCCTTATTGTGAAGCTTTTCCTTTTTTTTCTGCTATGAAGAAATAATTTACCCCCTTTCATTACAAGTATTTTTTTTGTCTTTTAGTTAGTTCTCATAAAGTACTTCTCAGTTCCTTTTTCCCTCCTAATTGTGCCTCTGGGACCCATAGCTGCTTAGCTATGTTTCTCTGAAAGTTTTCCATAGCTAAAGAGAATTTCAGGTGCACTGGTCAGAAGAGAAGAAGTAAACCATCTTTTTTTCATTTTAGGTAAAAAAAAAATAATTATGTTAGCTTTTTTGTGGCTGTGACCAAAAGGTCTGACAAGAACAACTTGAGTAGGAAAGGTTTATTTGGCTGAGAGTTGAAGGTTCAGCCCATGGCTGGCCAGCTCTAAGGGAAGAAACATCATGGTATCAAGGCACAGTGGAGGGAGGCGGCCCTGGCAGACAGGAAGCAGAGTGTAAAAGAGAAGAGAGGGCCAGGGACAGATACTGTCTCAAGGACATGTCTACAGTGACCTGCCTCCTTCAGCCAACTTTGCAGTGTTGGGGACATGAGATTTTTTTGGGAGGAGGCAACCCAGACCCAAACCATAACATTCTATCCCTGGCTCCCAAAAGTTCATGCTCTTTTCACAACATAAAATGCATTCAGTTCATTTCCAGGAGTCCCCATAGTCTTAACAGTTCCAGCATATCTCAAAGTTCAAGTTCAAAATCTCCTTGGAGACTCCAGGCAAACTCTTAGTTGTGAGCACCTGTAAGCATAAAAAAAGCAAGTGACATACATCCAATATATGATGGCACAGAGTAAATGTTTCCATTATGAAAGGGAGGAATAGGGACAGAGAAAGAAAGGATGGGACCAAAGCAAGATAGAAACCCAGCCAGGCAAATAGTATGTCCTGTGGCTCCGTGCCCGACCTCTGGGGCATGTGGTGGTGAGCTGTGGGTCCCAGAAGGCTCGGCAGCTTGGCGCTTATGGCATTGCTGGTTGCACCTTGCATGGCTGCTCATTTACCATGAATCTCTCCACAGCCTGCAACTTAGATCAGCAGCCATTCCATGTCCCTGGTATCTCTTGGTTACAAGGGTCACAATTAAAGCTTCAGCTTCATTCTTACAGAATCTTCATGTACCACCTCTTCAGGCACTGCCTGCAGTGATTCTGACGTATGCATGTGGCCTGGCCTCCCAGGCCTTTCTTTAAAATCTCAATGGAAACCTCCATGGCCCCTTTACTCCAGCATCTTGCATTCCTGTGGAACCAGCACAGCAAGGACTATGCTGAGCTCTTCCATCAGCAAGAGCAGAGGCCACACCCCTTGGACAATGGCTGCAGTGGTTTCTGAGTGCTGGGAAACGAAGTCTGGCAAAACAATTTCTTAGGTGGCCCTGTGCAAGCATAGCATCCCCAAGGGTTCTTCTCAAAGTTACCTCTTTTTTTTTTTTTTTTTTTTGGTGGTGGGACTGGGGGTGGAACCCAGAGGTTTTCTACTTCTGGGCTATATTCCCAGACCTATTTTATATTTTATTTGGAAACAGGGTCTCACTAAGTTGCTGAGAGCCTCACTAAGTAGCTGATGCTGGCTTTGAACCTGCGTGATCCTCCTGTCTCAGCCTCCCAAGCGCGGAGATTACAAGTATATGCCACCACGCCCTGCTAAAGTGACCTCTTTTAAATAAGTTTCCACTCTTACACCCTTGAGCCTGTGTTGGGTGGGACTTGATGATTTCTGATATGCCATTCAAGGCATATTTCCTATTGGCCAGGTACAAGGTATTTAGCTTTTTGTTAGTGGTGGTCATCTCTTGATCAATCATACCTTCCTTGGCCCCAACTTTACATGAGCCTTTCTAGCCAAACTGCAACTTTTTAAACACTTTCCCCTTTGTTTTCTGTTCCAAAATTTCACTGTAAACCTGGCTAACAACTGGCAGCAATACCCATACCACCATCTAAATGCTCTGCTACTTTGAAATTTCCTCCACTAGATTAATTAGTTCAACACAGATTAATTAGTCCTGCCTCACACAAAGTCTCAGGACATAGACAAAATATAAACTTCTTCATCAAAAATGTAGCATGAGTAGTCTTTAGTGCAATTCCCAGCAGAGTCCTCATATCTCTCTCAGACCTCTCTCTGTGTGTGTGTGTGTGTGTGTGTGTGTGTGTGTGTGTGTATGTGTGTGTGTGTACTAGGAATTGAATCCATTGGAGGCTTCCAAACTATATCCTAGTCTTTTTTGGTACTGGGGATTGAACCCAAGGGTGTTTTACCTTTGAGTTATACCCCAGCCCATTTATTTATTTATTTATTTATTTATTTATTTATTTATTTATTTTTGGTACTGGGAATTGAACCCAGGGGGATTCTACCTCCAAGCTATACCCCCAGCCCTATTTTTTTAAACTTTCATTTTGAAACAGAGTCTTGCTAGGTTGATGAGCATTTTACTATTTGCTGAGGCTGTCCTGGAACCTGCATTCCTCCTGTCTCAGCCTCCAAAGTACTGGGATTATAAACATGCACCACCACACCTGACTTTATATTTTATTTGGAAACAGGGTCTCACTAGGTTGCTGAGGACCTCACTAAGTTGCTGAAGTTGGTTTCAAACCTGCAATCCTCCTGTTTTATTATCACAAGTACTGGGATTACAGGCATGCACCACTATGCTCAGACTCTCTCTCTCTCTCTCTCTCTCTCTCTCTCTCTCTCTCTCTCTCTCTCTCTCTCTCTGTTTTTAATAGGTTCTCACTAAGTTGCTGAGGCTAGTCTCTTTTATTTTCTTGATAAGATAAATTTATTACTAATAATAAAGCAACAAAGCTTTTCCCAGGGTAAACTGCCACCACAGGAACCTCTGTGGCAAAATGTGTTCACATCTTTACTGCTGAATCATGCTTTTCCACATATTCCAAGTTTTAATCTAAGTTAAAATTTCATCATGATGAAAATGATGTGGGGTTGGGTCCCTTTTTGTTCAGCCTGAAGATTGAATGGGGCTGCACTATAATGGAGATTTCAGGTGCTGCAGGTGTGTGTCTGCCAAGGATCCCAGGTCAGGAACTTGGGCTGGTAAGAAGACACAAAGGTTGCAGGTAGGAGCTCAGGGAGGTTCAAGGCTTCTTGGCAGAGGATCATTATGATCTTCATCAAAGTGTCTCTCTGAATAACTTCAAAGTTCATCGCTGCATCATTCTCTGGCAGTCCCTTGGTAGCTGCCCTTCTCCAGGTTTGCACACATCAAATTTCACCCACTGGTAATTGACACATTTTCGAGCTCCTGGACAACTCTGGATCAGGTAGTGAATGGATGGGTGAGAAAACCAAAAAAGTCAGCTTCTGATGGAAACAGGTTAGGCATTAAATTTCACTGTAGGAGCATTGACGGTCTTGAGCAGTTCTGCACGACAAGCATCTGCGGAGGAACCAACAATAACATTTTGGAGGTCATCTTCAGGAACAATGTCAAACAGAGGCTGCACACCACCACCCTTGATCTGACAGGTATAGAAACACTCCTGAGATGTGTACTCATGCAAGTACTGCTGTGGCCCACCGGGTAGATGGTGTTCTTATCACGGAAGATGGTGGATCAGTGATGATCATTTCGTTTGCGGTTGTCTTTGCCTTTTTCTTTTTCTTTTTTTCCTTCTTGGATTTCTTCCCAAATCGTTCCTTAGTTCCATTACTGGGTCTGGAAATGGGTCCAACTCCCTGACCACACCCTAAATCAGGGGTAAACGGGAGCTGTGGAAGGACGTGCAGCCTGTACTTCCCCTTCAGTTAGAGCCTGAAGTTGAAGGAGCTTTTTAAGCAAGTAACTGCTTTCTTTTTTTGCTTTAAGCATTTTTTCCTTAAAATGAGCAATCTCATCACAAATAGCAGCATTTTCAAACACTGTGGCCTTGGCTGTTTTGGGGCAGCTGCAGGTACTTCAGCTATTACTTCTTGTTATGGCTCATCTTAGGGTTCAATCACACACACACACACACACACACACACACACACTCACTCACTCACTCACTTAGACAAGATATATAAAACTTTAACTCTGGATATATTTAACTGAGTCTGAGGTCTCCCTGATCAAATTTCCAATTTTCAGTGGCAGGCAGTGCCAATATTTGGAAAAGCCTTAATTGGAATCATAAAGACACTAGATGCCAATTTCCTCTTGAAAAGTATTGAACTCTGATACTGTTCAGCAAAACCCCAGTGAGTACACAATTCTGAATCTGTCTGTATAGGATTTTTCCTTTTCGTACAATAAATATTCATTCCATAATCTTGTAGAGTTGGAACATGCAAATAGGATGTTAATGTGATTATGCTATAAACTACTTTGCCCTCAGAGGTTGTTCCCATCAACATTCTCACAGCCATAATCTAAAGAATTGACCATGTAACTTAGAGGAAAGAAGACTTATTTTCTTATGGTTTTGGGGTTCAGCCCACGTGAGGCCAAGGACTGCAGGTCTTAGTGTGTGGTGGCAGGTGGCAAACAGAGGGAGAACACATGGGCTGTGCTCCTCACATCAGGAAGCTGGAGGCAAGAAAGAGAGATCTGGGGGAGGAGGAACCATATATATACTCTCCAAGGCCGCACCCCCAAGTATCCACTTCCTGCAGCCACAGCATACCGATCTAATCTACAGGGTACAACCCAGGTAAATCCATTAGAATGGATTAAGGGATTAATCCACTGCTGGGATTACAACCTCATGACTCCACCGCATCAACCCTGAATATTAATAAATGAGCTCTTTAGGAGACATTTTATGTCTAATTATAACAGAGGTTAAAAGCTGAACACTAATTTGGTTTCAATGTCACTCTGTTGCTCCTCCTTAGCCTGTCAAGTCTGACAAGTGTCAACAGCTGACATGAAGATGATGTCACATGCTCTCTTATTTGCTCTGCTGCCTAATAAAAGCCAGTGGCACAAGGCTGCAGTGTCTTTCAGAGTCAGCGCTCTAAAACAATAGAACTAAAGAGATTTAAGCAATAACAAAGAGCTCTCATCTATAGTGGGATTCTTTGGACTTTTTCTTTCCTTGAGTCCTTGTTTATGGTACCAGACATTCCTTGTATTGAACATTCCATAAAAATATGCTTTGCTTTCCATAAGGCTCTTTTATGTAGAAGATATTAAGTTGTCTCTGTTACTTCATGCATAAATTTGAAATATGCATCTTGTAACTCTACCCATGTCCATTTAGTATTTAATTTTAATGAATTCCCTTTCATAGGAGAATAATGATGGGGATATTACAGGATTGTCATCAAACCCAGTTCAATTTCTATCTATTAATTCCATAAATACTCTGCTATGTCGAGAGAGTATAAAGTGCTGGGGATAGACTGGTAGGCGAAGTTTAGACATAGATACTTCCTCAAGAACCTACCTTTATGGGTACTCTGGATTTATATTCTTTTTTATTTTCAACTAGAACATCCAGAATGTCTCCTTTTCCTTTATAAAGGCTGTGGATGTCATGTTAAGGCCTCCTTAGTTTATGTTTGAAAACTCTGATCCTGCTTCCCAGTGTTACAAGTCAAACTTTCAACTGAAATAGATCCAGGAATTCTGCTGGCCCCGTGCAGTGTTGATGGACAATCGATACTGGGCAGGAGTCACATGGAAGGGCTGTGACATCATCCCCATGGGGAGGAAAGCTCCAGATTGAGCCCTGAGTGGAAACTCCTGTTCTCAGCTCAGCCTTACTGGCCTTCCACTCCTACCCGCCAGTGTCTGTGCAGCCTGTCCAACTCAATAAAGTTCTCTTTGTTCCACAGGTGGCCTGGGCTTTGGTAACCGGACTCTTCTATAGCAGCTCTTGATTTATATTCTAAATTTGTTTCTTTCCCCAAATTTTTCACCTCAGTAAAGAATATCAGTATCTAACTAAATGTTCAAGCAGCTTAACAGTTTTTTCATTTTGTTTTACAATAAAATCTTGAAGCATTTTGAAATAGAAGTTATAGTGTCTAGATTTCCTTTTAATATGAAAGGCGATAGTCTAGGCGATAGTCTTCACTTGATCAGTTGCCTATGGATTGAAGGATTTGTCCAGGTCCTGTTCATAGACAAGAAGTATCACCTTAATGTTTAGTCTTGCTTTATGGAATATATATATATATATATATATATATATATATATAATTTCAATATGAAAGTAAAATAAATGTAAATATTTTTCAGCTTCTACTGTTAGGGTTAAGTCAGAAAGGGTACCTGTTCTGCTGTGATGTTAAGGAAAACATAATGACTTTCTTTGAAATGACAATAATTTCATTAATGTTGAGACTCATATAATGTTCAATCTTATAAATTTATATGCTTTCTGAGTGAAACTGATAAGAAACTATTGCTTGACATACTATAACAAAAATATCAGGTAGAGAGGAGCACTTTATAAAACATATTTTCTAACCTATATTTGCTTTCAAAGAGATGTCAGTGCTTGATAGAAAGCTCTAGTGACAGGGGTCTCATACACTCTGACTATAAATAGACTTTATCAGTTTGGAAACATAATTTTTTCTTTTTGTTATAATACTGAGGATTGAACCTAGAGGCTTCCAAGCTATACCCTCAGCCTTTAAAATTTTTTTTTCCTTTTTTTTTGTGGTACTGGGAATGGAAACCAGGGGCTTTCTACCTTTGGGCTATACTCCCAGACCTATTTTATACTTTATTTGGAAACAGGGTCTCACTAAGTTGCTGAGAGCCTCACTAAGTAGCTGAGGCTGGCTTCGAACCTGTGCCATCCTTTTGTCTCAGCCTCCCAAACTCGGGGATTACAAGCATGCACCACCATGCCCGGCCTTTCTTTTGTTTTGAAACAGAATCTCACAAGGTTGCTGAGAGTCTCACTATGTTGCTGAGGCTGTCTTCAAACCTGTCTCAGTCCCGCAAGTACTGGGATTACAGGTGTGCACCACCACACCAAGCTAAAACATAATTCTTTGTGACTGAGTTGACACTTAGGGAAGAACAACATGGTGTTCTCCAAGGAAGGAAACTTTGGAAAAGGAGGCCAGGACAATCAGTCAAGGCAGGCAATTAACCTGGTGACAGATGCTACAAAGGTGTTGTGCCGGCCTGCAAATAGGTACCTTTTGTACTATCATCCTTGCCTCTATACTACTTTTCTAGGACCACTATAGCAAAGGACCACCAACTAAGGGGCTTACACATTCAGAAATTTATTTTCCCACAATTCCAATGACTGGAAGTCCATAATCAGAGTGTCAGCAATTGTTGCTTTCCTCTGTTTCATGACTTTCCGGGATCGGTTTCCTGCCTCTCTCCTGGCTTCCTACGGTGGCTTGGTGTTCTTTGCTTGTAACTGCATCACTCATCTTAATGAATTACGTCTGCAAAGACTCTATTTCCAAATAATTTCACATTCAGAGATTTCAGGAGGTCATACATTTGAGAATGAAACAAATCAATCACACATTCTAAGCCATTTACTCTAGGAACATCAATGAAATTCATTAGAACACAAAACTCCACAGGCACAGGGTTTGTGTTCCATTCCAGGTATTGGGCAAGTCATTTCAACTGGTTCTAAACTGACAACTATGTACTTCTATGGTTCGAATGTGTGTCCCTTCCAAAATTCATGTTGAAATGTAATTGCCAATTTGACAGTGTTAAGAAGTGGAATGTTTGAGAGGTGATGAGGTCTCCACCGTCATGAATGAAATAAATACCACTGAAAAAAGGATGGGTTTGGGCCTTCTTTTGCCTTTTCACTCTTCTCTGTTGTAAAAAGAGTCCTCTCTTTTTGCCCTTCTGCCATGTGATGACACAGCCAAAAAAGCCCTTGCCAGATGCCAGTACTCTGACATTGTACTTCCTAGCCTCTAGAACTGTGGGCCAATAACTTCCGTTCATTACAAATTACCTAGACTGAGTTAAGTTCAGTGGCACAGGCCTGGAATCTCAGGACTTGGGAGATTGAGACAGGAAGATGGAAGGTTTCAGGCTAGCATGAAATAACATAATTAAGCTCTATTTTGAAAAAATAAAAAATAAAAAAGGGATGGGAGTATTAGATCAGTGGTAGAGCACCCCTGGGTTCAATCCTCAGTACCAAAACAAAACAACATAAAAATCACCTAGTCTGTGGTATTCTGTTATAGTAGCAAAAACCAGATACCTTACCTTAAAATTTTTTTCAGTCAGTACAAAATGGAACTGGCAAAAACTTTGATGGAAAAGTACAACTCTACCCCTAAAGGTTGTTTTAGTTTGTTCAGGCTCTTGTGACAAAATACCATAGACTAGGTAGCTATAAATATAAATTTATGTCTCATAGTTCTGGGGGCTGGGAATTACAGGATCAAGGTACCAGAAAACCTGGTGTCTGGTGAGAGAACCTATCTTCTAGCTCCTAGATGGCACCTTCTCACTGTGTCCCTCCTGGGGAAGAGGGCTAGTTTGCTCTTTGGGGTCTTTTTTTTTTTTTTTTATAAAGGCACTAATCTCAGTCATGAGGGTTCTGCTCTCATGACCAATCCATGTCCCAAAGGCCTCATCTTCTAATACCCTCCTCATCTTCTCTAGCATGAGATAACATAAAGAAGCTCTAATTCAAAATTTAAAAAAAATTAAAAGAGATGGGAGTGTGGATCAGTAGTAGAACACTCCTGGGTTCAATCCCCAGTACCAAAACAAAAACAAAACAAAACAAAATCACTCAGTCTGTGGAATTCTGTCATAGTAGCAAAAATTGTGCTGAAGACACCTTACCTTAAATTGGGGGGTAATTAATCTACCTTAATGAGGGTGGTTAGGATTTCAACATTGGAATTCAGAGGAGGGGAACACAAATCAGATCATAGCAGGCTAAAAAACTCAAAGTATAGTCCATCTTAAAAACTGGTTAGTAAGGTTGTTTTCCTTGTTATGGTGTACATAGCAAGATCATTGATGGCAAAGATGATTGGACCACAGTTGGTATTATAAATTATGATAATACTTTTGTCCTTTTAGAAGTGGACAATAAAATACCTTCTCTGGGGCTGGGGGTATAGTGCAGTGGTAGGACTCTTGCCTAGCATGCACAAGACCTGGTTCAATCCCCAGCAACACACACACACACACACACACACACACACACACACACACACACACATCAGCTCTGGTTATCGTTCTATTGATGACATAAGTTCTGACACTGTCTGGTTTTCATTTTGCTAGGGAACTTGGTGAACCATCAATTCATTGTTATTGGCTTGTGCTGTGTACTGAAGATCCAAATGATTAACAACAGTTTGAGTTTGTACAGAACTTCCTTTCTGGAACCTTTATTTTTGGCAGGTATGTAGGAGGACTGGGGGAAAACACATGACATAAAACAGAATTTCGGCAAAGGACCAACAATCCTAACCATAAATTTTTAGACATTTAGGTAATTTCTGAAATGAATATTTAGAAACATTACCTATGCTAATGTTCAGATGTGTACACATTGTTTCTCATTAGGTTTTTTATTTATTCCTCATATGTTTTATTTATTTTTTTATGTTTTTAGTACCGAGGATTGAACCTAGGGATACTCTAACGCTGAGCTACACCCTCAGCAACCTTTAATTTTTTTTTTTATTAAACTAGGTCTTGCCAAGTTACCACATATTGGGCTTGAGCCTGTGATCCTCTTGTCTTAGTTTTCCAGGTATTGAGATTACAGGCATACACCACCATGACTATACCCCATATATTTAGTAAATTCTTCAGGTGAGTGGCAAACTTGTGTGTGTGTGTGTGTGTGTGTGTGTGTGTGTTGTGTTACTGGTACTGAGGATGAAACCCAGAGGCATTTCACCTCTGAGCTACACCTTCAGCCTTATTTTATTATTAAAATAGGGTTTCACTAAGTTGCTGAGGGTCTACCAAGTTACTGAGGGTCTACTAGGTTGCTAAGGCTGACCCCAAACCTGTGATCCTTCTGTCTCAGCCGCCCAAGTACTGGAATTACAAAAATGTGCCACCGTACTCAGCTTAAAAAAACTCTCTTTTTTTTAAATGACCCATAAGGGAGCTAGACATAAGCTATTCAGATACTGTGTATGTTTGGTTGGTGCCATCTTTTGTTAGGGAAACTTGGTATACTACAAAGCCTTGTATCCACATCCTACCTGACCCAGTAATTCTATTTTTAGGAATTTATTTTAAGGAAATAGTCAAAAGCAAGGGCAAAAATTTAGCTATATCTACTATGTTTTGCTATATTGTATAATTATAATAGCAAGGAATTAAAAATAATTTAAGCCAGGCGTGGTGGTGCATGCTTGTAATTCCAGCATTTAGGAGGCTGACAGGAGGATTGCAGATTCGCGGCCAGCCTCAGCTACTTAGTGAGGCTCTCTGCAAATCAGTGAGACCCTGTTTCCAAATAAAGAATAAAAAATTAGGGCTAGAGGTGTCACTCAGAGGTAGAATGCCCCTGGGTTCTATCTCCAGTACTGCAAACAAAACAAAACAAAACAAAACAAAACAAAAAACAATTTAAACATGTGCCAGAAGCAATTGGTTAAATAAATGATAATATATCCATTTTGTCAGTATATACATTTGACAATATATCTCTGCAGATACCATGAAGTTGTTTAAAATGATGCTATAGAAGGCCGGCTTGATGGCACAGGACCCAAATCTCAGTTACTTGGGAGGAGCAGGCAGGAGGATCCAAGTTTGAGGCTAGCCTGGGCAACTTAGTGAAACCCCGAATTAAAATTTAAAAATGAAAATAAAAAGAGCTGGGAATGAAGCTTAGTAGTGGTAGAACACCCCTAGGTGCAGCCCTTCCAGGACTAGAAAAAATCCTGATGTTATAGAACAGTATTTAATTCTATTGAAGATGTTCAATAAATGTTGGAAGAAGAGTGAACAAGATTATGTATAGAACAAGCCACTTTAAAAGTTGTGTGTATCTGCATTGGGAAGTTCCAGAACTATTAAGAACTAAATGTGGATGCTGAATGGGCAGATTTTCTTTTTTCTTACATGGATTTAACATATTTTGTTTAGTGAATATATATTGCATCTGTGAAAAAAATAAAACAGAAAAACAAGCTTTCTTTCTTTCTTTTTGCTTTTTCTGGTACCGGGAATGGAATCCAGGGGCATTATACCTTCAGGCTCCACTGTAAGCCCTTTTTAAAAAATTTCAATAGGATCTTAATAACTTTCTGAGGATGTCACTAAGTGGCCAAGGCTGGCCTCAAACTTGCTATTATTTTGTTTCAGCCTTCTAAGTACTAGGATTTCAGTACTACAACCCCAGCGCCAATTGCTTTTTAATTTTTAAGTACATAAAAAAATCAGTATCTTGGGAAAATGACATAGGAAAGTTAAAAGGAAACTGGAGGTTACATCTTCAAATGCATGCATGCAAAAAGATTCTGTACAAATGTACTTTTTGCTCTGGGCTTTCAAGAGTCAATGGAAAAAGGGTAACAGAATCAAATACAAAATCTACAGTATCTGTAACACCAGAACAATCTGTTGATTGCCAACTTAAAAGTAAATGTAATGGCAGAATTCACTGGGCTTTTTACCTACATATAGGTAGAAAACAAAATGTTGAAGGCTAATAGAAAGTTAAATACCTATTTATCAGTCTCCTTTTATAAAAAGCATGTCACAAATTCTGGAAACACAGACATTATTATTATCTGGAAACACAGTATTATTTCACATCTTATAAATTTCTATTAAGTGAATTATACAATATCATATATATATAATCAGTTTTACAGTTTGAACCCCCTTTATTTTGGGGGTATGCTAAAGGTACATGTTTATTCAGTAAATCTGGGGTAGAAATCTATGAAGCCATCACCCTGTAACTGCTTTTGTTTAGACTGAGGAAAATGTTGTGACCATTCACCATGCTTCCTATAATATGAACTATGCATCGCTACAAGGGACAGCACATTTCACATAGCATGTCA
This sequence comes from Muscardinus avellanarius, assembly GCF_963383645.1. Taxonomy (NCBI): domain Eukaryota; kingdom Metazoa; phylum Chordata; class Mammalia; order Rodentia; family Gliridae; genus Muscardinus; species Muscardinus avellanarius. Next base: position 63,574,385 of record NC_137791.1, on the reverse strand, counting down.
TGATAACAAACTATTTATTATGTGTGTCTGTTTCCAGGTCTTATAACCAACCAATAAAGCTGTCTAATGTTCGATATATGCCCTCTTGAAATTCCACATGCTCGCTTTAGCTTTCCTCAGATAAAATAAGATTTCTTAAGTTCCATTTGACCCAGATTTAGTAAGACTTCAAAGAAAAGGGTTTTTTTCCCCAGGTTTGTGATTTTACACAATTTGTGAAGACTATCTTTCTTTGTATCTAGAGGGATTAAACAACTGCTGGCATTTTGGCATTTAAAATATATGTGCAGTATGCAGCTACACGGTGACAAATATAATCTTTACTACATTTCCCTGTGGAAATAAAAATGAAGATGGCTGCAGTTTGGAGAGAGAGAGTGAGAGAGAGAGAGAGAAGAATTTCTGTGAATCTCAGAGATCACATTTGACAGGCTGCAGTTTGCCTTACAGACATAAAGTCCCTCAAATTGTAAGTTCCAGATGAAAAATTCTGTTTGGAAAGACGGTGCTTGCAGGACTACAGATTGCCAGTTTCTAATCATAGGACTTCTGTTGTCTTGCTGCTGAAAAAGACTTACTACTTACAGGTGATCCCCTCAAGATAGCGCCCTAGCAACCAATCGTGTATAGCTTAATGTGTGAATAGACTCCAGTACTAATCTAAATCATTCAAAACAACTTGTGTAACTAGCAGGGTCAACAGAAAATCATTCAAAACAAGTTACTTCATCTTACTCCATTGTTGCCCTTTTATCCCTTTAAAAACCTAGTCCCCTTCACCCTCAATAGAACATTTAATTTAGTTTCTAACTGAAACTGTGTCTTCCAGTTTGCAAATCTATTCTGTGCCTGAATAAAAACTGCCCTTGCTTTCACTTTAATTTCATGTATGATTTCGTGGTTTGCACCCCTTCACAGTCATTTTGTCAGCCCAGTCATAGCAGATTTCCAGGAATACGATTTTGGGGCTCTAAAGAAAAGAGAAAGTTTCACAAAAGATTTCACTTCCTAAAGGCATTATTGCATGAAATCTTCAGAAACAAGCTCAACCTGAAGGCTTCTGCAGACAATGTCCAGCCACCCACATCCTGTTAACATGAATAAATCTTAACTTATATGATAATGACGAGCTTTTTATTATTAAGGTAAGGTTCTTGTGCCTCATCCAAATGGCTTTAAAAAAAATAATGTGGAGGGGTGAGGAGACAGTTAAAGAGAAAGAAAAAAGTATACTTATGGGACAGCTTCAAAAATTAAAAGAACAGTCCTAAGGACTATAAGCTCTTTGTAGTCATAAATGATGCTCCTTATCTAGCATTACTACACATAGAACATATTCAATAATGCTTAATAATTATTTGGTTAATGGCAAGATTGATTTACCGTGATGTTTTTCTTATATTTGTCATATTAATTATTGCTGGGTGGTATAGGAGAGGTTTAAAAAATATTAGCCTGAGTATATATATTGGCCTTTTGGGTAGACTTTATTAACAACCAAAAACAGTGAGAAAAGCCAGGCATGATAGTACATGCCTGCAATCTCAGTACTTGGGAGATTGAGACAGGAGAATTGCAGGTTTGAGAAAAGCCTCAGCAAGTACTGAGACTCTCAGCAACCCAGAGAGACGCTCTTTCAAAAACAAGGAGTAAAAAGGGCTAAAGGTATAGTTTAGAGGTAGAAGGCCCCTGGGTTTAGTTCCCAGTAACACACACACACACACACACACACACACGCACGAAAATGGGTTTACAACTGATTTTCTTACAAGTATTGACTAGACTGAGAAAATAAGTACTTCTTTTGTTTTTTGGGGGGGTTGATTAAGAAACACCTTTGTCATTAGGAAGCCATGTAAGGTACATACATGCTTGGCCTGTCAGATAGTCAGTGCCTTTACCTCCTACACAAGAACCATATTCTTCAAAAGTTTATCTGTCATGGCTGACCTGTTTTTCCTCCACCAATTTCAGCCAAGATATCAGAAGTCCATCTGTCTGCTTCTAAGTTTACTAAGTGAATTTTTACAGGACAAGTAAGATAAACACAGAAAAACAATCATTATTAAGTGATATTTGTATTCTATTGAAAATTTCCTTGAATTCAAAGTAGGCATATGCATTTTATGAAGAGAGCTCTGAAGAATGAAGCAAATCAGCCTGTATTCAGGTGGAAATGCAGCCGCTTCTGGGCAGCATTCTGTCAGGAAGGAGGATTCCTCGTTTGCCTAGTGATGGGGCTACACCACATGATCCTTTCCCATCAAAAATCATGGCGAGGATTTATGAAGGCTTTTATTTATTTGCTATGGCGGATTGAGCCCAGTGTCATTCTACCTCTGAGTGGCACCCCCAGCTCTGTTTTTATTTAAATTGTGAGACAGGGCCTTACTAAGTTGATGAGACTAGCCTTGAACCTTGCAGTCCTCTTGTCTCAGCCTCCTAAGTATTGAGATTGCAGGTATGTTCCATCACTCCTGGCTAAGGGTTTTATTTTTTAACCTTGTTTTTCTTTTTCTTTTCTTTCTTTGGTTGTGGGGAGAAAACCTAGGGTTTCACAATGCATGCTAAGCAAGCACTCTACAACTGTGCTATATCCCTAGCCCTTTTTATTTTTTTAATCATTATTTTGTGACAGGGTCTTGCAAAATTGCTTAGGCTGGCCTTGAACTTGTGGTTCTCTTGCCTCTGTCTCTTGAATAGCTGGAATTACAGGGATGCTCCACTGCATCTAGTGAATCTCTTTTTTTTTCTGTAAAATTCATCATGGTTAGAAACTACATACTCCTTGATGCAATTATTTGGTTTGTGTCTGCCTTCCCTCTCCCCAGATGTGCTGTTTTGCTTACCAATGTATTCATGGGGACCGAAGTTATAGAATCTCGGTTATATAGTATTTTAATCAGAAAATATGGTAAGTCAAAAAGAAATGAATGGAAGATGGGAGCTATTAAAATGGAAATCTCATGGCCTCTTCAAATCAGTTTGAATATATGCTATTAGAACTATTACTGGTAGTGGGGCATTTAAAGCCATTTTTTTTTTGTTTTGTAAAGGGAGCAGGATTTGCTTGCGAAACAGTCATTTTTCATTGGTTCAATTAAGAAAATGAGAAATATATAGTGGTACATTCCTATAATCCCGGTTACTTAGGAGGCTGAGGAAGGAGGATCACAAGTTTCAGTCCAGCTGGGCAATTTACAAGGCCCTATCTAAAAAATGGGGGTGGCTGGGGGGGGGGCTGGGAACCTAGCTCAGTGGTAGATTGGCCTGGGTTCAACACCCACTAACTCCTCCCACCACCACCACAAGTACTGGCCTATTGTCACTGTTTGTTCTACATGAGTATGTTCCTAGGGTTCCAGCTTTAATTTGGTAAGGAAGCTTACAATGCCTTAGTTTATTTAGATAACACTCCTACATCTGGGGTTGAATCTTTGATAACTGACCTTTCCCTCAAAATAAAATTTTATGTGGAAAACACTTGAGCCATGGGCCAGACATACCAGCCTGAATACTGGTCGATTACATACTGCATATTTGATCCATGAAACTAGGATGCCAGTCACTTCTCATCTACCTTTCTTTCCACTATGATTCCTCTTTGGCCATTTCCCCAGTTCTTTTCTGCAATACCATCTCTGAATTGGGTTTATGTCTTTGTAATAGACCGAACTTTTGTAAAACTGTCACACATCTGGAGCATAAGTGAATTATATTTTTCTTGTTCCCAGTTTCTAAAGGTGACCAGTATGAATTCAGATTTCAAAGATTTGTCTTATTTTCTTTGGTTACCTTAGCTACCTGATAACTGAGATTTTGCTTCTTTATCTTTCTTGTCTCAGAGTTTGCTTTATTTCACTGAGGGTTCACATGCAGCCAATACTATCTCATTCCCAGGATACATCACTCCTCAAAACTTTTTTTTTTGGGGGGGGGGTCAGCACTGTGACACCTACAATTCAGGCTACTCAGGAGATAGGGTAAGAGGAGGATCATAAGTTGGAGACTTGTGAGCAGGCTGAGGTAAGAGGATCCCCGTTGCACAGCCTGTGAAACTTAGCGAGACCCTGTCTCAAAATATTAAAAAAGGGCTGAGGATGTAGCTCAGTGGTAGACTATTACGGGGTTCAATTCCCAGCACCACAAGATCAATCCAAACACCCCAACTTTCTTTCTGCTTGGTCAATTTGTTAGGTTCTCAGAGCAGGTCACTGCAGACCTAAGGCGATTTAAATGTCCTTGAAAAGAATTGTCCTGGTCCAAATGCTAGCCTGTAAAATTCTTCCACTTAGGAGAGTCATCCCTTTGGGTGAAAGCAGAAATTTCCCAGTGTTCTGCAGCTCCCATCTAAGGAGGGCAGACACAGGAAGTCACCTTCTCAGACTGTCTTCTCCAAAAGATTATCTGTGGATCAGATCAGGGCCAGGGCGAATCTAAAAGCACTAGTGACCTTGGGGAGGAGGAGGAAGCCCTGAGCTGCAGTGCTAGGAAAGTGAAGGAGAACAAACTTCTTTTTTTCGTCGTTTCTGGGGCTTAGTCTCAGGGTATCTTTCAGACGATCATTTGTGATCTTGTACTCAATAACTCTCTTTTTCGAGCTCCTTCAAGCTCTCCGTTCTCTTGCTGCACCGCTCTCCACTTCCTTTCCCAACTCTCCTGAAGGGCGCTGGCAGCGACCGCCGCTGCAGCGGACCTCCTTCCCGCCTCTCCTTTCACTCCGCGTTTCGGCTCCGCACTTCCCGCGGTCCTCCCGGGACGGTAAAGCGGGGCACTCCAGCACTCGCCTTCGTCTGTCATCCGCTAGCTTTTTTCACCCCACTCCCGAGGTTTTCGGTCACCTCTGCATAAATAATAGAAACCAGAGCCCGACTCTAAAACAAATAAATTAAAAAAAAAAAACCGGCGATCAGTCCCTTCGCTTCCATGCCGGGAAGGGCAGTTTTATTGCAGCCGGTGGCTCGGAGCCTCGCTGTCCGCTCCGGGCTCGCCCGCCCCGCGAGTCCTGTCACCTCCCGCCGCCCGCGCCGCCCTCTCTCCAGCCTGGGCCTTTCCCCGCCTCCCGCCCGCGGCCGGCGCCGCCCCGCCTCCGGCCCGCGCTGCCGCGGCCACTATTGGTGGGTGCTCACCCGAGAAGAACGCTTATTGGTCGGGAGCGAAGTCAATCACCCAGTGCATTCCGCCGCCCGCAGGCTTGCGGGGAAACTTCCTTATTATTGTGACGCCGAAAACGGAGAAACCCGGTTCCCGGCCGGAGGGGCTGTGACAGCCGGAATCCCGAGCTGCGGTTCGGCGGCTGCCGAGGTGCGCGGGGCGGGGGCCGGGGTCCGGGGGGCTCGGCGGAGCTGCAGCCGCCGAGGCTCGCCCGGGGCGGCTGTCGGCGCGCGGCTCCCCGGGGGGCAGCTGCGGGGCACCTCCCGCGACCTCCGCGCCGGGCCGCTGCGGGCGAGGGCGCTCCCGGGCTGGCCGGGGTTTGCCCTCTGGGGAATGGCTGAGGGAGCCTTCAAAATGGGAGCGTCCCCGCCCCGGTGCCCGCAGCCCGCGGGGAGGAGCGACGCAGAAAGTCAAACGGAGACCCTCCGCCGCCTCCCGCGCCCCTGCCCGGCTCGCCTCGGGGGCTCCGGCGGCCTCGGGGCGCGGGGCGCGGGCCGGCGAGGCCTGGGCGTCCCGGGCGTGCGGCGCCGCGGGCACTTTGCGCGGAGGACGCGGGGACCGCGCCCGCGATGACAGCGCCGCCGGCGGGGCCGGGCCGGCGCCACCCACCTGCGGGGCCCCGCGCCACCCACCTGCCCGCCCGGCCGCCGCTCCCGGCTGCAGCCCGCCCTCGGCGCGGGGCGGGGTCCGGCCCAGGTGTGAGTGCGAGTGTGCACGTGTGCGTGTGTGCACGTGTGAGCGAGCGCACGTAAGTGCCTGGGCAGGTGCGACCTGGAGTCGCGGGGAGACGTGCGGCGTGGGCCGACCGGGGCTGCTGGACGGAGGAGGCGTGTGTAACCTGGAAAGGCTGAACCTGCCTGCAGAGACCGGAGACCGGACCTCAGGCCACCGTGTCCGAGGCCGGGCGTGCGTGCCGGGGCTCCCGGGGATAACTATTTGAACTTTGCTGGTGCTCTGTCACCGTTTCTGGCTCCTCTTTCATGAAATTTTACTTTAGATGTCAAATCAGCGCAAATCCATTTACTTTAGATGTCAGATCCATTAGGAAGTCTCTTATTGGATAGCTGCGATTTCCAGGATTTTGCTTGGATTCTTCACCCACGGAATGCTTTGGGAAGGACGATTCAAGCGCTCTCTTCCATTTTTGTGTGCCTTCTGGCTCTTTCCGCAAATAGGAAGCTATTTCTAGAACCTTTCCTTTGATGACTTGATAGCATCAAATGAGCTGATTTTTAACTCTAGATTGGGAAAGAAGAAAAGTGAAATAAAATCAGAATTAACAGCCTTTTAAAATGCAACGACTGGAGACGGGGTGTTATGTTTTAGTAGGCAGATTACTGTGAAGCTTTCTCTTTTTGTGGTTTCCTGTGCCCTGGTGGAGGAGGGAGTGGCATTATAAATCAGAAAGGCAAAATAGGTAAATTGCAGATTCCATTTCACTGACCCCCATCCAGGCTAGGAACCTTCTGTAGAAGATATAAGGTAGAAATCAAGGTTAGAAACCTCGTTGGTAAAACTCCTTTGGTATGAAAAAAACCAGGCAAACACATCTAGTCCACATCCAGTCATACTTGTTCACTAGGTAGCTGGGGTCTCATTTTTTGAAAGAAGTAGGGATTCCAAAATGTTTCAAATAGTGTGGTTGAAGTCATTGATTATGGCATTTCATTCTGAGGAACAAATTTAAATTTTTTACGATTTTCATAACCAATTAAAAACATTTCTATACATAGTGAAAGTAGCACCCCTACTGGAGATAAAAGAGTTTTGCAACAGTTTCAGAAATAAAAGTAATATTCTCCAGATGGAATGAGATTTTCTACCTAAGAATGTAGAAATAAAGTGATGCTAATTTCTGGATATCAGGCAGGACTTTTGAGACACTTGAGGTGCCTCTCAGACTCTTGTTTTGCCCGTTAGAGGATGTGGTAATGAAGAAGAATGAAAGAGGCAAGTCTTCATAGCAGTTGTGACAATAAAGCTATAATATGTGTCATTATGTGGAAAAACCAGACTTATTGTCCAAAAACTTATCTTTCTAACCTACAAAGATGGGAGAATTCAAAATAATGCTATTTTTACTACATCCTATCAAATGGTAGGAATTTTAGAAGGTGGTGTCAGTGGCTTTAGTTCACCTTTAGAGATGACTAACATCTTCAAGGTTGTTTTGAGGTTATCTTAACCAAACTCCAGTCTTGAGGTACAGTATTGGGGGGATATTCAAGCTTGATAATAAATATATTTGTATTTTCAGAAGTTTACTCCTGTTTTTTTCTTTTTATCATGTGAAAGCACTTTGCAGGGTTGTGAATTATTGTTAATGATTATTTCTTTAACTTGTATCTCACCAAAGTGAGGCAGATCAGTTCTGGCTTCTAATTCAAATACCAAGCGTGTGATCTGTGGTGAACCACTTTATTTCTCTGAACCTTAGTTTTCTCATTTTGTAAATGGAGATGACACCTAACTCACAGAATTGAAAAGAGGATTGAGATTATGTAAAATCTGGATATAGCTGCCTAGAAGGACCCTAACAAATCTTGATGCTTTTCTTCTGCTCTGAGATAGTGAAGAGAACAAGGTGAGCCCAGGAGGTGAGAGACCTGGTTTCTGGTCTCTGCTTCAACCACTAGCTTCTTAGAGAACCAGTTACTTGGCCCTTCAAGGCCTCAGCTGCCATTAAAATTAGGTTCGGAATGTAAGTCTCTTGCCTAAAGGTTGGATCAAATGAACTGCTAAGGCCTCTTTAATAAGATGATCCCTTTGATGATATAACTCTGCTCCCTTTAGACATTTACTATATTTAGAAATAATAGTTGGTGGTGGCAGGGACATGTGTTTCTATGTAAGTGACCTGGTTTTATCATAAACCAGGGTCAACCTGGAGTAAAGTCTGGTTAATTCTGTTGAGATTGGGTCACGTACCCCTCCCCCTTCTGGCTAACTGAAGTTTTAGTTGCCTATAAACATCACCAGTGATTGAGCTAATATGAGATCACCTATTGTGTATAATTTCCTCTTTGAACTTTTATTTTTAAAATTAGAGAAAGGGTGTGACTTTGTGGCTTGCCTCTTTTTGAGAGGTAGTATAGTGTCATATTTAATAGCATGGAAGTCTAGGAAAGTCTGGGAAAGGGGATTTGAATCCTGCCTTTGACTTAGTAAATTTCCATTTCAGTTACTTATTTACATGTTTTTGGGTCAGTGACTTAATCCTGCTAATCGTGGGAGTTCCAAAGTGGTTATGCCAATTTATATTCTCATTACCTGTGTAAGAGTTCTGGCTGTTCTCTATCTTTGGCTTGATATTGGATAAATTAAGTGATTTTTTAAAGTTTTTAGCACAACTCTAGACACATATAGGGCATATAGTCATAGTACATATTACTTCTTCTTTGTTCAGAAACTTTGTGTGTGTGTGTGTGTGTGTGTGTGTGTGTGTGTGTGTTGTGTGTGCTACTGTGGATTGAACCTTCAGCCCTTTTTTGTTTTGAAACAGGGTCTTGCTAGGTTGCTGAGAGTCTTGCTAACTTGCTGAGGTTGGTCTTGAATATGTGATTCTTGTCTCAGCCTCCTGAGTATTGGGATTCTAGATGTGTGCCACCATGCCCATCTTGTTCAGAAACTTTTTATTGTGCCCATATTATGTGCCAGACACTAGTCTTTATGGAGAAGTGAACAAAAGAAGGTCAGTCCATGCTATCCATTTCATGAGAATTCCATGCTATCAGTTTTAGCATGCTGGTTTTTTTTTTTTTTTTTTCAAACCCAAGACCTTGCATAATAGGCTTGAGCTGCATCCTTGCCCATGTGGTGATATTGATTCACACCAACCAATGGCAGCTTCAGTTATAAAAGGCATTCTACTTTCAGATCTGCTAAAATGGGGTGAGAGGACAATGCATTTATTTTTTGTTATTGCATAGGGAATCTATCAAATGTGGAAAGCCTTCTGTGCTCCTGTACTCTGCTGAGACTAGAGACACAGAGGTTGGTAAAACCTGGTTCCTCTTCAGTGGCTTCCTGGGTGCACTGGGAGGGGGTGTTGGTGGAAGAAATGCAAAAAACAGTGATACTATTTCAGCAATACTCATTTTTTTTATTATGAGGTGTTTGTAAAGATAAAATAGTATATATATATATATATATATATATATATATATATATATATATGTTAAGAAATATAATAGGACAGAAATAGAACATTAGCCCTGCTATTGAAGCTCCTACCTTCATGCTTCTTCCAGAATGTTTCTTAAATCCTGCTGCCTCCATAATCATTATCTTGTATTTTGTGTTTGTGATTTTTTTCTTTTCTTAAAGCTTTACCACAATTAGTGTATTTATCTTCAAATAGTAGATTTGTTACATTTGTGTTTAAGCTTAAAGTACTCTGAATTCTTTGATACAACAGTTTTTTAAATTTTATTTATTTATTTATTTATTTATATGTGTGAATAGTACTGGGGACTGGACCCAGGGGTATTCAAACTATGACCTACATCCCCAACTCTTTTATTTTATTTTTTTGGTACTGGGGATGGAAACCTTCTACCTCCGGGCTACACTCTCAGACCTAAAATTTTATATATATATAATTTTTTTTTTGAAACAGGGTCTCTTATGCCAGCAAGGCTGGCTTCGAACCTGCGTGATCCTCCTGTCTTGCCTCCCAAGCGTAGGCACCACCCCGGCATTTTATTTTTTAAACAGGGTCTCATTAAATTGCTGAGTTTCTTGCTAAATTGCTGAGATTGGTCTTGAACCTGTGATCCTCCTATCTCACCTTCCCAAGTACTGGGATTACAGGTATGTACCACCATGCCTTGCTGATCCAGGATGTTTATAGATGGAGTTAATTTATTTGTCTTTGCTGTACAATATTCTATTTTATGCATGTGCCACAGTTTATCTGTTTTTTATTTATGTACTTATTTTTTCCTATCTCTGATATGTTGAAATCAACATGTCTTGGTGTATATAGTCATGAGTTTCTGACTGCATTGTATGATAAGATAGCTCCTAGCCACATGTGGCCACATTATCATTAAAAGTAAATACTATTAAAATTTCAGCCAGGTATTGTGGCATACACTTGTAATCCAAGTACTTGAGAGGCTGAAACACGAGGATTGCAGGGTCAAGGCCAGCCTCAGCAACTTAGTGAGACCCTGTTTTAAAATAAGGAATTTTAAAAGGGCTAGGAGTGTAGCTTGGAGGTAGAATACCCCTAGATTCAAAGTCCAGCATCAAACAAAGAAAAGAACACAAAAGACAAAACAAAAAGTAGCCAGTTTTTCAGTTGTATTAGCCACACTGTGCTCATTATCCTCATATGACTACTGGCTACCAGAGTGGTTAGTGGACAGTTCCAGTTGTAAGTCTCCATGTTATACTTATCTTTATCTCCAGCTCTCATCAAGTGCAGGAGCACCACATATTCTTAACAATTTGAATGTGCTGGTGGTATGCCCACGAGTAAAGCAACTGTGCCGTGTAGTCTTCACATATCCATCTTTACTAGGTAATGCCCACTTGTTTTCCAAAGTCGTTATGCCAGTTTGCGCTTACCTGCTGTGTCTAAGAGTTCTGGCTATTATACATCCTGTCAAAATTTAAATTCTTGCCAGGCTGGTCGAATGTCTTTTGAAGGTAGCCAGCCCCATAGCTTACGCAAACAGCAGAGAGATAATTCTTCAAAGCCAGCACCAGTTAGTGAAGGCACAGCCTGTAAAGGGATCATCACAGGAGAGGCAGGAGTGTTGGTTGAAAGGGTCAGAGGACCACTGTCCAGCCAAGGTGAGGAAGGAACCAGGTGGGAGCAGATTCACATTGCTGAAAACTTCTGTTTGCTTTTTATGTCACTTCTGCTGCTGGCGGGAGAATTTGACAATAAAGCAAGTCATTAGAATGAATTTTCTTTGTTACTGGAATTAATTCTGTAATTGAGTTTTGGCTCCAAATTTATTTAACACTTGGATTTAGGGAGTACCTGCCAAGCAGTAAAGCCTTGGACATTGCCTTTCCTGCTTTTGAAAAGACCCCTCCATACATATCACCATTGAGGTATTTGTTTCTAAGCTTATTTGGAAGGAAGCTTATCCCTATTTTAAATGAGATTAAAGTCCTGCTTGAATGTTATTTAGGTTTCAGTGACTTTCAAACAAAGGAAGAGAATCAGGCTACTGATTTTTTTTCTTTTAAGAGAAAACACATACAAAAAACTTCCTCCTAGCAACCTCAAATCCCCTTCATGAAAATTATGGCAGATGGTGGAAATGCTGCTTTGCTGTAGTGAAGATTTGGCAGAACATAGCTAATGCTAATCACAGTGAAGGGAGAAAGGAGTCACACTCTCAGCCTCTATAGGAAACTGTCCTGTCTGCTGAGATCTCAAAGTGGGGCAGTAGGAGTTGGAGTTAGAATGATTACAGCAAATGACCTTTGTTGGCCATGTACTACTACATGCCAGGCACCATGCAAAGCACTTTTTACATGCACTTACTCATTAATCCTTATAGCACCCTGTCATTCTTCTCTTCATTTTAGAAAAAGGAAACGGGCTTAGGAAAAAGGTTAAACATCTTTTTTAGGTTTCCCAGCTAGCATGTAGTTAACTCAGCTTGAATTTAAGTTCTTTTGCTCGTTAAGAGTATCCTAAATCTTTTATCAAGGATAGTAGAATGACTGAGGAAAATACCAGGTGACATCAAGAGAAAGTTATTCTTGAAAAGTCATCTTTTGTTCTGTGATGGGAAAATAAGAGGCAGGAAATGGAGGGGCTGTAACTCAGGTGGTGTGGAATAGCTGAGAGTAGTATTTGTATAAATATTTGTATTTATATAGTATTTTCGTAAATATGTGTTTGGAAGGGAAATAAAAGAACCTACTCTAGGACCAAGGGAAAGACAATGTGGGAAAATAGGTGGGAAAGGCAGGAAGTTAAAATGCCCAGTGAAACAGACTCTTGTTATTCCTGAGCACCAGCAGCTACCAGAGTAGGGTTTCAACTAGACAGTTCTTTCAAGTGAAAGCTGAATTAGTGGCTGGCTTCTTTTTAGTGTGCTGAACTCTCCCCTAAAAACCAGGTATCACTTTGGCAGAGATGACCTAGACCATATATTTGTTTAGTATTGATAATCCATTCATAGGGCTACATCCTGCTTGTGGTTGCTATTTCATTCTCTTTAGAAGCAGATTTTATTTGATTTCTTGAGGATTCCTTGATTATAACTCAGGTGGGAAGGATTTTTGAAGTTTTTTTTTTTAATTTAAAGCATTGGTCCTTTTTAGTATCTTTATTTATAAATTATTTCCAGTAGTCAACCAGAGACAAGGCCATCTTTTAGGCTGCTCACCTAGGATTGTACTTGGCCAGAGCATCCAGAGTTCAGCTGACTCTCAAGGCTGACTCATGCTGAATAAACTTACAAAAGGCCGATAGACCCAGAATGTCAAATTAATAAATAGAAGGAGCGATGCCAAGAAGGCTGGGATGCTTTGGCCAGCTGGTCGCCATGTTTATCCCTGCTACTGTCGATTCTACTGGATCTGTCCTGGAAACCAAAATATTTTAGTTTACTTTCTAAGTCATGGAACCTAAGAAAGGTAAAAAGCTGGGTGAATTTATTGACTGGTGTGGAGTCTGACCCAGCCCTTTTCACTATTGGGAAATAAATACTTAACAGATTAGATAGCCCGGTTGACAGATGAGAGTATCTGTTCTCTCTGAATAGTGCCGGGGACACATTGCAAAGGTGGACCCTTTGACTGTCTATTTTCTAGGCTCCCTACTGTATAGTCCAGTGGTTTAGAACATGTCGTCTGGGTTTAATTCTACTTTTGCCACTACCTGAGTATGTGATTAGTTGTTTCATATCTCTGTGCCTCACTTTTCCTTTTCTTTGTCCTTTTTTGTTGTTGTTTTACTTTCTTCATCTGTATACTAGAGATCAGAATATCAGTAACTAATTCACAGAGTATTATTTTTACTTTTTATTTTTATTTATTTATTTTTGTGGTACTGGGAGTGGAATCCAGGGGCTTTCTACCTCCAGGCTATACTCTCAGACCTATTTTGTGTTTTATCTGGAAACAGGGTCTCACTAAGTTGCTGAGAGCCTCACTAAGTAACCGAAGCTTGGTTCAAACCTGCAAGATTCTCCTGTCTCAGCCTCCCTAGTGCTAGGATTACAAGTGTGCACCTCCATGCCTGGCTACTCACAGAGCATTAAATGAGTTAATATCTGTGAAGTATGTGGAAAATGTCAGACCAGAGTAAACTCATATAAAGTCTTATTTGCTGTTATTAATGCCATAATTATTAATATCACTCAGGAGGTTTTATTTGTTTGCTTGTTTAATTGCAGTGCTGAAGATTGAACCCAGGGTCTGGAACATGCTAGAGAAATTCTTCACCAGTGAGCTGCCCCTGCAGCCCTGGTTAGGAGGTTTTTTGTTTTTTAATTGCAAGTGAAAATATTCAATTTGAATAAACAACAAAAAGGGTGATTTGACAGTTTTTCTTACACATGTGTGTACATATGTGTGTGTGTGTTATTTATTAGTTGATTCTCATTGTCCTAGCTCCATAAAGTTATAGGTATCTATAAGCTTCTGGCCACAGCATTTTTGTCATCATCAATGCATAATTTAGCTTTATGTGTATATCATTTCTATGCATTTTATTTAGTACGTATTACTTACAAATCATTGTGTATTTCTTTATAATAAAACACTAGTTGAAAAAGGTATAACATTTTCCTAACCCAGGTAATGTGATAGTAAATGTTTGGCTTTCAGCCTCACACCAGTGTTGTCTGCTGTGCTTTTTGTTTTTTTATTGGTCATTACCTCACCAGTTTACAGAGATAGCTGCTTTTCAGTCTTTTCCATAGCTTCAATTATAGATGTTACTTTGGCCCTTTCCTGGGTGGTCTAATCAATGGGTACATTTCTTCTTTCTTTTTAGGGTGTATCCTATTGTTGATTAATTAACATTGAATTTATGCCAAAACCATAAGTTGTGAATGAAGGAACTTACCTAACACACACATTTTCTCTCTAAGGCACAATTTCTTGCACCTAGTGACATTAAACAGCACTTTAGCTCTTTGCTTAGAGGTCATTTTAGATATCAAAATCAATCAATCTCTCTCTCTCTCTCTCTCTCTCTCTCTCTCTCTCACACACACACACACACACACACTAAATAGGCCTTAAAATAATTAAAACAAGAAGCTTTAGTGAGGAATGGGTGTATGGGGGGAGGACTCAATTTTTTAGTTTGTTTGCATATGTTACTACAGTAAAAAAACAGTCTAAGCATTGATCTTGTGGTTACAAATTTCGTTGAGTAGACAGATTCACAAGTATGGAATCTACCAATAATAGAGATCAGTTGGACTTAGAGTAATGAATTCTATCTCTTGTCTGAATGTCTATGAATGGCATCTTCATAATCTCTTACATGTATCCTACATGTGGCAGAGAATGTAGCTTTCAGTAGCCTCAATTAATCTTCAGAGGCAAAAGGCAGCCTTCTACCAGAGCTCTATGGAACTTAATGGGCCAGCAGGACTTTTTCCCAGCTGAATGTGTCAAGCTATCCCTACACCAAGCACCATGAATTAAGGGTGGCATTCACTTAAAGACTTGTGGATTATGGGCCTAGGAATGTCATTCTCTGATTGGCTTAGGATGGGTTGTATGCTGTGTATAGGGTGTGGTGTTTTCTGATTGGCCTGGCTAGGGTCATGCCTATCCCTGTTCAATGGGGAGAATAGATTTTGTTACTAGATAAAGAGGGCCTTGGAACATTCTTAGCAGAAAAAACTAGTAGAATACATACTTGAGGAATTAAAAAACAAGTTTCATTGCTTAAAAAGGACCACATTTTAAGATGCAGCTTTCTTTTACATTAAATGCATTTCAGGTTAGTCATAGGGTACATAGTTTTAGTTAGATATGAAGAATACCTTTTTGAGATCTATTGGACAGTGTGGTGGCTCTGATTAATACAATGTGTTATATGGAGTCAGCCCTCCATATTTATTTTCAGATTCAACTAACTGCACATAGAAAATATTTGATAAGCCGGGCGTGGTGGTACACACTTGTAACCCCAGTGCTTGGGAGGTGCAGACAGGAGGATTGTGCAGGTTCAAAGCCAGCCTCTCTGACTTAAGAGACCCTGTTTCCAAATAAAAATATAAAAATAGGTCTGGGAGTGTAGCCCGGATGAGGGTTTCCAGGAACCCCAGTACCACCAAAAAAAAAAAAAGGAAAGAAAAAAGAAAAAATATTTGACAAAATATTGTGACTGTACTGAATGTATACATACTTTTTTCCTATTCAATGTTTTCTAAACAACTCTTATTTACATTGTATTACACACACACATATATATATATATGTATGTATATATATATATATATACATATATATAATTTAGAGATGATTTAAAGCATATTGGAGGATTGCTTTGGTTAAATGCCAGTATTACATTGCTTTATATATCGGACTTCAGAATCTGTAGATTTTAGAATGCTCGGGGATGAGTTCCTGCAACCAATCCCTCACAGATATATAGGGATAACTATGTTTTAAAATTGCTGAGAAACTGAATTCTAATATCCTTATCACCAAGATGAGAAAATGGATATGTTAATTAGCTTAATTATTCCTTGGTGTGCATATGAATCTAAATACCACATCGATTGTACCACCTACAATATATCATTATTTATCAATCAAAAAATTTAACATACATTTTAGTCATGGTCTTCCCCCACCTCCAGTTTCTTTCTTTTTTTTGGTGGTACTGGGAATTGAACTGAGAAACATTCTGCCTCTGAGCTTTTACCCCTAAGTCTTTTAATTTTCTTATTTGAAACAGGGTCTCACTAAGTTGTTTAGAGTCTTACTCTATTGCTGAGTCTGGTCTCCACCCTGTAAGTCTCCTGTCTCAGCTTCCCAAGTGCTGGGATTATAGATGTGCACCACCATGCCTGATCTCCAATTTTTTTTATTCATGAGTAGTATTCCATTGTTTGAATATCCTACAATTTATCTTTGTTCCTATTGATGAAAATTTGGGTTGTGGCATTTTTGTTCAGTATAAATAAACTCACTGTGAGCATTGTTCTTTGTTTAGACATATACTCATGGCTTCTTGATACCATCTTTTTAGACACATTTATATTTTATTTAATTTTATAGCTGCCTAATCTTGTCTGTTATCTCTAAATTCTGATTATTTTACCCTCTAAGGGGCAACTTTATTTTCAAGTTTTGAGGATATTCTGGATTGTGGACTGAGTATAACTTAGTCACCCCATAAATAATTTTTGTATTGTGGTATAGGTGACATATAAATCTATTTGGTTGATAGTGTGGCCCTGTGGTTATGTGGACATTTATTTCTATCAGCCTAGGTTTATAGCCTGGCTTTGCTCCTTCCAGCTGTATGACCTTGGGAGTGTTTCGTTGTCTCTCTGAGCCTTGTCTTATTTCATAATGAGGCTAAAAATAGTACTGATAGTTACAGTTGTTGTGAAGATGAAATGACATAATGATATAAAATTCATAAAGCACAGTGATTGATGTATAGTGCACTATGATGTTGCTTATGTAATTATTGGTAGGAGAGAGAAGACAAACTCATGAAACATTAAGATGAAAGAAATGAGTGTGGATAATGGCAATTGAGCAAGTTGGGATAAATTGGGAACAGATCATGTGATCTTATCCTTACATTGCTACCCTGCCAGTTTTGAATTTTAATTTTCCTCCTTCTCCCCTAATCTTTGCAGTTCACCCAAAGAATGTTTAAGCTTAATATGTTTTTAGTCTAGAGTTTAGACAAGGAATTAAAATCTTGGGAGAGATTTCTAGTTAAGACAGAAAATTGAAATTCCATTTTTACATTTTGTTTTGGGCCTTTTCATGTCTTTCCTGAAAGCCTCAGGAATGAGGATTATCATAATGTACTTGTAAAATTAAGTTATACATATAAATTAATGTCTTCAAGTTAAGGACAAAGTACTATTTGTTTTAAATAAAGTAGACAGAATTAACTTCATTTGTGTTGTAATCTTTAATTTGCAGACATTTGGGCATGCTTGCATGTTGGGAGAAAAGAGTTTGCCCTTTTAAAGGATGAGTTGGAAATTTCCTCCAGACCTTTTGATTCATGAAGTTTTTCTTCTGGAGCCTGGTTGATAAATTTGGCATTGGCATGTTCTGCTTAGTACTATAGTTCAAAACAAGACATTACCATTTTCATTAGAATTTATCTTCTTTAGTCTGGCAAAAGATTAGCTAAATCCAGGTGTGATATCACATATCTGTATTACCAGTACTTGGGAAGCTGAGGTAGGAGGATCACAAGTTTGAGGACAGCAATGTAGTGAGACTCTGAGCAACTTAGCTAGACCCTGTTTAAAAAAATAAAATAAAATAAAAGGGCTTGGGGTGTACATGGAGGTAAAATACCCCCGAGTTCAACCCCTTGTACCACGTAACACACAGACACACAGACACAGACACAGATACACAAATTATCTAAGACACTTTTGGAGTTTGCAGTCTTGCCTTGAGATCCTGATGCTTTGTCCTCTAGAATTTTAAACTGTGACTCTCCACATGGGGAGAATACAGCTGTAAGAAGTATAGTTAAAAATGGATATTCAGTATCATAATTAAAATTTATATTTGGTATCTCAAATGGGATCTGAATCCCTAAAACCAATCCTCTGCATGGTTTCCTTTAACATCTAAAAAATAAGTGATTCAAACTTAAGACTGTACTGATTAGAGGTTCGGGATCTTCCCCTAGTCTCTAAGAATTCCTGAGGGGAAGAAGGCTATTTCAGCTCTAGCATGACTCAACAAAATTCTTGATTTCTACACAATCTTTATTCTTCATGAGAGACACATGGGCTTTTCCCCCAAGTTCTTTTGGTTTTACCTATGCAGTAAGGTACAGTTATTGTAATGATGTATATTTTTTAAAGAATTTTTATTGGTGCATTATATTCATACATCATATTGGGGTTAAAAAATTGTGGGGACATACATGTACACATCACCCATTTAGCCCCTACCCAATTTCCACTCCACCCCCCCCCATTCCTCCTTCCCATGGTAATGATGTATCTTTAACAGAAAGTTTGGGATTCTGAAAAGTAATTGCAGGATAGGGAACATCTTCAATTTTGAGACTTCATTGTTCTCCAAATTCATCTTTTGTTCTCTGCCTTAGAGAATGCATTGGTTACTGGCCACACTCCAGACTTGGAGCTGCATTTCAGACTTCAATGACTTCCTCTTCCAATGGCCTCTTAAACATAAGACATTTGTGGGATTTCCTCCTCCTTTAGAATCAGAAGGCTCCGGTAGGTGTTTTCTGAAACAGAAGAATCACCTACTTGAGATTTCCAGTGTTAGCAACAGAAAGAGATGGAAGAACTCTTAAGTGTTTTTTTTTTAAATTTCTAATCAAAGCATTAACATTTTCCCTTCTCTCAAGTCTCTATATGCAGAAGGGGGCAATAGAAAATTGATAACCTTGAATTTATCCGTATTAAAGTCTAGGGCTTCCCCTTTTGTCCTAGGAAAAATGTTTTCTATTAAGCATTTTATACCTATTGTTTTTATAATGGCAATTATAGTAATTAAACTCAATAGTCCTTTGGCTGGTGTGGACTCACAAGGGCAGGGCGTATATAGCAAGAGAAAAATTTTAAAACAATTTAAAAATTTTATCGAGATAATTCCCATATAAAATTTACCATTTTTTAAAGTATAAAATTCAGGTTTAAAATTGTATCTGCCAATTTAACTATCATTGCAATCTCATTTTAGAACATGTCACTACCTCCCCATAAGAAGCAGGAACAGTCACCTTTTCATTCCCCTTTCTCAGCCAGCCCTAGGCAACTGCTGGTCTACCTTCTGTCTGTATAGATTTATCCTTTTTGGACATCCCATCTAAGTGTAATCACACATTATGTGGTCTTTTGTGGTTTCTTGGGCTTAGCATAATGTTTTCATGTCTTACAGATGTTTTAGTCAAATAATATTCCACTTAATAGATCTACCATATTTTGTTAATCTGCTCACTTGTTAGACATTTGGCTTATTTCCACCTCTTATATTATGAAAAAGCGTCTATTAATATTCATATATAAACTTTTATGTGGGTGTATTTTTGTAGTTCTCTTGGGATACATATTTAGGAGTGAAATTTCTGGATCATATAGTAACTCATATGTTTTAACTTTTTAAAGAACTGCCAGATAGTTTTATTTGTTATGGGGGATTGATCCCAGGGTATTCTACCTCTAAGGTATACTGCCAGTCCTATTTTATTTTTTATTCTGAAACAAGATTTTGCTAAATTGCTGAGGCCCTTTCTAAGGTTCTGAGGCTGGCTTCTAACCTGCGATCCTCCTGTCTCAGCCTCCTAAGTACGAGGATTATAAACTTGTGCCACCACAACTAGCTGCCAGTCTGTTTTCTGAAGCAGCTGTACCATTCTACATTTACATCAGCAACATAGGAGGGCTCCAGTTATTCTATATCCTTACCAACATTTTTATCTGTTCATCCTAGTGGATGTGAACTGGTAGAGAGACAAATGAGATTTTGTTTTTGTTTGTATGGAAGAGGAGCATACTAATATTTATTTATTTATTTATTTATTTATTTATTTATTTATTTTGGTGCCGAGGATTGAACCCAGGGCATTCTGTCTTCAAGCTACACCCAAACCATATTTCATTTTATTTTTATATTTTTTATTATTTTATTTTTTATTTATATAACAGGGTCTTGCTAAGTTGCTGACAACCTAAGTTTTTGAGCCTGGCTTCGAACCTGCGATCCTGCTATCTCAGTCTCCAAAGCATTGGGATTACAGGCGTGTACCACCATTCCTGGCTGAGAAGCATACATTTTAAAAATTGTGAAACTGTAAGCAAGTGTCAGCAATAATCTGTCAGCCAAAATTGCCTATCTGCCAAATAGAAATCTGTGGTGGTTGCCATGTGGAAGGCTTAAAACCAGGTGAGGAGTTAATTTATAAAGGTATAAAGAGAGAGCTACCAGTTAAGGCTGTTCAGTAGCCATGTCAGAGGGATGTAGGCTGACAGTTGTAGAAACTCAAAGTCCATTGGTTAGGAAGTGAAGGCTGACGCAGGTGTGGACCATAGGTGAGAGGGAAGAGGAGATAACATTTTTTTCCATTTGTCATTTTAATTTTAAGTAGTGAAATGCTGCTAATCAAGTTAATAATAGGGTTATATAAAGGATTAATTGGTTTAAACATTTTTACAAAATTAAGCAGAAAATTCAAATGAAAGACTCATTGAGAAAGGATTAAGTTTAAAAAATGTTGTTACCTTAATGGTTTGCAGTGTTTCAGCTATTCTCCTTTACTTAGTGATTCTTATCTTTGAACTGCAAAACACAGCCTTTCATTCATTTAAACAAACAATTTAGAATTGCTTCTAAAATCTTTTTTAACCTATAACTACTTTCAGCAATCTTAATGTTTTATTTTGAGATGCAAGATACCTGAGGAATATTAGAGGAAGAATTATTTTAACAATTGGTTACTTTTATTACTTAGATTTTTTTTTCTATTTTGTGTCAGTTTTTTTTTTTTAACCTTTGTTTTTATAAAACTCTTCTAGGCTACATGACTCCCTGAAGGACAACAACAATGTTATGTTGGGGATATTGGTCTCTGGGCCAGCCAGGTATCAGCACCAACCTGCAAGGAATTGTGGCTGAGCCACAGGTGTGTGGATTCATATCCGACAGAAGCGTCAAGGAAGTGGCCTGTGGAGGAAACCACTCGGTGTTCCTGCTGGAGGACGGGGAGGTTTACACGTGCGGCTTGAACACCAAGGGGCAGCTGGGCCATGAGAGGGAAGGAAACAAGCCCGGTGAGTGAGCGCACCTTGTCTTGATCGTGCTGGGGAGTGGTGCTGGAGGGAAGGCCAGTGGCCGGGGGCTGGTTGCAGCTTTGCTCCCCAAACATTTGTCTCAGGGAGGCTCTTGCTCTTTTGAGCAATGCAGGATTTCCCTCTGTTTAGAACTCTTGTGTCTAATTCAGGCCTTCTGATGGAAAAATAGACTTTTCCTTTGCATCTTACTACATAACAGGTAATGTCGGTTACCAGGGAAGGAGAGGTGACTGACTTTTCTCTAGTAATTGAAAATTAAGACATTTGACCATTTTTTTTGTGTGTGTGTGTGATCCTGGGGTTCCTGGAAACCCTTCTACCTCTGGGATACACTCCCAGACCTATTTTATATTATTATTTGGAAACAGGGTCTTTTAAGCCAGTGCAGCTGGCTTTGAACATGTGAGATCCTCTTCTCCGCCTCCCAAGTACGGGGATTACAAGCGTGCGCCACCATGCTCGGCTATTTGACGGTTTTGTAAACAGGTAATCCTCAATCAGTATCAGAAGTTTTTTTTTTTTGTGTGTGTGTGTGTGTGACATGCTGGTAATTGAATCCGGTGGTATTCTACCACCAAACTACACCCCAGCCCTATTTTATTTTTTTTATTTAGGAACAGGTTCTTACTACTGAGGCTGGATTTGATCCTGTAATCCTCCTGTCCCAGACTCCTAAATACTGAGATTTTAGGTGTGTGCTACCACTCCTAGCAGCATCAGAATTAATTACCCACTCTTACCTTTGTTTCTGCACCACGCTTTTGTAAAGTATTTGATGCCGAGCACTGTGTTGGGGAGTAGTGAGTGAGTACAGTGATGAGCTGGTTCCATCCATTCCCCTGTGCCAGTGCTGTCATGGAACCTTGGGGCAGTAAGTTGATAAATGGGCTGCAGTGGAGGGGAGATTTATTCTGCCTTCTGGTGTTGAGTCGAAGGATGAGTAGAACTTTTAAGTGTGTGTGAATGCACAGGAACACCAGCTTATTGCACTCTGAGTGTACCCAATGGTGTGGTTATAAAACAGCAGTACTTGGTCAAGAGTGTGTTGAAGAATGTGCTAAGACAGGGTAGAGGATAGCTGGGTAGGTAGGGGACTAACTAGTTTTCTTAAATTTTAGTGCTTTTCATTTATTTGGCAGGTGCTATACATTTTTAAGTCTGTTGGTTTGAAAATTTTTCACCTTTATTTTTAAAGAGTCTAAATTTGAATTTTAGTCTAATGTTAAGCATGAATTTGTGAGATACTTTTAGTAGGATGATATTGAGTCTCCTTTTGGTGAGAAATAATAGAATCTTACTTAAATTGTAACCATATATTTGTCACACTAGCATGAATTTGCGCTATTTTTTGATTGTTATCTGCTGTCCTTTTCATTCATTACAGATCAAATTTAGACACCAAAGCTTCATTAAAGAACAGCATTGCTGTTTTTTCTAGATGATGCTACTCATATGTATTTAAGCAAGTGAACTTGGCATCTGGATGAGCTAATTTTCTTTTATGACACTGTCTCCCTTTTTTCTTTTATTACTTCCCAAAGTAGGTGGCTTGGTTTTATGGTTTCCTTGCCCAAATGTCATATTAACTTATAATCATTACTTTTTATGTTGACCATTGGAAAAGAGCTGGCAGGTTGGTTTTAAGCAAAATTATGAAATATAGAAGTGTGCTTTGTGAGTTCCCACCTCCTCATTCTCTGCCCCCAGCTTCCCTCCCTAGACAGCCCACCAGGCCTGCTCACTTGGGAGTAATGCCTGCTGTGCTAAACCAGGGCTTTCCTAATGTGGTCAAGAAAGGGTTTGTAGATATAGACCAATATTCTTGTATTTATAGTACTCTGAATACTGTAGGGTTTCAAATGATACTGCTGTTTACTAAAATAAAAATACAATCAAATGTGCTGCTAATTCATAAGTAAATCATATTAATTATGCATTTTGCCAGTTAGTATAATATGTATCTACCATGAATGTGGCAGAATGATTTTTGGCTGTTACAAATGGGCCTTTTATTAGAAAATATTAAAGACCAAGGTCTTCTTTGCCTTTCTCCTGTTAAAACTCACTTGTATCTCACATTAAGCTCCTAATAAATATGCCCTGATTCCCCAGGTCTGGACCAGTGTCTAACAATGAACACTGGTGGTGGGGTTAATGACAGGTTATAGCCCAACAGCCTGCTCTTTTTTTTTCTGCTTTAATAATTTTCACTGGTGCATTACTATACATGATGGTGAGATTCATAGTGTCACATTTATATATGCAGATGACATGTGGACTCTACCTCTCTTTTTCCCTCTTCTCCTCCCTCATCCGGTTCTCTTCCACTACTCCATTGGTGTCTCCTAATTTTTATGGTATTTGTTTTCTTCCATTTTTTTTCTCCATTAAGTTTTTTTGAGTTCTTTGTATATTCTGGATATTAGTCCTCGTCAGATGAGTAGCTGACAACAATTTCTCCATTCTGTAGTCTCTTTCTTCATGTTCTTAATGGTTCCTTTGGCTGTGCAGAAACTTTTTAATTTGATGTTATCCCATTTATTCTTGACAACCACCTGCTCTTTCCTGAGGAATTGTCTATATTCAGATAGGACTTGGATATACATTAGGTCAGCTTCACCCCAGTGATTCTTGAAGGACTTGTTCTCATCCTGGTCAGCTTTTGAAGAGGGAGTATTTTGGGAACTGTGAGATCATTCCTGTGCTCCTGGACTGGAAGGTTAGGATGAACTCTGGAATCAAGTCACCTAAGGGAGATATTATCCCCTCTGACCTAAAATAGGGATAACAATATCTACCAGCTCTTGATAGTAGAAATAATTTGTGTAAATATCTAATGCAGTATCTGGCACTTTTTTGTGTGTATGTGTATATGGTACTGGGGGTGGAACCCAGGGGCTTTTCTACCTCCGGGCTATACTCCCAGACCTATTTTATATTTTATTTGGAAACAGGGTCTCACTAAGTTTCTGAGAACCTGCGCGATCCTCCTGTCTCAGCCTCCTAAGCGATAGGATTACAAGTGTGTGCCACCACTCCCGGTTTCTGGCAGTTTTCTATCTCGTGCCTCCTCCCAAATCATGCCACTGGGCAGTTTTCACCACCAGATGGAAGGCCTGGTGGTGCTCTGGAGTTACAGGGAAAGATGTGTGGGCTGGGAGTTTGAAAATTGGAATCTGATTTTTTATCCACCAAGAAATGATAGTGTGGCCCTGGGCAAGTTTCTTATTTTTGAGCCTTAATTTTCTTTCCTCTAAAAAGAGACTTTCTGTTCTAATAATGTAGTTCTTAGTAATGTAGATTCAAATAGTAAAGACTCCACAAAGCTACCTGCAGCTTTTGAAGGCTGCCCCCCTCCTCTTTCTGTTCTCCATGGCTTTGCCTTCTGCCAGGCAGCACCACTGGAGAGCCAGTGCTCAGACAAGCCTCACCTTATACCTTTGCATTAGAGCCTGGGATAGCCAGTGGGAAGGGAAGCAGGAATGGACAACTATTGTAAAGTTTTGTTGGAGGCATGGTGGTCCAGAGTACAAGCTGACATTTCTCCAGTGGAGCCTCTGGACACAGCTCCATGGAGGAGCTAGTGGTAAGCGGTCAGGCCTCTGGACGTGAGCAAGCCCTGTGGAGCAGCTGCTCTGCCTGCCTGCACATAGGGTCAAGCCAGCACCCCCGTCACCATGCAGCCTCTCTCTACAGACAGGGCTGAGTGATTGCAGGAAACCTGAGCTAGAGAAGTGCCAAGAAAGCTTTCTGATTCAGCCATGGAATCCAGCCCATGCTTGTGATCTAACTTTGGAATAAGCCAGACTCTAGTGTAAATTGCAAGATTCCAGAAATTTCTGTTGTTGGTTAAGCATGTCTGTTAATTATAAACTCCATGGCAGCTGTGGAATAGTGTCTCTCTGAATGGAAAGATTATGTGGGTGGGTGCCTCCCTCTCTTCCTTTAACTTTTTTATCAGTAGGTGTGTTCTAAATCTGGGTACCATTTGGGTTTATTTTCAATGAGTGGGAAAAAGAAAATCAGCTTTTTCAGAGAGAGAGAGAGAGAGAGAGAGAGAGAGAGAGAGAGAGAGAGAGAGAGAGTGTGTGTGTGTGTGTGTGTGTGTGTGTGTGTGTGTTTATCGAGAACCCTGACCTGGAGAGGCCCTAGACATGGAAGTGAAGTCAGTGTCAGGCAGGCTCTGTCCTATCCAGCAGTGATATCACCCCAAGGAGCCTTGGAAAGTTTAATGGAAGGTCCTTTCCCAAGAGGGCATTTCTGGGGTTAATGGACAGGTGTGCAATTTTAACTTGACATTATTACCCAGGTCAGTTAATTGCCTTCTAAACCTGAAGGATTTAAGAAGTCAATGTGGAACTGTTTCCTCCAAGGCTTTGAGAATGTGAAGAAGTGAGTTGATTCTGTGGTACTCTGCCTCCAAGGGGCTTAGGCAGTTTTGAACACAAGTGGAAAACTTAAGACTTTTTTCTTATTTTGGTTTCTTAGTATGGAATAATGCCTGTTCCATCAGCACCCATCCTGTCAGAACTTCTAGCAGCAAGGAATTATATAGCATAGCCTGGAAGATTCCTTGCTTTGCCTTAAAGCTTTCTTTCCATTTAAAATGCAAATGACCCTGAAAGTCACTCAGTCTGACTTTGCTGAGGGGAAGGAAAATTGAAAGAAGTTTGTGTGATGTACCAGGATAAAAGTCCACTACTTAATCTCTGCCTGGGGTCTGTCCTGCCAGACTACATATCATTTATTCACTTTGTCTCTAACTAGAACAGTTACCAGGCACACAGATTCATTTTTGGGGCACATTCTGTGAATGTGATAGAGTAAATATATAAAGCACTCCACAAGGATTTTAAGGGCCTTTAGGCCTCTTTTTTTGCCTCCTAGAGAATATCTGACAGATTCCTCTTGCTATTGTTGCCTATGAGGCTACTGTGTTTTCCTCAAAGATCATTTATTTTTCTCATATTAGTAATGTCCATTTTTGTGACCATCTTCATGTGTGTCTGTATTGTGGTAAGGGGGCATTTCAAGGACAGATCAAATGCTGAAATTTCTGTTTATGTAGGCCCTACCTATTTTTCCAGTGTGCTCCCACAGGGTTCTAGCTTAGGTGTATCCATGACTCATTCTTTTGTTCTTGGGCCATGAGCAAAGGGGCCTGGGATTCCTAGAAGCATTTTTTCCTATGCAGAATATAAACATCCCACCTAAACTCAATGCCCAACTTTTTTTTTTTTTTTTTTTTTTTTGTGGTACTGGGGTTCCAGGAAACCCTTCTACTTCCGGGCTACACTCCCAGACCCACTTTTATATTTTATTTGGAAACAGGGTCTCTTAAGCCAGCGTGATCCTCCTGTCTCCGCCTCCCAAGCGCGGGGATTACAAGCGTGCCTAGGTCAGTGTCCAACTTTTAAAACAAGTCTTGGATTATAGCTCTTTTGCATATTCCTCTCTCATGAGTTTTATTGTCTGCATTCTCATTTTCTCATTCTGATATCAACCTTATTCTCCCTCTCCTAACACAGTTAGATGGTTCCAAGCATTAGAGAAAGAATAGGATTATTCTTCATATTCTTGTCCATGAATTTATCTCATAATTTCATAAGAAATAATTGCAGATCTGGCATTATAGGAAGACTTATGTTTACCCCTTCGTCAAGTAAGCAGGTAAAACAATATGAGTTTTTTTCTAAATGATTTTTGTAAGTAAACTGATTTATAACTGAACATTAAGTTAAATCTTAATATTTTATTAAGCTAAATAGAAACTGGTTGTCTGTAGAAAAGAATTCAAAAGAATTTCCTTCCTATATTGTGCTATTCTTATTCTTGCCCAGCTGTGTTGTAAGCAACACTACTCTTCAACTAAATGTGCATGTCCCGTTCCCCATATGTACTGTGATTTCTAATAGTGGGGGTTTAGTGTAAGCTAATCTTTGTAATAGGATATCTGAATCTATGTAAATATCCTCTTACCTTTCTTATTATTTTTGGATAGGAAAAACTGTAGTGGGTACAATTATTTAGCTGGATCTAATTCGACTTTGCTACATTAATAAAAATTCTGTGTAGACATCTCAGGAATCTCTTTAATAATAAACCCCAAAGGCAACAATCTGTAAGCAGGCTCTAACATTTTTGTGCAATGCTGTTTGATTCATATCTATGATTGGTTCTTTTTACTTCCTCCTGAGTTAGTTTCTCTCTTTATTGTAGGTAATTTAATCCAATTCATTCTCACTTTGTATTCAATCTAAGCATTTCCATAATGCCCATCACCATATGTAACAGCTCTCCTGCTGTTTGATAAATGAGGTTTATAAAGCAGAACATCCAAAAACCTTAATTCCCCAAACTGATTGCTGCCAATGTTGGTAGAAGTAATGCTTTTAACCAACTTATCAGGTTGCTCTTGGGCATCCGAAGGATGCTATAACTCTGTCATTTCAATCAGCTCTTACTAAAGAGCAAACTAGCTAAGCTGAAAGGAAATAGACTTCCTGTTATTGAAGTGCATGTTTCTTTGGGCACAACTCTGATGTAAAAGGCAGAAGGTTCCATAGGAAATGTTCAGACCTCAGCATTGGATTTGCTGGGGTCCCATCCCTTCCTTATTAGGAATGGCAGGTGGGCCCAGAGGGTGCACAACTCTTTCAAATGCTGGTGATAACAATAGTAATCAAACACAGGGGATGTCTTGGCTTCCTTACTAGCTGGGTGGAAAGCCTTATGGTTCAGAGTTATAAAGATCAGGAGCAACATTCACTTAATTTTATTTTCTGGTATAATAGAAGATACTTCTCTCTGTTTATGGTACCTATCCTTTATTCTTTAAAGACATTTGTCTTAGAAAATGCATACTTGCTCATGAGCATACTCAATGTGAGGTGTTCTTTGTGACTTCCAAAATTTGTCCTACTACGTGTGTGTGTGTGTGTGTGTGTGTGTGTGTGTGTGTGTGTGTGTGTGTGTTACTAGAGATTAAACCCAGGGGCATTCTACCACTGAGCTACATCCCCCAACCCTTTTTTATTTTTATTTTGAAACAGGTCTTGCTGGGTTGCTTAGAGTCTCACTACTTGCTTAGGCTGTCCTCCAACCTGCAACCCTTTTATCTCAGCCTTCTATGAACTAGGATTGTAGGTGTGCACCACCACGCCTACTTTTAAGTAATTAACACAGTAGTTTGCATTATGAAACAAGAGGCTCTGTTGATGTTAATTGTAAAAGTGGCTAACAATAGGTATCATAATCTTCATCTTTGTGCGTAGTTTTTTAAAACTGTTTAATCCTCATGATAGCTCCATAAAATAGATCAATACTATTATCCCAGGTATATGTAAAGGAGAAAAGGAAAGGGAGTCCAACTCTTCACAGCAGGACAACTTATTTTGACACATTTAGGACCATTGTCACTTGCTTGACATATGGTGAACTATATTATATAATTTTATATAATCTTTACAGGTATATTTTATGCCACCTAGCCTAGAACTTCCAAAGGATGTGATGAGATTAATTTGTTGTGTTCCCATGTATGTAGAACAAATAAGTTTGAGTTTTGCTTGGGTACAGTTTGGTTTTTGATAGTTCTAAGATTTTGTCCTTAGATATCTTTTTCATCTCAGTTTGATCAGGAAGGGCAGATATGATTTTATTTCAAACTAGTTTTCTTGTTTACATTTATTTTTTCACTCAGTTCTTATGGAGGAACAAAAAGATATAAACTTGGCCACCAAGAATCTTGTATTCTTTAATTTATTGGTTAAATACAAAACATGATCCAGGCACATTGATAAAAGGTAGTGAGAAACAGTTTTAATCTTTGGAAACAGTAGACTACTGTTTATCAGCCTGCTTTTATGCTTCTTTGCATACCAGATAATATGGGCAGGGGAAGTACACTGGGGTTTGTACCCAGGGGTATTCTCCCTCTGAGCTACATACCTAGGCCTTTTGATTTTTTTGTTTGAAATGGAGTCTTGCTAGATTGCTGAGAGTCTTGCTATGTTGTTGAGGCTGTCCTCGAATCTGTGGTCCTCCTGTCTCAGTCTCACAAGTACTGGGATTATAGGTGTGTGTCAGCATGCCTGGCTGATAATTCATTTCTTATTGATATATTTTGTCTCACATTTTGCTTCTTTGTTCATTTCCTTGAATTAGTTACTTCTTGTCATTCAGTCACTGATTGAATAGACACAGTGATTAGACTACTAGACTCATTTCTTTTAGATTCTGTTGGAATACAATAAATCTAGTCCTACCCTTTTAAAGTTTCTAGGCTAGGTGGGAAGATATACCTATAAAGATTATATTATATACACCATGTGTCAAGCAAGTGATAAAGATCCAAAATGTGTCAAAATAAATTTTCCTGCTCTGAAGAGTTAGGACTAAGGTTACCATCAGTCACCTCTTTTAACCCACAGATGTAAAGTTCACATTTATCTTAGGTTTGTGAACTTATGGGAGGGGCCAACTCTAGCATTTTTTTAAGTGGCAGCTGTGATTTTAGGGCACGAGGGTTGTTCATAATTTTTAGTAAATCTGCCTTTTAATTCTGAGTTTTTGTGTTGCAATAGTGATTTTGTAGTTTGGCAATTTAATGATCTCTCATTTAGGCTGATGAGCTGTGATCCTGATAGATCTAGGATAGGTTGAATATTTCTTAATTTATCAACCCGAATACAGCATATCTAGTTAGCACATATTTTATAGCTCTTGGGAATTATTTGTAAATCTTTCTGAGTAATCTTTGATAACTGTCCAACAGATATATTATTTGATATACTTACAGACTTTGAATCATTTTTTGCTCATTATTAAAACAGAAAATTTTGCTAGCTATTAAGATGATTTCAGCAACTGTCTTCATCAGTTTTGTGTTGCTATAACAAAGTACATGAGATTGGATAACTTATACAGTAAAGAGGCTTATTTGATTAATGATTCTGGAGGCTAGAATGCCCAAATAGCATGCAACAGCATCTGGGTAAAGACCTTCCTGGCTGCATCGCAACATGGCAGAAAAATGGAAAGGACTGGCCATGCCAAGCTCATGGGATGGCCTTGCTTTATTTACAACAAATTATCTCGAGAACTAACTCACACCTTCCAGACCCAGTCTACTCTGCAAGACCAGCATTAATCCATTCATGATGATGACCTAATTACTTTTCACTAGGCTCTACCTCTTAAGGGTTTACAAATTCAGCAATCTCACGGTGGGGCCAAGCTTCTAGCTCATGAATCTTTGGGGGACAAATCATATCCAAACCATAGAAGCAACTGAATCATTATTGTGAAAAATCTTAAACCTAGAGTATTAGCTGATTATGAAGGCATGATAATGAGTAAGAGCATGAAATTTGGAGCCAGGCTGTCTGGGTTGGAATCCTGGCTCTGCCATTCAGTGTTTTAATTTTCTTAGTTTAAAATGTGTGGTTAATAATATCAGCCAATTAAGGTTGTAAAGATTTAATAGGCTCCATGTCAGATGTTTGGGATAGTGCCTGACCTTTAATAAATGAGTCAATTAGTGTTAACTACTATTATTTGTAGCAGTACTAATAGTAGTAATTTGTGTTAAGAATTTCCATTATAATTTTTATCCTGGTATTCTAGCATATTAACAAATTAATAAGTTAATTACAAATACGTGTATCTATATAATGTTTTGGTTGTTTCTGTAGGTTCCCTTAACACTATATGATTTGATGAATGGTAGGTATGACATTCAGGGGAGGAAGACACTGTAAGCTAGGACTGTTTTAAAGCACAGTGTGGCCAGGTGTAGTGGTGCACTCTTGTAATCCCAGCACTTGGGAGGCTGAGACAGGAGGATCCCACAGGTTCAAAGCCAGCCTCAGCTACTGAGTGAGGCTCTCAGCAACTTAGTGAGACCCTGTTTCCAAATAAAGTATAAAATAGGCCTGGGAGTATAGTCTGGAGGTAGAAAAGCCCCTGGTTTCCACCCCAGGACCACACACACACAAAAGCAAGATCTGTTTCCAGTTTTTGGAGTTCTTTTTCTCATTGCTCATAAGAAAAGTAGTTATGTTTACAGAGGTCCAACATGTCTTATCTCTATGTCATGGTTAACGTTGCTTCTTTATTCTTATCCAAAATTGCAAAGATAGGGAAGTCATATTATCTGACTGTGGCCATTTCGAATCACCAGGGACTACTTCGTGGTGCTCCAGAAGTCCTGAAGTGTTTTGGCGACAGACAGTATGATCTTGCCATACGTTCAGAAAAGAGACCACAACCTCCTAACTGAGGCCACCCAAAATCTGTCTCCAGTTACCTTAGGCTTCCCATGAGCTTTGATGGGGTGACTCTTTGTTTTGTTTTGTTTTTTGGTGGTACTGGGGTTCCTGGAAGCCCTTCTACCTCCGGGCTACACTCCCAGACCTATTTTATATTTTTGAAACAGGGTCTCTTACGCCAGCGCGGCTGGCTTCGAACCTGCGCGATCCTCCTGTCTCCGCCTCCCAAGCGCGGGGATTACAAGCGTGCGCCACCACGCCCGGCATTCCCCATTCTTTTCTAAGGGTCACTTTTGAAGCAGAAAAACTGGTGAATGCCATTAGTAGTCCCAACATGGGGACATTAATGGCGAACAGCATGTAGTCCTGGCTATCACAGGCTTTCTCTTGGCTGCTGAGTATAATTCACATTGGCTGAATACCTGTCTCCTTTATTGTCTCAGTTTCTTTCTGTTCTGTGGTGCTGGGGATCCAACCCAGGGCTTCATGGATGCTAGGCAAGCACTGTACAATGGAGCCTTTTTTTATTTTTCTATTTTGTAGTTTGTCAAAAAGCCTCTACTATCTTCTCTTCTTTTTTTTTTTCTTTTGTTGTTGTACTGTGGGTGGGACCCAGGGGCTTTTCTACCTCTGAGCTATACTCCCAGACCTATTTCTATATTTTATTTGGAAACAGGATCTCACTAAGTAGCTGAGGCTGGCTTTGAACCTGTGCGATCCTCCTGTCTCAGCCTCCCAAGCGCGGGGATTACAAGTATTCACCACCACGCCCGGCCTATCTTCTTTCCTAATAAAAGGGCACTCATCTTTGGTCAAGGTTTTATAAATATGTTTTTATACTCTTAAGGTGATGACATATGATAGGGTCAGGAAAGCATAGGCTGATGCCCAGAGAGCATAGAGGGCTGTCTTCCACTTTCATGCTCTGTCAGACATGGGTTGAATGGGGGGATGGTACCTGTACACTTCACCCTAGGTTGGGCAGGGCCACTGGACCTGTAAACCTTTATCATTTTGGTGCTGTGCATTGAATCCATCCGAACTACCTTCCCAGGCCTTTTTTATTTTTTGTTTTCAAACAAGGTCTCCTTACATTGCTGTGTCTCACTTAATTCCTGAGGCTGTCCTCTAACCTGGTATTCTCCTATTTCAACCTCCCAAGTACTGGAATGGATTACAGGTATGTACCCTATACCTGGCTGAGAATTTTTTTCTAGCATTGTATGAACTCAAGAAAAAAAATTCTCTTCCATCTCCTTGGTGTCATTTTTCTTCAGTAATGTTTGTGGATTACCATTTTTCTGCTTGGCTTTAGATACTTTGGGTCAAAAAACAACAATTTTTAGGTCCACAGTTTAAGTAACTGTCAACTTTGTTGGGTAATGATTGGTCACATCTGTTCTAGCCAAATAGATGTCTGTGGGCATTTGTGCTACTTACCCTTGTAGGTAGTGCTTGTGGATGAAACCAACCAGTCAAAGCTTGTGATGGGAAAGACAAGGGAGCCAGAGACGCTGACATCTAATATTTCTGTTTTTAGTTTGTCTACTGTATCTTCCTTCCTCTGGGCTGTTCATCACAACAAGGGCAAGACTACAAAAAGAGGCTATACTTCTGTCTCCTTTTACTTTAATTGTTTCTCTTTTCTTAATACTGTCTTGACTTAGAATTTTTTGTCACGACTTTGTATAATTTGCATTTTCATATAAAGTTCTAGACTACTTTGACTTAGCAAAGCTTCATATGGAACTGATTTTAGGTCAAGATTTTATGTCCACACAGGTTAGCCAGGGAGGTGATAATAGGAATTTCAGTGGGAAAGGGTGGTTTACTCAATAAATAGTGTTGATATAATTGGCTGTTCACTTAGCATACAGAATTAGATTTCTAACTCCATTTTTTTTTATGGTACTAGGGATGGAACCCAGGGGCCTTCTACTCCGACCTACACTCCCAGACCTATTTTATATTTTATTTGGAAACAGGGTCTCTTAAGCCAGCTGAGGCTGGCTTTGAACGTGGGCAATCCTCCTGTCTCAGCCTCCCAAGCACGGGGATTACAAGCGTGTGCCACCACGCCAGGCTTCTAACTCCATATTCTAAAATGAATTCCAGATATATGAAAGAGATAAATGTGAAAAAAATCTGTGAACATAATAGGAAAAAATAAGGAAAATATGTTTAGAACCTTGAGGGTTCTTATGTGAGACATAGTTTAGAAGCCATTAAGGAAAACAACTGGAAGATTTACATGAAAAATAAAAGATTTCTCATGGTACAAGGCATCTGTAAACAGAGTCATAAGTTGAGTGGCAGAATGCAAGAAATAATTGCCATACACTGCCGGATAAAGTTTTCTTATCTTTAATATAATAGAGCACCTTTGAGTATCTGATAATGAAAAGATAAGCAACCCTGTAATAAAATGGACATGTTATAAAGGAGTGCTTGAAAATAGCCAATGAATTTATGAAAATTAGTTCATAGAAATGAAAATTAAAATGAGATAACAGTTTTTTATCACCTATTTGATTGGCAAAAATTTAAAAGTATAATACCTGTGTTCACTCATGTGGGAAAATGAGTACTGTCATGTGCTGATTGAGGAAGTGTGAGCTGCCAAAATCCTTTTATAAGCTAAAGGTATGAACTCTGAATGTTCTTGCCTTTTAAATGAGTAGTTTCACTTATAGGAAAATTTATGCAAATAAAAATGTTAATATATAGCATATGGAAATATTTCTAACATGCTTATTAAAGTGATGCTGTTAATGGTAAAATAAGAGAAACAGCCTTCTTACCCTTTGGAGAATAGGCTGATTGAATATAAGAAAAGGTCATGAAACAAAGCATCTGTGTATTGTGTTGTGTGTGTGTGTGTGTGTGTGTGTGTGTGTGTGTGTGTGTATGTGGCATTAGGGATTGAACTCAGGGACAGTCTACCTCTGAGCTATACCCCCAGCCCAATTTTATGTTTTGTGTTGAAACAGGATCTTCATAAGTTGTTGAGGCTGACCTTGAACCTGTGATCCTCCTATCTTAACCTCCCAAGTAATGGGATTGTATGCGTGTACCACTGCACCTGGCTTAGTGTGGATTTTTTAAATAGCATGTAATGGATTCTTGCAGTCACCCAATCTCTATATTGTAACTGGAATATATAGACTTCTAACTCCATATTATAAAGTGAGTTCCAGATATATGAAAGAGAGGATTGAACCAAGGGTATTCTACTTCTGAGCTATACTCCAAGCCCTTTTTATTTTTTGTTTTGAAACAGGATCTTACTTAGTTGCTGAGGGTTTCAGTAAGTTGCTGAGGCTGGTCTTGAACCTATATTCTTCTTGTCTCAGCCTTCCAAGTACTGGGATTATAGGCATGCATCACTGTGCCAGACTTATATGTGTTTTTAAGACAAATATTGGCAAAGGACTATAATTCTTTTTTTAAATGAAACTTCCTCTCTGCTTTATTATTTTTTAAACAAATTTTTTATTGAACATAAATGGCATACATTTAAAATATATTTGGTGCCTTCTCCCCCCACCCCCGTTTTCCCTTACCCCCTCCCACCAATGGTTGTCCAGGTTAACCATGTCATATTCATAATTTTACACATATTCAGATGTAGACCCTCATTAATCAAGATCAGCCTTCCTCCTCTCCTATCTTTCCACTCAAACTTTGCTGATATTTCCCCTCTATTATCTGGAGTCCCACTGGTATCCTCTGTGTTTCCTAGTTTGGGCATATTAGAGGAAACATATGTACCTTCTCCTTCTGTGCTTGGCTGATCTCACTTAACATAAGGTTTATTCTTAGGTATTTTATTGGTTTTGAGGTTATAGTGAATGGAATTGTTTTCTTTGTTTCTTTCATTGTGGATTCATTGTTGGCATAAAGAAAAGCCACTGATTTCTTTACATTGATTTTGTATCCTGCGACTTTGCTGAATTTGTCAATCAGCTCCAGCAGTCTCTTGGTTGAATTCTTTGGGTCTCCCAGATAAAGGATCATGTCATCTGCAAATAAGGATAATTTTAATTCCTTTCTTCCTATGTGAATTCCTTTGATTTCCTTCTCTTGCCTTATTGCTGCAGCAAGAGTCTCAAGGACTGTATTGAAAAGGAGTGGTGATAGTGGGTATCCTTGTCTTGTTCCTGACTTTAGCGGAAATTCTTGCAGTTTTTCCCCATTCAATATAATGTTGGCTTTGGGTTTACAGTATATTGCCTTAATGATGTTGAAGAACATTCCTTCTATTCCAACTTTCTGCAGTGTTTTTAACATAAATGGGTATTGGATTTTTTTTAATGCTTTTTCAGCATCTATTGCTATGATGATGTGATTTTTGTTCTTGGTTCTATTTATGTGGTGAATAACATGTATTGATTTGCGTATGTTGAACCAGCCTTGTTTTTCTGGGATGAACCCAACTTGGTCATGATGTATTATTCTCTTGATATAGTTTTGAATGCGTATAGCTAGTATTTTGTTTAGAATTTTTGCATCTATGTTCATTAAGGATATTGGTCTGTAGTTTTCCTTTCTTGAGGTATCTTTATTTGGTTTGGGGATCAATGTGATACTGGCTTCATAGAAGGAATTTGGGAGAGTTCCATCTCTTTCAATATTCCGGAACAAGTTTATACTAAGTGATAATATATTGACATTTTGTATCTATTTAAATTTTTTGGAGGTATGAATTTGTATTGTAACTTCAATTTGTCAGTTCTTCATTCTTTTTTAAAAAGATATAATAAACTTATTTCTATACATTTTGTTTAAACAAAGTTAATTTTTAGATTTAATACAGTTTAAATGCTAAGTCAAAATAGACTTTTACAGAGCCTCTTTGAAAAAAATCTGATATGGCGAATATTTTGTTGTGATTACACAGTTAAAATATGGCAGCTTTTAGTATGTATCTTGTAGCTTAGTATAAAAGGCTTTTATTCTCTTTTGGGTTGATCCATGGCTTTTGGTAGCCTTTCCAGAAGGCCAAAGTTAAGAATATTTAGCTTCAAGGAAGTAGATAGCACTAGTGCTTAAATATAGAATGTGATGAAAATTGAGACAAGTAGATTTTTACTCTTGCATAATGATGTGTGAGGCAGTCTTCCTGAAGCTTTCCCATGCATGTTGTGGTTGAATAAAAGAAAGTATTATCATAGTACAGTAAATGGTAAAGATCTGCAAAGGATAAAACATTGTTGGTAGCAAGAAAGCTGACTTTGAGGGACCGTTAGTATTTTGTGCCTGAGGATTAAAATTATAGTCCTCTTTGAGGGATCTAAAATTATCAACTGAGGGATTTTTGCATTGGACTGTACAAAATTATACATACCACTGTATATATAATGGCAGAGGTCTTTTTTGCTTTTAATATTCTACCAAAGCTCATATGTAGTTTTTCTACTCTTATAGTGTAGATTTTCTAACTTATAGTCTTTCCTTATTAAAATCCCCTTAAGCTTGGTGTGGTGGCGCACACTTGTAACCCCAGAGA
This sequence comes from Muscardinus avellanarius, assembly GCF_963383645.1. Classification (NCBI taxonomy): domain Eukaryota; kingdom Metazoa; phylum Chordata; class Mammalia; order Rodentia; family Gliridae; genus Muscardinus; species Muscardinus avellanarius. The sequence goes on along the minus strand of NC_137791.1, from coordinate 63,537,474 downwards.
TTGGGAGGCAGAGACAGGAGAATTGCACAGGTTCGAAGCCAGCCTCAGCTACTTAGTGAGGCTCTCAGCAACTTAGTGAGACCCTGTTTCCAAATAAAGTATAAAATAGGTCTGGGAGTATAGCCCAGAGGTAGAAAAGCCCACTAGGTTTCACCCCCACTACCACACACACACACACACACACACACACACACACACAATCCTCTTAAAGCATTAGAGTCTGTGTGGTTGGCAATTCTGAGTTCCTGAAAATAACCAAGTCACTGCAGCTGATCTTATTCTGACTAATGGAGTGCTAGTGACTCAAAACTACAAAGTTTTCTCCCCTCCCACTCCATGACAAGGCTCTATATGTTGAATTGACTTAGTGTATCTGGGTTACTTCATATGAAAGCATAAACAGTAAATTAAATTTATGGCATTAAGAAAAAAGTATTCTTAGCTGGACTTAGTGGTAGACACCTATAATCCCAGTACTTGAGAGGCTGAAACAGGAGGATTGTAGGTTTGAGGCCAGCCTCAGCAATTTAGTGAGACTCTGTTTCAAAATTTAAAAAAAAGGGCTGGGGGTATAACTAAGTGGTAGAGTACCCCTGGGTTTAATCCCGTCCTCCTCCTCCTCATCATCATCATCTGGTATGGAGTTTCAGTTTCTGGGAAGGATGGGTAAATACATTACTTCTTATCTTTCCTACTTAATGCAACTGTGAAACCTTGGACAGAATGCATGGAGCAACTATTTGAGGTCTCTAAAAGTAGTGGTAGGTGAATTAGGATAAAGACCAGAGTTAAAAGTACCTGGCAGTGAGTTTACCATTTTCTCCCCTCATATTGCCACTTGGCTGTATATACTTGCATACTAGACCTTTGTTTTTTTTTTTTTTGGTGGTACTGGGGTTCCTGGAAGCCCTTCTACCTCCGGGCTACACTCCCAGACCTATTTTTACATTTTTATTTGGAAACAGGGTCTCATAAGCCAGCGCACACAGCTGGCTTCGAACCTGCGCGATCCTCCTGTCTCTGCCTCCCAAGCGCGGGGATTACAAGTGTGCGCCACCACGCCCAGCCCATACTAGACCTTTTGATCTTGTTCCGCTGGTTCCTGAGACAAGTTCATTTTTTCCCTTGACTCTTTCTTCTTTATTATTCAGACTGTGTAATTTCAACAGATCTACCTTGGACTTTACTGATTCTCCCTCTGTCTTCCATTCTGCTACTGAGGCTATTCAGCCAGCTCTTCACAGTCTTTTCTGTCTAAGTATGTATTAAGAATTAAAACAGAGCCCCAGGGAACCTGGAAATTAGAGGGAAGACTGAGGGAAAGCAACTCTGTATAGTTAGTTAGAACTCCTGAGTTCACCCCTGATCTGTGCATCTGTGGATCTTATTTTGCATAGCAGAAAACAACTTTGAGAACTAAACTAATGGGCAGAACACCGCTCACCTTGGTCACTATTTGGTACACATGGGCTACACATCCAAAGAGTACTACTTCAGAGGCGAGGAAAACAAAAACTAAATTACTGACATTCTTTAGAAGATTTAAGTAAGACTAATTTTTTTTTTAAGGTATTGAGGACTGAACTCAGGGGCATTCTTCTCTAAGCTATACCCTCCTGCCCTTTCTAGTTTTCATTTTGAAACAGGGTCTCACTAGGTTGCTGAGAATCACTGAGGCTGGTGTACAGCCTGCGATCTTCCATGTCAGCCACCATGTGCAGATAAGATCCATATTCTTATAACATGATATTAAAAATATGCATGGTCAATGATCCATAAGTCATTGAGGAAAATCTCAACTTAGAGGAGATAGTAGATCCCAGTGCCATTGTGGGATGATGTACATGGATGTTAGCATGGTCTGATGAAGACTTTACACAGCGTTACACAGAGGTCCCAACAAGCTGGCTCAGACACTTGTGAAAGACATGAATTTTTCAGCAAATAAATAGGTGATATACAGAAGAACCAGAGCCAGGCGTGGTGGTGCACGCTTGTAATTCCAGCACTTGGGAGGCTGAGACAGGAAGATCGCACAGGTTTGAAGCCAGCCTCAGCTACTTAGTGAGGCTCTCAGCAACTAAGTGAGACCCTATTTCCAAATAAAATGTAAAATAAGTCTTAGGGTATAGCCTGGAGGTAGAATGCCTCTGGGTTCCATCCCTACTACTGCAAAAAAAAAAAAAAAAAAAGAAGAAGAACCAAATATAATAACTAAAATGAAGAGCTGGCTGAATGTCCTCAGTAGCAGAATGGATAACAGAGGGAGAATCAGTGATGTTCAAGGAATAACACAGTCTGAATAACAAAAAAGAAAGATTTGAGGGAAAATGAACTTGTCTCAGGGACCAGGGGAACAATCGAGTATGCATGTTGTTTGAATCTCAGCAGGATGTGCTGAAAATAATGACTGAAAAATTTCTGATTTGGCAGAAGACATAAACGTGTGAATTCTAGAAGCCCAGGCAGCCCATCCAAGATAAACTAAAGAAACCCACACTCAGGTCTACCATAATCAAACTTCTGAAAACTAAAGACAAAGATAATACAGTCATGCACTACTTATGTATTAAATAAGATGGGGATATACTTTTTGAATTGCATCTGTTATCATTGTGCAAATAGTGTAATTACTCAGACAGCCAGCTATGATATCACTGGGTGATATCTTAATGGAACCATCATATGTGATAACTGATCAAAGTGTTACATCGCATATGACTATACTTGAAAGCAGCCAGAGCAAAACAACATGTTGTAGATAGGGAAACAATGATTCAAATGACTATAGATTTTACACCAGGATCCAGGGAGGCCATAAGGAAGCACCATTTTTATACCATTTTTAAAGTACTGAAAGAAAGGAATCATCAGCTTGGAATTCTGTATTGGGCAAAAAGTAGCCTTATTTATGTATTTTTTGTTATTGTTGTTGTTGTACTGGGGATTGATTCTACCTCTAAACTATACCACACATTCCTATTTTTTATTCTTTATTAAGTTGCGGAGGACCTCACTAAGTATCTGAGGCTGGCCACGAACCTATGTACCTCCTGACTCAGCCTTCCAAGTACTGGGATTACAAGTACACACTACCATGCCTGGCTAAGCCTTTATAAATGGGGAACAGAGGCATTCTCAGGTAAAGTCACAATTCAGTTATAAGACCTATATTGTACAAGAGCTAAAGGAAGTTTTTTGGACAGAAGTACAAAGATATTGGAGGAAATGTTGGAACATCAGAAACCAAGAAGAGTTAGGTGCAGTGGCATACACCTGTAATCCCTGCTATTTGGGAAACTGAGGCAGGAGGTCACAAGTTCAAGACCAGCCTTTGCAACTTAGTGAGACCTTGTATTCAAATAAAATTGTAAAAATAGGATGGGGATGTAGCCTAATGCATGTTTGGCATGTGCCAAGGCCTTGGGTTCACATTTCAGTACCACACAAAATAAAAAGCAAATGAGCAATAGAACTAGATATTTGGTAAATAGATTCTTTTCTTGAGTTTCTTAAAATGTTTTATGGTTGAAAGCAAAAATTCTAACTTTATGGTGGCTTAAGATATAATATTTAGGGCTACTATAACTTTATACAGATGTAGTATTAAGATAACTAAAACTTAAAGAGGAGAGATAAACTGAACTATATGGTGGTAGGTTTCTATTTTCCACTTGACCTTGTAAAATATTGAATCTAAGTATAGACTTGTCTTGGTCAACATTCTCACTGCTATAATTCAAAGCAACTGACCACACAAACTTAGAGGAAGGAGGATTTGTTTGCTCACAGTTTTTTGGAGATTCAAGGTTCAGTCCATGTAAGCATCTGTGGGTCTCAGAGCATGGTGGCAGAAAGCAGAGAGAGAGGGGGAGAACACACAGACTCTGGTCCTTGCATCATAGAGGCTGAGAACAGGGAGAGGAGAGGACCTTATATAATCTCCAAGGCCACACCCCCAGGAGCCTCCTCCTTAGCAAACAAGCCCCACTTCCAACCTTGTTTCTTCCAGCCTCATTTCTGTGAGGGCTAGCGAGACATTCCATATTTAAACCATGACTCTCTCCACTCTGTCCCCTAGACCTCATAGTCACTTCACATTGCAAAATACATTTAGTCCATCTGCAAGAGTTCCCATATACTTAATAGTTCAGCATCATTCAAAAGTCCTAAGGTTCAAAATCTCTTGAGACTCAAAGTGAACTCTTGGTTGTGAGCCCCTGTAAAATAAAATAAAATAAAAATATAAAGCAAGTTGCATGCATCCAGTATATAAAGGCACAGAATAAACATTTGCATTTCAAAAAGAGAAATAGGAACTTAGAAAGTGGAATGGGACCAAAATAGTATCAAAATCCAACAGGGCAAGCATTTGCTCCTGTAGCTCCATTTCTGGGGCACATGGTGGTGAGATGTGATCTCCCACAGTCCTCGGTAGCCCTGCCTCTGTGGCCTGGTTGGTTACAATGGGCAGTGTTGTTACTCTTCCTGCTTGGCTCCATGTCTTGCAGCTTGTACCCTCTCTTTGCAGTCATTCCGCATTCCTCGCATTTCTAAATTGTGCCTTTTTATTTTCTTGCAGCCTTGGTTTTATACTGACAGCTTCACAGATGGTCCCATTTGGGCCTGCTTGCAGGGATTCCAACCCTGCTACAGGTTGCCTGGCCTCCTCGGCTTTCCTTTGAAACTAGGGGGTGGGTGGGAAGACGCCATGACCCGCCCCCCCCTTTTTTTTTTCCAGAAAAGCCCCCATTATGTGAGTGCCAAAATAGCAAGCAAGAAAGGTAGCCACATCGTTTTCAGTCACTGCTGCTGGGCCTTTTCTATCAAAGCCTTCCTCATCATAGGCAGTGCTGGAAGCTCCATCAAGACCACAGTTAAGATAGCTGACTGCCTTTCTTCAAAATGGACTCTCTTGTTTCCATGGTTACAAACTGCTCGGACCTCTTTGCTTTCTTTTTTATGCAAATCTTCAACTGCCCTGATTGCATTCCTTTGTTTCTAATCAAAGCATTGAGCCCCCTTCCCCCTTCAGCCATCTTACTTTCTTTTTCTTTCTTTTTTTTTTTTTTTTGTGGTACTGAGGTTCCTGGAAACCCTTCTACCTCTGGGCTACACTCCCAGACCTATTTTATATTTTTATTTGGAAACAGGGTCTCTTTAAACCAGCAAGGCTGGCTTTGAACATGCTCAATCCTCCTGTCTCTGCCTCTCAAGCAAGGGAATTACAAGTGTGGGCCACTACACCCGGCCTCGCCATCTTACTTTTTTAAGTAGTACCATCTCTCTGGTCCCCAGCTTTAAACATGACTTTCTGGCCAAACTGCAAATCTATAAAATGTCTCTGCTTTGCTTTCTGCTTCCAAAATTCGTTGTACAATTCACTAAATGCAGGCATCAATATCCATAATGCAGTTTGGATACTTTGCTGTTTTGAGATGTCCTCTGCCAGTTTAATTAGTCCATCATCTTTAAATTCATCCTCACACACAGTCTCAGGACATGGGCAAAATGCCAATAAGTTCTTTGGCAGAATGGAATGCATTTGGCCTTTGTTCCATTTTTCTATGCAGTCCTCTTTGCTCTTCAGAGCATAGTTTCTAGTGTCCACCTTTCTAGCCATATTCTGTTCCATCAAAATTCCCGTTACATTCTAGTTCCAAAGACTCACAACACGCATGATCAGATTTAGATAGAGTGGTGACCACATTCCTGGTACCAGTTTCTGTCCCAGCCAGTATTCTCACAGTTATAAAGAAAGCAACTATGCACACAACTTAGATTAAGGAAGGTTTATTTGCTCACAGTTTTTTTTAATATTCAGGGTTCAGTCCTCTATACAGAAAGAGAGCAGAGGGAGGAGAGAACCTAATATAATTCCTAAGGCCACACTCCCAGGAATCCACACTTAGCAACCCTGGCTCTGCTTTCAACATTGGTATCTTGTTTCACGGAGGTGTAAGAGGACATTCCAAATCCAAATCAATACAACTGAAAAGATATTGATATTTTAATTCCTAGAGCTGTCACTTGAGAGATGATTTTGTATATAACACAGTAAGGGCCGTGCATGGTGGTGCACACTTGTAATCCCAGCATTTGGGAGGCTGAGACAGGAGTGTACCAGTATTGGGAATGGCCTAGGAAGATTTGAAAAAGCTCTGGTTATTAATAAATATATTTCAAAATTGGGTGAGGGGCAGACATGTGGAAGGACTTGATTTTTGCCAAGAAGCAGGCACCTTATTGTAAATTAACCTAGCTAAAGGTAATTAACAAGTGGAAAGAGAATGGGAGCTAGGACTTCCTCATTCTAAAGACATGTTTACATAATAATTGATAATCTAGTTTGAATGGGAGGAGGGTAAAAGGGGAAACCTGGGCGTAGACCAAAGTTCGGTAGGAAAATTAGAGGATGGGCTTTACCTATGTCAGAGTTATGTAGGAAAAAGCAAGATGGAGGATGTCATATCTATAAAAAGACTGTTCCGGGTTTTGTATTTTGGTGAATTCATTTGAAGCACCCCCTCATGCTTAGCATGAGGTTGTAACTATCTTCTGTATTTCTATCTTTTTAATAAACTCCTTTAAACCTTCAGCAAGGCGCTTGGGAGGCAGAGACAGGAGGATCGTGCAGGTTCGAAGCCAGCATCGTTGGCTTAAGAGACCCTGTTTCCAAAAATAAAATAGGTCTGGGAATGTAGTCCGGAACTAGAAGGGCTTCCAGGAACCCCAGTACCACCAAAAAAAAAAAAAAAAAATCTTCAGCAGGAGTCCAGGCTATTGTATATCTATCCTTAGCTCAGGACAAGAACCCGTGGTTTTTCTGAGGGAAATTGTTTCCAGGGGTCTAATAAAGGTCCCCGGGGGGGGGAAAAGTTTCCCCAAACGGTAACATTCATCTTTCACCATAACATCTTAAACCATAACAAGGAGGATCATGGTTTGTGGACAGCTTTAGCTACTTAGTGAGGCCTTTGTAACTCAGACCCTGTTTCAAAATAAAGAAAAAAAATAGTAGCTTGGAGATATAATATTCCTGGGTTCCATCCCCAGTACTACAAAATAAAACACAACACAGTAAGGACTGAGAATGTGGCTCATTGGCAGAACAATTGACTAACATGCGTGCCTCTTTGGGTTCAATCCCAATAACCACATAAAAAGAAATAGCAAAACTTCACAATGTGTAAATTACAGTGGAATACTAAAAAATATTTACTCTGGAGATTGGGTATAATGCAAGATGGTATAGCCATTTTGGAAAAGGCTTGGCAATTCTGTAAAAAATAATTAAACACATATTTTATGACCTAGTAATTGCTATCCTTTATTAGTCCACTGATATAAAAGGTCATTCTCATATAGTAACCTATAAGTGAATATTCATTGCATTCTATTTATAATCAGTAAAAACGGAGAACAATGCCATATGGTATATTCATTATACAATAGAATATTCCCTTTGAATAAAAAGAAACAGGCTATGGATGTATATAACTTAAGTGAAAGAATCCAGTTTCTAAAGTTAGATTACTGTGTGACTCCCTGTATGTAACAATATGGTGATAGAAAACAGATGAATGGTTGTCAGCTGTTAGGGATTAAGAGGGTAAAAAAGGGAAATTTTGGAGAGTGATAGAACTGTTCTGTATTTGGTAGTGGTTTAAATTCATAGAATTATATATCAAAAAGATCTTTATTGCATGATATTTTACTTAAAAATTTTTAAATATAATTTTATTGGTGCATTGTAATTATACATCATAAGGCTCAAAGTGATACAACATACATGCACACAGCACTTGGTGTATTTTTCTCAGCATCCCTCCCTGCTCTCCTTCTCTCCTCCATCAATGTTAGTGAGTTTGGTAGTGATATATTCTTATATGGATATAGCATTATTTGAACTGTGTCATCCATCAATTCTCTTTTTCCCTTTCCCAGATCTTTCTCCAAATTCCTTTTCACTGTTCTTCTGCTCTGTCTTCTCGTTTATCTGAATTTCCTTTTGTTTCCTATTTTCTCTCTAGCTTACATATATGAGAGAAAACATATAACCCTTGACTTCCTGAGACTGGTTGATTCACTTAGCATAATACTCCTTAGTTCTGTCCATTTTCCTACAAATGACATAATTTTGTTTTTTATGGCCGAGTTTAAGTCTATTTTGTGTATAATACCACTTTTTATTTATTCATTCATCTGTTGACAAACACCTAGGTTGGTTCCATAATCTGGCTATTGTGAACTCTGCTGCTATAAACATGGGTATGCCTGTATCACTATAGTATTCTGACTTTAATTCTTTTGAAACAATACTGAAGAATGGTAAAGCTGGGTCACACAGTGGTTCTGTTTCTGTTCTCTTGAGGAACCAAAGCTGACTCTGGTTTTAGTGCTGTGGCTAAGAAACAAGATACACTTTCTCTTACGAAAATAGCCTCCATGTTTAAACCAAAATAATTAAAAAAGAAATTTGAATATAGGTTTGGAAAAGCTATATTTTCTTCGAGACACAGAAGCAAAGAAAATGTATGAGAGGGCTTGGTCATATTGTATAATGGGGTAGGACCCTAAAAGAAAAGTCAGGCACTGGAACATTCTTTGTATTGGAACTACAGAGAAATTCAAATGGATAATATTTAGTTTTGAGTCACCTGAGAAAGAATAGAATGGTGATAGCAGAGTGTAGCAGCAGGAGGCAAGATGTAGATCTCAAGGGTAAATGGCAACGTTATCATCTTTCCTCTCGGCTCATATCATCTTTCTCTATTACTACCTTGACAGTTTAATTCCAAGTTTACATTAACTCTACAAAAATGGATAAATTTTTTTTTTCGGGTCTGGGGATAGAACCCAGGGGCATTCTACCTCCAAGCTACACCCCCTGCCCTGTTTTTTACTCTTTATTTTGAAACAGGGTCTCACTAAGTTGCAGAGGGCCTCACTAAGTAGCTTAGGCTGTCTGTGAACTGCGATCCTCCTGTCTCGGCCTCCCAAATGCTGGGATTACAAGCGTGCGCCACCACACCTGGCAATGTATAAAATTATGATGGGCTCAAACACTATGTAGAAATAACCCCCATGGTGTAAGGCAGAATTGATTTGATCAAAACAGCAGTCTGCGTTTGGCACCACACTGCCCTATTAACTATGGCTTGTTCAGAGTTAGTAAGACTCCTAAAGACTTAAGGGAGAGGATCAGAGAGAAAATATACCTTTATCTTCAATGCCAAATGTTTCATTAGCATGTTTAATTATCTTAATGCGTAGGTAGAGGTTTTGTCATGATCTGCAAAATATAGTGTATAGTCTTAACAGAATGAATCAGAAGAGACTGCAAGTGAAAATGTGCACCATAGCCTGACTGTTCCCAACTGGGGCAGTGGTATATTTAGGAAAAAGAGTGAATGAGGCTTTCATAAGCAAACTGCCCCAACCCAGAGGGTAGATTCTAGAAGAGGGATTATAGTTCTACTGTGACAGATTTCCCCCCTGAATAGGCTGAGTACAGTTTTCTGGCTAGGAAAAGAATAAATTAATCTTGTGTAACTGTGATTTATTATGCCATTGTGGCTGTAAGTTTTGTTGGTGAGGGTGGTTTGATGTCTGTTTTGGTGGCTGATGTGTGATGGGACAGGAAATGGTTTGCCTAGAGCTTGATCAGACTGGGGGTCAATGGTGATTGGAATCTTAGTATGTCCTTGGAGGCTGCTCAGTTGTGATTAAAGCAGGACCAAGAAGGATGCTATTAACATATTTGGGGGCAAGAAAGTAGCTGTCAGATGAGTGCCCAACAGATGAGAGGTGTATTAGTGTCATCTTAGGCTATGTGGTGATATCCAGGCAGCTTGGCGGTGGGAAGATTGAGTATTGAGAGGCCTCAGGCATGAGTGAATCAAGTCTGGGTTTCAGGCCCAACGGAACAGAAAATCTGCCTATGTCCTGGAACTGGTACAAGGTGGGAAATTTGGTCAGAGTAGCAGCATCTGAGTTACCTAAGCCCCTTTGGTAGGGGTTTCTTACATTTTCACAAAATGAAGATGGAACCTTTTGTGCTTGGAGTAAGGCAGAGTTGGGAAGTAGGGGTCTAGTAATAAGTGGAGGTTAAGGCAGATGGAAAATGGGACAGGAGAAGTTATAGCATCATATATGGCAGTTTCTTTGATGTGAGCATATTTTCAGTTGCTTAATTAAACCGTTTTGTTGTTTTTAAGTAAATAATTTAAGCAGAGTTTGTAGGTCATTTACCAGTTCCTTGCCTCACCTGTTCTCACCTTTGAGTCTCACTTAAAGAGGCCATCACTTTGTTTCTTTGGTTTCTTCTTTTGATATTTATCTTCATGTTTATAAATAATATGCTTAATAAGCTAGTGTCATAGTCAGCATTCTCCTAATCTGCTATAATTTTAGACACCTGACCTCACAAGCTAGAGAAAGGAAAATTTACCTACTCAGTTTTTTGGAGTTCTTGGAGTTCAGTCCATGTGAGGCCAGCGTACAGAGCTGGAGCTCAGACCATGGTGGTGGGAAGTGGAGAGGAGGAGAGCACAGAGGCTCTGGTCCTTGCATCACAGAGGCTAGAAGCAAGAGAGCGAGCGAGCAAGGAGAAAGAACAGGTAAACCCTCAAGGCAGCACCCCCAGGGACCTACCTTCCCCAGCCACATCCTATTGCCCTGGCTACCTCCTACTAGATTTATCTACAGATGAGATATCTGCAGCCCTCGTGACCAAACCATATCAACCCTGAACACTAATACACAAGCTCTTCAGGGGACACTCTATATCTGACCGTAGCAGCTAGTTCTTGGTTTTTTAATACTGGGAATAATCTTAAGACTTCCCACTAGTAAAGTTAAGATTCTTTTATATTTTTTACCCATACTTTCCTCTTCTCTACTTAGACTTTATTTTTCTCCTTTTCGCTCAGTAACCTCTATATAGCTAAAAGAATGATAGGTCTCATAATATTGTGAAACTCATCAGATAAGTATTTAGTTTTCCCCCTTGTTGACATTTCTCCGACTTTGCTTTAAAAGCTTGCTACATAGCCATCTTGCAAATATTCTTTGCCCCTTTTCTGTGTAAAATTCCTTTTTCTTGGATCCTGAGGTTTTTGTTTGGGAGATATATCTTTTTCTTTCTTTCTTTTTTTTTTTTTTCCGGTACTGGGAGTAGAACCCAGGGGCATTCTATCTTCGAGCTACACCCCCAGCCCTAGTTTTTATTCTTTATTTTGAAACAGGGTCTCACTGAGTTGCAAAGGGCCTCACTAAATAGCTGAGGCTGTCCACAAACCTCAATCCTCCTGTCTCAGCCTCCCAAGTGCTGGGATTACAAGCGTGCACCACCATGCCTGGCTGGAGCTATATCAAAGTAGCTTTCTGGGAAATGCAGTATAGGAATTAACAATATTTTGACAGCTTTACATGCATGAAAATTGTACTTTGTTCTCCCTGTCCTCACATCTGATTCACAGTAGGCTGGATGTAGAACTCTCCATTGGAAGTCATTTTCCTTTAGAATTGTGAAGATACTACCCCATTGTTTTCTATAGTCTAATGGTGCTTCTGAGAATGTGATACTATTATGATCCTTGTTCTATTATACGTAAATTGTTTGCTTTTCTAGAAACTTTAAAAATCTTTCTCAGTATCTAATATTTCAAGATGAAGTACTCAGAAATAGATATAGTTATTTTTCTGTGCACTTAATATGTTCTTCATTCTTGTGTTTGAATTTTCTACCTTGTATCTTTTCAGATTCTCTTTCTAGAGCTCTTATTTTTCAGATGTTGAACCTCTTGGATTAATTTCTTAATGTTTTATTTCCTAGAAAATTCTAACTTTCAATCTTTGTTTCCTTGTTGATATAAATTGAGCATAATTGTCATTCTGGATATATATAATGTTTTCCAAGTCTTTGGAGGTTTTCTGCTATTACTTTGTTAAATATGTATTCTGTCCTTTTCTCCTTATTTTCTCTGTTCAGAATTTTTTTTCTTTTATTTTGTGGTACTGGGGTTTCTGGAAACCCTCCTACCTCTGGGCTACACTCCCAGACACCTATTTTTTATATTTTCATTTGGAAACAGGGTCTCTTAAGCCAGCAAGGCTGGCTTCGGACCTGCGCGATCCTCCTGTCCCTGCCTTCCAAGCGCAGGGATTACAAACGTGCACCACCACGTCCGGCATTCAGAGTTCTTATAATGCAAATATTTGTTCATTTAATCATGTCCCATAAGTCCCATAGGCTTTCTTTGTTCTTTTTCGTTTATTTCACATCTGTTCTTGATTGGGTTAGTTCAAATGACCTGTCCTAGTTTTTAGAAATTCTTTCTTCATCTTGATCTAGTCTGTAGTTGTGGCTCTCAATTATATTTTATTTATTTAGCGCTGCACTGGGATTGAACTCAGGGACATTCTGCCACTGAGCTATACCCCCAGCCCTGTTTTACTTTGTATTTTGAAACGGGATCTCACTAAGTTGCAAAGGGCCTCGCTAGGTTGCCAAAGCTGGTCACAAACCTGTAATTCTTCCGTTCTAGCCTCTCAAGTACTGAGATTACAAGCATGCACCACCATGCCCTGCTGTCAGTTATATTTTTTATTTATTTAGTTATTCAGCTGCAAGATTTCTCTTTGGTTCTTTTTTATGATATTTATCAATGTGTTGAATTTCTCATTCAAATAACAAATTGTTTTCTAGATTTCATTGAATTATTTGTATTCTCTTGTATCTCACTGAGCTTTTTTAAGATCACTATTTTGAATTGCTTTTCAAACATTTTGTAAGTTTTCTTTCTTTTAGTTTGTTACTGGAAAATTATTGTGTACCCTAAAAGGTGTCATTTTTCCTCGCTCTTTCATGTTTATGCCTCTACATGATGTCTGTGCATGTGCAAGCTACCTTTTCTAATTTTATGGAGGATTTCTTAAGGGAGATATTTTTTCCCATAGATGGGTACTGGGGAGTTGGTTGGTTGGTATGGTGTATTAGCTTTGGTTTTGATTTTACACCAAAGTATAGGTTTATACAGTTTCTTCAGCAGTAATCCTTGTTAGCCAAATCTATGGATGTGTTAGTGGTCTATTGCCGGGGCTGGGGCTGCTGCCTATCTGGCTGTTGGCCACCTTCCCCTTTGTGCAAGTCTATCTGTTCCGTCGGGAATGGGACATTGCCTGGGTTTGACTACTGGAGTCCTGGCCTCTTTGTGAGTCCTAAGCTCTAAGCAGGTGGTGGAATCAAGGTAGAGCTCAGGGATGGACACACACTGTGGTACTAGCTTCCAAGGTGGGGTGTACTCTAGCAGTTGGTCTGGTTGTGAGCTGGGCTGATTATCCCATAGTGAATATCCCATGTCTTGAATACATGTAAGAATATATTCTGGAACTGAGGTAAGAAAGATGTTTAGAATTCTGAATATTTGTGTGGATGGGAGAAGGGAATCTCATTATTCTAGGCAGAATTTCACTCATTCCCACCACTTACAGAAATATGCCTCATTTTCACTCACATCTGGGCACTCTGTGTCATATCTCCAAACAATAAACCTTCAGAGTTTTCCCTGGATGAAAAGCGTGAGGCACATGGCTTTCTATATTCAGGGAGCAACTGTAATGTGTGTGCTACCATAGGCATGTATGCTACATAATGCAGCTACAATCTAAATTGACAGCATTTAGGAATATATGAAGTTTATAATCTGTAAGTGTGTAGACTTATTTCCTCTCTCTAAAAAACTAAGCTTCCTAGGAAGATAATTCTGTGTAAGGCTAGCAACATATCTGTTTCTAGGCTACACATTTTCTTCCTTTGGTTTGATCTCTTTCAGAACAAATTGGAGCTTTGGCAGATCAGCACATTATTCATGTGGCATGTGGCGAGTCCCACAGTCTGGCCCTTAGTGACCGAGGCCAGCTGTTTTCTTGGGGTGCAGGGAGTGATGGTCAACTAGGACTCATGACTACCGAGGATTCCGTGGCAGTGCCCAGGTAAAAATGTCTCAGAAACGAATCTTGGTTTCAAGTGTCAGTTGTTTTAAAAATTACTTTCTGCTGTTACTTTGGTAGATTCCTTGATTTTGTTTTTTTCTTCTTTTTTTTATGGTACTGTAGATTGGACCCAGAGACATAATACCTCCAAGCTATACCCCGACTTCCCCCTTTTATTTTTTGTTTTGAAATGGTCTCACTATACTGAAACTCTTGTTATGTTGCTGAGGCTATCATTGACCTTGCGATCCTCCTGTCTCAGTCTCCTAAGTACTGGGATTATAGACATGAGTCACCACAGTGGACTGTTCTCTTCAGTTTATTGCTAGTTTCTTCATGCTATTGCTGTGCTTTGTCCCGTTTCAGCACAAAAATTGTGATTATGGCCAGGAATAGTGGCACATGCCTCTAATTCCTCTTCCTTTTTGCCTATCTTAAATTTTTTGTCTCTTTAATTAAAACTGTTTTAAGGAAAAGACGAACATAAAGTTAAGAGTGATTTAATTCACTTTCTGATGTAAAACAAATATCTTAAATTAATTTCTTACAAAAGTTAATTTAATTTGAGGGGAGAGGAGAGTGTCAGTAAGAAAAGAGTGATGCCTTGTTTTAGTTATATGTAATTTTAGGGAAAAGATATATAATATTAATGACAACATTTTATTTGTTGATGACCAAAGATGTAAGGATTGTAATGGCATTCTATTTCTAAAAATGAAGTAATTTTATAGTAACAATCTAATTTTTATTACTCATGTCTAATAACTGGAATGAATTCCAAGATTGATTTATGAATAGTCTTATAATGTAACTGAAATAAATTCATTAATCAATACCTGATAATCTGGAAAGTAATACAGCTTTGAGAGTAAACAGCCTTGAGTTCTAATCCTGGCTCAATTATTTATAAGGTAAATGACCTTGGCCAGATTGTTTAATTTTTGTAAGTCAGTTTTCTAACTTAAAAATGGAATTATATATTATTTGCCTTACAGAGTTATTGGGAAGAAAGAATGAGTAGGTAAAACACAGTATGTGTTTGTGCTCACCCTTTTTTGCCTTGACAGTATGAGTTCTGTATATTTATCTTTGTCCTTTTGACCTGTTTCTCTTTCATAACTGTGGACATGAAAGTTGTAACTGGACAATATTGATCCATTAAGGGAGCATTATGGGGAATTTGAGTGGAATCTGGAGAGGAAAGAGGGCTGTTGCTGCATAGCAACTCCTGAAGCATTGGTCCCCATGGTAGTAATACATTTTTCTATTTTTAAAAATAGTGGGGTTCTATAAACTATTGATATACGTAACAGCTTTGATGATTGTACAAGAATTATTCTGAGAAAAAAAAATAAGCCAGTCTCAAAAGGTTACCTACTATATGATTCCATTTCTACAGTTTTCTTAAAATAACAAAAATTTAGAAGCAGATAATGAGAGAATGGATTAATGATTGCCAGGGTCTGGGGGATGAGAGCAGGGAGGAGTAGTTATAAAAGTGCAATGTGTAGAATCCTTGATGATATGTGAACCATATATGGATATGTGAACCAACACAGATGCTAAAACTAATATATGGCTGAGGGTGGAGCTCAGTGCCAGAGCACTGGTTTAGCATATATGAGGTCCTGTTTCTATCTCAGAATTGAAAAACAAAACAAAAACTTTGATTAAAAAAACACTTTATTGCTAAAAATGCTAACAATCATCTGAGGAACAGGTAGGAAAAAAAATGATATCAGTACACAAGCTCAGTGCAGGGTCGCACCTTCTGGTTGTTGTGAATAATGTTGCTATGAATGTGAGTGTACAGATATCTTTTGGGGCTATGCCTTCAATTATTTTTGATATATAACCAAAAATAAAATTTCTGGATTATGGCATAGCTTATATTTTGAGAGTTATTTCTAACCATGTATATGTGTATATATATATAATTTTTTTTTTGTGTGTGTGTGTGTGTGTGTGTGTTACTGGGGATTGAACCCAGGGGTATTCTACCTCGGAGATACATTCCCAGCCCTTTTTTTTTTAAACAGTCTCACTGAGTTGCTGAGAGTCTCCCTTTGTTGCTGAGTCTGTCCTTGAAGCTGTAGTCTTCCTGTCTTAACCTCCCAAGTACTGTGATTATTGAGGTATACCACCACACCTGGCTTCTAGTAGCTATATATATATATATTTTTTTTTTCTTTTCTTTTTGTGCTGTACTGGGGATGAAACCCAGGGGGCATTTTACCTCTGAGTTACACCCCAGCTCTATTTTTTATTCTTTATTTTGAAACAGGGTCTGACTGAGTTGCAAAGGGCTTCACTAAGCTGAGGCTGGCCTCGAACCATGATCCTCCCGTCTCAGCCTCCCAAATGCTGGGATTACAAGCGTGTGGCACCACGCCTGGCTAGTCATATTTTTAAAAGTCTCTCTTCTGTAGGTTATTCCACTTGTTCCTATGTGTGTCTAGGAAGAACAAAGTGTCTGTTCTTCCTCTGCTCTTACACCATAATCAACACAGAAGACCTCTGTGACCCTAAAAGGTGTGGGAGTTTCTCAGCAGACATCAGACAGTTAGCCTCTGATTCAGTTCAATCCTCACTTTCTCCCTGTAGCTCTTCTTGGCCCCCACAGGCTGAAGAGCTCAGTCCCCAGGACTGCCTCTCTGCACACATAGATTATAGTCTTAAGCCCCAGCCTGTTTTATGTGCTTCTCATTGACCAGCTGAAATTGGGGTTCCTATAACCTTCTCTACAGGTTTGATTAATTTGCTGGAGCAGCTCACAGAACTCAGGGAGACATTTAGGGTTATTAGTTTATTATAAAGGATACAGATGAAGAGGTATAGGGTGGGGTCGGGGAGAAGGGCATGCTACCCTTCAGGTATTTCCAGGTGTTCAGCTATCCTGAAGCTCCCCGAATCCTGTTCTTTTGGGTGTTTATAAATACTCCATTGTAAATGTGTGGTTAATATCCATGGTCACTGGTGATTAACCTAACATTTAGCTCCCCCCTCCCAGTGGTTAAGGGGTAGGACTTAAAGTCCCAACCATTTAGTACTCTAGGGAGAGGAGGCTAGTAAAAGAACCAATGAATTATGTAGGATTGTATGTTTGATCTTGTTTTTTTGTGAGATTGATATAACAAATGTTTTATTTAATTGGGATAGTTCTTTCTCTCTCCTTCCCCTTTCCCTTTAGTGGCATATTAGCACCGAGCTATATCATCAGCCCTATTTTATTTATTATTGTGGTGCTAGGAATTGAACCTGAGCACCCCAGCCCTATTTTGTTTTTTAATTTGGAAACGAACTGGCCAAGTTGCTGAGGCTGGCTTTAAATCTATGATCCACCTGTCTGAGCCTCGGGATTACAGGTATGTGCCATCTTGCCAGCCAGCAATGTTTATTTTATTCTGAGACAGGGTCTTGCTAAATTTCCAAGGTTGACCTGAGAATTGTGATCCTCCTGTGTTAGCCTCCTGAGTAGCTGGGATTATAGGCAAGTGCCACTGTGGGAAGTTGGGAGTATTTTTGAGAGTTGTGTTTGTGTGTGAATGCCCATCTTAAGAAAACCTTTCCTATTTTAGGTTAATACAAAAGCTGAACCAGCAGACCATATTACAAGTTTCCTGTGGCAATTGGCACTGCCTGGCTCTCGCAGCTGGTAATGTAACATTAAATATATGGCAATGTTAGGTTAATTTTGAAAACCTTTCTCTCCTGCAGTATTTTTTTTTTTGTTTTGTTTTGTTTTTCAATACTGGGGATGGAACTCAGGGGCATTCTACCTCCAAGCTACACCCCCAACCCTATTTTTTAGTCTTTTATTTATTTATTTATTTTGAAACAGGGTCTCACTGAGTTGCAAAGAGCCTTGCTAAGTAGCTGAGGCTGTCCGTGAATGGCAAATCGCGATGCTCTGGTCTCCACCTCCCAAATGCTGTGATTACAAGTGTGCGCCATCACGCTCAGCTTTCCTGCAGTTTTGTGTTACATAATTCCAAACTTTTAATGGGTTACCGTCTTTGCATTGCTGTTGAACAGTAACAGTTCTCAGCCTTTGCATAGCTCATCTTTTCTCCAGAGTGTGGATTATGAAGCAGGTGCTCACCATTGTTGACCCGGCTCTCACGAGGAAGATAAGAGGCAGGACCATGGTTAAGTGTTCTTGAGCACATAGAAGATTGGGTTTTTAGTTTTTTGCATTTTTTATAGCTATAGTTTATTCTCAAGTTCCGTTCCATTATAAAGCTTCCAAATACATGTAAAAGAAGGAGCTAAAGAAACCTAAGCCGTATTATAATAATACCATACTCTAGTTTAGAATACATATGCCCTGCTTAGTCATCTGCAGAGTAATTCAGAAGGTCATAGCTGAACCTCCAAAATCCTGGGTCTCTTCGTCATAATGTGGCCATAACTAGTTCAGCTTGCTTAACAGATCTAAGCTAGTTGTTTCCCTGTTCAAAATTAAGTTATTTAGACATTTAATATTTTCTTTGCACAAGTGTTAATGTCCTTTCAAGGGCAGTAAGTCTCAGTTTACCTCTCTGTTGTCAGTCAAGTGGAAGCTTAGATTTTGGCATTCTTGTAGCATGAAGTGTCTCTGCAATGCTTTGCTTTTGGGTGATTTGGGGTATGTGGGAGGGCAATCAACAAATGACCTTAATAACTGAATTATGTTTTGTGCATGAAATTTGTTTCTTTCTTTTTAATGCTAGTTATCTTGTTCTTATTGCAGATGGCCAGTTTTTCACCTGGGGAAAGAACAGCCATGGGCAGCTGGGCCTAGGGAAGGAGTTCCCCTCCCAAGCCAGCCCACAAAGAGTGAGGTCCCTGGAGGGCATTCCACTGGCACAGGTGGCTGCAGGAGGGGCGCATAGCTTTGCCCTGTCTCTCTCAGGAGCTGTTTTTGGCTGGGGGATGAATAATGCAGGGCAACTAGGGCTTAGTGATGAAAAAGGTAGGTAAACTCTTTATATGTACCTTTTTAGTACAAAGACATATTCATTTGTTTAACATATACTTCTTGAGGATCTGTTAAGTGTTGGCCCTGTGTTGGGCACTGAGAGAACCAAAGAGAACATCTGTGGCTTTGTGGAGTCTGTATTCTAATGGGTGAACACAAATAACAAACTAACAAATTTAGAGTATGTAAAAGGGTTTGCAAATAAAAGAGTAAATAAGAGTGCAGTAAGACAGAGTTCTGATTTTATATAAGCTGGTCAGAAAGGGCCTCTGATAGGACATGGGAGGACTCTGATGCAGGAAGTTGCTTAGTGTGGAGGGGGCAAGTAAAGAGAGGAACAGCAGAGCTGGAGGTCAGAGAGGTTGCCTGGACCCTGCAGAACAGCGGGAGGATTTTGGCTCCCTCTCCCAGTGAGAGGGGAGGAGACTTAATGTTTTAAGGAGAGGAGTTTTCTAGTTTAATGGTAACTGTTGATGGGTTAAAGGGAAGACCACTTTGGAGGTAGTGAGAGTAAAGTCTGATTTCATACAGTGTTTGAAGATGAGGTTAATTGTTTCTGTTCATTGTTGAATATGTGATTTGAAATGAGGGAAAAACTAGAACGATAAAGTTACTGTGTGGGGGTGGAGGAGGAGATGGGGTAAGTTGAGGGATGACAGACTTAGAAAATGCGGGGAAACCAGAAGGTTGGCTCCACATATATTAACATTGAGATCTGTTGGACATCCAAGTAGAGATACAGGCATGAAGAAGACTATGAATCAGGAAACCATGGACCAAAAATTTGTGTTATGATAATTATTTCATCTCAGAAGCCAGTGGTAGTGAGTCTGATGCTTTGTTTATCTTATTTTAGATCGAGAGTCTCCATGTCATGTGAAACTCTTACGGACACAGAAAGTTGTTTATATTAGTTGTGGAGAAGAACACACAGCAGTCCTCACAAAGGTAGGGGGCTTGGAAGGGCTTGGGCTTGCTCGAGTAGTTATCATGTTTAATTGCAGCATCGTTGATTGAACTTGAACGCTGTCTGTAGCTTTGGTTCAATTGTTTCCCAAAGGAATATAAAGTTTTTTTTAATATCCGTGTTTTCCCCTTTGATAATTTTATAGTTTCTAATACCATTAAAAATAGTTCAATAAAGTAGGGGGTAGTGGTGCATATCTGTAATTTCAGCTACTCAGGAGGCTGTTTACTAATACTTATTTTGCAATGAATCTATGAATTAGAAAATCTAAATGACTTTCTCATGGTCTTAAATATAAACTGTCAGTGCTGGAACTGTAAGCAATACTTTCCTGGGTTCTTTCTCCTTACTCTCCAATATATCATGGGAAGTTTAATAGATATTTTCAAGGTAGGAAATACTATGGAATATAATTATTTTGACTTGTAAACCATAAGAACTTGACAAATTCTTCACATGTTCAATAAATAACCCTATACCTAAAAACAGAAATTACTTATATTCCAGAAATAACAAAAACTTATTTTAATATTGAGCAAATGCTATTATATATTTCACTTTAATAAAATGCCTCTTAAAAACTTAACTCATCAAGGAGTTTGTGGAATGCTTACTTTCTTTTCTATTTTGTGATACTGGGGATGGAACCCAGAGGTATTCTACCACTGAGTTACACCTCCAGCTTCTGTTTTTTTTTTCAAGGGCTGGCCTTGAACCTGCAGTTCTCCTGCCTCAGCCTTCCAAGTACTGGTCTTAAAGGCCTGGCTTTGCTTAATTTCTTGTTTGTGAATGATCATTGCATTTCATGTAACTACTTATTTCTCCTTAATTTTATTTCCCCACACATTATTTTACTTTGAAGAAATTTTAAAATCTAAAGATGGCACATACTCCCTTGAGCTGTAATACCTTTGTTTCATGAAGATATAGTCTTAAATTTCCATTTTATTTGACACATCCTCTTGAAAAATGATTTTGGCTAAGTATCAGGTAAGTGTAGTGTTTTGTACAGACCACTGTGATGGGGATTTTTTATACATTTGATAGGAGGATCCTCAAATTCAAATATACAGAGAGGTCACGTGGTGTTTCTTCCTTGTTAGAATGGAGGTGTGTTTACCTTTGGTGCTGGTTCTTGTGGGCAACTTGGACATGACTCCATGAATGATGAGGTTAATCCAAGAAGAGTTTTAGAGCTGATGGGCAGTGAAGTAACTCAGATTGCTTGTGGCAGGTAAGTATTCCTCAGAACTACCTGACATCTATTAAGGCCCAGAAATGCATCTTGTCTTTGTAGTGATGGAGAATGTAATGACACCTAGCCATCATCATTTGAAGAAATCTTTACTTCATGCGTACCTATGGTGACATTTCTATCTTAGTAGGATATGGCAATAAAGCATTTTAGATAAGCAGAGCAACAGGGGAAGATTAAGCCTTTTTGGGTTAAAGAATAGCAGGATGTGGGGAAGAAATGAAGAAAGGTAAGTGAGAGTACTGCAGAAGAAGTTCTTGAAATTTTTATTTGGGCCTGCTTGTTTCTTCCCTCTCATCCCAATATCCAGTGCAGATCATTCAACTCTTTCAGGAGAAAAACTTTGCCATCCTCTCTATGACCTAGTATCAGATAAGGATAGTAGTATGGAGGGCCAGGAACTGTAGAGAGTCATAGGTTGAGATGGAGAAGCTCTTTGGGGTATCCCTAGGAACTGCTATGCTCTTATGTGGAAGTTAAAGGTCAGAGTCTGAGTGTGTCTGTATCAGCAGTCACTTTGCCAATGAGTTCATTTCTCTCTCCACAGACAACACACCCTAGCCTTTGTGCCTTCTTCTGGACTCATCTATGCATTTGGTTGTGGAGCTAGAGGTCAGCTAGGAACTGGACACACCTGTAATGTTAAGTGCCCATCTCCTGTGAAGGGTTATTGGGCTGCCCACAGTGGACAGCTTTCAGCCCGAGCTGGTAAGTGTGATTTTCACCGGAATTTAATTATATTTTAAGTGATGAAAACAATTTATTTTTATTCTACTTGTTATTTACCTTAAGTCTTTTATAGGGAATAAATAGGAGGGTTTTTGGGGACATAGAACTTTAATAATTTTGAAGAGCAATCCTATGAGGTTTTTAAAGAAACATTAATCAACAAATACTTGCATGCTTATTATGCATGAAGCTCTGTAGTTGAGGTCCTAGAAAGTAAATAAAACACAAAATGTTAGTGTCAAGGATCTTGGTGGTAGTATATAAATTTTGTTGTTGATAATAGTGATAGTTGATATTTATTGAGTGCTTAACCAAGTTTCATTACTGTGCTAAGTCTGAGAAAAACCCAATTACTAGTGGTTGTTGCCCTTTACATGTTAGAGGTGAGGGAACAGAGTTTTCCCTCTCTTAAATAACTTGCTCAAGATCACAAAGATCCTGGATACAGGACTTGAACCCAGGTCTGCCTTATTCAAAGCCTGTGCTCTTCATGTTTATACTTAGTAATCTGCCATTGATGTGTTGGTGTTTTGTCATAACATGATGTGATTTATATTAATACCTTTTTTCCTTCTCTTAAAAATATTAAACAATAGAATTCATTTCTTTGGAAATCAAAGAAAGGTAGCCATTCATATTGAACAACTGTCTTATTTTGAAAGTGAATATCCAGAGGCTGAAATGGAAATAGTCATTAAAAGAAGTGTAATTTAATAATTAATAGTGTTAATTTTTTATTTTGAAGTCTATATACTGACACATTTGCAACTTGTTCTGAATTCTTTTTTAAACAACAATCAGTTTCTTACTGGATTACAAGACACTTAAGAATAAAAGACTGAGTCTTTTCATCTTTAAGAACCTAGCATGCAGCACAGAGCCTGGCATAAACGTACCACTCAGCAAATACTTATGGAATGAGAGCATGAACATCTGAAAATGCAGAACTTAAAATACAGTATAAATAAGATTTTGTTTTGGTGATGTACACAAAAACAAAAGAACAGCTTGGTGTCCTTTCCCTGTCATTTGTTGTTTTCTCCAAGACATTCTACCTGTACTTGGAAAGCACACATGTATTTAAGAAATATACCAAGGTAGTCAGGTGCAGTGGCACACGCCCATAATCCCAATGACTCAGGGGCCTGAGATAGGATTGCAAGTTGGAGGCCAGTCTGGGCAACTTAGCAAGACTCTTTCTCAAAGAAAAAAAAAAAGGTGGGAGTTATTGGTGTAGCTGAGTGGTACAGTGCATGCCTAGCATGTGTGAGGCTCTAGGTTCAATCCATAGTACATGAAAAAAAAAATCATTTGAAGGAACTCAAGAGTTTTGTAGATTCATTTGAAACCACAAATTTTCAAAGTTGAGTTATAATCTTATCTAATTAATGTAATAATACATTTGTACTGGGATGTTTGACAAAAGGATTTTATAATATAACTAGGCAATTTTAATTCATTTAAATGCTTTGGCTTCAGGAATCCTTATGGTAATGTGGGAACATGGAGGAAAGCATCAAGGAGTATTCTGGTTAAAGGAGGTTTGGACTGTGTCTGACTGTGTGGAGTTAGCCACAGGAGACTATGAGGGAGTGGGCAGTGGTATGCCATAGAGTTGCACAATTCCAGGAGCACCATTCAAATTACCCCCTAGGCAGTGCCATTCATACAGTGTGTAGGGTGGTAGAGGGAAGAGGCATGGAGATATGAAATAGCATGGGGTATCAGAAATACAGAAATTTGGTGGTATTACAGTGTTGATATGGGCACATGAGATGGGAGATAAAGCAGGGAGCAGGAAATAGAAGTACACTACCCACTTCATCCTAAAGGGGCCACGCACCAGCTTACTCAGGGGGAATTATTTGGTAGGCATATGTTGCCATTTATAGTAGCACCCATTTTAGATTTCAGGTCAGTGGCATGACAGAGTTAGCATGAGAAATAGAAATGAGGTCAGGATTAGCTAGCAGTGTGGG
This sequence comes from Muscardinus avellanarius, assembly GCF_963383645.1. Lineage (NCBI taxonomy): Eukaryota > Metazoa > Chordata > Mammalia > Rodentia > Gliridae > Muscardinus > Muscardinus avellanarius. The sequence goes on along the minus strand of NC_137791.1, from coordinate 63,513,586 downwards.
GTGGGGCAGAGATAGAATGGAGGATACCATTGTATATATTTATTTTTAATTGTAGTAAAAATAATCCTGGGCAGTGATCCAGGAGAGAAGGTTTCTTCTCTAAGTAATTAAAATGGATCAGAAGCCACTCTGAAGGATATTATGGAGTATTAGAAAAGAGAATCAAGAAGAAGCTCAATTATTGAAAAATATATTGTTGTAATTTTTTTTGACAGATCGTTTTAAATATCATATTGTTAAGCAGATCTTCTCTGGAGGTGACCAAACTTTTGTACTTTGCTCCAAATATGAGGTAAAAATTTTTTTTGATTATTGATTTGGGGGTGGAATAATGATGAGCCAGTATTTGTTTTAATAAATAATGTGAAAGTAGTGTTACTCTTTGTTTCTACCAATTTTATCTTATTAAAATAAGCAAACTAAGCCAGGTGTGGTGGTGCATGCTTGTAATTCCAGCATCCAGGAGGCTGAGACAGGAGGATCGCAGGTTCATAACTAGCCTCAGCTACTTAGTGAGGCTCTCTGCAACTTAATGAGACCCTGTTTCAAGATAAAGAATAAAAAAATAGGGCTGGGGGCAGGGGTGTAGCTGGAAGGTAGAATGCTTCTTGGTTCCATCCCCAGTACTCCAAAAAAAAAAATAATAATATAATAATAAGCAAATTAAACCTTGTTAAAATAGTTTAATTCCTTTTATAAATATTGAATTTGATCTGTGTAGCTGAATTTCAAGTTTATTAGCAGTCTTGAGTATAGAAAATAACCCACTAGTGAAAAGGAAGATTCGAGGCCTTGGCAATTTAGTGAGTGTAAAAATAGCTTTTTCTTTCATATTGTCTGCTGGATAGAATTGAAGAGGAAATATGGTTGGGATTATTGAGGGAGAAGGTGTGTGTGTGTGTGTGTGTGTGTGTGTGTGTGTGTGTGTGTGTGTATCATTGACTCAAAAAACTGTTAACTGACATAAAGCCTTTTTTTTTTTTTTTTTTGAAATGTGACCTTGGTTTTCCATGGGAATCACGTGGGAGTTTAAGAAAATATAACTCTAGAGATTCTGATTTACTTGATCTAGCACGTGACTTGACCCTCAGGTATTTTTAAAGCTCCCCTGATGATTCAAAGTCTGGTCAAAGTTGAGGAACTTTCTTATGAGGAACACTGACCTAGACCATTTCTTTCTTTTTGGCCTATATGTAATTAGAAGGCTTAGAGGACTTTAGCTGTAACTTAGTGGAAGCGCACTTGCCTACCACGTGGTAGGCTCTGGACCCCATACTGGAAAAAAAAAAAGGTAAAGTCATAGTTAAAATGATGCTTTTTCTTGATGATTCTGAGATTTCACCCAAGGCATCTATATGTAGTTTACTGGAAGAATGAAAAAATTGTTTCAATTTTATTGGGGTTGTTTTTGGTAGCATATTTATTGCTGTTCAGTTGCCCCTTTGAATGGGGGAAATAATTAAAATTTTCATAACAATAATGCCTTCAAAACAAAGGTGGAAAGAAAGGCAGTTCATTGTGTGGTCAAGTGTCTGCTTTGGCTTACAAGTTTCTTTTATCTAACAGTATTTTTGTTTTCTCAGTATATGTCTGTGGTCACTTTAGTAGAATAGTTATCAAGAATCAAATGATCAAAACCTTTTTCAAACATCATTATGTGATTTCTTCTTTTTCCCTATAATAGAATATAATTCACAACCATAGGAGAGTATATCAGGAAATTTTACTTTTAAAGTTATGTTTTTTGTGTAAATGCAAAGGAAAAATGAGCCTTTAATGAATTGATGGATAAATACTTTAATAGTACTTTGTCCCTCTTTCTTAGTGTCAAGTATATGAAGTATAAAACACCATCAACTTCTTAGTTCCAAATCATAAACAGAGCTTGGGGAAAATGAGTTGAAAACAAGCAATTTTAAGAAATGAAAGTACATTTAAAAAAGTCTCATTGAATAAAGTATATCTAATGCTGTGTAGTATTAGGATTCTCAAGGTCATTATTAATATCTTTTTGCCACTTTTCTTATAAGTATGTAGCTAGATACTTGGAGCAAGAAACAAAGAGGCATTACAGTTTTATGAATTTGCAATATAGATTACAAATAAATTGACTTCTTTATATTTTGTTGAAGTTTGAAAAATTCTGACAACTAATACTTTAGAAGCCTTGATGTTACAGTGATTCAAAGCAAGGGGCAAAGTAATTTGGAAAAGTTGAATTGGGTTGGTTTTTGGAAATCTTACTTTGAGGGTCAGAGTTTAGGGAGGTGTGCTCTCTAGAAGAACATCTCCAGGGTAGAGGGGAAGCAGGGCTGGGCAAAAAAAGAAGTTAAATTTCACTTCAGTTCTAGCAGAGACTATCTAGGCTTCCCACTTCTTACACAGAATATTCCTCAGCCTACCTTGTTCAGTGTAAAGTTTTAAAAATCCTGATTGAGGAAGTCCTGAGTTGACCTTTCTGTTAAGAGAGCTCAGCATTTATTAGAAACCCCCAGTGGGCTTTTTCACATTCATGTTCCACAGTTTCTGAATCTATGACAGTGTCATTTTATCTCATCTGAATAATTTTCCCATTTGAAATGATTAGTTGAGCTAGTCACCCAGACCCCTGGTGGTCTCTGAAGTTGGGATGGCCCTTCAGGGAGTTTTCAGTTGGGCGCTTGTGCTACACTTCACTCTGCCATTGACCGTGGCAGGGGTGATGCAGCAGCCAAGGGCAAGACCTGGAGAGTAGCTCAGGTGTGAGCTGTCAGGAACCTGCGCTCCTCCCTGGGGGAGTGGGTGCCTCCATTCTGAAGGGGGAGGGACCTGGGCATCGCACCATAGCATTCAGTTCAGGAGTGAAACACAAAGGGAGAGTCTGTGTGAGGGAAAGTGGGGAAAAAAAAGCCGTGCTACATAATTTCTCTCTCTTTTTTTAAACTGTTTAATTCTCTAGAATTCTTCTCCTGCCGTTGACTTCAGGACTGTGAACCAAGCACATTATACCAGCCTAATAAATGATGAAACCATAGCAGTTTGGAGACAAAAACTCTTAGAACACAATAATGCAAATACAATCAAGTATGTGGCTGCTTGTCTTCATTTTATTTTTTTGAAGTTTAGTGTAACTTTCTAGCTTGGTGACTTTTTCCCTACTTCCATGATGAGATTGTGAATATAAATAGTTTTATATTTAGGGAATTATTGTTAGTATTTTTTGCCTATTTATTCAGGATTTGTTCCCATTAGCCCCTAATATAACAATGGGTTGCTTTCCACTTCTCATGCAGAATCTATGTCTCAGAAGCTGGGCGTGGTGGCGCACACTTGTAATCCCAGCATTCGGGAGGCTGAGATAGGAGGATCACAGTTCGTGAACAGCCTCAGCTACTACTTAGTGAGGCCCTTTGCAACTTACTGAGACCCTGTTTCAAAATAAAGAATAAAAAATAGGGCTGGGGTGCAGCTCTGAGGTAGAATGCTCCCGGGTTCCATCCTAAAAAAGTCCTTCTCAGTCTACCTTGTTCAGTGTAAGGTTTTACAAATTCTGATTGAGGAAGACTTGAGTTGGACTTTCTGCTAAGACAGCTCAGTATTATGCTATGATGGGTTTCTTCACATTCATGTTCCACAATATTCTGAATCTAAGGCAGCTATTATGTTATCTCATCAGATTAGCTTCAAGTAATCCAGAGTGTTCTATATGGAAAAAAGTATAGTAAAAAGTATCGAAATCTCTTATCAAGGTTTATTTTATTCTTGAAGATTTTTTCTTGCATATTTTTATGCATTTTCATTGGCTTTCTTTAGCATTTCTTTTTTTCAGCAGTCTCTAATTCTTAGAAAAAGTAAATCAAGCTCTATGCTATAAGGGTGATTGTTCCCAGAAATGTACATAATAGATCATGCTTTATAATCTAGACCATGCTGGAGCAAATGACCAGGATGCTGAACTTCAGAGCTGTCTGGCTAGTAATTTTTTGAGTGAGGTGTCACAGGGAATCCCCTAGAGCAGCTCTGTAGCAGCTGTCAGAATCCTTTTTTTTTTTTTTTCTTCAGTACTGGGGATGGAACCTGGGACAGTCTCCTCTGAGCCATACCCTCAGCCCTATTTTTTATTCTTTATTTTGAAACAGGGTCTCACTGAGTTGCAAAGGGCCTCACTAAGTAGCTGAGGCTGGCTGCGCAACCAGATCCTTCTATTTCAGCCTTCCAAATTTTAGGATGGCACCAAACCTGGCTATTATCAGAATCCTTTTAATCTTATGGGATTCTGCAAAGAGTTTGGGCTGAAAGGGGAGTAAAGACAAAGAGAAGAGGGCTTGCCTGTTACCAGCAGGGGAAACTGTAGGCAATGCACTTCACCAATAGTTATGTGTTCTTATTAAACCAAAGGAATGTAAGAAATTATATCTAAAGATCTTTCCTGACACAAACTCTATGATTAGCAGAAGTTATTACAGTTTCCTCCTCAACCATATATTTCCTTCTCCTTGTACTACTTTAAAAGGCCCAAGGCACCTAATATGTAGTTTCCCTCTGGGCTCTCAGAAACTAGCTACTTTTCCTGAGCCTATATAATCTAGGTAATAGAAATAACATACATTTCACTAAGTTTTAGTTTCTTTTTCAAATAAGTAACAAATAAAAGGAAGTGGTTTGTTATTAATTTGCAAAGATAATGTCTGTGTTTAGAAAATAATAGCCTGTATTTTTGTTTTATTCAGTGCTTGTGTTTGGAGGCAAAGTAAGGTATATTTTAGGTGTTTAGTAGTAGAAGGATGCTCAAGGTTGTTATTAGGAGCAATAATTATTATTCCAAGAGCTTTCATTTCTTTAGACATATCCATGGAAAACTTAAGTTCTTGTACACTTTGAGATGTGGCACACTGTTATTCTAAAGCAAATGTACATTTTTCAGGCTTCATCTGGTTAAAAGAAAGCTGCTACTAATGAAACCTATTTGATTAAGAGGGTGAACAGATAGATAACTTAGTGCTGGTATGTCAGTAACTATTTATTTGTAATTATTAAAGTTCTCTTATTTTTTCTCTCTCTCTTTCTCTCTGTTGAGTAGTGGTGTTGTTCAGATATTGTCTTCTGCAGCCTGTTGGAATGGAAGTTTTCTTGAAAAAAAGTAAGTGGCTTAGTTTTAAAAATCCATATGTGATGCAAATGCTTACTTAACAAAGGGTGTGAAAGACTTCTGTTCTTTTTGATGATGGTTGGCCTGACCTCAGTGAATAGGCTGATGCTTTGCATAAAAATTGGAATACCTAATGATGATGAATGAGAGGACATCAGGAAGGGCAATGCTGATTCCTGCCTGGTTGGCAGAGGAGCAGATAAGCAAAGGGAGAGACTGTATCTCAGGAAGGACTGGTGTAATCCAAAGCCAGGATTTCAGGATTTGCTAAAATGTTACTCCCACCATATGTTCATTACTTACTCTTAAATTCTTAATTCTTTAAATAATTTCTTTGGCTTGTTTTCCCATAGTTTTGAAGAAGTTCTAAGAACTCTTCAGGGCTTCCTTGTATTCAAGTTCCACTTAGCTCACTGGGAAATTATAGTTGAGTTTGAACTTTTAGGCAACAAGTAGAAATGTTTCTTTGCTTGGCCTATTTCTTCTGCGAATTTAACCCCCAGGAGTGTGATGCAGCAAATGAATGTTTTGTCATGTCCTTTGGATTTAACCATTTGAGTTATAGTACATACGGTTTTTTAAATGATAGAAAAACATATATGTTTTCATAAATTGTAATGTACCTGCCAGAGGGTGTTAAAACTGTCAGGCATATTAAAACTATTTGAATAGCTCCTGAGTAGAAACCTGTTTTGAAAATAGAAAATTCTTTTTCTATTGTTAGATGTGGTATGTTTAAGAGAAGAATTTAAGAGTCATTTTCTAAGTTTCTGAAAGGCTAACTCTAAGTTTGGAAAAAAATGATTTAGTTGTTAGGAAGTTAAAGACATTTGCTGTGAAGTTAGTTCTTGGACGAATGTCATTGTAGCCCTTGTGATAACTAAGAGAGACATTAATTTTGCATTTATTGTAGATTTGATTTTTATTTTAAGTGTCTTAAGGACTATATGTAGTTTCTACTTGCCACTTGTGATAGTGAGCCAGTTTACACAAGAAATATTTTTGTACCTAGCCACAACATTTATATCTAGTTTAATGTACCACAGTTAGAGAGAAGGAAAGAAAATACACACAAAAGTAAGTCAGAAGAATAACACTCTGCTTATGAATTTTAAAATAGCCTCAACTTGAAGTGATGGCTCTTGCAATTTGACTCAAAGAAATTAAATGTAAAATCATCTTGAAAAAAGGAATTCCTGTAAGGGTCATTCTGTTGTGATCCCCACAGAGTAGTATGTGTATGGATCTTGTCTGACAGATCAAGTTTACATCTCATCAGAAAGGACAAACTGTTTTGTTGACCTGTTTATAATTTCTATCAGTGTTTGCTTTTCTTTTATTATATACAGTTCTGTTTTTGTTTGTTTAGAATTGATGAACATTTTAAAACAAGTCCTAAAATCCCTGGGATTGACCTGAATTCAACAAGGGTATTATTTGAAAAATTAATGAACTCTCAGCACTCCATGATTCTAGAACAGGTAATTTTTTATAATTAAAAAAATTTTCTTTCTTTCTTTTTTTTTTTTTTTTTTTTTTGGTGGTACTTGGAGTGGAACCCAGAGGCTTTCTACCTACAGGCTATACTCCCAGACCTATTTTATAATTTATTTGGAAACAAGGTCTCACTAAGTTGCTGAGAGCCTCACTAAAAGTAGCTGAGGCTAGCTTCAAACCTGTGCAATCCTCCTGTTTCAGCCTCCCAAACTCTGGGATTACAAGCATGCGCCACCATTCCTGATGGAATTACAGAATTTCTAGCTGGACATGGTGGCGCATGCTTGTAATCCCAACATTGGGGAGAGTGAGACTGGAAGATGGCTGTTCATGGACAGCCTCCGCTACTTAGTGAGGCCCTCCGTAATCTAGTGAGATGCTGTTTCAAAATAAAGAATAAAAAAGAAATAGGGCATGTAGCTCAGAGGTAGAATTCCTCTAGATTTCATCCCCAGACCCACACACAAAAAATATTCTTCTTGAAAATGTATTTTTACACTGAATAATTCAACTTTTAAGAGAAAGATAAAAAGTAAAGAAACAATAAATCTCAATCAAATCTTGATTTTGTAAAAATATTCATTTTAGGAATTTGACCTACTTATTACTTTCTCTTTGGCATAAATCTTTCTAAGAAATTACCCCTCCAGAATATAAGGTATGCATGGATAGGAATCTTTGGCTTTTTTCTCTCCCTGATGTATTTTAGGAGCCAAGGCCAGTGCCTGCTTCATAGTACTTACTCAGAGCATACTGAACGAGTAAGAGTTGAGAGTCTGTCCAATTGCTTATGAGTTGAGAGATAAGTTAACTAGATCTCAGGTATGTTTGAACTTCTCATTATTCTTTTTTCTCATACAGATATTAAACAGCTTTGAGAGTTGCCTAATTCCCCAGTTGTCAAGTTCACCACCAGATGTTGAAGCAATGAGAATCTATTTAATACTACCTGAGTTTCCCCTGCTCCAGGATTCCAAGTATTACATAACGTTGACTATTCCCTTGGCAATGGCCATTCTGCGGCTGGATACAAACCCTAGCAAAGTATTAGGTGAATGTGCTAAATCAACACCAATGTTTTTGTGCTTATTTATTTTGTTGGTGTGACTACGGATTCTCAGTGGATTGAAACCCAAGAATCTATTGACATTTCTTAGCTTTAACATTTAAATATTTCTTTCTTTGCTATTAATTTCTAGTTTGCCCTATTCGTAATTTGAGCAAAGTAAACCATTATTTAGGTTATTTGCAATGATTCATACCAGGTTAATCTTGATTTTGAAATACCACAGTTAGATTATTCAACTTTAAACTGTTTTTTCTTCCCACATATGCTTGTATAGCTATTAGTACTTCAAAATTTCATGCCCATCTGTCTCTTTTTCTCTAGGGCCTACTTTAGGGGGTGGGAGTGAAATGAACAGTCTTGGTTATACAGAGGTTGCCAAGAAAGGAGAAGCAGAAAATGACCTAGTGGGGACTTACCAAATGTTTGTTTTGTTTTTCTTTTTTAGGACAGTTGAGTCCACCCTGATTTTTGCAGGCTCCGGACACTTTGCTGAGATAAGAACCTTCCGTTCCTCAGTGAATTGGAGAGTGTCTCTCATGGGAGTAGCACCTGAAATGTTTTTATTAATCAAGTGCAGAAAGTCTGTCACCCGGCTTTTTATTTTTACCCCCCTGGTAATTTTTTCTTAGGTGTTTGTTGCAACTCAATAACTTCTGTGTTCTAGGTGGCCTGGGATATTGCTTGAGCATGGTCTCCCCTTAAGTAAAGAGACCTGTTTCTGGTCTTTCCATATTGCTGCCACCTTTGCACAAGATACAAAACAGAAATGATAATGAAGGCATTAGTGATATATTAGTACTGAATTTTTTAAAGATTAAAAGCCATTTGGGGCAAATTTTCTCAGTTGTTTTTATAGTTATGATTTAGAGATGACAGTCTCTAAAGATGAATTAAGAGACTTAAGTTTTTCAATTAAAATTAAAATTAGGAGGCTGACACAGGAGGATTGCAGGTTCGCAGCCAGCCTCAGCTACTTAGTGATCCCTCTGCAACTTAGTGAGACCCTGTTTCAAAATAAAGAATAAAAAATAAGGCTGAGGGTGAAGCTCAAAGGTAGAATGCCCCTGAGTTCAATCCCTAGTGCCACAATAAATAAATAAATAAATAAATAAATAAATACAATTAAAAATTTTTTCAGGTGTGATGATACAAATGAGATCAAAGTTGTTTAAATTTATGCTTATTTATTTTTAACTTTTGATTATTGAAATTTAAAGGAATATCTCAAAGTAGAACAGTATAGGTACTTTGTCAGTACTTTGTCCTTTTAATTTTATCCTCACCCTGATACTTTTGGTTTTGGATGGAATATTTTAAAGGAAATATCAGATATATTTTATTGTCTAAATATTTTGATTTGTCTCAGTTTATTTATGACAAAATAGAAGGTGGTGGTATAATTTTTTTGTCTGATGATGAGAAACCATTGCTTGGAGAGTAGTAATTTTTCAGCTATGTACCTATTGAAGGTATAACAGTTTCCATGTTGGCGCCACTCCTAGGGCATGTTGTTCTTCATATCCGTGGTACAGGATTTAAGTAGTGGCTGAGAACTGTGCTGACACAGGACGAGAACATAGGATCACCATTTGGAGTAATGCAGTAGTCTCTGCTTCAAATGTGTGTAGCCTGTCCCTGTGTAGCCGTGGAATTGAACTTTTAGGTTAGCCTTCAGAATTCATCTTGAAAAAGTTTAGATCAAGCTTTACAAAAATGACAACAACAATAACAGTATCAAACCTCCAGGGATTCTTATGCAGCCTCTGCTCTCTCCAGAAATGTTCCAGTGGATTCTTTTTAAAGTTTGGGGAAACTGCATTTAGATTAATGTTTCCTTCTAGCCATAGGGATTTTTAGCTAGCAGGCAGAAGACATTAATATTGGTTAAGATTATGTGTTAACATATGTCTTTTCTTTTTTTTTTCCTTAAGATAACTGGTGGTCTCAGATATGCCCAAAATATTTCACAAAGCTGGTAAACCTTTATAAAGGTGCAGTCCTTTATCTCCTGAGAGGGAGAAAGACGTTCTTAATTCCTGTACTGTTTAATAATTATATTACAGCAGCCCTCAAGCTCTTGGAGAAGTTGTATAAGGTAAGCATAGGAGGAGCCAGTGAGGAGAGGGGTAATTAGTAGGGTGAGATGTCCTACTGAGACTTTCTCTGGGAAGCCATCTGTCCTTTCTCTGGGTTTAGTTGTCCTTATTTTGTTCTTTATCAGGTAAATCTTAAAGTGAAGCATGTGGAATATGATACGTTTTACATTCCTGAGATTTCCAATCTGGTAGACATTCAGGAAGACTACCTCATGTGGTTCTTGCATCAAGCAGGGATGGTAAGGATTCATGTAAAGCATATCTTAAAGCTTTAGTCTTTTTTTTTTTTTAGAACATAAATAAGGACAAGAAAAGCATATTGTCGCCTTATAATTTCCTGACTTTGATATTGTCATACTTGTCTTTCACTCAACTGGCTTTTGCATTCTTAAAACTTGGAAGTGCTTTAGGTAATCATAAATGTGGTAATTAGTCATGAATGAGTAGTCACTCAGAATATTATGTATTTTATTAGTTGCCAACTTAAAAAAAAAAAAAAAAACAAGGTATCTTGGGCTAACTTAGTGGTAAAGTGTGAGTTTTGCATACACAAGGCCCTGGGTTTGATCCCCAGTACTACATTCAGGAAAAAAAAAAAAATCAAGCCATCTTAACCAGTCAAATTCATAAAAACAGAAAGTATAATAGTGGTTGCTAGGAGCTGGAAGCAGGGGGAAGTGAGATTTGTTATTTAATGAATATGGAGTTTTAGTTTTGCTAGGTAAAAAAGTTCTGGAGATCTGTTGTACAACAACGTGAACATAATACTACTGAACTATATATTTAAAAATAATGAAAATGGTAACTTTTATGTTATGTATTTATTTTGCCACAATTTAAAATATCAAGACATATGAAAATATGAATTTCTAGCTTTTCTTGAAACTTGGAAGATTGGGCAACACAACCTGTCTTTCCATATGGTACCAACTGGCTGAAGTTCAGTAGTGGATCTTTGGATGAGGTTTTATGGTACCACAATCCTCCCTGAAGATGGATTTGTTCCTGACATTGAAGAAAATATCATTTGCTAATTAGATATCTTCTGACATCTAATCTACTTCAGTCTTCATGTCAGCTGCCAAGATCCTGAGGCCTAACTCTGAGTGAGGACTATTTGTGTAAAAATATATCCCTAACCCATTTTTTAATCAAATATTAGACATACAGTATTCAAGGGACTGTGGATTCTTGCCTACCACCACTGGCATAGCAGGAACTGCTTAATTTGGTTGCTGACTGGCTTGGAATACATGCAGATCTCTTTAGGATTCCCCATCTGTGACATATGTGTAAATCTGAGCTATGTCAGAGAACAGAATGGTCATTAATTATTATATTTAGTGAAGCATGATCAGTGGATACATCTAAAGCTAAACTCCTTTGTGAGTTTAGCAGATTCATCACCAATATTAGGGTGATGTTTTCCCTATAGTGTTTTTGGAGGTCAGCAGTATGGTTTTCAAAAACAAGAAACTAAATAGATTTATTTAACGAAATAGACAAGTTTGTTTCCTTTGTCAGATAATGATCAGTGCTAGACATAAAGTTATATTTTTTATGAAGAAATTTTTTAAATTGACAATGTTAAATTTTTAATAAAATTTTATTATACCAAAAAAAAACCAAAAGACTTTTTAATAAAATAGAGCATTCTAAATGATTTTATCTGGGAAACTTAACATATGGGCTATCAATGAGCTCTTCTTTTGCTGAATTCAGAAATGATAAAAAAATAGCTACTCTGTTTTATCAATTTGTAGCATTTTTAAAAATTGAATAACAAGCCGGGCGTGGTGGCGCACGCTTGTAATCCCCGCGCTTGGGAGGCGGAGACAGGAGGATCGCACAGGTTCGAAGCCAGCCGCGCTGGCATAAGAGACCCTGTTTCAAAAATATAAAATAGGTCTGGGAGTGTAGTCCGAAGGTAGAAGGGCTTCCAGGAATCCCAGTACCACCCAAAAAAAAAAAAATTGAATAACAAAATGCTAAGTGCCAGTGCTAACCGGGTATTGTGGCACATGCTTATAATCCGAGTACTTGGGAGATTGAGACAGGAGAATCACAGGTTATAACTTAGAATTGCAGGTTATAATCACAGGTCTTAGAACTTAGCAAGACCTTTTCAAGATATAAAGAGCTGGGGATGTACCTTGGAGTTAGGATGGCTCTGGGTTCAATCTCCAATACCAAAAAGGAAAAAGAAAAGAAAAGAAAAGGAAAGAAAGAAAGCTAATTGCTAATATAAGCCTTATGAACTAAATTAGTGAACTAAATTAGGTGAACTGCTTTGTTTCCAGGTAAGGAAATGGAGACCTGGAGAAGTTAAACAGTTTTCCACCAAGTCAGTAAGCCAGTTCTAACTTATAATTGATTTTTTAATGACTTAATCCTGAATACAGCAATTTGAACAAACTCTAATTTTTTTGGAGAAAGAAGTTATTCCCATTAAAATCTAAGTTACCATGATTATAGTCTCTGAATGGTGTTACTGAGTGAGCAGCTTTTATTTTTTTATAGTGTCTTTCTCTCAACATATGATAAATATCTTATCAGGCATTGAGTAATAGATGCATATCTTTTTGGTAATTAAGGTATTTATTATAGAAATATAGAAAATTATCTAAACTTAGTATATTATATTTTGTGTTTCTTAGGAAATTTTTTATTGTATAAAGTATAGTAAAATTAGAAATAGAAGATTTAAGTTTCTTGGTATTTGGCTTTTTGCTTAAAATGATAATGCCATTTTTGCTAAGTTTTTTTTATTTATTTAGCCACTTTACAATAAAAGTAATAAATAATAAGTGTATTTTTATGTTAAATTTTTAGCTTGGTACCAGCCAGCACAGGTCAGCATTAAAGTATGGAGCATATGCTTCAATAAAAAATAATTGGATTTGCTGGGTGTGGTGGCACATGTTTGTAATCCCAGCATTTGGGAGGCTGAGACAGGAGGATCCAGGTTTGTGGCTAGCTTCAGCTACTTAGTGAGGTCCTCTACAACTTAGTGAGACCCTGTTTCCAAATATAGAATACAAAAATAGGGTGGGGGTGTAACTCCAATGTAGAATGCCCCTGGGTTCCATCCCTAGTATAAATAAAAAAAAACTGGATTCAAGTCTCAACTAGGTCTACTGGCTGTGTCTTAGATAAGTTACTTATTTCTATAGTTCTAGCCTTCTCATTAGTTAATGAGATTTATAACACCTTTATTAAAATTAAATGGAAGAAAGCATCAAGTCTCTTTTAGCAAAGTGCTTGGCATATAATGAGTCTTCGTTAATTCTTTCACTACACAGTTCTTTGGCACCTAAGGTTTGTCATACCTGGACTGCTTACTATAGAGATAGACATGACCTCAGTAAGGTGTCTACCTTTGCTGAGTGTTTTGATCAGTGCAGGTGTTGTGGTTAAAAAGAAATTACAAAGAGATATAACACGTGTGCAGAAGGAGCATTCTAAGGTGGTTTATTTTGGCTCATTTTAAGAAGAGGTGATAATGGTTTATTTCAATTAATAACATGCGCTTGAAAACCAAATAGTCTTTGTAGGTGCCAGTAGAGGGCAGCACAGGCAAGGAATTCAGTGAAACAGATCCTACAAGATAAAGCTAGAGAAAGCTTAACATCTTGCTGTATGTGTTTAAAGAGATTCAGCACAGGGTGGCAGTGTTTGCTTCAAGTATTGTGCATATGTGAGACAGGGCAGACCTTATCTTTGGCTCTTTTTATTTTTATTACTTTTTTTGATGTGGGAGATTGAACCCAGGGGCATTCTATGTCTGATTGACACCCCCAGCTTTATTTTATTTTTTATTTTGATGAAACAGGGTCTCACTGAATTGGTGAGGCAGACCTCAAACCTATGATTCTTCTATTTCAGGCTTCCAAGTACTGGAATTACAGGCATGTGCCATTATGCCCAGAGGTTTTGGCTCTTAACGAGACAATATTTCTTTCTACCCAACCCATCCAACCAATAGAATGGTGACCCTGCACTGAATTGAACTCCTGACCTTCCCTAGTAGAGAAACAGCCTGCTTCCTAACCTGGGTTCATTGGGGGTATGGGGAGGGGTTCAATTGAGGGCCGATTGGAAGAACTAGAGAAGCTGTAGAGGGTAGGTGTTAAAAGGGGAGTAGGGAGAGCTTGTGGTGGGATTGCAGGGAGAGAATAGAGAGTTAGAAAAGGAGTGGGACTAGAGAAAGCCAACAGATATGAAGCCGCTACTGATGGCTGAAGCAACTCTATTACACCAACAAAAATATCAGTACTTAAAAATGTGTGGATGCCGGGCATGGTGGCACACGCTTGTAGTCCCAGCATTCAGGAGGCTGAGACAAGAGGATCATGGTTCAGGGACAGCCTCAGCTACTTAGTGAGGCCCTTTGAAACTCAGTGAGACTCTGTTTCAAAATAAAGAATAAAAACTAGGGCTGGGGGTGTAGCTCAGAGGTAGGATGCACACACAAAAAAATGTGCGGTATACTAGGGCTTTGTAATGCCATTGCTCTTTTTATAGTCAGTGTTATTGATACCTGGCATAGGTATCAATCGCTACCTGATGAGCACAAAAACCAATATCATGCCATTATTTTATTTTATTTTATTTTATTTGGTGGTACTGGGGATGGAACTCAGGGGCCTTCTACATCTGGGCTACACTCCCAGACCTATTTTTTATATTTTATTTGGAAACAGGGTCTCTTAAGCCAGCTGAGCTGGCTTCGAACCCATGCAATCCTCCTGTCTCAGCCTCCCAAGCGCAGAATTACAAGCATGTGCCACCATGCCCAGCATGCCACTGGTTTTTGGAAAATAAAAATAACAACATTTTATTGCACAGTCAACCAGCAAGGAGATCAGGAACTGTGAGCTCAGCATTTCTTTCCTGATAAGTTGGTATCAGGGAATTCATAGGAAGGGAAAAGCTGTTCATTGACTGGATGATGAGATTAAGATTTTTTTTGTATAGGCATTAGGTGGTCCTCATGCCTCTTCACAGATCTGTTTCTTTTCAGGGGGAATTATGTTTGTTTGACAAAGGAATTTGAACTTGTGATGTCAGATGTTATTGACTAGACAAGCTGGCTTCTTCTGTACATGACCATTCTTGAAGAGCTGGCTTCAAACCATCCTTGAGTGGATTCTGGAAAATAACTTAAGCACTTTGTTATTTAAGGAATTTATGTGTGGATATGCTCAGGCCTCAGCCAGTTTCATTATCACTTCTCCCACAATCACATTTTCCATTCAAAGAGTTCAAACCTTTGGTGTGTGTGTATGTGGTATTGGGAATTGAACCCAGGGACATTTCTACCTCTGAACTCTACCTCAGTCCTATTTTACTTTTATTTTCAAACAGGGTCTTACTGGGTTGCTAAAAAATATCACAATTTGCTGAGGCTGTCCTTGAACCTATGGTCCTCTTGTCTCAGTCTCCCAAGTACTGGGATTATAGGTGTGTGCCACCATGCCTGACTTCCTTTACCTTATTTTATATATCAACACACATTCAAGATTTTTCTTTTCACTTTGAGAATAAATAATGCTTAAACTAATCTGCTGAGAGAAAAATTAGAAAATTCTAAATATTGGTACAAGTTTTAAGCCACTTCCCAGGATGCTTGTGTCTTTTGTAGAAACCTAAAATATAAGATTATTTTGCATAGTGCTGTGTTACAGTGTGGTTTCTCTTGTAATTGTTTTTAAGCAATTTCTTTCCTTAAAGTAATTAGATTTGTAGGTATGAGACTAAGTCAAAATGGCCTAGAGCAACATCTCTAGACTGGAACTGTCTCTGTGATTATTGTTTCTCAGTTTAGAAAAATGTTCCAAGATCCCTGAAGGAATCTAGTTCTAAAGGATTAACAGGGTAGATTTTAATTAAAATTGCCTTCAAAAGATATTTATTTAAATATGCATAAATGCTACTGGAGTTCTTGGGCAAAGGCTCCATCCTTGGTAATCCCAACAGATCAGACTTGGCTACCTGTACCTAACTTGCAAATCAAAGAGATAAACAATGGTAAAGGGTAAAAAAGGAACTTGAATAATGAGTGGCCACTATGGGAAGAACAGGTTTAGAGATATAGTGACAAAAGATCTGTCTGCAAGGAACTGACAATTGTTTAGGGGGATAAGAAGGCAAGGGTTGTGGTCTTAAATGGCTGAAGGAGTTGCATATCTGACAGAGGAGATCATCTTGGTCAGACAGTGATCTAGCTGATCATTACTGTAAGCACTGGTTTGTAGGTAGTTGTGGAGAAGTCCTTACCACTTGAGGGGATGATTTGGTTCCATGAGATGATTGCCCCCACATCAAGGGCAATCTCAGTTCCTATCATGGGATAATTGTTCCCATTTAGGGGACCGATCTCATCATGGGGTGATCTATCTGTGATACTCTGCTGTTCCTAAAATTCAGTGTGACTACAGGTAATGACCGGAAACTTCTAGGTACCACTCCAGAAGTCTGGTGGCAGTTGAATGTTCTTGCAACTCTTAAAAATATATTACCCTTATCTGGGTGTCCTCAATCTTAAAGGGGGATGAGATAATAAATTAGGAAAATTTGAGATAATAACTTTATATTACACTCAAGTCTCCATGCAAAGCTGACCTGAGATCTGATCCGAAGTTTAAGGTAATAAAGGGCACAAAGTGAAGTCAGACATGTTACGGTTTTGAAGCTGATGTTATAGTTTTGGGGAAACTGTCCCCAAAGACCCCGTTTAGGGTTCCGGACACAATTTCCCTCAAAACCACAACAAAACACAAAAACAGAAAAAAAAACAAAAACAAAAACAGAAAAACCACAGGTTCTTGTCCTGAGCTAAGGATAAATACACATTAGCCTGGACTCTTGCTGAAGATTTAAAGAAGTTTATTAAAAAGATAGAAATACAGAAGATAGTTACAGCCCCATGCCAGAATGGCATGGCGGGGTGGTTCGAGTGAATGCCCCACCACCAAAGATAGAACATGTGGACCGGACTTTTTATACACGACACCCTCCATCTTGTTCACATAATTCTGACGTAGTAAAAAACCCTATAAGGTTTCTCCCCTCACCCTGTAAGATGTCTTTCACAGAGGTCAATCCCCTCCTCCCATCCTAGCTAGATTATTATGTAGATCTGTCTTTAGAAAGAGGAAGTCCTAGCTCCCCTCTCCTATGCACTTGCTCATTACTTTTAGCTAAGTCAAGCTAAATTTCAATAGCTGTTTGCTTCCTGACCAAAACCAAAACCAAGTCTTTCTTTCCCCAGGTCTGCCGCCATTTTGACACAGTTATTTTTGAAATATATCTATTAATAATCAGAGCTTTCTCAAATCTTCCTAGGCCATTCCCAGTACTGGTAGAAGACATACCAACCTTTATCCTGCTTTTGGTTATCCACTGGACACCTGCAGGCCTAAATGAAGAGTCACTGCTTTTAGCAAGTGACTAAGTTCCTTTTATAGAAACACAAGAGGAAATTTACATTCCTTCTTCCTACTGTATTTAAATAATAAAGCAAAACAAGTTTGCAAATTAAATAGAGTAAAACATTATAATGAATAAAATGCATATTAGCCTCACTGACTTTGTGATAAGCAAGCATGCCTTTGAGAGGAAACCCGCTCTCTTTGTGGATCAGGATTGCCTGCTGTCAGGCCTGGTGCCTGAGCTCCAAGGCCTGCTTGCCTGGGATGACTCAGCTCTTTCCTGCTTTCAGCTGCTGTTAAACCTCATTATTACAGCAAGCCTGGCCTTTTCTTTGGTAAATGCAGCATTTACCTGGCAAGACTGCTTTTATCTTTACCCTTGGACAATTACTATTTGAATGGTACTAACATAGTCATTAACATAAATGTAAATTGTGTGGTAACAGTATTAGGAGGAGGTCATTCAGAATGTGTTTTTATTATTTAAGAGAAAAATTTAAAAGTAAAGTCCTTGCAGATCTCTGAGAATATATCCATAGTTTTCTGTTTGAGAAATACTGCTTCATATCAACATGATCTATATTATTTTTTTGTGTGTGTTTCTATTAAGTTAATATTTGTTATGTAACCTAAGAAATTTTTAAGAGATTTTCTTTTTTTCTGATAAATGAAACTATAGTATGCCTCTTAGATATTCTTCACTGTGGTTGTATTTATTTACCATTATTCCACTTCTCAAAAGCTTATTCAACAGCTTCATTCCCACATTGATGGAATATCTTCCTGATGTAAATGCTGAGTTAGGGACAGCTTCCTCTTATATATTCTACTTAGTTTCTCCCAAGTATATATGAAGGAATTACATCGTGCTAAGAAGTAAAATATATTTTTAATCACTGCTTGAGCATCCCTAATCTGAAATTCAATTGCTCAAAACACTGAAACTTTTCAGTGACATGGTTGATCCCACAAGCGGAAAATTCTGTACCATGAAACTTTGTACGTAATTACCTCCAGGCTATATCTATGAGGTGTCTCTGAAACAGAAATAAATTTCATTTTTAAACTTGGGTCTCATCCTCCAAGATTTCTCACTGTGTATATCTAAGTGTTTCAAAATCCGAAAAAATTCAAAATGTTTTTGCTCTTAGGCATTTTAGACAAGGGTTATTCAACCACTTTATCCAACAAAATTAACCTATGAAGTCAAGGTTATATAGCTCCTGTTTTAGAATTAGATTTCTTATAAAAAGAATTGTGTTAATGATGTGAATTATTAGTGACATGGCTTTTAAAGGTCCTTTAAAACTTTTTAAATTTGTTTTCCAGCTGGGTGTGGTGGCACAGGCTTGTAATCCCAGCATTTGGAGGCAGAGACAGAAGGATCCGGGTTTGTGGACAGCCTCAGCTACTTAGTGAGGCCCTGTGCAACTCAGTGAGATCCTGTTTCAAAATAGAAAAATAAAAAATAAAGCTGGGGGTGTAGCTCGGAGGTAGAATGTGCCTGGGTTCCATCCCCAGTACTGTTAAAAAAATAAAATAAAATCGCGCGCTCTCTCCCCCCCCTTCCCTCCCCCCCATCCCATCCCCTCCCTTTTCTCCCTTTCCTCTTTTCTTCCTACCTGTACTAGGGTTTGAACCCAGGATATTCTACCTCTGAGCTGTACTCCAGCACTTTTCTTATTTTTTGTTTTTAACCAGTCTCACTAAGTTGCCAAGGTGGTCCTTGAACCTTCACTCCTCCTGTCTCAGCCTCTTGAATACTGAGATTGCAGGTGTATGCCACAATGCCTGGCTCTGTTTTTTTTTTTTTTCTATGTTCATCAAAGCATCTATTCTTTTTCATGAAAAATATAGTCAGCTATTCAAATGGTGTTAGTTCCATGGGTGAATGGTCAAAATAAGCTCTATGTTTTTTTTTTTTTTTTTTTGGTGGTACTGGGGTTCCTGGAAGCCCTCCTTCCTCCGGGCTACACTCCCAGACCTATTTTATATTTTTGAAACAGGGTCTCTTACGCCAGCACGGCTGGCCTCGAACCTGCGCGATCCTCCTGTCTCCGCCTCCCAAGCGCGGGGATTACAAGCGTGCGCCACCACGCCCGGCCAAGCTCTATGTTTTGTTATTAATATTTTGTATTGGGGAGGGGCTAACAAGTAAGGTTTTGCAATCCAAGTAAGAAACTTTTTGTTTTTCTTTACACAGAAGGCTAGACCATCTATAATACAGGTAAAATGATTTTTTTTTATATTTACTTATATATTTTCCCAAAAGTATTCTCTGTAGAATACTATAATACTGCCAATAATATGTTTTATTCTAGGATGCTGTAACACTTTGTTCCTACCCTTTTATCTTTGATGCCCAAGCCAAAACCAAAATGTTGCAGACTGATGCCGAGCTACAGATGCAGGTATCATAGATTAAATATTGTTTCCTCTTAACTTTTTTCATCCTAGATATTCTTGTAACTTTTCCTAATAGGAGAAAAGTATATTTGGGAGAAATTCACTAACTCTTAAAACTGTTATAAGTTTTTTAAGTAATTTATTTTGAATATCACACATATGTGAATACACATTTTTATAGGTCAAGGGTAGTAAATATTTTCTACAAAAGCCACATAGTAAATCTTTTAGGCTTTGTGGGCCTTATAATCTCTTTTACAATCCTTCAACTCTGTTATAGTACAGAAGCAGTAATAGTTAAGGTAAATTAACATGGAGATACACAGATAATGGAGGGGAAATCTCAACACAGCTGAAATGGAAGGGTAAGAGACAAAGAAGGCTGAGGTTGATTAAAGGAGGAGGTACATCCGAATATGTGTAAAAGTAGGAAGGTAGCATGGTTAACCTGGACACTTATTGTTGGGAGAGGGGAGGGGGGCGAGGAAGTAAGGGGAAGAGAGGGCACCAAGCACAGTCTGAATGTATGCCATTTTGAATATGAACTACATAAAAATAAAAAAATAAATAATAAACTTATGTGCATTGAAATTTGAATTTTATATAATTTTTACATGAAAAAAATTTGAACTATTTCAAAATGATAAAATATTGTTACCTCAAGAGCTATGCAAAAAATAGGTGGCAGGCTGGATTTGGTCTGTGGGGACAAGTTTGCTGCCCCTGACAGAAAGAATTAAATGGAGCTTGGTGATCTTTATTGAACAGAAAATTAAATTAGAGAAACTTATTTAATACTTTGTTCTAAAACAAAATTTATCATAAAATAACATCTTGACAAGCCCACAATGATATTTGTTAATTAGCTATTCAAATCTACCAATTCCTATTGTATACTTTAATTAATCTCTGTCTCTCTCTTCTCTCCCATCTTTGTCTTTCTGCTTTTAGTTCTGGCTCTTATCTATCTATATGTATATTTCTGTTTTTATACTAATATATCCATAATATTGACTACTTAAAGGTTTTCCAGAGAAATGGTTACTTCACACAGAATAAGAAACTTTTTAGGGAGGAGTATTGGGTAATGAGCCCAGGAGCATCTACCTCTGAGCTAATAACCCCAGCTTATTTTTCTTTTTTTTTTTAATTTTGAAACAAACAAACAAACAAACAAACAAAATCTCACTAGGTTGATAGTAATCTTACTACTTGCTGAGTTTGTCCTCAAATATGTAATTCTCCTGCCTCAGCCTCCTAAATTCTGGGATTACTAATAAGCACCACAACTCCCAGCTAAATAGAAACCTTTTAACAAGTGATTATTATCCTGCCATTGTGAAAGTCATGGATTTTACTTAATCTGCCATGTTTCTTTAAGTGCATTGGTACTTTAGTCTTAATCAGCTAGTCTAAATCTTTTTCCTGGACTTGGTTATAGATCATATGATTCATAAACTATTTCTGTTAATCTCTTTGAGTCCAGATTAAAAAGATTTGTCTGCTGTGTGAATGTAAGTAATTTTAAAATCAGTAAGTTAAGAAAGGGGAAGAAAAAAGAAAAAAAATGAAGGTGGAAATATAGCCGGTTCCCTCTGGTGCCAAGGCACAGCCTGGTCTAGGCCCATATGACCCTGAGTGCTCCTGAACACCCTTGCATGCCGAGGCACAGCTGGCTGCTCTCCCACCCACACAGGCACTCTGAGTAATTGTGCTTGGGCTTGACAATTCCAGGTGGCAGTCAACGGAGCCAACCTGCAGAACGTCTTCATGCTTCTCACTCTGGAGCCTCTGCTGGCCAGAAGCCCCTTCCTGGTCCTTCACGTTCGTAGGAACAACCTCGTTGGTGATGCCCTAAGAGAACTGAGCATTCATTCTGATATTGATTTGAAAAAGCCTCTCAAAGTGAGTTTCTTCAGTGTATTCCTCTAAACACCTTCATAGTGCTTTTATTAAACACTGAGCGCAGCAGAGAGCTTATTAAAATTGTGGAGTGCATTCATTCATCATTTTTTTATTTTACAAGAATTTAATCACTTTCTTCTGTCAAATACCAAACAGAACATTTCACTGTAACATCAGATTAAAAATCTAGTGGATTATTAGAAAGATTGTAGGGCTTTGTCTGCTCTGTCTTTCGTGTACCTTCTCAAGTCCAACACTAAATAAGCAAACAAAAACAGAAGCATCAACATCTATTGAGCTGTCATCTAGGAAGGTTTGGACATAAAAGATTTAAGAGAAAGAAGGTGAAATAGGAAAATGGAAAGGCAGTGAGCTTGTCTCTGAGGCTGTTGGCCTAATAGGCAAGCTTAGCAGCCTGAAATTGTGAAATGAAGAAATAGACTATGCATACTTATATTATTGCTTACTATATTCTTAGGGCTTGGCATGGTGCTTAGTATACAGTAGGTGTTCTGAAAATATTTAGTGAATTATTTGAAGTTGTTTAAAGTCAAATGTCTTCTGTATCTTTATTTCCAATCTTGTTATAAGCACTAGTTTCAGAAATATAATAGGCAAGAAATGGAACCGATTATTTCTGTAATATTGTTACCCTTTCTGAAATTTCTAATAAATATAATCGGTTCCATCAGTCTGCCTGGTTGTTCTCTTTTGATCTTCTGGGTTATATTTTTGATAATGCTTTTTTTTTAACCTGTTTTCAATCAATAAGTTAGATGGGACTGTTCTTGCTTTGTATCATATCTGAATTAAATCTCTTGCTGGCATCTGCATAATCAGAGTCCTAGTATCTGTCCCCACCTTTACTCTTGTCCTGCTCTAGGCATCCTTGAACATAGGCACAAATATAAGCCTTCTCAAATATTGTTTTTGGCTGTGGGCCTGAGCCATTATCTGTAAAATGGGGATGATAATGATAATCCTTATGCATAAGGCTGTTGTGAGGATTAGGTTAATTGTTTTTTAAGCACTGGCATGTGGCAAGCTAAATAGCATTTGTTGATTTGCTGTAGTTGTTCCTCTTAATGACCATTATGTGTTCAGCATGCCTGTTTATAGTCCCTCAGGAGTCCATGTTTCTGTCTGCTTAGAGTGCCTGCCTCCCTGCCACACATTTCAGTGACTTCAAGAACCCTATTGAGAGTGATTTCTTCCAAAAAGTATTTCTTTACTCAAGTTAATCATTGTTTTTCTCTGTGTGCCAGAACATTTACCTCTTATTATATTTTACTTTTTAAAAATAAAATGGGTTCTCAAATTACTTTTAGGTTTGTCTTACTCCCCTGAAATAGGTGGTAGACTTTCTATGGGCATATGGTAAACTTGTGACCTCCTTTCTATCCCTTGAACTCTTAGTAACAATTGTGTGAATCTGTAAGTGCCTTATTACATATTTATACCATTTATGCCAGTAGCAACAATCAGCAGATAACACCTTTCAGTTTTTATTGCTTCAGTGTATATTCTGTTAGGTCTTCCTTCTTTTGTCCTGATTTTAGAAAAGAATCCCCCCCCCAAAAAAAAATTATAAAAATTTACATAGACTTTACCTTGAAGTATTAATTATGTTTTCATGACTTAAAGGTAATTTTTGATGGAGAAGAAGCAGTGGATGCTGGTGGTGTTACAAAGGAGTTCTTTCTTTTGCTGTTAAAAGAACTTTTGAATCCCATCTATGGAATGTTTACCTACTATCAGGATTCAAATCTCTTGTGGTTTTCAGATACAGTAAGTTTGTAATGTCATAATTAGATGGATTGAATTAAAATTTTTGTTATCAGACCAATCTCCTGATCTGTAACTTTGCAAAAGGGAGCATATCGAGGATAGTAATTTAAAATGTCTAGGTAATGTATCTAATTTTCATTCTCTTACCTGTTGCCAAGTTCTCATAGTGCATTTTTGTCAGCCATGAACCCTACAGCCATTTCTAGTGAGATACAGGTTTTAATATTCATTATTCATAAATAGTAAAAGGAACACAGTGTGATAAAAATTGATTTTGTGTGTGGAAAATCGGACATAAATATATTTTATTTTAATAACAATTTGTGTAAAAGTATGCATTACACCCACTTTAATTTTTTAAATTCAGTAGGAGACCAAAGTTTTTTTTTTGTTGTTTTTTGTTTTTTGGTACTGGGGATGGAACCCAGATGCATTCTACCATTGAGCTACATCCCCAGCCCTATTTTTTTTTTTTTTATTCCTTATTTTGAAACAGAGTCTCACTGTGTTGCAAAGGGCCTCACTAAGTAGGAGCTGAGGCTGTCTGGAACTGCGATCCTCCTGTCTTAGCCTACCAAATGCTGGGATTACAAGTATATGCCACCACACCCAGCGAGAGCAAAGTTTTTAAAGGCATTCTGTAATGCCTGTAATTTAGTTTTTTTCCTACCAGAAGTTTCTCCTCAGATCTGTACTGTCCCAGACAGTGGGACACTCACTAGCTATGTGTGGCTATTTAAATTTAGATTTTGTTTAATTAAAGTTAAATGAACCACATGTGGTGGCACATGCCTATAAACCTAGTACTTGGGAGACTGAGACAGGAGTATTACAAGTTCAAAACTAGCCTTAGCAACTTAGCCAGGCTCTCAGCAATACTTAGTGAGACTCTGTTTCAAAATAAAATAGGGCTGGAGATGTAGCTTGAAGGTAGAGGGCACCTGGGTTCAATCCCCAGCAAAATACACACACACACACGCACGCACGCACGCACACACATGCACAAAATGATAAGGATTCATGATTCATTTGCTTTTGTATTAACTGCATTACAAATGCTCAGTAGAGATACGTAGCTAATAGTTACACTAAGGAGCAGCACAAAATAGAATGCTTTCATTACTGCTGAAAGTTCTGTGGATAGTCCTACTCTAGGCAACTGTCAGATGTTCTCAGCATCATTAGAAACCATAAATGCTTGACTTTGTCTCCATTACATGTTGGTGATAATAGAATTTTTTGTCAAGGATGTTTCTTTGCCTCAAAATGTAACTGAATATGAACATAATCTTTATTCTTTTATACTGAAAATATTTTGAGGTAAATGGTAGAGTGTTTTGAGGCCCACAAACATTGCACTTATTTTTAACACATTTGTGTCCATCCTAAAAAGTGTTTTGTAGAGCACAACTGGTTTCACTTGATTGGCATAACCTGTGGACTAGCTATCTACAACTCCACTGTGGTTGATCTCCACTTCCCATTGGCTCTCTACAAGAAGTTGTTGAATGTAAAACCTGGCTTGGAAGATTTAAAGGAGCTTTCACCCACTGAAGGAAGGTACACTGCTAGAAGATATGCAAATGGGGATGGGCAACTGATCTGATTGTCTCTGTCACAAGAAATAGAGGTTGAAAATAGCATATGTACAAGTTTGTGTTTATTGTCTCTCATAGACTGTTGTATATGCTTTTCTTAAGATGAGGCTAAACAGTGACTTTCTTGAGGCATTGCTTTTGTTACTAGAAGGACAGAGGGGGAAAAAGGAAAAGAGAGGTCATAGCAAACCAGGAATACAGAAACTCTGCTTTCCTTATCCTGCACAAAATACTGAAACCTTGAGACTTGTCATGGTCCACAAATAACAGAAGGAAGGAGTATTGAAAAGGGAGACTTTTGAAAAGTTTATATTTCATATAAATGGAATCATAATACATGGTACTCTGTGTCTGGCTTCTTTCACATAGTATTTTCAAGGTTCATCTGTGTTGCAACATGAATCTGTATTTTAAATTTAAATTGCTAAGTAATATTCCATTCTACATATATATCACATTTTATTTATCAATTGATAGGCATTTGGGTTGTTTCTACTTTGGGGATATTGGGAATAATACTGCTGTGGACATTTGTATACACATTTTTGTGTAGACATAAATTTTTATTACTTTTGGGCTATACCTAGTAGAATTGTTAGTTTATATGATAATTCTGTATTTAGTGTTTTGAGGAATTTCTAGACTGTTTTCCAAAGTAGCAAAGCCATGTTAAGTCATTCTCTTTCTGACTTAAAACTCCTTTTATTTTTTAGTTTCTCTCCATTGATTCTTGTTCAGCATAAGATCAAGTACATATGCGAATATTTTCTTTTTATAGAGAAAGGATACTGATTTTTAAGGTGGAGCACAAAGGAGGAGTAGTCTCTAAGGTAGAAATGAGACTTTTACACCTTTGGTACATTACAGGAGTCCTGAAAAATTATAAAGGATGGGGGGGGGGTACCTAAAGAGAAAGAGAAAATTTAGAAGAAATATTTTTTTTAAATGGCAGAAGAAGCCAGGGGTGGTGGCGCACACTTGTAATCCCCATACTTGGGAGGTGGAGACAGAAGGATCGCGCAGGTTCGAAGCCAGCCTTGGTGGCTTAAGAGACCCTGTTTCCAAATAAAATATTTAAAAATATAGGTCTGGGAGTGTAGCCCGGAGGTAGAAGTGTTGCATCCCCAGTACAACCAAATAAATAAATAAATAAATAAATAAATAAATAAATAAATAAATAAATAAAATGGCAGAAAAAAATCAGACTGTTATTTATTTATTTATTTATTTTGGTTACTGTACAGCAATAAAAGTGTGTGCTATTTACTTTACTTGTCTGACAGAAAATTACATGTTTTAGGTAATGATTTTGGCTGGTTTACTGGTAGATTTTAAATTTCATACAAGGGATTTTCATGCTAGGCAAGTCTTGGTAGAATTGTAATACTAGAGATCACTAAAGAAGCAAGTGTGAATGAGGTCTAGTATAATAGTATATTCTCTTGAGAGGGGCCAGGAGTGTGGTTCAGTGATACAGCTACATCATATTTGGGTATTTCAGCAACCCAGGGCCTCACATTCTTGGTTTGGCATGTACAATCCCCTGAGTTCAATTTCCAGCCCTGTAACAACAAACAAGAATGCAAGTATATTCCCTTGAGAGCTTGGATTTGATTACTGTTGACAAAAACACATTCTTCTTTTAAGAATATGTTTCTTCATTGTTGATTAGCGTTGCAAATAATAAAGTTTCTTTATCAAATAGAGCCCTCTACATTTATAAGTTATCTATTATGTGGTGTTTATATCCCAAAATACAAAAATCCTGAAAGCCATAATCCTGAATAGTGAAATACTAAAAGATTAAAATCTCTGAGGTCAGCTGGGCATGACTTCATGGTATACATGCCTATATAATTCTAGTGTTTGGGAGGTTGGACAGGAGGATTGCTGGTTTAGGATAACCTCAACAATTTAGTGAGACTTTAGCAGCCTAGCAAAACACTATTTCAAAACAAATTTTAAAAAGGGCTGAGGGTGTAGCTTGGAGATAGGATGCCCCTGGGTTCAATCCCCATTAACACACACACACACACACACACACACACACACCCCTTAGGTCTAAAATTTTGAAGATTTCAATTCTCAAAGATTAAAATACTGAATGTTGAAATACTGAAAACCTTAATTCCCATGGTGGAAATGAAGACATACAAGAGGGATAAAAGGCTGAATTCTGGAGGAGGGATTAATATGTTTTCATTTGTACACAAGACAGTTGTCCATCTTATTAGACACAATGAATGCCTAGAAACCTGGTGAACGTGTGTCTGTGAAGATTTTTCCAGAGGTTAGTGTGGGAGTCTAAGTGGATGAGGTGGGGGAGATCTGCCCTCAGGATGGGCAGGCACCATCCAGTCAGCCACAGGTGGGGAAAGGAAGGCAAATAGAACAAATACTGACAGCCTATTGGTCTGTCTGAGAAGTGGGACAGCTTTCTCTGGACAGCAAAATTACAGGCTCACTGGCCTCTGGGCACCAAGACTTATACTGGTAACCCTCAGGCTCTTTTACTTTATTTTGGCTTTTTCTCCTCCCACTATTTAAAATTGTCACCCTGATTTTTTATACTTCTTTGTGTTATATGTATTTCACCATTGCATAGTTTCAGTACAATACACATAAATTGTGTAAAGACTTTTCCAGTCCCATTTCATGGAAGTTTTGCAATTTGACTCTACAAAAATACATTATCACAATATTGACTGTTTGTGTGACCATTGTGCATATATGTAAAAACCTTGAAACTTCCTCAGTAAATAAAGAGATATCCTTTTTGTTCATCTGCATTTGAGAAAGAGAAAATCTTTCACAGTTTGGATGACTGCCTATGGGGTGGTGAATAATCACAGATTTTGATCTGTCTCCTCAAAAGACTTAGGTTGTCTGTCACCATATTTTAAATGGCTACAACTATAAAGCTGGGTGCTCAAATGATAAAGCATAGTTATATTTATTTATATATTTTGCTTTATGACATATTTTCATAAATGTTTTGTTTGCCTATAACTTATACTTGTGCAGTTGTCATTTGTATACTTATTTATGTGTGCAAAACATGTGAGTATACAAGTAAATGTATATTATTGTCATTTTTATTGTGTAAGGTGCCCTATATGGTTCCTTGTTTTTATGTTTCTCAAATCCCTTCTAAAAAGGATTAATAAATATCTTCTAGGGTTTGGTGGTGCATCTCAGTGGTAGAATGCTTGCCTGGCGTTTATGAAGCCCTGGACTTGATTTGTAGCACTTGAATGAATGAATGAATGAAGTCCCTAAAAGTGCAACTAAATATATTTATAGACTTCATTCCTTTTTTTTTTCTGGTGTTGAGAGTTGAACCCAGGGTGTCAGGCATGTAGGCAAGCACTCTACTATTGAGCCATACTCAAGCCCTTAAGTTTTTTTTGTGTGTGTGTGTATTACTGGGAATTGAATCAAGGAGCATATTACTTTGAGCTGTACACTAGCCCTTATTTATTTATTTATTTATTTAGTTAGTTTCCTTTTTTATTTTTTTTTATTTTTTATTGGTGCACTGTATTCATACATCATAGTGGGATACAAAAAAACTTTTGTAGACATACATGCACACATTGCCCAGTCAGCCCCCACCCGATCCCCACCCCATTCCCTCCCCATCCCTTCTTACCATGCTTGGCTTAGTGGTTGACATCTAGTATTATAGCAATTTATCCAAAATTAAAATTGATAACCTCACATAACAGTTTCATTTGTCTGATACCAAGCTTTTGATAACTTAAAGATAACATTTCAATATTTCTTTTTGCTTTCTTTCTTACCAGAGAATATTTTTTTCTTTTTTTTTAGGTGAAACTATCATATATTTATATATTTATTTTTCAGAAAAAAATCTATCCTAATATGGTTAGTTTTCAAACAAGGTCTTGCTAGTTTGCTGAGAGCTGAGAGTTTTGCTATGTTGCTGAAGTTGTCCTCAAACTGTCAATCCTCTTTTTTCAGCTTCCCAAGCACTGGGATACAGGCATGTGCCACTGTACCCAGCTCCCTTAAAGATTTTTAAAATCATTGTTTTAAGCATTATATTTTTGAGGATCTTTATACTTTAGGGATTTTAGAATACATATATATATATATATATATATTTCCTTCCCTGGGGGCATTCTACCTCTGAGCAACACTCTAAGCCCTATTTTTTTATTCTTCATTTTGAAACAGGGTCTCACTGAGTTGCAAAGAACCTCTCTAAAGTAGCTGAGGCTGGCTTTGCACTGCGATCCTCCTGACTCAGCCTTCTAAATGCTGGGATTATAGGCCTGTGCCACCACACCCAGCTTAGACACTAGAGATTTTGCTTTTTCAGGATTTTAGGATTATGGTCTTTGGGATTGTGTCTTTTGGTATTATGGCCCAAACCCACTATTAAGATTTCTAAATAAATGAGGTTATTTTGTTGCTTCTTTTTAAATGATGGAAAGATTAATTTACTAAAACCTGTGGGTGAAGGCATTCTGTAGAGCCATTGCACTGCCATATTCTCATATATATACTTCCTAGCAATACCAAGGTTAAGAGAACACAGTGTGTCAGATCCATTTTGAATATCTTCATGAATTCATTTAGATTTGTCAGTAGGAAAAGGAAATAATTCAAGTCTTCTGCCATAATTCTCTTCAAGATATATGCACATGTTTTTCTGTCTGATCTTAAGTTCATTCTAGAATTCTCTCAATTCATTCTAGAATTTTCTTTTACAGTTTTTTCTTGCCAATGAGCTGGATATATAACTGATTTTTAAAAACACTATTGCAGTGTCTGATTTGCTTCTTTTTTCTTTTGTCATTTTATGATTAGGAGTCTCCAAGAGCTTTTAGATTACCCTGGTGAAGATATCGAGGAGACTTTCTGCCTCAATTTCACAGTAAGATTTTCCATATTTATGATTTTGGTTTTCTCTTTCATCATGCTTACAAGTCATCTTTTAACATTAGTTCCTTCCCAGATCAAATAACAGCATCAGAGATTTCTCTGAATTAAATAATTTTACTCATAGTACTATGTTTTAAAAGTTCAGTATTGTGTTGGATAAATGAGTGGTTAATCTGTGCATTTAGGAAAATTACCAGAGCTTTAATCCTCTTTACACCTGACACATACACAATGCACAGTATTTCTTTTCTAGAGTTCATGTCATTTTCTTTCTGATAGCCTTTATTGGTAACTTTGTGACTTGAAAGTTTTTTTTTAAGGTTCTGTTGTTTTCTGACTCAGATTTTCTTTCTTCGCCCCAAATTTTCTTTAATAATAGTCATTATCTATATTTGTTTCTAAAATCTCTCTGGGTAATTTGGGCTCCAGAAAGGTAAGTGGTAAACAAAATTAAAACATTCCTTTTTTTTTCCCCCTTAAATGTAGATCTGTCGAGAAAGCTATGGAGTAATTGAGCAGAAGAAGCTGATACCTGGGGGAGACAAAGTGACCGTGTGCAAGGATAACAGGTTAGTTCTGGCCTTGGCCTGCTGCAAGCATTTTATTTTTCAATTTGACTTGTAAGACCAAGATTAAAAGTGCATCTTAATTCCTCTTCAGAGGTTATTTAGGGATGACTCTTTAGTTCTAGATATAAACCTTACTGGCTTTGACCCTGAGCAAGGTACATAAACTGTCTACTCTGTTTTCTCATTTTAAATTGGATATAACAATAACTGTCCTGCCTACCTCATGGGACAGTTTTAAGAACGAAGTGAGAAAGTCTGTAGGAAAATGTTTTTGGGTGAATGAACTCCCAGCGTCTAGCACAGGTTTCTAGTATCTAGTAGAGTACTTGGCACAAAAAGACTACAGACACTGAATAAGTGAATGCTATCAAAGATGGGGAAAACCCTACTCAGACTCAGTTTCTCCCTTATATTCAACAGCAGCAGTCACTTTTGTGATTCAAAAGTGTGAAGAAATGGGCAACTATTTCTGCATCAGAAACCAGCTCAGTATCCTCTAACTCAGTTCTGTCATTTCCTACCTGGAGACATTGTTAGAGCCCACAATTTGAGGGCTCAGTCCCCATGGCAGTCCTCCCTCCACCACTTCAGATGCCATTCAAAAGCCTCAGGTTGTTTTACCTGGGCTTCTGTTTATAAATCAGGGCTCCCACAAACCATTCCTCCAGTTCAATGAATTTGCTCAAATGACTCTCAGAACTCAGGGAAATACTTATAATTACTGGTTTATTATGAAGGGTACTACAAAGGAAACAGATGAAGAGATGCAGAGGGTGAGGCTGGAGGGAAAGGAAACTTCCACATCCTCTGCGCCACCTTCCAGGAACCTCCACATGTTTAGCTCAGTCTGAGTCTGACAGCTCAGTTCTTTTGAGTTTAATGGAGACTTCCATACATATCTACTTCTAATAGTCTGGATGGGAAACCCAGCAAGGCCTCTCTGTTTAGATTCTTCTTGGCTTTTCTGTGTAGCATTTCCTCCCCCCAGTATGGGACAGAACCCCTTCTGAAAGGGGATACTAACATCATTATCAGACAAAGTAGATACTAAGAAAAAGACAGGGGAGATTCAAATTTTTGTGACCCAGGCTGGGGAGAATTATAAGCCACAATTTACTAATAAACCTGAAAAGTTTTTGTGTATCATTATATCACAAAGTACTTAATACTGTAATTTTTACTGCTAAACAATATAATATAGGTTTTAACTTATTTTCACCACCTCATGAAAAGCTGATTATCTCTCTAGAGAAGATATTTAACTTTGTTTACTTTTGTATTAAACTATGGTAATCTTCAAATGCATTGATTTACCTTACAAATATTGAGTGCCTACTGTGTGCCAGGCAGGTTGCAGAATGTTGGAGATGAGTTAACCTATTTTGTAAAAGCTCAAGATAAGTTGAGAAGGGTTAATATACAAGAATGATTACAATAGATTATGATATGTGTGACAGGAGTTATAGGCTAAGAGCTATGGAAGTAGGTGAGAGAATATAACACTTTTACTAGACACTGAAGACTGTAAGTGTGGGGACAACATCTTAGACACTGGGAATAAATGAGTCAAGACTCAGGGTTGCTAGTTGTGGTGGCACACGCTTGTAATGCCAGCACTTGGGAGGCCGAGACATGAGGATTGCAGTTTTGCAGCCAGCCTCAGCTACTTAGTGAGGCCCTCTGCAACTTAGTGAGACCCTGTTTCAAAATAAAGAATAAAAAATAGGCCAGGGGGTATAGCTTGAAGGTAGAATGCCCCTGGGTTCAATTTCCACTACTGCGTAAAAAGAAAAAAAAGTCTCTCAGGGTTGACTTATGATAGAAAGTGTTTAGTACTGGCAGTGTGGGAACTGATCCATGGATGGATGGTGGTGCCATAGTGTCAGTGGATGTTATCAAGGCCAGGAATGCCATGGATTAAGACATGGTTTATTTCTGTTTTAGAAAGATAACTTCAATGGCCAGACTATGTGCATGGAGACCATTAGGAGACTTTTGTGGTAGTGCAGGTAAAGAATGGTAATGGCCAGAATGGAGATAGTAGAAATAGAAGCTAGTTATATGTTGATTATATAATCAACAGAACAAATATCTGATTATATATGGATGGTGTGAGTGAGGCATATATTGATAATGAGCTGAGGTCTCTAATTTGTAAAATTTACTAATAGGAAATATAAAGCAGGTTTGAGGGGAGAAGTTCCATTTTTAATGTCACTTTTGACATGTCTGTGTGATATCCAAGTGATTATATTTAGAGATGAAAATTTATGTGTATTTTAAGAAAAGTCTTACATGTGTATTTTGTTTAGTTACTTATGACAGCCCTAATCACCCGTGAGTTTGATGTCACTACCAAAAGAACTACAAAGAAAGCAAAAAAGCAAAAGAAATACAGAACAAGGATAGAAAATGTGCATGAATGAACTATAAAATTAGAATAAATGCAGATCCTTGAGATGAGGATTTGGGCATCATTAGCACATAGATAGGGTAAAGCTTCTTGGCTTAGAGGAAGACCCCGGTGTGTGACTGGGAGGTGAAAGAATGGCTGTCTCCAACAGGGAGAGCCATGAATTAGCCCTTAAGCAAAGTGTCAAAGAATAAAAACAGGAAACCTGACTGACAAAAGTTATGTGCACATATATTATGTTTTGAAAGTATGCAATTTACTGGTTTGTTGGGGAAAGTACAGAGTAAAGCAAGCATTTGGCAGCGTAAAGAAAGGGGGAACATTTAAGCTATGGCAAAAGTTACAGAGGAGGAAGCTGGATTTTGTTTGTAAGCATGCTGGGGGATTTGTTTTCTACTAACTCTGGGGTTTTGTTGGCTTCTTATTCTAAATAATTGCAAAGATTCAATTAGAGCTCCTATGAAGTCCATACTATCAAAGTAACCTGACTTGGTTTCCTTCTATAGCTCTTTGCTTTTGAAAATAGAAATAATAGAAAATTGATAGATTTCTTCTTTTGACAGTTTTAAAAATTTAGAAGCTAGTACAGATAGATTCTCCCTTACCCAAAATGCTTGGGATCAAAAGTGTTTCAGATTTCTGAGTTTTCAGATTTTTATTTGCATCGATGTTACCAGTTAAGCTTCCCTAATCCAAAGATCCAAGCACATTATGCTCAGAAAGTTTCAGATTTTGGAGCATTTGTATTTCAGGTTTCCACATTGGGAATACTCAATTTGTATGATCGAATGCAACATTCAGTAACCATTTCTGTCATGTAAACTTTCCAAACTGTCCAGGAAGCTGTGGCTTTGGAGAAAGTGTGAACTAAAGTTAAGTGAAACAGTATAGAAGCTACTGAACACCCAAAATAAATGACACCAGATGAGAAGTTATCATGGCCCTAGAGGCCCAATATAGAGGCTAGTCTTGTCTCAAGTAGATTTTGCAATCAAAATATGTATTTGATAAGAATTTCTTAGAGCTAATAATAGCAAATAATTTATTTTCAGGACTTTTTTAGAATTAGGAAATTTATGGCAGATTTATAAAGTGCATATGTTGGTTTATATTATTTCTCTTCCCTTCTAGTTTTTGGTGTATGTGTGACTACGAGTTGAACCAGGGGTATTCTACCTCTGAGCTACACCCTGGCCCTATTTTATTTTTCATTTGGAAACAGGGTCCTGCTAAGTTGCTAAGAGTCTCACTAAGTTGCTGAGTCTGGGTTCAAATCTGTGATCCTTCTGTCTCAGCCTCCTAAGTACTGGGATTACAGGTATGTGCCACCATGCCTGGCTTTCATTCAAATTTTAGTGATTGCTTTATAACATATGTGTATGTATACATAGGAGGATACATATACTATCATGTGCCACAAAATGACCTTTCAGTCAGTGACTGACTGCATGTGCAGTGGTAATCCCTTAAGATTATAATGGAGCTGAAGAATTTCCTATTACCTCGTGATATCATAGTCATCATAATATAGTACAATGTGTCTGTGATGATGCTGGTATAAAGAAGCCTGTCAGTCATATAAAATCATGGCATATATAATTACTTACAGAATACAATAAACAAGTATGTTACTATATACTATCACTATTTTAGAGTATACTCCTACTTATATAGAATAAAGAGTTTACTATAAAACTACACAATGCTAATCTGGCAACAGCCTTAAGCAGTTCATGTTTATAGTGTCTCTTGATTGCATCAAGAGGTCACATTAACTGATTGTCCATCTAAGTTTGATGTGATAGAGAATACTTTTGATCACAGTACCTGGGAGAGTAGGGCAGGAAGATCAGAAGTTTAAGACTAGCCTGGGCAACTAAGAGAGATTTGTCTCAGAATAAAGAATAAAAAGGGATAGGGATATAGCTCAGTAGTAGAGTATTTACAGGGTCAGTTCCTAGTACTATCAAAGGAAAAAGATGTTTGTTTAGGCTTGTGTAAGACCATGCTATGATAGTTTCTCAGTGATCAAATTGCTTATCAGGATGTATCATAAAATCATAAGCAAGTCATGGCTTTTAGTCTTTAGTCTTTCAAAGGACATCTTAGCTTTTACATCAGGTTTTTGAAAAAGTATTGTGTAGAACATTTGATAGAAACCAACAATTAAATAGGCAGCTTGAGAAGAAAGCATTCAGAATGTCTTCAGACCCCGGTGAGTTGTCACCGTGCTGTGTTTGGTGCACTGGGTAAGGAAGTGCAAGCAGAGGCAATTTGTGACATAAAGTCTGAAGCGGTTGTTGGGACTTATAATTCCTGTTCATATCTTTATGAAATCATTTCTCTTAGCTACTGTTTTTTCTCACAGTGCTGAAGATTGAACTG
The DNA here is from genome assembly GCF_963383645.1 of Muscardinus avellanarius. Lineage (NCBI taxonomy): Eukaryota > Metazoa > Chordata > Mammalia > Rodentia > Gliridae > Muscardinus > Muscardinus avellanarius. The sequence goes on along the minus strand of NC_137791.1, from coordinate 63,478,388 downwards.
AGAACCTTGTGCATGGTAGGCAAATGTTCCGTCATTAAGCTACATCTTGAGTCCTTACTTCATTTTGAGACAGAATCTTACTAAGTTGCTGAGACTGACCTGGAACTTACAATCCTCCTGCCTCAGCTCCTTGAATTGTTAGGATTATAGGCATGTGCCACCTTGCCTGGTTCTCTAAGCCTGCTTTGTCTGTCATTTTTGCTTTCTCTTTGTCTCTGCCTTTTTGAGTTTGTCTTTGCTTCTTTTTCCCTATCTATCATTTTCACTGTGTATCTTCTTATTCAATAGACATTTCTGTGAATCAGCAGTTGAATTGACTCAACAATTACAAGCACACTAGGAATACTATGTATTTTTTTTGTTTAGGATGATAGCCACCATAAATGGAAGTCTAAATTGAGTGGCTGAATTTAAAGGCATTCAGAAAAATGAACCTGGATGATATGTATGGAAGAACAGGTCTGGGGCAGAACTAGGTTTGGGATCTAAGATTTGAATGTTAGAAAACGGAAAAGTGGACATGAGAATGAAAGGAGCTCTGCAAAGCGATGGATGAACCTGATTTGTTACTTGAAGCAGGGAATAGTGAGTAGGTGGATGATGAGTACTGGGCAGAGACATGACGGGGAAGGATTTATTTGGAAAACTGACATTGGCTTAGGGGTTGTAGCATAGAGTACTTCGACATTGCACAGAACAGTTAAGCTTCACTGCACACATAATAAGAAGCCACTGTTTGTTTGTTAGCAAAGGAGTCACATGATAGAAATGGGTCCATGGCATACTTTTTTCTTCACTTTCTTCTTTTTTTTTCCTCTACTATTTTTACTGGTTACTGGCATTTATGTATTCCCAGACATTACTTAATCCCACTAATGGTTCTCAGAATCAGTGAGTACTGACCCATAAGGGCCACATAGGTAGAAAGGCACAGAGATTCCTCCCCTCCCCCAGTTATTTGCTTCTCTTTGACCTCAATGCTACTCTTACAGGACAACTGCCTTAAGGATGTTTTGATATCACACAAGTTCTGGAAAAGAAAGGTAATACATAAATGCAGAAGAGTAATTTAAAGCTAGATGTAGAAGGAAAACAAACTCTAGATCAGTTTCACCTACTACACACAAAACAGATCCACTCTGTGACACCAAAAGTGTAAGGGTTTTCTCCCCGGCATTAAGCAAGCAATGAATTCTGCTGCAAATACCATCTTTATGTCCTCTAATCCAGTTCACTTCTGACACTATCTACCTGAAGGTGGTGTCAGATCCCAGAGGTCCGATGGCTAAGACACCAAGCCTACCCCAACCCTGTCGCATGCCATTCTAAGCCCATGTTGTTTTACCTGTGCCTCCAAGTAAAGGTTCCCATACCCTCTCTTTAAGTTCAACTAATTTGCTTGAGCAGCTCACAGAACTCAGGGAAGAACATATTTAGGTTTACTAGTTTATTATAAAGGATGTCACAAAGGACATCCACAATGAGATGCATAGAACAAGGTGTGGGAGAAGAGCACAGAGCCACCATGCCCTTTCTGCGCATGCCACCTTCTGGAACTTCCATGTGTTCAGCCATCCAGAAACACCTTAAACCTGTCTTTTTGGCTTTTTATGGATACTTTATTACACAGGCATGGTTGAAGCATGAGCTACTGGGTAGAAATATGAATGCATAAAAAGGTTCTGGTCTAATGCCAATAGACTAAGAAGGAAACATAGCAAGGCTTTTCTCTTCAGATTCTTCTTGAACCGCCTATGCAGCATTTCCTCCTCTCAGGTCTGGGGCAGTAATGGACTACCAAGCTACTATCAGATAGGCAAGTCAGAGATTTTTTTTTTTTTTTTTTTTTTTTTGGTGGTACTGGGGTTCCTGGAAGCCCTTCTACCTCCGGGCTACACTCCCAGACCTATTTTTACATTTTTATTTGGAAACAGGGTCTCCTAAGCCAGCGCGCGCGGCTGGCTTCAAACCTGCGTGATCCTCCTGTCTCTGCCTCCCAAGTGCGGGGATTACAAGCATGCGCCACCACGCCCGGCCGAGATTTTTTTTTTAAGGCAAGGTCTTTGTTATTCGGGTTGGTCTCAAACTCTTGAGCTCAAGTTATCCTAGTGCCTCAGCCTCTTGAGGGCTAGAAATACAGGTGTTGACCCCCTGTGCCTGACCAGAGAATTTTTTAATGGCCAGCTCCAAGATAGAAAGATAGGAGAATACTAGAGTAAGTTTTGGATTCTGTGGACCTGCCTTGGGGAAGATCAATAATTTCTGTGGCCTGCCTTGGGGTGAAAAAAGAACAGGTGAAAAGATAGAAAAAGTTCAGCAAGAGAGACTAAAATCTGTACTGTCTTTCACCTGTACTGTCTTTCACCTGTACTGCCCTAAAACTGTCTTGAAGCTGCAGAGAGCCAAGGACAGAAAGCCAAATACTTAAACCTTATTGTACTAGTTATTTAGGAAATAACTAGGCTCTGAGAATTATGAACCAGAAATTGTGGGACAAACCCAAAATATAAAACCACAGAGGGAGCCCAGATTATTATAGACAGTAAAACTTACCATATAGTCATAATGAGGAATACTGAAGTACTGAAGCAAGGACAGCTGGATTGTCATGTTTTAAAAAAACAGTGACATACCCAAGAAAACCTACAAAAAACAAAGCACAAATCAAAACTGGTCTAGTCCTTTCATGATGATGCTAGACAAGGTCCACTTTAAGAACCCCATGTTTTTTTTTTGTTTGTTTGTTTTTGTTTTTTTTTTGTGGTACGGGGGGTGGAACCCAGAAGCTTTCTACCTCCCGGCTATACTCCCAGACCTATTTTATATTTTATTTGGAAACAGGGTCTCACTGAGTTGCTGAGAGCCTCGCTAAGTAGCTGAAGCTGGCTTGGACCCTGTGCGATCCTTCTGTCTCAGCCTCCCATGCACTGGGATTACAAGTGTGCGCCACTATGCCCAGCTTTAACCCCATGCTTTTTTATTCTTCTTCTTTTCCTTTTCCTCCCCTCCCCTCCCACCTTCCCTCTCTTTCTTTATTTTCCCTCCCACCACATTTCTTTCTTTTTCTTTTCTCCTTTGTACTGGTATTTGAACGAACCCATTGGTACTCTACACCAGCAGGTTGCATCCCTAGCCCCTTTTTAAAAATTTATTTATTTTATTTTTTTATTTTTTTGCGGTACTAGAGATAAAACCCAAAGGCATTCTACCTCCAAGCTACATCCCCAGCCCTATTTTTTTTCATTATTCTTTATTTTGAAACAGAGTCTCACTAAGTTGTAAAGGGCTTCACTAAGTAGCTGAGGCTGACCACCAACCACGATCCTCCCACCTCAGCCTCCCAAATGCTGGGATTACAAGCCTGCACCACCACGCCCAGCTTTAAAAAATTTTTTTTTATTGGTGCATTGTAGTCATATATCTTAATGGGGTACAAGATGGTAGAGGCATACATGCACACATCACGCTTAGCATAATGTTCTCCAGTTCCATCCATTTCCCTATAAATGGTGTAATTGTGTCCTTTATGGCTGAGTAAAATTCCTTTGTGTACATATCCCATAGTTTTGTAATCCATTTATCTGTTGATGGACATCTTGGTTGGTTCCAAAGTTAATAGTGGTGAATTGTGCAGCTACAAGCATAGATATGCATGCATTAGTTTGGAAGTTTGGTTTCTATTCTTTTGGGTAGATACCCAGAAGTGGTATTGCTGGATCATATGGTAAGTGTGTTCCCATTCTTCTGAGGATCCTCCATACTGTTTTCCAAAGTAGTTGCACTAATTTGCAATTCCACCAACAATGCATTAGAGTTCCCACTTCTCCACATCAGTTTTTTATTATCCTTTAGATTTCTACACTGTTGGTGTTAATATCTTCTTTTGTAATTTGGGTTTATTCTCCTCTTGCCAATTTTTTCAAAAAAACAGCTTTTGGTTTTCTTGATTTTCTGGTTTTTTTTTTTTGTTTTGTTTTTTTTTTTTTTTTTGTGTGTGTGTGTGGTGGTACTGGGGTTCCTGGAAGCCCTTCTACCTCTGGGCTACACTCCCAGACCTATTTTTACATTTTTATTTGGAAACAGGGTCTCCTAAGCCAGCGCGCGTGGCTGGCTTTGAACCTGCGTGATCCTCCTGTCTCTGCCTCCCAAGCGCGGGGATTACAAGTGTGCGCCACCACGCCCGGCTTCTGTATTTTTTTAAATTCTCTACTTCGTTGATTTCTGCTCTGATTTTTATAATTTTCTATCTTCTACTGGCTTTGGGTTAGACTGTTCCTATTTTTCAAGGGCTTTGAGGTGTGTCATTAGGTTATTTATTTGGTGATTTTTCTGTTCTTATGTGGGCACTTGGTGCTATGAATTTTCTTCTTGATACTGCCTTCAAAATGTCCCAGAGATTTTGATATGTTGTATTTATATTTTCATTTGTTTCTAGAAATTTCTTGATTTCACCCCTCATTTCTTCTATGACCCATTCTTCACTCAGCAGTGAGTGTGGTGTTCAGTCTCCACATGTTTATGTTCTTTCTTGTGTCTACTTATAGTTGATTTTCTAGTTTCATTCTATTATGGTCTGAAAAGACACAGGGAAGTATGTCACATTTTTTGAATTTGCTAGTGCTCACTTTGTGTCCCAGGATGTGATCTATTTTGGAGAAGGTTCCATGAGCAGCTGAGAAAACTCTGCTATGTTAGGTGGAATAGTCTATATGTGTCTAATAGGTCCATTTGGTTTATAGTGTTCTTTAGGTCTGAGGCATTTTTACTGACCATTTGTCTAAAAGATTATTCTAACATTGACCTAATGCCACAAAGATTTTGTTTTATGAAAGTGGCTCTACCTATGTTTGAGGCATAAATGTTGACTATAATTATTTCCTCTTGTTGGATTGTTCCTTTTACCAGTAAAAATGATATGCTTTGTCTCTTCTGATAAGTTTGGGCTTGAAGTCTAATTTATCTGATATCATACTTACTCCTCCTGCTTGTCTTCAAGTTCCATAGACATGGATTACCTTGTTCCAGCCCTTCACCTTTAGTTTACTATCTTTACTTGTAAGGTGTGTTTCTTGTAGGCAGCAGATAGATGGATTCTATTTTTAATTCATTTTGCCACCTTATGTCTTTTCGTTGGGGAGTTGAGGCCATTTATGTTCAGTGTGATTATTGATAGATGATTTTTAATTCTTAAAATTTTGAGTTTTTTACTTCTGTTTGAGGTAGTGTTTGTTCTTCTTTGCTTAGTTATTTGTTTGATGGAAATTCTTGTTTCTCTGGTTCTGGCATGTATTACTTATTTTTTTTTCTTGCAGTTAATCTCATTTTATATTTCATCTAGTTCTAGTTTGGAAGACATAAATTCTTTCAGCTTCTGTTTGTCTTGGAAGATTTTTATTTCCCCATCAAATTTGAGAGGTAGTTTTGCTGGGTAGGAAATTTTGGGCTGCATATTGTTTTCTTTCAGTGTTTGGATTATGTTACTCCAGGTTCTTCTGGTTTTCATGATTTAGTTTGGGAAGTCTGGAGTGATTCTCATTGGTTTGCTTCTGAATATCACTTGGTCTTTTGTTTTTGTTTCCTTTAAGATTCTCTCCTAAGCTGGGCATGGTGGTTCACGCTTGTAATTCCAGCATTTGGGAAGCTGAGACCAGAGGATTGTGGTTTGCGGACAGCCTCAGCTACTTAGTAAGGCCCTCTGCAACTTAGTGAGACCCTGTTTTAAAATAAAGAATAAAAAACAGGGCAGGGGGTATAGCTCGGAGGTCAAATCCCCTTGGATTCTATCCCCAGACCCACAAAAAAAAAAAAAAAAAAAAAGAAAGAAAAGAAAAAGATTCTCTTCTTGGCTTGGCTTCTGCATTGGTCAGTTTGACTATTATGTGGCATGGTGAACCTTTTCTCTGATCTTGTCTAAAGGAGGTTCTGTAAGTTTCCTGTACCTGTGTATCAATTTCTTGTTCTGTGTTTGGAAAATTTTCTGATATTACTTCTTTGAAAAGATTGTCAATCCCTTGTTTTCACCTTCTGTGCCCTCTTCTATACCTATTATTCTTAGGTTAACTTCTTTTTTTTTTTTTTTTTTTTGGTGGTACTGGGGTTCCTGGAAGCCCTTCTACCTCCGGTATACACTTCCATGGGCTACACTCCCAGACCTATTTTTTTAACATTTTTATGTGGAAACAGACTCTCTTAAGCCAGCGAGGCTGGCTCCGAACCAGCACAATCCTCCTGTCTCCGCCTCTCAAGTGCAGGGATTACAAGCGTGCGCCACCACGCCTGGCGTTAGGTTAGCTCTTTTAAGATGGGCCCATATCTCTTCAGTATCTAATTAATGTTGTCAAATTGTTTTATCTAAATTATATACTATGCGTTCATTTTTGGAGTCATCATCTTTTTTTTTTTTTTTTTTTTTTTTGGTGGTACTGGGGATGGAACCCTTCTACCTCCGGGCTGCACTTCCAGGCCTATTTTAGATTTTTTTTAAATTTGGAAACAGGGTCTCTTAAGACAGTGAAGCTGGCTTCGAACATGCGCAATCCTTCGTCTCCACCTCCCAAGCGCAGGGATTACGAGCATGCAGCACCACACTTGGCAGAGAGTGATCGTCTTCTAAGAGCGAGATTCTATTCTCCATTTGGTCTAACCAATTGTTGATAGTTTCAATTGATGCCTTCACTTCAATGCTTTATTTCTTTCAGGCTCTCTAAATTCTTTTCGCAAGTCCTGTATAATTTCTATAGTTACATTCCTGATTTGTCCTTCTGGCGATCTCTGCGATTCTATGTTGTAAAGTTCTGTTATTGTGGGGTTGTGGGAGCTCATTGCTTCCTTGTTATTCCTCCTCATGATTTCAGAGGTTTGTATCTGTTGCTTTTGATAGATTTCCCTCAGTCTCTAGGTGTCAGCTGGTATATCCAAGGGCAAGTTCTGTTGTATTCAACAGTGAAGGTTGAGTGAGAAGGGAAGTGAAGTTATAAATGCAAGAATAGGGTAAAGCCACAGATAGGATTGAATAGTATGAGAGTATGAGTTTGGTAAGGTAGTATATAGAGGAGATTAGAGATAGTGAATATGTAGTAGTATTCTAGTAACCAATGTAAAGTATTTAATATAGTGATACGAAGTGGATTTAATATAAGACAAAGAAGAAAGAAAAAAGGGATGGAGAGAAGAGTGTAGGTATGTACAAGGGAAGAAGCTTGGGAGAAGGATTGGGAAGAGAGCAAACAAGCATATACACTCACACACAAACACACAAAAAAACAAGAAATAAAAAACAAGAAGAACAACAAAATAATACAACCCTACAAATATATGAATATTTAGCTGAGTGGGCCTTTGCATTCTCTCTCTGTGCAGATACTGAATGCCACCGGCACCTTTTCTGCTGCAAGCCTGGTTCTCTGAGTCTTTCTCAGTCTATGTAGATTACCAGTATCAATGGGGCTGGATCTAGTGTTAATCGTAGGTCACCCTCCATGTTTTCATGGATGTGGAGCCTGAGTCTCTCCCTGCTTGCGTTGGTGGTGGGTGTCTCTGGGTCCAAACCCAGTGTATACATAAGAGTCTCTGTTCTATACAGCTATGGCTGGGCTGGTGTGACTTCTTCCCATTCACCATATTTGGGTGGCCTGTGGTGATCCTGGAGATCTTACTAGTTGACTCTCATGTTAAGTATAGATTTCCCTCTATGCTTTCCACTCATGCATAGCTTGAGTCTGTCTGAGCTTCTGCTATGTCCAAAAGCAGACTGCATCCCCACCCATTCCATGTTGTACTGCAAACTCTTAGACCCAGGGAGTTTATAGTGGGTGTGTGAGTCCCTGGGGACGACACGTTGGGCGTTCTCCCTCAGGGATGGCGGGTTCACTTATTATGGTGTTATGTGCTGCTCTGGATCTCTGGAGGACATGGTGAGCTCAGCCGCCACTGCTGCAAGTTGGAGCCGGTGTTTACACAGGAGGAACTGATGCCTTACAATTCCAGTGATCTGCCGCTGCTGTTTTGAGTCTTTGTTTGTTTTCCTGTGAGTCTCTGGAGTCCAGTGCAGTGAGGCAAAATGATGCCACTGCGGCACCCAAAGCAGCAAGGCAGGCGGATTTCTTTTCTGCTTTTTGACCAGTCTCCTAGCTTTTATTTCCTGCTGCCTCTTACTTATCTTGTTCTTCTTAAAGTTATGGTGTTTTCTTGCTTTTGTAAAAACGCTGTTTTTGTGTGTGGGGGGGGGGTACTGGGGATGGAACCCAGGAGCCTACTACCTCTGGGCTACACTCCCAGACCTATTTTTATATTGTTTTTATTTGGAAACAGGGTCTCCTAAGCCAGCGCGGCTGGCTTCAAACCTGCACAATCCTCCCCAAATGCGGGAATTACAAGCGTGCACCACCATGCCCGGCCCAAAAAGGCTGTTTTTAAGACAATGAAATTGGGTGTCAGCAGGACTGATATGTGCTGCTTCCTCGGTCAGCATCTTCCCATCCAGATTATTATCTTGTTTTATGAAACTCTATTATTTTTGTTACTGTGATTGTATAAGCAACAGTCTCAAAATTTAAGTCTCGGTATATAATAAAGAACGTAGTCATATTCTATATTTCCAGGCAAAGGGGGGTTTTCTGATAAGCTCTGCTTGAGATTAAGGTATGGAATAGCCTCTGTCTTAGGTAGATTTTGGCTTTTCAGGGTCACTAGCACTCACTGAACACACAGTGAACTCAATTCTAGGTTAGGCACTGCTTACCTGTCTCTGTCACTCAGTGACAAGTGGGAGACCTGTCACTGTCACAGCCACCTATTAGTTCAGATTTCTATAACAAAGTACCATAGACTAAGCTGGGCGTGGTGGTGCACGCTTGTAACCCCAGCATTCGGGAGACTGAGACCTGGAGGATCGCAGTTCGCGGACAGCCTCAGCTACTTAGTGAGGCCCTCTGCAACCCAGTGAGACCCAGTTTCAAAATAAAGAATAAATAAATAGGGAAGGGGGTATAGCTCGTAGGTCAAATGCCCCTGGGTTACACCCCCAGACCTGCAAAAAAAAAAAAAATAAGTACCATAGACTTATATACACTGAAATGTATTTCTCATTGTTCTGGAGGCAAAAAGTCCCAAGTCAGGGAGCCAGCATGATCAGATTCTAGTGACAGCCCTCTTCTGTGTTGCAGACTGCCAGCTTCTCATCTTCTCACATGGTGGGAAGAGTGTGGGGAAGTGAACTATCTCATGCTCCCCTAGGGTACTAATCCCATCCATGAGGGCTCCACCCTCATGACTTAATCGAAGCCACATTCCCTCCCATAGGTCTCACTTCTTCATATCCTCCCATTGGAAGGTATTGTTTCAACATATGAATATGGAAGTACAGGGAATAAATATTCAGTGTATAACACTGTTGGGCAGTGTCCACAAACCTACTCTGATTACTCCACATTTTTTAGTAGAGCTCTTATGGTTAGTGATAACCAGAAAAGACTGAGTGGATTTTTATTTATTTCATTTTTTTTATGCTGCACAAAACAGAAATCGTTTTTTCTCTCCCTCTGTGGTACCAGGGATAGATTCCAGGGCATTCTCCCTCCGAGCTACATCCCCAGCCCTATTTTATTCTTTTGTTTTGAAAAAGGATTTTACTAAGTTACAGACAGCCTCACTAAGGTGTTGAGGCTGGCCATGAACCTGTGATCCTCCTGTTTCAACCTCCCAAGTGCTGGGATTACAACTGGGCACCACCATGCCTGGCCAAAACAGAAATCTTATTAGCAAAGTACCTTAAGATCCTGGTTAAAAAAAAAAAAAAGTTGTATAAAGTAGTGAAAGATTAGTTATTACAGTTGTTATTTTCTTTGTCTGTTATATGCCATTCTTGTCACCAGAGGTCCTATATTCTATGATTAAGGAAATTAAAGAACTATAATGAATAATATTTGCAGACTTTCTGTGTATTAGGGATTGAAACTAAGTACATTGTACCTCCAAGGTACACCCCCAGCCCCGTTTTATTTTTTTATTTTTGAAATGGGCTTGCTAAGTTGCTAAGGCTCTTTTGAACCTACAATACTCCTGTCTCAGCCTCTCAAGTAGGTTTATAGGTGTGCACCACCACACCTGAGTACCTGCTGGATTTTTAATTTAGGCAGTTGTGTGCACAGATACTATTGGCATCAGAGCTATTTTTGTTAGTAGTAAGATATTTGCTGTCATGGCTGCCTTGGAGGAAAATACCAGAGAAATACCAATTTCATATCCATAATTTATCCCATTCTTTTTAATCTTAAAATTTGTTTCTGTGATTGGAGAAGAAGTACATAGTCAAATGAGTTATAGGATCCAGGTAAAAGAAATCTGTGGCTGATTGCTGGTGTATCCATCACAGTCAAACCTTGCCTCAGCTATAGTCACAGCTGGACAACACTGTATTACATGACTACTCATGGTTAAGTATTTCTCACAGGCTATAACATGGTATTATTACCACTAATGAAAAGCCTATGTATTGTTATAGATTTCCCCAAATTTGCCTTAGTTTGATGTAATTGAATGCAATTGCTATCCTGTTTTTTCTGTATTAGAGTGAGAGAGAAGAGACAGAGAGACAGACAGAGATAATGAAAATGAATAGTAAAAGGACCACACAGTGAGAAATGCTAGACTTAATTAAGGTAAGTGCTCCAGAGGGCACCTAAATTCCATAGAGAGAAAGCTAATGCATGGCGAACACTTCTAGCTTCTTAAGATCTTTTTTTTTTTTTTTTTTTTTTGGTGGTACTGGGGTTCCTGGAAGCCCTTCTACCTCCGGTATACACTCTTAAGATCTTTTGAAGTTGGGACTCTGACAGACTTTAGCTGACCTCTCATGATAGTCTATGAGGGTTTTAAGTGCAGTCTTTAAGGTATGCATTATATTTGCACTGGACTGTTATTAGAAACAGTAGATAATTAAAATGCCAATGACCCTTTCTGAGTGCTTTGTGTTCAGCACTATTTTAAGTACTTTACATGTAAACCTTCCTACTTCACAGATGAGCAAACTGAGGCACAAAGAGGCATAGGTCACTCAGTTAAGGTTACACAGCTAGGAGTCCAGGACTCAGAACCAGAGTCAGGATTCAAAGGCAATGACTCGAGTCGGAGCGTGTCTCCCTGAGCATCAGCGCACCGTCGCTGAGCGCCTGCAAGTGCTCAGAGTTCCTGTTTCCCTCTCCTCAGGGAGAAAGATGCCTGGGAATCATTTGCTAATTTTCCTTTCAGGAAGACTATATATTTTTATATACTATATAGTAAAAAATACTATATATGTATGAAACTGAATGTTTGAATTTTTAAACAGGTGAAGTCAATGCTTGTACAGTATTTAAAATGTTTCAAAACCTTGCTAAATACCTTTAATAATGGCTGTATAGTCTGTTATGTAAACGTGTTTTTTTCTTTGAATATTTTGCTTGTCTGTATGTTCTTTCTCCCCCTTTTTTCTTTCTGTGCTTACCACCATTTTTTAATAAGACTATCTCAAACATCTTTTGTGTATAAATGTTTTTTGCCTTTAAAATTGCTTTTTAATAAGATACTGTGGATGAAATTGAATTAAAGTGTATAGCATTTTGAATCTGCTGATATTTTTTGCTAGATTTATTTTGCTAATAAATCATACCAATTTACATGTCATCATCATCAGTGTATGAGAATACTCATGGCACTCCATCCTTACAGTTTTCTTTACAAAAAAAAAAAAAGAAAAGAAATGCAACCTGATTAATGATTTTTGTGTTTCTTTAACACATAGAATATTTTACATATTTTGCAGTGTGTTGATCCTTTTTACTGCTGTGTCTATTTCTAAAATATTTGTTAAATGAATTAAATGGAGATAGCCACGCATCACAAATGTATGAAATGCCACTGAATTGGGAATGGAATTGTTTCCTTTAAAATGATTAATTTTATATTAAGTGAATTTCATCTTAATAAAAAATGGCACTTGTGTCCATGTGTGTGCAATGCAGATGTGTCTGTGCATGCGCTGAGTGTGAACCGGCAGGCAGGGAGAGCTGCTGCGCTGTACTTGCTCCGCGAACATCCAAGTGCTGCAGTTTACTGCGCAATACTCTTGGAGAGTTGGCTGAGGGAGTGATGCGTACTGCCGTTCTTTCTGCCAGTTATCTAGTGCTTTGTTGACTAAGCTAGGTCTGAAATAGGTTAAAAATGGTGTTTATTGAATGTGATAATATTTGGGGGAAGGTATCGCTCTAGATGTTAGCATGCAGGTTTTATGGCTGCCTGGCGAACTATCAAATAAGCAGTCCAGAAAACGAAGGGTTAAGATCACCCCAGTTAGGAAATGATGGGAACCCCTTGACATTTTAAAGGGCATCAGAAACTTATCCCTCTATCCTTGTACTGATCCTAATATGACTAGCACCTATAGAAAATCTTACAGCTAAAGTCTTATAAAAGAAAGACTGCTGGCCAAAGCACACCTGTTTCTTCTGGTGCTGCAGTATACTAGGAGGGCATCTTTCTTCCCGGTATTTCAGTATTTCCTTTTTTAAAGTAACCTGCTGATGTCCTTTATGTATTTCTCGAAAGGACTAGCTTTAATACTATTTGAATTCTATTATATTAACACTTTAACCTTTCCCCACCCTTATTTATTATAATAGATTTTATTCTCAATTTATTATTTGTACTTGAAAGCATAGAATGTTTAAATCTTTATAATTTTCTAATTTTTGTGTTGTCATGTCTGTTGAGTATTTCTTTTTTTAAAAAATTGCCACTGAATCTTATATTTTCCATGTCCATAATTGATAAATATCTATTTCTATTAATAAATTTGGTGGGGGTCTGTACAAATCTAAATTGTGTCTGAATTATGAAACATTTTCTTAGCCATTCTTATATGTAAACATTAGGATAATTATGTTAAGTGGCAGCTCCAGTTTGGAATTTTAACTGTGATACAGTAAAAGTTAATTTGAGAAGAATTGACATATTTGTGATTTAAATCATATAATCCAAAGACCTGTTATATTTCTTTGTGAAATCCTATTTTTTTCAAATGTCATACACATTTTATCAGAAATTATAATTAATTTTTATTGTTTTTACTGTAAGAGAACCTTTTCTATATATTTTGATCATTTTAATGCCTAGAAAGTTATTAATATTTACTGGCAACTAATCAATCAATCTAAATTTATCTTTTTTTAAGCTCTTGAGTTTCTAGTATATGTAATCATTCCCGCAAAAATCTAATATATCCTTTATTTGTATTTTAATCAATTTTTGCTTTGTAACTGGACCCATAAAAATATTGAGTCTCCCGTTTTCAGACAGGAAATGAATATTGAATTTTATATTTTGTTTTTGCTTTTAAGAAAATGCATGATTAAGATGATCATGATTTATTTAATATACGATTTTTATTTTCTTCTGACTTGCCCCCGCCATAAGAAAGATTATTATTACCCTGGGTTTGCATTCAACTGTTGTCATTAGCAACAGGTCAGAGCCGCCTTCCATTTCCTACAGCAGTCAGATTTTGCTTCTGCGTAATTTTAACCCTTAAGGGAAATGGACGAGATCGACGTCTTTTTTTTTTTTCCCCAAATGTGTGGGGGCGGAGGGGGGCTATATTTTTCCTCTTCATTCAGAATGCCCAAATATAAAATTGAAATCGAATTTTTTGTTTATTCATATGTCACATTTAAGTCTTTTATCCTTTCTGGGAGGAAATCATAATCTGATTTTATATTAAGAAAAAAGTTTATTGAATTTCTTTTATTTCTAAATTAAATAGTATGTTATTCTCTGATTATATAGATTCATAAATGTAGGGACAGAATGATGGTCACTCTCTATAACAGGAAAGGAGGGTTGACTCTCCTGTAATAGTATGAGGATGATAGTAACTGAGAATTACTCAGCATTTACTATGTGTCACGCTATCCTATGGGCTTTATGTGTGTTAACTCATTTGTTCTTTCATAATAAATGGGAGGAAGGGACTATCACTATCCCCTTTGATAAATGAGACAGGCAGTCAGAATATCGAATCTTTTATTTTTTATTTTTGAAAATACTGTTTTATTAACACCACAGTGGTAGACAACTTTACGTTTATGTTTCTTTATAGATCACTGGCTCACACATAATTCAAAACCCACAAAGAAGCTAAGAGTCTTTACATTAAATGTGTTCTTCCTGAAAATCCTTCCTGTATGCCAGTCTATCCTCAAGCAGTAAAATTTGATTATGCACCATTTATATTTAATATGTCACATTTACATAGCAAAATAATGAAGGCACAGCTAATACAAGCAAACTTAAACCCTTTCTACTTCTGAGCTGGGGATGGGGCACACACTTGGATTGTTTCTTCAAGTATATGTTTTTTCCAAACATTAGCTTCAGTGAGGAGTTCTGATGATTTTCACAGCTACACCCTAAAAGCTACATGACAAAAAGACTTCACAGGGATCAAACTACGCAACACTGGGTACACATGCTTTACAGAATTTGCTACATTCTACATCTTTTCAAGTAAATTAATATTTCTAAATGCTAGGTAAAGTGATTTAATACTTAAACATTTGGGGTATTTTTTACGTCATTTAAATAGGCACACCAAGAAAACACATAAACACGAGACTGTAACTAATGAATACACAGGTTGACAATTTTATACAGGTTATACACCTTCCTTCTTGGACCACATTTTCCTAAATTCATATATTCAGAACATTTTTCAGAACTTCAAATGTCCATTTTCCTGGCCTCATTAACAGTTCTGTCATGATCTCCATCGCTGGCTTTCTTCTGCGCCATCTCTCCTCTCTCCTCTCTCCTCTGAAGCGTAAAGCTGATGTCTGGGGTCGCAAAAGCAAAGTCTGAAAAGATGACGTCTTTCTCGGGTTCACTCTCTCTGCATTGGGAAATGACAGGACTAAAGAAAATTAAGAATTATGCATTGAGAACTGGTTCGGTCTTGGCTTGGGTGTGCGTGTGTAGTGTAATGAGTGTGTGATGAATAGATTTCAAAGTGACGACGTTCTTTACTTCATTCACAGCGGCTGACACCCTCTACAAGTCTCAGTTCCGATCCCCCGAGAGATCATGAAAAGACAATTTTAAGGTTAATTGGGCTCTCCTCGGCATCTTTTGATATCTTTGGGCTCGAAAGAAAAGTCAAATTTGAAATGGGCTGGCCAGGATTTAATTTAAGCCTCAATTTAATTAATTTTTGGAATGTCAGATTCACGCTGCATTTTGGTCAGAAACCTGAGCCTCTTTAAGTCCACCAACATTTAAAAAAGAAAGAAAGAAAGAAAGAAAGAAACGACACAGGTTGTGGTTTGGGGCGACTCTGCCCGTCACCTCCGCCTCCTTACTTCTTGGCGTCGTCGGGCATCTCGGCGTGGGGGTGCGCATCCCTGCCGCGCGCGGCCGGGCCCGCGGCACAGGCGCCGGCCGCCTCCTCCTCCTCCTCGCCCTCCTCCTCCTCCTCCTCGTACTCTTCCTCCTCCTCCTCGCCCTCCAGGGTCCACGCACAGCCCTCCATCTCCCCGGTGAGCTCCTGGATCTTGGCGAGCAGGGGCTTATAGATCTCGTTATACTTCTTCTCCAGAGCCTGGAATTCCTTATCAAATTTGGCCTCGATCTTATCGCAGCGCTTCTGCAGCTTTTTGAGCGCCAGGACGCGGCACTTGACGGAATTGGGCAGGCTCTCGATGAAGTCGTTCTTGGGCTTGGCGGCGCTCTCGGCCGGCGCCTGGGGCTCCTCGGCCGGGGCCGCGGCGCCCTCGGGGCCGCCCTGCGCGCCCGCCGCGGCGCCCCCCTGCGCGCCCTCCGCCATTACCTCCTCCGCCGCCGCTGCCGCTGCCGCCTCCGCCGCTGCCGCCGCCGCCGCCGCCGCCGCCGCCGCTGCCGCCTGGCCCGGCTCCGCAGGTCCCTGGTTCTCTGCGTCGGCCATGGTAAGGGGTTTGCCGCGCAGGGCTGGATGGCTCCCGCCGAGGAGGCACACGCGTGCAGGTCCGGGGAGAGCTCGGGGATGCGGCAAGCGCGGGTGACGACTGCCGCGAAGCCAACGCCGGCTGCCGCCCCGCCCGCCCCGGCCGCGGCACTCCACTGGCTCCGCGCCGTCAGCTGACGCCGTGCGCTCATCCTGCAGCAGAGCCGCCCGCCGCCCCCGGCCCGCCGCCCCCGCCCGCGGCCGCGCACTGGTACCTGCGGCTGTTTTTCCGGAACTACTTATATGGCCGCAGCCGCTTTCCAGGCCTTGGGGCGCATCTGCGCATCCACCTGTCAGCTTCCGCGGCCGGCGCCGTCTCCCCCGTTCTGCTTTGATCACGTCCCGTCTTTGCATCCAGATTCATTTCCAGCAAGTGGAAGCACGGGGGAGGGGGGGCTGGCTCCCTGCACCCCGCTGGGGATGCGGGGTGCGCGTGGGTGGATGGAGACGCGTGGGCCCCCTACCCAGCCGCCCGCCTCCCCAGCATCCCTCCCCCATCCCTCACATCTGGGGGACTTTATCCTAGTGGCGGGGTAGGCTAGCAACAGAAAGCTAGCCAGGAAGCCCTTGTGGAACTACTTGGGTGGAGGAATCATAGCGCTCCCATTATTCTGTATGTATTCGGTAGGTGTTCTGGAAAGTTCCACACTGTGATCTGTGGGGAGCGCTGAAGCTGGAGGAGGACCCAAGAAAAACTAAGCACCCACCACCAGGCAGTGTCACACGCCATGCAATCCTAGTACTTGGAAAGCCCAGCCGGGAGGACTTAAGATTGAGGACAGCCTCAGCAACCTAGCGAGACTCTCTGCAACCTAGTAAAACCCTGTTTCAAAAACAAAAACATAAGAAGGGCTGGTGATGCACCATGGGGGTAGAATGCCCTTAGATGCAATCTCTAGTATCCTCCCACACATTTAAAATGAAAAACTAAGCCCTCCAGAGCACGAGGCCAAGGAAGAGGATGCTCTCATCCTGCTTAAAGCATGCATTTGGTACTGCTGTTCCTTGGGGGACCTACAGACACATATGTACACACACAAAGCCTTTGTCTCCAAGGCACACCATAGTTGAGCATCAGCTCTTTGGGTCTTGTGTCTTAAACTGCCAGATTTTATTCTCTAATAGCAAAATTTTAGTTTCTTGCCTTATTTATTAAACCAAAATCAGATATTCTTGAATAAGAATTAGCACACAGATTTTAGGTATAGCCGACCAAGAATCTTTTCAAGGATTCCATAGGAATGTTTTCATTGCTGACTTACCTGCTTTTCTTTCACTGAATTGGGACTTGCTAAAGCTTTTTTTTTTTAATGGGGGGGGTGAAATTAGTTGTGCTTTACCACTGAGTTATACCCTAACCCCTCTTTGTTTTTATTTTGAGAAAATTTCTCCCTAAGTTGCCCAGGATGGCCTTAGACTTGTGCTCCCTAAGCATCTGGGATTTTAGATGCATTGCAGGTATGAGCCACTGTCTAGGTTTAAATGTTATAATTTTTTTTTTCAGTACTGGGGTTTGAACCCAGGGCCTCCCCCATGCTAGGCAAGTACCCTACCTTTGAGCTGTATTTTCAGCACATGCTAAATCTTTAAACATGGATTTTGAAAATAACTTTTCATTTTATGGCTCTTGTGAATATTAAATTGCTTAAATGTAAATCAGTGCTGACATGTTGCAAATACTTAATAATTCTTTTAACAAAATAATTGCTTTTCATTTCCATTGTTCCTTTAATGTGTGCTTAAGAGTTTATCTAATTGGTGGTCTTCACGGATTTGTGCATAATTGTTGCTGCGGCAACATCTAGCTGTGAATAGTGTAGATGAGCCATGATGCTGTGAAGTCTTCGTCTTTGCATATTGTAACTCGTGCGTAATCCTATCAACCGTTAAGGGTTGTTTTTTTCTTAATTTTTTGTTTATTATTATTGATGCATAGTTCTCATGCCATAAAAGTCACTCAAAGATTGCTTGTGGATATTCTCTGAGGTAATCTACATCCAAGATCCTATCACAGGGACTAGCATCTTGTAAACATTCGTTAGCTGTCAGTGAGGATTATTAAAGAAAAGAATGTTTTGAGAACAATGCTGGTTGATGTACAGAGATTAGATTCTACTATAAGATGTGTTTGCTAGGATTGCTCAACCAGACCAGGTGGCCTAAACAACAGAAAGTTACTGTTTAATGGTTTTTCAGGTTAGAGGTCCAAAATCAAAGTCTCACAAGGTTAGTTCCTCCTAAGCCTCTCCTCTATGTCTCTTCACATCATTTTTCCTTTATGTATCTCTGTGTACAGTTTCTCCTTTTATAAGGAGACCAGTCATATCAGATTGGAGCCCTCCCTAACAACCTCATTTTTACTTGGTTACCTCTGTAAAGACCCTGTCTCAAAATGAGGCCACACATTATGAGGTATTGGGGTTACATTGGGAGTACATCAGTGTATGAATTGGATGGCACACAATTTAGCCTATAATGCTCCACTTTCTAGATCCTCACAGTTTATGTTCTTCTTACAAAATATGTTCACCCCATTCATTATGTCCCAAAGTGTTAATTCATTCAAGCATCTAATCTGAATCCACATTCTCATCTGTGTTTTATATGCCAGCTAGACCATGAGATGCCTAGATATTTGGCCAAACAATATCCTGGGTATGTCTGAGACTTCCTAGATGAGAAACACTTGAATGGGGGAGATGGGGCGAAGCAGTTGCCCTCCTCCATGGGCGTGGTCTTTATCCAATCAAGTTAAGGCTCAATAGAATTTAACATCAGTATTTTTTCTGCCTTAGAACTAGAATATACTGTTGGCTCTCTTGGGTCTCTCCAGGTTTCTGATTGCAGATTTGGGGGTTTGTCAGCTTCTATAATTACATGAGCCAATTTCTTATAATACATCTCCCTCACACATACAACACACTTACTGGCTTTGTTTGTCTAGAGAACCCTAAGTAAGACATCATTTAACATTTATGTCAGGTATGAATGAGATACAAGGTATGACTCATCCTGAGGCAAAATTCTTTAATAGCTGTAAACCTATGAAACCAGACATCTGCTTTTACAGTATAAGATAGGGCAGGCATCCCCATCCTAAAAAGGTCATGGGGTCTAAGCATGAAACTTAGGGCAAATCCTACTAGATTTCAAGGCATGAGAAGGCTTAAGAAGCCTCTTTGGCTTCATTCTCTGTCTTGTAGCCCACCTGAGGTGGGCCCACTGAAGTGGCAGCCCCACTCCCTTCACATGAGCCCCGGTAGCAGTATCAGTCTCATGGCCTGTGAATCGTCTTGGTGGCCATTTTCCCCTTTTCTTACCTATAGCGTCCCAGAAACCTAACAGCCTCCTTTCATTTCACTGAATCTTTGTCCCCTTTGATCTAAGCTGTCAGTGCTTCTGGTAGTATGGAATTCTCAAACACCTTGTTGGTCTCCTGAGCAATTCACAGAGTTTGACATATCAAAGAGGGCTTCAAAGATCTTCTCTGTGTAAGTGCATCTTTATTTCTGACTTCTGCTGAGATGGATCACTGACTCCATGAGCCACGTGCCAAATTATTAATTTACATTCTCACAAACAGTATATATGAGTTCCTTTTATCCTCCCGTATCCTTGCCAGCGTTTGGTATATATGTTTTTAGTAGCCATTCTAGTTAGGGTGGGATGCTCTCTCATTGTAGTTTTAATTTGCATTTCTGTGATGGCTAATGATAATTGATCATTTCTTATATCTTTGTTTGCCATGTGTATTTCTTTTGGGAAGTGTCCATTCAGATCATCTGCCTCATTTGCCTACTTTTAAATTAGATTACTTTTTTTAAATTGAGTTTTCTTATATGTTCTGGATGTTATCCCTCTGTCAGATAAATAGCTGGCAGATACTTTTTCCCATTCAGTAGATTGTCTCTTCACCCTGCTGATTGTTTCCCTTACTGTGTGGAAGCTTTATAATTTGATGTGATCTTATTAGTCAATTTTGCATCTCTTACCTATGCTTTTGGGGTCCTATACAGAAAATCATTGCCTATATCGAAATCTTGAAGTAGTTCTTCTAGATTTTCTTCTAGTAGTTTCAGTTTCAGGTGTTACATCTGATTTAATCTTCTGGTCTGATTTTTATACAGAGTGAAAAGGTAGGTGTCAGATTTCAGTCTTTTCCATATGGATATTCAGTTCTCTAGCACCATTTATGAGAAGAGGCTTGTCCTTTTTTCAGTGTACGTTCTTGGTACCTTTGTTGAGAGTCAGTTGGCTCTGGAAGCATGGGTTTATTTCTGGGATTTCTACTGTGTTCCATTTGGTCTATTTGTCTGTTCTTATGCCAATACCATGCTGTTTTTGTTACTATGACTATGTAGCAGTCTTGAAATCAGATACTGTGATGCCTCTAGATTTGTGCTTTTTGACCAAAATTTCCCTGGTTGTTTGGGGTCTTTTGTGGTTCTGATGAATTTTAGGACTTTTTTTTTTTTTTTTTTGTGGTACTGTGGGTGGAACCCAGAGGCTTTCTATCTCCGGGCTATACTCCCAGACCTATTTTATATTTTATTTGGAAATCGGGTCTCACTAGGTTGCTGAGAGCCTCACTAAGTAGCTGAGGCTGGCTTCAAACCTGTGCAACCCTCCTGTCTCAGCCTCCCAAGTGTGGGGATTACAAGTGTGCGCCACCACGCCTTGGCTACCTTTTTACTTTTATTAATTGTTTTGAAACAGGGTCTCGCTAGGTTGGTAAGTCTCTCTCTAGATTACTGAGGCTGATCTAAAATCCTTGATCCTCCTGTTTCAGCATTATAAGTACTAAGATGACAGGAGGGTGATACCATACCAGGCATGTCATTGGTATTTTAATTGTGGTAACATTGACATTTTAACAATATTCTTTCAGTCCATGAGCATGGGTGGTCTTTTTGTGTGCGTTTAAGTTTCTTTCATCAAAGTTTTATAATTTTTATTTTATGAATCCTTGATTTAACTCTGTGTGTGTGTGTGTGTGTGTGTGTGTGTGTGTGTGTGTGTGTGTTACTGAGGATTGAACTCAGAGTCACTCTACCTCTTAGCTACATACCAGACCTATTTTTTACTTTTATTTTTATTTTGAAACAAAGTCTCACTAAATTGTGGAAGGCCTTACTAAGTTGCTAAGGCTGGCTCAGAACCTACAGTACTCCTGTCTCAGCTTCTCAAGTACTGGGATTAGAGGTATACATGACCATGCCTAACTTATTTTACTTTTATTTTTTGTAGCTTTTGTGAATGGGATTCATTTCAGTTCATTTGTTACTGGAATATTATAGACAAGCTACTGATTTTTGTATATTGCTATTGTATCCTCTTACTTTACTGAATTAATTATCAGTTCTAATAGTCTTTGGTGAAGTCTTTTTTGGAGTCTGTTTATAGAATTATATCATCTGCAAAACAGGAATAATTTGACTTTCTTCTCCCTATTTATATGTCTTGTATTTCTTTGGCTAAATGTACTAACACTGTATTGAGTAAAAGTAGGGAGAGTAGGCACCCTTTCTTGTTCCTGATCTTATAGGGAGTACTTTCATCTTTTCCATATTCAGTATGATGTTGGCTCTGCAGCCATACTCCATATATATATATATATATATACAGCCTTCATTATATTGAGGTATGATCCTTCAAATTTGTTCAAATTTCTACCATGGAGGGATGTGGAATTTTGTCATATGCTTTTCTGCCTCTATTGAGGTGATCGTGTGATTTTTATCCTTTTTAATACTTTTATTGGCAAATTGTATCATATCATAATGTAGTGATGTATGTAACATCTTAGTGAGTGACATACATGCACACAGTACTTGGTGGTGATCTTTTACTCTAATTATGTGGTGTATTACATATATTGATTTGTGTGTGCTGAACCATTGTTGCATTTCTGGGATAAAACCAACTTGATCTTGGTGAGTGATCTTTTTAATATGCTGTCAGACTCAATTTGCTAGTATTTTGTTGAATTTTGACATCTGTGATTATCAGGATATTGGCCTATAGTTTTATTTTTTGTTGTATCCTTGTCTGGTTTTGGTAAAGGGTAATGCTGGTCTTATGAATTTAGAAGTGCTCTTTCCTTTTAAATCCTGTGAAATACTTTGAGGATAATTTGCTAGTATACATTTTTATAACAATCTTTAATGATTCTTTGCATTTCTGTGGTAACAGCTGTAATGTCTCCTTTTACATTTCTTTTTTTGTGTGTGGGGTACTGGGGATGGAACATTTTACCTCTGAGCTACACCACCAGCCCTATTTATTATTATTTATTTTGAACAGTATCTCATTGAGTTGTAAAGGGCCTCACTAAATAGCTGAGGCTGGCTGCAAACCCAGATCCTCCTGTCTAGCCTCCCAAATGCTGGGATTATAAGCATGCGCCACCACACCTGGCTTACATTTCTAATTTTATTTATTTGAACTTTTTCATGGTTAATCTTGCTAAAGTTTTGTCAATTTTTAAATTTACCTTTCAAATAGCTCTTTGTTTCATTGATTTTGTTGTTGTGGTGGTGGTGGTACAGAGGTTGAACTCATGGGTATTACCTCTGCGCTATGCCCCCAGCCTTATTTTATTTTTGAAGTAAACTCTCACCAAGTTGCAGAGGGCTTTGCTAAACATCTGGCTGCCAACCTGTGATCCTCCTGTCTCAACTTCCGAAGAACTGGGATCACAGGTGTGCTCTACTCACTGTTTCATTGCTCTTTTGTACTATTTTCAGTCATTCATTCCCTCTCACCCTGTCGTAGCAGATGCCTGAATGAAGCACAGGGGGGCTAGCAGCAGATGGAAAGCAGAAACCGGCTCCGAAGGCAGGCGTCCCACTTTTCTGTTCTTGAATGTGAAGGCTTCTGTCCACCCTCTCACCTCCACATTGCAGGGCATGCAGCAGGCTTGCATCGCAGTCAGTGCTGGGCAAGTTGGGTGCACAAGGCAGCTACCTCCCAAGCCAGTACAGTGGAATTACAGATATGGGAATGTGCAGGGGTTTCTAACCCATAGACCAGTCTAAACTCGGTAACTTGCTTCTCAAGACAGTTTCTCGCTACAGCAAACGGGATATTGTTTTGGAGATGATGTGATATCTTTTTCCAAAGCAAGGCTCCTGTGCAGATTTCAGGTTGCTTATCCAAGCAGACTGCAAAGTCTATAAAGATCATGAAGCTCTCCAGTAGCTGGGATTGTCAGCATCTACAATGATGGAGATTTTTTGGACTCCCTCTTTAACCCTTACCCTGTAAAAGGGACTCGCTCCCCTGGCTGATCTGGGGTGGCAGATATGGGGTATTTTGTTTCTCTTACTATGATATTGTCCCAGTAGTCTGAATCTTACAAGATTCCAGTCTCTTTTTTTGCTGATTCTCAATATTCTCCCATGGAGCCACACCTCAAAACACAGCTATACACCTGTTATTCTTGTTCTTCTCTGAGGAGGAGGCAGTGAGTGGTGGGAGCTTCTACTCTGCCATCTTAAATTTCTCATGAAGTATGGTGTCTACTGAACATATAAGGCTTTGCATTACTGTGCAGTTGAAAAGTTATAAGATGAAGCATCAAAGAAAAGAGAGAAAACAAGATTGATTTGAAGGAGTCGGCTCATGTAATTGTATGGGCTGGCAAATCTGAAATATACCGAGAATGGGCTACTGGCCTGGAAATTCTGGTGGAGTTGATATTGCAGTTTTAAAGTCCAAAGGCAGTCTGGCAGCAGAATTCCGCCTCCTTGGAGGACTTCTTTTTCTCTTATGGTCTTCAGCTGATTGGAAGAGGCCTTTCTGGTTTATGGAAATTTTTCTGTTCTACTCAGTCTATTGGTGTGAGTGGTAATCTCATCTTAAAAATACCTCATAGCAACATCCAGACTTCTTTTGGGCAAGTGTACCAGAAAAATAGTATTTACTTTGTGTAATGGGCTTCAGGGAAGAGTGCATTATATTTAATTTGAGAAATTTTCCACATCTATGATAAAAAATGTACAATAATCTTTTTATATTAATGGTTTTATCTTAGCAGTTAAATACCCATTTTAAAAGTATGAAGAAAAAGGTCTTATACTTAGAATACATGGTAGAGCCTGGATTTGAACCCCCATCCTCCCCACTAATAAATATCATTTGTTAGCAGTGTAGATAGTGACCATGTAAAAAGTATGAGTCTTGGCGCTGTGCGTAGTGGCGCACACTTGTAATCTCTGCACTTGGGAGGTGGAGACAGGAGGATCACACAGGTTTGAAGCCAGCTGCGCTGGCTTAAGAGACCCTGTTTCCAAATTTAAAAAGTATAAAAATAGGTCTGGGAGTGTAGCTCAGAGGTAGAAGGGTTTCCAGGAACCCCAGTACCACCAAAAAAAAAAAAAAAAAAAAAAAGTATCAGTCTTGGAGGAAGCCTATGAGTTTGAATATAGTTTTATGAAGTATTAAGTGATTTATAAGTAGAAAGTGCTCGTTTTCCTGTTTTGAGGTTGTTAAACATTTTTAAAATTAAAAATGCCCAGTGGAGAAGTGCGCATCTATAATCCCAGTACTTGGGAAGCTGAGACAGGAAAATCACAGCTCATCTCTTTAATTCCATCACTGTACCCCATTCTTTATTACACAGACTAAATTCTTACTCTGAATTTGATATATTTTATTATATATATCTACATATATATGACAAAAACCATTTGACATTAGCCCTTTTAATTTAAAAAATGAACAATTACACATTGTATACATGTAATTTCATCCTCATAAACAGACTCTTGGATCTGTAAACAGTGTGATAACAATAATTTCTATATGCTAGCCTGGGTTCTAAGCTCTTTCACATGTTTTAACTAATTTAATTCTAATAGCAGTGCCATGAGTTATTTCCTCTTATCTTTTCCACTTTACAGATGAGGACACCAAGACAAAGAGAACTTAAATAACTTGTGCAAGGGTTGCATCTGTAAATGACAGACTTACTGCTTTAATAAGTAACTGTGCTTTGGGGGTAGAAAACAACTTATATAAGTGCTGTCTTACTTTACATTCAGAAACTTGGTTTTCACTCAGCATTTTTGAGATTTTTGTTTTGCTAAAAACGCATATACTTAATTCCAGTAAAATGTTCTCCTTTGTAGTTCTGTCATATAACTATATCATATTCTCTTTGTCCTCTTTATATTAATGATTTTATTTCTCTAAATTCTGTATTATAAGAAAATACTCAATACTTGGGAAGCTAAGGCAAGAGGATTGCAGGTTTGCAACTTAGTGAGGCCCTCTGCCACCTAGTGAGGCCCAGTTTCAAATAAAAAAATAAAATAGGGCTAGGGGTATAGCTCAGAGGTTAGAGCACCCCTGGGGGTTCAATCCCCAGCACCACACACAAACACAACACACACACACACACACACACACACACACACACACACACAAATATATATATATATATATATATATATATATATATATATATATATATATATATATAATTTTTTACTGCACTGAACATTCCTGTGCTCTTCTTCCTGTGTACTCTTTGGAAATTCTGTCTGGCTTTTCCACATGTTAGTAGCTCTGGCAGAGGGTATTTATATTCTCAACTTTTCTAGACATTATGGTTTGGATATAGAATGCTCCTCCCCCCCCAAAAAAAAAATCATGGATTGGAAATGGAGGAATGTTCAGATATGAAATAATTGAATCAGGGTTCTCACCTCATCAGCGGGTAAGCCACTGATGGATTAATAATTTAAATGGATTTACTGGGTAGTAACTGTAGGCAGATGGGTGTGGCTATAGGAGGTAGGTCACTGGAGCTGTGGCTTTAAAGACTATTATCTGTCTCTGGTCCTTTCCTCTCTTACTCTCTTCTTCCGGCTGCTGTGAATAACTTTTCTCTTGCACAGCCTACCGCCATGTTTTTGCATTGAAGCTGATGAGCCTTGGAATGAACCTCTGAAGCCATCAGCCAAATAAACGTTTCCTCCTCTAAATTGTTCTTGTCAGGTATTTTGGTCACATTTATGAAGTAGCTGACGACTACAGTAGATATCAGCAAATCTTCTCCAAATATTTATGCTTCACTTTGTAGTTTATGTTGTAAAAGACTGAATAAACATGAGGACAATGGCCTGACCATATGTAAAAGTAGAATTGTGACCCACAATCGGCAGTAAACTGCCAAGGAAACCAAGCTTTTTTTTTTTTTTTTATCTACAGTAAGCAGCCCAGGAAGCCAATCTGCTGTATAACTCAAGTTTGAAGAAGGTCTCATTGTTATCTTTCTTAATGACTTCTACAGTGATCTGCTTAGAATGCAGGATTTCATTAATAGTTGATAGCTCTCTTAATTTTTGTCTCCACATCTGAGATTAGGACCAAACAGAGAAGGCCAAATATGTACCCCTAACCAGTCACTTAGGGTACCTCACTTCTAGTTAGCTCCTTAGAGCTTCCTTGAGCCGACAGCCTCCAGTCAGGGTGTACCCGAAGCTTTCCTTTTTCCACTATGGTGTTCCCCACTCTTCTGCCTGTCTTAGAGTCTCTGCCAAACACAAGTGTCAGTGGCTAACTCACTTGACATAGCAAGATTTAATTAAGCAACCTTCACTTTTCTCATTTGGTTGATCTTATTTATTTCCATAGTAGCTGTGTATGGTTGTTATCATTTCATAGTGTATCTTCACAGTAGCTGTGTGTCAGCTTCCCATTTCCCCATGTCTTCACCACCCAATGGGTGCAAGTAGTAATTCACTGTGGTCTTCATTTGCTTTTATTTTAGTGTGATGGAACCATTCTTTGAGATAGTTCTTTCCAAAAGTACATAAAGGACTTAAAAGAAAGAAGTCATAGACTTAGAAGCTATGACCTCATCTAAAGCATATTGTGGCTGAATAGAATTGTGGTTGAGTAGATCTCCTGCATCTCAGTAGTTATTTTTTTAGTCACAAATGCAAATAGTATACAATTTCTACTATGAAATTCTTGTTTTAAAAAGTAGTTTTTTCCTTTTTAACACTGTGGACAGACTGCCATCTATAAAGGTAATTGATTACTTTTTCAGATATTCAAGGATACAGATATTAAGTGGCTTAGTTTTGTTTCTAAAAATAAAGGAACTAGCTTAGAATAATTACCCTAGACTTTTTCTTTCAAGTAGAAAAATGTGTTTGTATCCTAAACTAAATTTTAAGAGGGACCTGAAACAAAGTGGAATGAGGAACACTTCAGGTAGAGTCAGCAGCACGGTTCTCCTGACCTCTTCTGCTTCCTGCCTGGCCCCCCGACCCAGGTCTCCTGAGACACCTGGGGACTTACAAGGTAGGAGGGGAAGGAGAGGAGAGCTGTAACCTATGCAATACCTCTAGCATGCCACCTGGAATGAGAATTTGAGGAAATTCCATTTTTCTTCACTGTCAAACTCAGTGTAGAGAGGCAGCTTCATAAACTCTACAAGACTTACTCTTGTTTCTTTGTTCTTGTGGCAGGCAGGAATTTGTGGATGCTTATGTGAATTATGTTTTCCAAATCTCAGTTCATGAATGGTACACAGCCTTCTCCAGCGGCTTCTTAAAGGTGTGTGGTGGCAAAGTACTTGAGCTCTTCCAGCCTTCAGAACTGAGGGCCATGATAGTGGGGAACAGCAACTACAACTGGGAAGAACTAGAAGAGGTAAGCACCGAAGATGCTGCCCCGAACCCTGGGGACGCAGCCACCACCTGGGTAGGTGCCCCCAGGGATTGGTCTCCTTCAAATATCTGTGGTTGAGTAGGATTTGGATGTCTTCTGCATCTCAGTAATTATTTCTTAGTCTCAAATGCAAATGATATCCATGTTTACTGCAATATTATTCTTATTCTATAAAATAACATTTGCTTTTTTATTAACTTATTTTTGGACAGACTGCCATCTACAAGGGTGATTACTCAGCCACACATCCCACTGTGAAACTATTCTGGGAAACATTTCATGAATTTCCATTGGAAAAAAAGAAGAAGTTTCTCTGTAAGTAACAGTAATATCAATATGGTATTTGTCCACATTTTAGTCTTACATACAGTGGACAATATACTCCAGAGGGTTTAACTCTTTTAAGTGGTAAAGAGTAAGTAATTATATTTGTGGGGTTTTTTTGTCTTAATGATATGTGAGGCACACATGGGTTATTAATCCATACCTTGTGCCTAACAAGAGAGGTTGTATAAAAGGAAGGAAAGAAGCTTTTCACTGATTTCCAGTTACTCTAAAAGTAATAGCTATTTTAGCTGGGTGTATGGTGTTTGTCGATAGTCCCACCTACTTACTCAGCAGGCTAAAGCAGGAAGATTCTTCCTTGGCCCTAGGATTTCAATGCTGGTCTGAACAAGGTAGACCCATCTCAAAAAAACAAAAAAGGAAATGAATAGATATAATAGTTACTTTATATGAAAGAATTATTTATTACATTTATGAAGTGAAATTGTTTGAATTAACCTCCCTAATATCTATAATGTTTTTAAAATATTACAAAGTGTTTACTGCAAATGAAACTCAGGAGGTATAATTTATTAAAGCTTTACTATAATACAATTCACATGCCATACAACTTAACCATTTAAACTGTACACTTCAGTGGTTTTTTTTTTTTTACATACACAGAGTTGTAAAACTATCACAAATCAATTTTGGAATATGTTCATCACCTCAGGAAGATACTTCATACCCATAGCAGTCACTCACCATTTGTCCTCCTCATTTCCCTTCCCAGTCTTTCTGTGTATAGATTTGGCTACTATAGACATTTATTATAAATGTAGTCTTTTTGGTCCTTTTGTGGTCCTTTGACTGGCAGGATTATATTTGAAAAAACACCTTTGGAAAAGAGAATGAAGTTGGTTTACATGAACAAATTCAACCTTTTAAAATAAGTTGAAATCTTTGTGTCTGTGTGTAATCAGTATAAAATACTATCCAATGAATACTATAGAATTTTTATTCATACAGAAAATAGGGTCTTAAAGGGTACTTTCTTTTGCTATATAAGAATGAGCATATCTGGACGTGGTGGTTTATACTTGTAATCTCAGCACTTGGGAGACTGAGACAGGAGGATTATAGGTTCAAACCCAGCCTCAGTAACTTAGTGAGATCCTGTTTAAAAAAAAAAAAAATAGGGCTACGGATGTAGCTTGGAGGTAGAATGTCCCTGGGTTCAATCCCAAGCATTCACACAAAAAAGAGCACAGATGGGCACATATTAATGTTAATGTAGAACTAGAACCAGATTCTACTGTCTACATTGAGCAAAGAAGAGGAAGTGAAGATCTTATACAAGAACTCTTTAAAAGGGGCTTCATTTCTCCTCTGCCCAGTTACATCAGGCTTTGAGAAGCAGTGGCACATGAATTGAATGACAGGGTAGATTTTTTTTTTCCAAGTGAGGTTGTAGGGCTGTGACATTCAAGAGAAGCCTGTGCATGGCCCTGGGGATTTTCTTAGAAAAGGACATTTTATGTTCAGACCATTGTACCTCGAAATTTTTATTAACTGGAGATTTTGGCAAGAATGCTTATATATTATAGCTTCAGGTTATTATTATTATTTTTTGGGGGGTGGTACTGGGGGTGGAACCCAGAGGCTTTCTACCTCCGGACTATATTCCCAGACCTATTTTATATTTTATTTGGAAACAGGGCCTCACTAAGTTGCTGAGAGCCTAAGTAGCTGAGGCTGGCTTCGAACCTTCGTGATCCTCCTGTCTCAGACTCCCAAGCGCCGGGATTACAAGCGTGCGCCACCACGCCTGGCAGCTTCAGGTTATTTGAAAGTAAGTGTGTGTGTGGGGGGGGGTTACTGGGGATGGAATTCAGGGGCATTCTACGTCAGAGCTGCACCCCAGCCCTAATTTTTTATTTTGAAACAGGGTCTCACTGAGTTGCAAAGGGCCTCACTAAGTAGCTGAGGCGGTCCTTGAACCACATCCTCCTGTCTCAGCCTCCCAAATTCTGGGATTACAAAGGTGCAGCACCACACCTGGTATAAGTGTTTTGTAAGTAACAATTTCATTATATTGATTTCCAGCACTTCAACTATGAGAAGGTTACCCAGCACTAGGAAACTGGAAGACAAGCACATTTTTGCTTGTGTGGTGTGCACGTGCATTCTCTGTCTCTGTCTGTCTGTCTCTCTTACTTTCATCTTTCATAGAGGCTTTGTTTTTTGTCCAGTCACAGTGCATGTCACAAGAGTGAAATGCTTTGTATAATGTTTGGCTCAGTTCTTCTGGATTGTGAAGGAGACAGGGAAGACACATCAAATAGATCCTAAATGGAAACGTAGTAGTCTAGATGGGACAGGTACCAGACACTTGAGTTGAGAGACCTTGTCTTCTTGGCTTTCCCTGAGGCCAGACACTCTTTTCCTGTTCAGCCATTGTCCCTGCTCTAATTGTGTGAAGGCTCATCACAGTTTTTGAGGGCATCCATTTGATTGAGGCCGGGTTTTACTTGAGGGCCTTTCTGAGCATCCGTCATTCCCCTGGAGACATGTTGGCACATGAGCGTATTTGTGCTTCTCGTGCAAGCCACAGGGTGTCATACCTTCCTCTCCGTTGCTGGAAGATCTCGACCTCTGAGCTCCACTCCCCGTTGGCACAGTTGTTAATGTCCTGTTCTTTTTCTGCAGTGTTCCTGACGGGCAGCGATCGGATTCCCATCTACGGCATGGCCAGCCTGCAGATCGTCATCCAGTCCACAGCCAGCGGGGAGGAGTACTTGCCTGTGGCCCACACTTGCTACAATCTTCTTGACCTCCCCAAGTACAGCAGCAAAGAGATTCTGAGTACACGACTGACCCAGGCCCTTGACAACTATGAGGGGTTTAGTTTGGCTTGAGGCTCCCCGGCTTGTCCTGGATGTCCCGTCCTTCCTCATTGTCTGCATTGAGGCCTCTATAGAAAATCATGGGGAATGATTTCTATTTTTTTATTGTCTAAGTGAGTTGGGACATTTGAATCCTGAACCAGGTTGATGTGTTTTAGGGTTATAAGTAGCTAACAGCATTTCTGAGAAATTAGGTGTAGGGAATAGGGTGAAAAAATTGGCTCTACTGTGGGAGGTAGATTTGACTTTGTTTTGTTTTTGTTTCAAATCGAACTATCCAGTGTTCCTTTTACCTGTGAATGTTTTGCACAATGCTGGATAAAATGGCAGTAGATTTTAAAACTTTCCTTTCCCAGGTGTCTGTCTTAGGCTTGATCTCTCCTCACAGTGCTCCTGACTTCTCATTCCTCTATGAGAATGATTTTGACTGATCTGTCCCTTCTTAGCTGTGCATGTAGAATGTCTCCTTTCTCTTCAGCCTTGTTACAGCCCTACTCCGACTTAAAGGAGGAAGGACTACTTCAGGAACTCCCAATTCCAAAAAGTTGAGTCTGGGTCCATTATTTGGCAGAGTGCTTGAGAATTTCTGAGAAGCTTTGTGAATGCATCTTGCTTTATAAACTGTTCTTGAGGGAATAGCAACCTTCCCATGGCTGTGCGTATTTCTTGGGCCTCCTTAAAGATATGCAGAGCAGCTTAAAGTTGCAATTGAGCCTAATTTTGTTTTTGTTACGCAGCCATGTCCTTTTTATAATAGGTGAATTGATAGGAATCTACACCTTCCCTTATCTCGCTTTTGGAGCAAGTTGCATTAATTTTTTAATGTCTCAATATTGCCCAAGAAAAGTAGAAACAATAAATTTCTTGTCCCTTTCTCTACCGCCTTATGTCTCATATCTTCCTTCCCCCCTCCTTTTCCAACCTTCCTTTCTTTCTTCCTCTCCTGTCTTCTTTACTGTATCCTATACTTCATTACTTAACCTAACTTCTCCTTCTTCCTTCCTTTCTAGTAGATGCATGTTAATCTTTTTTTAAAAATGTTTAATTTATATTGCAAAATTTCTTAGATTTTTTTTCTTTTTCCCTAACTGTTAAGACATTCTGTATGATGGAATTTTTTTGTTTGTCACATTTTAAATGTTTGTTTACAGTGGGACTTTGGGGGGGTATTATGTTAAATCAAATATATGTATCTCAAAATTACATGCTCAACCTTCCTCATCATGGAATAAGAAAAGTCTGCATGGTCAAAAAACCCATGTCAGCCTAATTTGAAATTCCTAGTACCTAGAGAAAAAAACTTATTTATATAAAATGAAGTATTTATGAACCGTGATACAGCATCAAATCTTGATGAAGGATTGTGGACTTTTGCTTTTTGTTTTTAAAACTTACTCCAATTGCTAAATTGGTAGTTTTCCAGTCTTTATAAATACAAGATTAAGAAAAGATATACAGTTATATGAAATGTTTATTTTCTATGTGTGTGCATATAGTTCAATATTATGCAATAAATTTGGTGTTTTAACTTAAAGCGATTTCTTATCATACTTGCTGAATGGACAGCTTGCTTTCACCAGAAGCATGAGGTCACCCAAGTCTCATGGCAGGACTGATTTGGTTCCTGCCATAGGGAAGTAGAACCAAGTGCTGTGAAAGTAGAAAAAAGCAGAGCGGGAGCAGATGGCATTGATGGGAGCAGATGGAGGATGGGGTTTCCCATGATTGTGATAGGCACAAAGGCATTTCCCAGAGAGGGAGCAGCCTTAGCAAAGGCTTCAACATGGGTGCATGTTTTATTTCCTTATTTTTTGTGTGTGGTACTGAGGACTGAACCTAGAGGCATTCTGCTTCCATGCTATACTCCCAACCCTTTTCTTTATTTTTTGTTTTGAAACAGGGTCTCACTAGGTTTTGGATATTCCAGTTACGTTGCTGAGGCTGTTGTCAAACCTGCAATCCTCCAGTTTTGGCCTCCCCAAGTACTGGAATTACAGGCGTACACCACCATGCCCAGCTTGGGGCGCATGCTTTAGGGAAGGGTCTGGAACAGTGTGAAGGGGGGCTCAGAGAAAACAATAATGGTAGATAAGATTGGGAGAAAGAAGGTAGAAGTGAACCTGAAGAATGAGGCTTGGCATTAGAACTTTTATGGGTAATATATAGGGTTTGTTCAGAACTCAGAAGCTTGAGGTGATAGGACCTGAGGCTGGTTTAAGAAGGAACGTATGGATGGTGTAAATGTGGAGGAATTGGAACAGGAAGGACTGAAGCAGAGCCACAGCAGCTCAGCGTGGTGAACCTGAGAAGAGTGTGTGGACAGGACAGGTGAGGGGAAACAGGAGAGAAACAGGTGAATCAGACTTGCTCATCTGATGATTGATGCTCAGCCCACTGAACAAACCAAACCTGTGAAACATAGCAAGGAAGAAGTATTTTCAATAAATTTCTAAAACAAATATAACGTATTGTCTTGCCAGACTTAATAGATGCTTTAAAAGTAGTGAAGAGCCGGGTGTGGTGGTGCACGCTTGTAATCCCCGTGCTTGGGAGGCAGAGACAGGAGGATCGTGCAGGTTCGAAGCCAGCCGCGCGCGCTGGCTTAGGAGACCCTGTTTCCAAATAGAAATGTAAAAATAGGTCTGGGAGTGTAGCCCGGAGGTAGAAGGGCTTCCAGGAACCCCAGTACCACCAAAAAAAAAAAAAAAAAGTAGTGAAGAGAACCGTAGTTTCCCATTAATAAGCTTTATTCAGCAGCATTTAATAATCTACATAAGAACTAAGTTTGAGGGCTACAAAAAAAACCTACCATATTTAATTCTGGATAGAAACAGACAAGTTATTTTAAATAACTTTGGGGCCACAGAATACCCATTCCTTAAATAGGGAGATTGGGCCCTTTGAACTCATTAAGTTCTATGATTCCATTAGTGAGAATAGTGCTTACACATTAGAGACACTCAAAGAAATATTTCTAAATATTTGTCAGATTAGTGAAATTCAGTGCTGCTTCTAGAACACAATGTTTTGTTTTGTTTTTTCTGGAATCTTCTCTTCTCACCTTCATCACTATGGCTTGAGAAGATTGCTTTTCCAGAGAGGGATTCCAGGGTTTGCCGTCCTCTCCTGCAAACCTTAGACTGTAGCTTCACTGGTTCATTCTCTTACCAATTTAATGAAATTCTTTGGTAATTTTCTTTTGGTAGGTCGGGTTCACTGAAAGTGTGACTAAGCAATTTAGCAAATTCTTTTGGATATTCAGTCCATCCAGAAGCCTTTTGATAATTTATATGGTTCTCTATTAATAATCCTGCAAGAAGAAAAAAGCAAGAATGTCATACTATAGCTCCAGAATGAAAATGGTTTCTACATTTCTAAAAGGGTTGAAAGGGTAAGAGAAAAAAGTAAAATGAAGAAGAATATGTGACAGAGATTATGTGGCCCACTTAATGTGTTAATACCCAATAGTTTTCTAAAAAAAAATGGCCAGTCCTCATAAAATCAAACTTTCAGGAATCACAATGGCAGAGTGGACAATTTTTCTGAAGTTTTTGGGAGCAACTTGAGTCATAATTTGTTGTTGAATGAGAGAAAACAAATGTTTGGATAAGAAAATCACATTTCATCCAAGATTAACCCATAGAAATAAACATTTCAGATTCTGACTGTAATAGTAACCAGCACTAATTTCTTGCTGTATATCAGACAGCCCCTGTGTCTGAATTTAACTGCCACCATGGCCTTGCTGGCTGTGTGGCCTTGGGGAGGCCTCTTTTCTGTGCTTCATTTTCTTCCTATTCAAAATGGGGACAGAGATAGCACCTTCCTCATGGAATTGTTAGTATTAAATGAATTCACAGAAAGCACATAGAATAGGGCCTCACACGCGATAAGCTCTCAATCATTGTAATTACCACTATTATCCCAGTTTTTCATATGAAAATAACTTGCTTGATATTGGAAAGAGGTGGCACCTGGACTTGACTATCAATGTGTGCTGAGCCCAGCACTAGAGGCGGGCAGCATGTTGGGCTCCGGCTGCGCTGTGGTCACTGGGACTTGGCGTTGTGATGGGCAGCTTCTCACAGCGATCAGGTGTGCAGTTCTTATGTCATCTGCACTGGGTCTACAGTGCTGCAGAGTGCTGTGAAATAATTTTAGATTCATAGAAGAGTAGCAGAGGCAATCAAAATTCCTAGAGTCCCCATTCAGCTTTCCCTAATATCATCACAATGATACACATTCTAAAACTAAGGCGCCAATATCGGGAAACTCTTGTTAAGGAATTAGAGACTTCATTTGGAGTATTTGTATGTTGTGTGTCTGTGTGTGTGTGTTACTGGGGACTGAATTCCTAGTATATACACTGAGCAGTATCCCTAGCTCTATTTTATTATTTATGTTTGTTTTATTATTTATTTACTTATTTATGTGGTACTGGGGATTGATCCCAGGGACACTATACCTCTGAGCTACACCCCCCTAGCTTTATTTTGGTGGTACTGGGGTTTCTGGAAGCCCTTCTACCTCCGGGCTACACTCCCAGACCTATTTCATGCTTTATTTTTGGAAACAGGGTCTCTTAAGCCAGCGGGGCTGGCTTCGAACCTGCGCGATCCTCCTGTCTCTGCCTCCCAAGTATGGGGATTACAAGTGTGCGCCACCACGCCCAGTCTATTTTATTCTTTTTATTTTGAAATAGGGTCTCATTAAGTTGCTGAGGCTGACCTTGAACCTATGATCCTCCTGTCTTAGCCTCCTACTGATTGGATTTTTTGTCATTTTTTCCACTGATGTCTTTTGTAATGCAGAATTCCACATTGCATTCAGCTCAGCAGGATCTTAGTAAGTATTGGGATTCAAAGCTTTGCCTCTGGGTGGGGCTAGGAGCCCAGGGACTCAGTGCCCTGTGCACAGTCTCAGTCAGAGGGTAATGGGAAGGTCTTAGGACAGGAAGGTTGTCAGGTCCCTCCATGGGTCCTGGGACACTGTTAGCCCACAGGTGGGTCCTGCCTTGGCAAGCAGCTCTGTGTTCTCAAGAGCAGGAGTAATTGACCTTCAGGTTTCAGTAGTTGGCAAAAGGCAGCATTTCCCATGGGAAAACACCTTTTATGGGAAAGAGAAAGGAGCTTTGTATTTGTATAAATTTGGCTTCCTCTGGGTTAAAGAAAGTTAAGCTTGTTAAACTTTATTGCAAGACTTCTTAGACAACTTTGTGAATCTCTAAGAGAGGAAGACTATGGCATTTCCTAAATGCCATATAGTTTCCACTGCACACACCAGGGGTTTTTATTTTATTTTATTTTATTTATTTTCTTTTTGGTGGGGAGGCTCAGACCATAGTTTGGAATTAATAGTCCAGTAGTTAACCAGTAACTAAGCAGATCACAGAAAGAAAGGTGAGTTAAAGGAAAGCTTATGATAGAATAGCCAAAGAGATCTGAAGTGCAGTTCAGTGAGTAGTATGCTTTTTTAGGATGTGTATAGGAGAAAAATTAAATAAAGTGAGAGCTAATCTGCAGAATTTCATCATTTCCTTTTATTGAGAAATGCACAGTTTGTCTCAAATTTCCTTTGGCTATTAAATGGAATCAAGCAAATTTTAAACCTATTTCCAAAATGTCTAAAAATATGACACCTATGTTGATTTCAATAACCTTAACCTTGTTCATAGCCAAGGCAGTTGGAATCGGACTTATGTCTGAACATGACCATTTTGAAGATGTTTTTGTGCAGTGTTGACAGAAGCCATGGGTGGTGCTACCTACAGTCTTATCTTGGGAACAGGGGTCCATAAAGGAGAACAGGAGCTCGTGATGAAGACAGGGACAAAAACAGGTGAAAGTTCTCCTGTAGATTGGACCAGGGGAGTTGGAAGTGACACAAATTCTACCATTGCACCTTTGCAATGCAGGAAAAGAGGGACTAATGCCCCCATCAAAGCAGAGCCCTGTGAAAGGTGCAGCAGATTTGGCTCTGATTCCTAATCTCTGCTTTGGATACTGATCCTGACTCCAATGCAGGATCTAGTCAAGTTAACATCTGTCTTGCCCTTTACTTGTGCAGTGAGATGCCAGGAGGCACAGGAGAAGGAGTCCACCTGTGTGGGCGGACTTCTTGGCTCAGCATTAATAACAGTCTCTCCCAGGAATCAGCCAACCTGGGCTTTGGTGCTTTATTTCCTTGCAAACTGATTGGGCCTATATTCCTCAGTAATGTGTAGCACCAAGAAAATTAGTTCAGATGTCAGCTTATCCCGCTCCCCCCCACCCCACTAGAGTGACTGTACCCTTGGCAGGGTGCACAATCACATGGTCTTTAGATCTTTTAAAAGCTGATTTTCCTCAGCCTAATCCCATGGGAGTTAGATACAATTTATGATAATTATTGATTCAGCTTCTACTGGTGTTGAACTTCCTGAGAAACTTAAATAAGAATTAAAAGACACACACACACACACACACACACACACACACACACACACGAGCTCGTGATGAAGACAGGGACAAAAACAGGTCTTGTATCTTCAGAAAAGGTAGATATTTATATAGTTAAACTTTATTGCAAGACTTCTTAGACAACTCATAGACACACACACACACACACACACACACACACACACACACACACACCTCAGATGGAGCCAAACACTCAACCAGATTTGTCTTTCATGGCTATCTTTTCTTTAGGATTAGGAGGAAAAGAAAGCAAAGAGAAAATTTGGAAATAACCCTCACTGGATCATCAGGCAGGTGCTCTTGAGGGCAAAAGTTGATGGCAAGTGCCAACTGGGTACTGGCTTGTGGTCCCAGCAGGGCTGACCTGCCATGGCCAAAAAGCTTCTTGTTGTCAAAAAATGGGTCTCTTGACCTTTTATGCCTGAGAATTCTCAGAAACTTAGATGTTTGTGAACCATGACCAAGGACTCTCAAGTTCATGGCACTGGTGGAGTGTTTAGCGTGGAGACCAGGAGTTTCTGAATTTCTGAGGTAATGGGAGGAAGAGGAGGTAGAGGTCCTCATTCAATGAGATTGTGAAATCATTTGAATCCAGCCTGGTATGGCATACATCTGAAATCCCAATACTTGGGAAGCTGAGATGGGAGGATTACAGGTTTGAGGCCAGCCTCAACAACTTAGGGAGACCCTGTATCAAAATAAAAATAATAAACTGGGTATTGTGGTACACACCTGTAATCTCAGTACTTGGGAGGTTGAGACAGGAGGATCATAGGTTTGAGGTCAGCTTCAGCAACTTGGTGAGGTTCTCAGCAACTTATTGAGATCCTGTTTCAAAATAAAAATGTCTGGCCATGTAGCTCAGAGGTAGAATGCTCCTGGGTTCAGTCCCCAACACTTAAAAAAAAAAAAAAAGTCCCTTGAATCTGAAAGCTAGGCCTGCTGCTGGCCTAGCAATGGCACCTTTATGTGCTGCTCCTGTAGGTTGATGAGGTAGGTTCTCTCCTAGCCTCCACCTTGGCCACAGGTTTTGATAAAATTCAATATGTTGATTAGGACCTTGCCAAAATCAGAGCAACTCCCCTCCAGAAGGTGCACTTAATTTTTAATTATTAAAAAATAACATCAGGGGCTGGGATGTAGCTCAGTGGCAAAGTGCCTGCTTTGCAGGTGTGGTGCTCTGGGTTCAATCCTCATTTTCAAAAAGACACACACAAAAAGACCCCCCCCCTTTAAAAATATACCAGAGACAGGAACTTGTGGACATATCAGTGATCTGGAGATAAGTGCAAAGGTTATCTGCTGCTTTACTCCAGGACACTCCATTCCCACAGTGACCTCAGCTGCCATCTCAGACATTTCATTCTTTTTACATGTCTGAGCAGACTTGGACCTTCCAAAATGTTCTGGGGGAAAAGTAGATTGAGGGACTTTGCTATGCTCTACAAGGGAAGGAACTTAGCCAGCATGAATCCTCAGGCAATAGTTTTGATGTGATTTTCTTGGGAAAGGTAATAGTCAAAGTTTATCTTCTCTTTTCCCCAAGAGAGTAGGTTAATGTTCTCGCAAAATCTGGTTCATCCTATTAGCACTAAATTGTGGTCCAGGTGCCGGAGTTTCTTACTTTTACACAAGGAATCAGAGGGTGATGGTGGGGAAGTTGGTAGTGTGAAGTACAGTTCCTTTTCTGGCAGGTACTCAAAATGTATTGCTGGACTTCAAGACACAAAGGGTCTTTATCTCGATGCTGACCCTGGCGCCATCATCTGTTGAAGATTTACTGTATGATCGCTGTACAGGTCTTCAAAGTAAATTATTAGTAATAACCCGATCAGGTAGGTATTCTGGTTGGTCATGTTTTTCACATAAAGAAAGAGACTTTGGGAGAGTAAGTAATGTGTTCAGATCTTACCGCTGGGTCATGTGTCTGCAGTGTGGCCCTCAAGCATCAAGCAGCGTTCTGTTCTGTTCTCTGTGGGGTGTTGTCAATAGTGCTGGTCTCTGTTAACACAGTATGTTGGGTTAATTGGCCCAGCTGTTAATTTCCACAAATATCCAGGATGCAGTCTGCATCCTCTTCAACCTGAGGTTCTGGGACAAAGCAGCGAGGCTGCATATCTGAAAGGCATTAAAGTGAGGCCTTGTGGAGTTACTGCACCCCCAAGCCCCAGAGAGTCATGTGCATACGATGTGAGAAGCACTGCTCTCAGCCACTAACCCTTTCTCCTTTCCCTTCCTTTGTTTTAATCTTCTACAGTAATTTCAAGTTCTTTAACAGTTACAGAAAAACCCCACTCTTTGAAAATGTCTTACCATATAGTACTCAGAGCTGCAGAGTAGAATCATGCAGAGTAGCATGATTCAGCATATCTTTGAATTGCTTTTGAGAAATTAAATGCAACATCTACAAGATTATGAACTTTAGAATTAATAGTAACATCATGTCTACACATATAGGCCCGGTTGGGGAATCTCCGATGGTTCTGCTGTGTTTGGCATTGGGCCGTGCTCCCCAGAGCAGCTGCAGCACAGCAAAAGCCACCCTTTGTGGCACGTGCCTTGTTGCTGGAGAGGAAAAGTGAGAAGCAAGCTGTCAACAGCCCCAATCCCTGCCAAACCCCATTTGTCTGCCTGCCAGCCAGGAATCTAAAAATGCATTTGGGAATTTTACTTTTGGCATTTACTGAACATGAAATGCTACTGTGTATTGACCTAGCTTAGGGATAACATATATTTTAATTCTAGAAGAGGTAGTGATGAGACCAATGAGAGGGTCTAGCATCTCTTCCTCAGTCCGCCTTCCCTTATGTGTATGGGTCTGCACCGGCCACAGAACCTGGGTGTAATTAAACTACCCTAGGTGAGCTTCAGTGTTGGCAGGACTGCATTAAATAGTATCTACATTAGCATTACTATGTCTCTGAAGTCAGACCAGTCTCAGGGTGAGTCTTGGCTTCAGTACTAGGACAAAGTCCTTATTCCAAGCCATTTAGTGTATATGTGACAAGTGCTGTTTGGAGCATACCTGCATGCTGACCCGCCATGGCTCTCGCTTCACATTGAAATGTGCCTTTTCCCCAAAGTCTTGGTTTTCTAGTGGCTTTGTTTCAGAATAGTAAATGCCTATCAACTTTGAAAATGTACTTAGTTTTTTCTTTAATGTCTTATTTTCTATATCCTCCCAGCCTTTCTGTGAATTAATTTAAAGGCAGCTAAGCACAGAACACAACTTGTTTTTGCAGCTACAGCATGGGCATGCCTAACATGTACCCTTTCTGCTTTACCTCCCAGTGCCCTCCCTCCCTGGAAACAGAACAAAAATGTAATCCTCATGAGGCTCTGAAGGGACACCAGGGAGCCAGCGTTGGAGTCCTTAAGGGAAAGGTCAGACCAACTCAGTCATATATTACTGGCACACTCACAAACTTCACAACTTACACAGTTAAAAATATTTTATTTCTTTAAGTTTATACAAAATACAATCATGTACAAAAATGTACATGCTTTTCATTAAATTTACATTTTACAAAAGGACATTGGTAATTTCAAATGTTTTCTGCTTACATGTCATGTAAACATTATTCTGGGCCCATATTATATAGGAAAATTTTATCTATTCCTGGTGGTTTTCAAGACTATAAGTGCTTTGAAATGGAGAATGAGATCGGCCATGGGACAGATTCTCTAGCTCTGCACATAGGCAAGACTGGCCCCATTCCAGGCAAAACAAGAGCCTCTGAGAAGTAACTGCACCTTCGTGATAATATGGCGTTGCAAATGTACATAGACTTTTGGTTTACATACACATATGTGCACATCTGTACTTCTGATCTCAGTCTACATACATGCATCTACAAGGTAGGATCATGGCCGAAGAGTGCAGATGCCCACAAGGGTACAGTTCTACATGGGACTGTGGCCAGTCCTGGTGTGCATTGTTTGATATATTCATGTTATCCCAGCTTGCAGCCTGCCATGTCAGCCAACATTTGTAATAGTGCCAGTGTGCATAATGTGGATGTGTAAAAATTTGAAAATATGTTCGGCCAGTCTTTTGACAAAATGTATTCTTTAGTACATTCTGAGGGTCAAATGGACCCCCCCACACACACATACAAAGTGAATGAATGAGAGAAAACCACACTCTGATTTCTTCAAACACATGTGGGCTTTAGAGGAAACACTACTTCAGCATTTAGGATATAGTTTTGTGCCTCCCTGCTGTTTTAACCAAGTAGATACTGAAAAAGAACATCATAGAGGCATTGATCTTGGCACAGAAACCAACTCAGGGGAAAATACAGGAAGCAGTGTGTCAGGAACAACCCTCTTGAAAGGAAAACAGAATTATGATAAAACCAGCTTTTCACAAAGCAGTGAACAGTTTTAGGTGTTCAACTATAAATACACTATTGGAAGCAGAAAAGTGGCATCATCATCAGATTAAAAATATCTAGAAAAATCAATCAACAAATTTTAAAACATGATTTTCCCTGTAAATCTATGATCAGTTTTGGCTACTGGGCCCAATTCTCTCTACTGAAAACTAGGCAACCCCAAGACAGAAACAACTCAGTATTGAGGTCATTCCTTTATTCTTATGCCAAAACTCACGTATTCATCTTATAAGGAATCCAAAGACCGACCACATTTATAAACACTCAGCCCTCAGGGGCTCCAAGACTTCTGGCCTCGTGACATCTTAGTAGTATTTATGATATAAGCACAGCCCAGTGGCATTTGTTTTGGGCTAGAAATGTCACACCTGGGAGCAGACACACCTTGCAAAAGCAGCTCTTTCTCACGCACGCAGGTGTTGCATCAGAATGAGACAAAGCAAAAATTACACAGATGTTATAGACAGAGCCATCACTGAATAACCTTTGACTTTCAAACTGGTAACCAAAGGGAAAAAGTCTCATTCACTAGTTCCCAATACACTCGACAATAGCAATTAAAAATATGGTTCTCCAGTTTGAAATCTGATTTGGTCTTTCATGGAAATTTCCCTAAGTTGGGAAATCACCAAGAATGAGCCAGGTTTCTTCTAGCAGCGAAGGGCAAATTTCTACTGTCTTAACATCTAAGATGTCCCTTATCCTAAACGCTGCACCTCCATGTCTTAAAAAGTGAAATCCAAATTAAATGATTCAAAGGTGAAATGCAGTAATGATACCATACTTAATATAAACATCTATTTCAATGTTTACTCTAGACTGAACATGATAAAAGCAAATGCCTATGAAAATTACAAGCCTTTGCCATCTCTAATTCTTATGATCATATAATCAAGTTTATTTATGCTTTACCTTTACTTGTTGTTGTTATTAAATAACCCTTGACATTTATTTTGTTGGCATGTGCTAATAAACACACACATTCCCAAGAGAGCAAATGAAAAACCCCAGTCCAGAGCATTCTGTCTGTTTGAAGCCA
The DNA here is from genome assembly GCF_963383645.1 of Muscardinus avellanarius. Lineage (NCBI taxonomy): Eukaryota > Metazoa > Chordata > Mammalia > Rodentia > Gliridae > Muscardinus > Muscardinus avellanarius. The sequence continues at coordinate 63,435,633 of NC_137791.1, read as the reverse complement.
ATTAAGTGGCAGCCTCTAGTGCCTGGAGATGCTAGGCTGCAGAAACGGTTGCCATGGAAACAGATTTGCCTCCGCATTTCTGGCAGAGCCAGAAACCAGCGACTCCTAAGCCTTCAAAAAAGGTTCTGGTGTAAACACAGCCCTCCTCCTTAATTTGGGCTACATTCTATGAAGAATATAGATTAGAAATTACAAAGGAAAACACGATATTCCATACACAATTTATTTTACTATGTTTTCTGTTATTGAATCATACAGATTTGAATGGGAATTCCTGAATCCTTTAGTTAATTTAACCTTTGGCAGAAACAGATTTCAAAACATCTACGAGCTCTAGTAGCTTCTTATTTATATGTAGCTTTTTAAAAAATTCTATGTCTTTTCAAAACAATACTTAAACAGATGTGCTTTTAAAGTTAACTGATAATGATTGATTATATCATAGCTTATTCCAGAGAAAATTACTTAAAAAGGACAGACATGTATTTCTGTTTTCAAAAATACAATTTTTGGTCATGTGAATGATTCATGTTCAGATTTCAAAAATAGAAAAACATCCTAAAGTGCATCATTTTATTTATAATATAACTCCTTGAAATTATAGCGATCTGCAGTGTAAACAGTAGAGCAAAGACTATCAGAGTCTATTTTCACGTACACTTAAATCTGTAGGATTACGTACCATGATAAAATATGTAGATTAAAACCAGGGCACTTCCAACACATAGATCATGCTTCTATATGATTATTTTTTAAGAGGAAACATAAAGGCATTCTTTTTCCTCACCCCTGGCTTAAACAGTTTTCAGCTGATAGGAGAGATACTGCCTCACTCTAGCCACGGAAAAATGCTGCTGGAAATCCAATCCCAGCAGGAGTTTTTCAAGACCCATTTTTACAACTGACATTCGGGCAGTACAGTTTTATGTTCTCTTCCATTTTTTTAAAAAAATTAAAACAAAGCTGTACTCTTTAAGAAGGCAACTGTCAAGACAGAGGGGGGCACCCATGCCTCCCTGTCCATCCTACCATGTTGTCTTCCAGGGCAGGCAAACAGACACCTGTGCTCCACCTCACACAACACAGGGGTGGACCCTGAACCACTTTCCTCAGGGCAGACACAGATGGTGACAAAGAAACAACCAATTACAAAGTGACATTAAGCATGGCAGAGAGATGAATGGATGACTTGATGTCTTAGATTTTTCCCTGGTCCCTAGAAAATGTCTAATATAAACATTTAGCAGTGTCTAAGATAGCTTTGTGATACAGTCTCTGAAAAAAATTAGAATAAAAATTGGACACATACCATTATTTTTTTTCTTTATGTACATGATCTTGAAAATAGTGCGATTGAGATTCTGCCTTGAGCGGAGCTCTGAGGGGCTACATTTACCTGTCTGGGAATTTTAGTGCAGATTTACTTTTTAAGAAAAATTAAACTCTGGTAAATATTCAGGAGGTTGAGGACACAGGTTCTCTCTCTCCCATGGTCCTCTACGCTTAGGCTAAGAAATCAAGCCCCACACAGGTGATCACAGGCATGCTGGCCCCACTTAGTGTTTGATGTTAACATGTGAGACTGGTAAGTGCGTCAGTGTTCCAGAGGTAAGCTCCCGGCTGGCTCTTCACCTGATTTTAAAACCAGGGATAATATGGCTGCTTCTGCTACACTCCCTCTGCCGGTGATCAAGTTTTAGGCAGGGATCGAATTTCTTTGTCAGCGGAGGAAGTCCTGAAGAAACACACCCTGGAATAGAGGAAGGCACTGCTCCCGTAGGCAGACACAGCTTCCATCTGTCTGAGTGCAGAAGGGGAATCAACTCACACGACTGGGGAAGGTGCGGCTCTGTGGAGGTCACTCGAGTGGCCAAGGCAGCAAACAGGGCTCCGATGCATGGTTACACCTGGTGGGATCCAGGGAGAGAGATCGTGGACCTCCACAGCAAGTTCGCTCTACAGAGTCAAGTCCTGAGCTTGTTTTTAATCACAGTTAGGGAGAGAATGGTCTCCCGTTTCTCAGTTATCCAGGGAAGAACAGTGTAACGTATCTCTGCAAATGGATGCGTCTAATGTAGTGATTGCTCACTGCTAGTCTTGGTGAATTTCCCACTACAGTGTGTGTAAGTGTGTAGGAATCTTGAGTTTCCTTACAAAATCCCCAAGTCTGGTCACATTGTCATTTTTCATCTATGCAGTTTCTAAGAAGGGTGATGGAAATGGGAGCCCATGCCAACCAGCGGCCTGGAGACAGAGGGCTGCAGGCTTCATGGGTCCAGCTCCAGGGCTGCCTTCCACAGCTGCTCTTCAGCATGAGGGCAGTCAGTCCTCCGTGTGTCCACTGGCCGCTCACATGGACTTGGAATCCGTGTCTCTCTTGCTGATGAGCACCTCCAGGAGCCTTAGTTTTGCTTTTATGTGCTTGTATTCATTGTATTCTTCAGCCATAGGAGTGCGATCTTCCTTCTGGACGTTTCTAATGGAAACAAAAGAACAGGAGACTGAGAATAATTTCCTGTCTTGTCTAGATGATACTGTTCACAGGGCAAATTATCATCCTGTGGCTACTTTGCAATTTATCAGCCTGTAGCATCACTGTTGACAAGTGGCACTTGGTTATCAAGAAGGGGTTGGATTTAGATGAACTGTGAAAAACAGTTTTTCCCAGAAGGCACCATGCGACTGAGTTTTTGTCAAGCATCTTGGGGAATACAATGAAGGACTGAGAAATGTGGAGGTTCTCTCAGCTCTAACGTATGATTTTATACCAGGAGTTCTTATAACCTGAAATCCTTCATTCTACTTAATGCTTTCTCATATTTATTATATATTTCACCCAATGAATCACTAAGCTATTAAATTTCTAACTAGCAATTTGTACACCCACAATTTATAGATTTTTCAGGAACACACAGTGGCTTCTACTTATGAAAGTAGTCTAGGTATTTAGCAGTTAGATCACATAATAATAAATCTTTATAGTTTACTAATTTTATATGCAAATTTTTAATATGCACAAGTATAAATTGGATTAAGTACTATATTAAGCGCTTTATCTCCATGATCTAGCATCCCCCATTTAACAAGTAGATTAAGAGGTGCTGCTGTGGGGCTTCTCCCAGCCTGAGGCGAGCGCTCAGGCTCCTGCTCTCCACCAAGTGCTGCCTCCCCTTTCACTGTGAAATGAATGCGGCAAACATTCAAAACCAGGCTTCCCTCCCTATTTATTAAAAAGCAAGTGTAGACAAGGGGGGATAGGAGGGACACAATTTTTTTTTTTTAATGAGACTTGTGCTATCCTAAGTTCCTCACAATTCTAAACATTTACAATGATTAATTTATATCATTTGTACTTCTTAAAAATGTGTGCATATTGCCTAATAGTTCCTCATGTATAGGAAACCAGGCATGACATGTCACAATTTAACATGAAATTGGGCATGGTGAGGTGATCCCTATCTGTAATCCCAGTGCCAGGGAGCCTTAGACAGGAGGATTGCAGGTTTGAGGCCATCCTCAGCCCGTTAGGGAGACCCTTCTTCAAAATAAAAAATAAAGCAGGGCTGGGAGACTGAGCTCAGAGGTAGAATGTCCCTGGGTCCAATAGCCAGTATCACAAACAAAACAAAACAAAACCATATATATCCCCCAGTAGTTTGAAAGCTGAGACAGAAGGATCACAGGTTTGAGGCCAGTGCATGGTAACTTAGTAAGACCATGTTTCAAAGTAAAATAGGGCATGGTTGTGGCTTAGAGATAGAACATCCCAGGTTCATTTCCCAGTATCCCTCCACACACATGTACACACAAATAATAACAGGAAAAATGAAGGGTACATAGACAAAAATATGCTTAAAAAAGAGATGGGTAGAGCAAACACATCAAAAATTAATCTTGATTTGTCTTTGGGTCTTCTTATTTGGGGAATTATTTCTTTTATCTGCTTATCTATATTCTTTAAATATCCTAAAGTATGTGGGGAATGAAAAACAAGTGCTCAAGTATTAAAAAATGTAAAAATCACAAAGTCAGTGTGGGGCAGATTCAAATCAGAGATCCTAAAAATAAATTTATATGATTGAACTGAACTGGAATCCAATACATATTAAATCCAAAAGTTAATATTTTATGGCACTTTTATTTCTCCAAACTTCAACTCCGATGTGCTCTCAGCTCCTACTGTGACTTCAGGAGACTGTCTGTGTGCCGTCCCAGGAAACACCAAAAGCCATCTCTTGGCTAAATCCTATATACAAATGATTTGCCTTAAAATTCACCAGAGAAAATCAACCTGTCAACCAGGTGAACTTACTCATATCTGTGTTTCATTCAAACTTGACTTCACATTCAGTATTTTTCTGTTTTGCTTTTTGTGGTGCGGGGGATTGAGCCCACAGCCTTCCACATGTGAGGCAAACCCTCTACCACTAAGCTACACAATACCCTCAGCCCAATCTTTGTTTTTATTTATTTATTTATTTTTTATTTTTTGGTGGTACTGGGGTTCCTGGAAGCCCTTCTACCTCCGGGCTACACTCCCAGACCTATTTTACATTTTTTTAATTTATTTGGAAACAGGGTCTCTTAAGCCAGCGAGTCTGGCTCTGAACCAGTGCGATCCTCCTGTCTCCGCCTCCCAAGCACAGGGAATATAAGCGTGCGCCACCACGCCCGGCTCAATCTTTGTTTTTAAAATGAGCTTAAAACTCAGTTATGATTTAGAACCGCCTTTCTCTTATTTCTCCCTCTAGTTTAAGGAAAAAAACCTCAGTCAGTGCCGTTAGCTTGAAATCCAGCCCCAGATTGCTTGTTTTAGATGAGAATTTGATGGGACAGGTTAACTTTGTACATATTAGCTAAGCTTGTGGCAGGCTTAGACACTATCAAGAAATATATTTTCTTGGAGGTACACAGAAATCTGATTGTCAACCTCTATGGACTTCTGGGCAAAAACTAGAGGAGCAGGTTATGGGGAGGGAGGATGGTGGAAAGTCCCTGTTTTGGAAGCACTGCCCAGACGTGACAGGAAAATAGGGGCCTGGTGTGTGTAGTGAGGGACAGGGAGTGGGACAGGGACAAACAGACAGACAGACACATGCACTACCTTCCATTTTGTCTGAAAAAATTGTCTTCAAAATCACGAAGTTTCTTTCGAATCCTTTTCTTCTCTTCCCTCATTTCCTGAAGGTGTTCCAAGAGTTCGGGTCTAAGAGGGAGGAAGAATTACAGGAAGTGTTAAAAGTAAATCTGAATTGTTGTTAGTGTAATGAACGTACAACTTGACTAGGGCTGTGGAGAAAGTGGGAAGCAAGTAAAATGCAGAAGCTGTTGCCGGGCTGAGGGTCGGCAGAAATGGGCGCTGTTCTCTCTTGAGACCCAAAACGTGCAGACAGTAAATGGCTTCGGGGGCTCCTGCTACTTATGCATTCTTCGGCTTTGTGAAAATCCCACAGCGCTTTGTCATGTTTTTCTTTGACAGAGAGAGATGACATCTGTGCTCAGCATGTGTTAGATGATTATCTCTGGTGTACAGAACCACACAGTGCCATTTATAGAGACCTTCTGGTTGTTTAAGCAAGATCTCAGAACCTCCCTCATCTACCATGGGATGAGGCATATATAAAAACTGAGCCAGAATTCATTCTTTTTTTTAAAAAAAAAATCATTTTTTCTCCATTTAGATACACCCCAACTACGTTGTTTGTGTTGTCAGCCAATTTACATAAACAGAAATAATATTTATAAAAATTATTTCCCATGAACCATTCCAATACCACCCTCCAAAGGACATACATTGAAGCAGCATGGAGATTTGAAAGGCCTGTGTCCTGGCTGCATTTTGATGGTATTTTATCGTCCATTGGGGAAATAAACCCATCAGCATCATCTTCAAGTTGGTCCAGAAAGCAACGTGTACTGAAATCCGTTTTCAGAGTGACCCTGAAGTCTGGCTTCATGTTGCTGTCATCTTCTGACCCGTCCTCTTCTTCCTGGAGACACACAGCAACCCAGAAGTAAGCACCTGGTCACATTTTCTGGCATGCTTTCAGTACAAGTATCATTTAAAACCCACTATCCAAATTCCATGTAGTTTCTTCTATACCAATTATACTAAAATAAAAGTACTGTTATGAAGACATGGAGGTAGAACTGGCAACCAAGGTGGCTTCCCCAGGTTATCTCAGCTGTGCCCTCAGGTCTTTATCTCTTTGGTCCATAGAAGTAGATGTCTCGTGATACATTTTTTAATGTTTTTTTTTATTAGTGCATTGTAGTCACACATCTTAATGGAGTACATGATGGTGGAGGCTCCCTGATACATTTTTAAACTTGAATTACATTTTTTTTCAATTTTACAGACAAAATCTGATCTTTGTGTGTGTGATACTGGGGGTTGAACCTGGGGCATTCTATCTCTGAACTAAACACCTAGCCCTGTTTTATTTTTTATTTTGAAACAAGGTCTTGCTAAGTAGCTGAGGCTGGCTGAGAACCTGGAATCCTTCTGTCTCAGCCTCCCAAATACTGGGATTACAAGTGTGCACCATCATGCCTGGCTTAAACCCTGACTTTTTAAATGAGTAATTTAAAGTTTCTTTTCTTTTTGTAAAATGATTTCCATCTGTGTAGTTATTATAAGAATTGATATAATATAGCCTGGAGAGGTGGTACATGCCTGTAATTCGCCTGTAATTCCAGGTACGTGGGAGCTGAGACCAGAAGGATTTTAAGGTCAAGGCTAGCTTGAGCAACTTACTGAGATCCTGTCTCAAGATAAAATAAAAAGGGGGGGAAGTGTAGTTCAGTGGCAAAATACTTGCCTAGTTTCCATCCACACCCTATATTCCATCCCGAGGGCAAAACAAACAAACAAACAAAAGTAACCATTTTCCCTCTTTTGATAGGAGTGATATTACGATATTTGGATTTTAATAAAGAACAAAGTGAGAAGATCTTGCAGAAGGAAAGCTGGCGGCACAGATTTCTGCCGAGTGATGACACACTGGTGATGTGACCTGGTGGGACGTCTCTTCACCGGATCCTGCCTCACTTTCTCTCAGTCATGTGGACAAAAAGGCACATTCCCCAAATGTGTCAATACTGCCAAGTAGATAGGGATCCCTGGTATGCTGGAATACAGCATCTACATTTAATCTATCTTATAAGGCTGGAATAGAAGTACAAAAAGTACCTGGAAAAGTTCAAGGTCCTGTAATTAGGTTAGGAAAAAGACGAGATGGATATACAGCCAGCGATCCACGGAGAAGGAAGCTGGACACTGCGCCAGACGCAGCACAGCGTGAGTTAACAGTGAGACAGGGCCGTGGACAGTGGGCCTCCACGGGGTGGCTTTGTCCCGATATCTGACAATGTCCGGAGACATTTCTGGTTGTCATACTGGGGGCCAGTGGTGACACACTGTTGGCATGTAGCGGGTGGAGGCCAGGGATGCTTTTAAGCACCTACAAAGCACAGGACAGCACCACGCTGTCAGTGGTGTGAGGCTGCACTACCCCACCCTGCAAGGGACTAAAATGAGCTCATGATGTGTTGACAGCCACCATAGGCAAGGACTTGAGAACTGAAAGGGTCTCAGAAATTCAGATTAAGGATTGTCCTGGACATATCTAGAATAACCTCTAGTTCTTGGGAACCAGTTTAAGAGGGACATAGATAAACTGGTATGTGCTTATAGAGCAGAGCTAGTAGACTATATTACATAGGAGCAATAGGATGTTGTGGAGAAAGATTTCACAGGGTAGGTGTGGGCAGGGGACTTAAATACATGAAATGCCCTCAAGGAAGAAACTATATGTATAACCCGTGTTGTTCAAGAGGCCAAAACCAAGCCTACTGGATGGAATGTAATAAACTGGTAATAACTATGATGATTTTCAGTTATTTTCATTGTGATGTGTTATTTGCCAAACTTATACATTCTAAAATTAAAATGATAAGAAATAAATTTTTAGCTATTATAGTCATCCTATGTACTGTGCAGCCTGGCCTTCCCCAGTGCTATACATATTTCGAAAGGATAATGTTTCTTTTCTGTCACATAAGTTTTAGAGGGGATTCTTGCAGTGGAGAGAACTGACTAGGTTTCTTTAGGTTGGAAGATGTAGGGCTTCAGAATTCGAGCTCTACTGTTTAAGCAATTAAGATCACTGATGGATTTAAAGAAACCAAATGGACACCATCTTAACTGCACACATACCAAATTCTAAATTGTATCAGAACTGCCAAGAATTATCACAGTCAAAATACATGCTAATAAGCCTGGCCAATTGGAACAAAATGAACCAAAAGACAGCACTATTTACAAAAGCAGTGTAATCATTGCAACATTATCTAAAATTTTGGCCATGATGTGGGCTAGTAGACAATAAGTCATGGTCAAAACATTCTTGCGAAAAAAAATATTAAGCTAAAGGAGAAGAATGGCAAGAATGTCCTCTTTTTAAAAGAGCATCATTAGGACGTCTTCCATTCATTTAATGAGGCAATTATCAAGTGTCATATTTTGGATGTGTTCAATAACACATTTTTATCTAGTAGCAACTCTATTACATGCTGCTAAGAGAAACATGCTAATTTTCATACACACAATCACACAAATTTTCTCAATTATGGTGGCCTAATTCCTGTGTGAAATTACCAGCTAGACAAAATGTGTTATCCTTCATCAACTTCAAGGCGTATTGTAAGAAAATAGCTCTAATTTTTAAGACACAATACAGCATACTGGCCCAGATTTCCCAGTATCATATTTAGACCATTTTCATAATATAAGGCCTATTTAATAATGTGAATAGTGAGCACAGCCATTTCCTAATACCTAGCAGTTAGGCTTATGAAAAATTTAAGACCTCTAAGAGGTAAGAAAAGGAACAGTAAATAGAAGAGAAGACTGTGTCCTGTGTTACTTTACCTTGGGCAAGAAAATGAAGTTCTCAATTGCTGTCCCTCAATAGGAGAGGTTATTTTGAAATAATAATACCTAACTACAGTATATAAATGACCACCCTGGGCTTGAAACTGTCACAGAAATATGACAAGCAAAACTCTTAAAACTTACTTCTGCTTTGGCTTTTGTTCCCTCTTGGACCTAAACAATTGCTAAATAACAATAGTGATTTTTTAAAAAAACAACTGCCTGTGATTTTTCATCTCTAGAGTCCTGTATAAGCCAGTCAATTTGTTCAGTTGTCTAGAAACAAAACCATGAAAGAGGCTCCACAGAGACCTGGATCCGCAGGCACAGATCACACCTGCCTTTCCAGCAGAAGCAGCTGCTGATAACGGGGCTGAAACCCACAAGTAGTACTGAAAACAGTCTAGGCTTATGTTTTAGTGACTGCCAGTCCCAGCACCATATCCACAGGACTGATTATAAAACTGATCCCAGGGAATTCATGCACCAGAAGGAGAAGGAAGAGTGGGTGAAATTGTAACACCAGATCTGTTAAAGATGACTCAGATATTCGTCTGTAAAATTATTTTTTCATTGTATTAAATACTGCCTTTGTTAATTTTGTTGTTGTTTTTAGTACACTCAGAATATGAGCTTTTTTTCTTTATCTCTTGAGTTGGTCCAATGTCCTAATTTTGGAATATAGAAAATCCATTCCCCAGAGAGGGAAAACAAAAAAACATTCTGGAAAACAAAATAACCCTTGCAAGCAAAATAAAAACAAAACAAACAACACATTAAAAAGAAGGAGGGGGACTGAAATGAAAGCAAGGAAATCAGCTGATCGATAGCACAAGGGGTCTGATCAAAGTAAGTTATGCGCAGCTACTGATTTGTAGGGAATGCTACAAGAAGCCATCACCCGAGGGCACAGTCACACTCCTGTTGACGCAGGAGAGGGGACTGACGCAGGTTTAGCTAGGGGTTAGCAGCTGGAGGTCTTCACCTTTATCTCCTTGAAGAAGGAAGCAGTTTCGCCCTCGATAATTGGCTGCAGCAAAGGGCTTCTCCGCTTGCTGGAGGGGGAACCCTGTGACAGGTGTTAACAAGTAGGTTACACGGTGAACCCCTTTCCCTTTCCCTCTAGCTCATGGCTTCCTCTGACCACACCGCTACTGATGACTGTCTTTTCTCCTCCCCACCAAATGCTCCCTTCCAGGTTGCTGCTGCTTCCTTCCAGAGCCCATAGGCATAAATCACGGAAGACATAGCAGAGCACGTGACTGTTTTAACCAAACGCTCAGGGAAATCTCAAGGAGCAACACCTGCCTAGAAATTTCTAAAAGAATAGGTTTCTTCAAACACAGCTGCCTGAGACCTCTGGCTCCTCCCTCATTCATATAAGCAAGTACGCCATTAAAAGAAATTTAAAGAGCATATCCTAGGCCTGAAAATAAACAAGGAAATTTAAGGAAGGGCGAGATAAGGGCAGCAGCTAAAATGAATACGCATCTCCACGGGGATGCCAAGGGCGGCTGTGGCTGCTTATTAGGAAGAGTCCGCAGAGGGGCTGAGGGCTCTGGCCCCCTGACCAGCCAGGGGTGGAGACCCGCTGCGCTAAGGGCTGTGCTAAGGGGTGGAGCACCTGGCCCAGCTGAAGGGCTGCCATTTACACAGGCAAGCAGCTGCCCCCTGACTCTGGGCGCCATGGCCTCCCCTTCCCCAGGGCCTGAGGGGGGTAGCTGCCTCCTCGGAGTTCCTGGACCTGACTCCCAAGGAAGCTGGTCCTCTCTTGGATGAGAGACTATCAACAGAGACCCTTGGGACCAGAGCAGCACTGTTTGAAGAGCCTCCCTGGCCCCTAGTGCTCTGGGAGGGGTCAGGGAGTTGGCGTAGCACATGTCAGATAGATATATACGGCCAAAGCATGCTCCCCAAAGTGTGCGTGTGGGGAGGGGGTTTTGTCAGCTTCAGGTTTGCTCATTTCAGGCAAAGGTAGCCTCAGACGTCTTTATAAAAGTCTGCCTTCCTTAAGCTTTTGGGCCATGGATATTAGAGGCTGGCTTAACTGTCAAAGCCTGTTCCTTATGGAAAAGCAAGGAAATGGCTCTATTAACAGACCAGGGACCATTCAACCAGGAAAGTAGTGTACCAGCAACAGGAGGTACTGCACTCACAATGATGGGAATGGTGTTGGCCCGGGACAGGATCTGTTTCACCAGCCGGTACCTGTCGTATAGTGGCTTCATAACCTGGCGTTCGTTCTTTGTCACCTGAAAAGCAAGAACAAGATTGCTAAGAAGCCTCCTCCCAGAGGTCATGCTACCAGCTGCCCAGAGAACGACCCTATGAGCTCTTGCATCCCAGAGAAAAAACAGACAATACAACTTCATCTTACCATTCTTACAAAATTTATTTTAACTGATATTACTTATTCAGTCAGTACTTAAAATACTTACTGCAGCTGTATATCAGTGGAAATCAGTCAGCAGTGTGGCTTTTTAATAAATAAAAATGATGGTCATTTTTTTTTTTTTTTTGAGTACTGGGGTTGGAACCCAGGGGCATTTTACCTCTGGGCTACACTCCCAGACCTGTTTTATATTTTACTTGGAAACAGGGTCTTACTGAGTTGCAAAGGGCCTCACTAAATAGTAGCTGAGGCTGTCCATGAACCCTGATCCTCCTGTCTCTGCCTCCCAAATGCTGGAATTACAAGTGTGTACTGTCATGCCCGGCTTACGATGGTCCTTCTTAAGTACGTGCTTAAAACTTTTTAGGGTTCAAAATTCCTAGATGACTTGCTACTTTTTGGGTCTAAGGAAGAAGAAAGTATTTACTTTTATTATAATGCTTATCATGTGGCCCTTTATTTATTTACATGTCTCTTCTTCTCCCCTCCTATGAAACTGTGTTCTTAAAATCAAGATTCTGGCAAAAAACAGGTATTTAAGAAATATTTGCTGACACAATACAAGGAGGATTCATCCCTGATTCCCTCAAATCTGGCACTAGGCTCAAGAATGTTTAAAGAAGGAACTCTCCGGGCAGTGGGAAGCAATCAAGCCACGGGCCCTGGTTCAGTACTGGAGCTGCTCACTATCTGCTGTGCCTGAAGTTCCAGGAATAAACGAGCTCACCTCAGACCTCCTCCTCTAATTCCACCTACCCTGAAATGGCTTCCTCTCTGTTCCTTTGTTTGTGAGATTCCAGATCAAGAGCTACATCCTCCTGCAGCCTTCTTCCTCCATCCTGGGAGATTTAATCCTCTCTTGCTGCCCCCAACCCACTCTGGGCAGTGCACACCTTGCTTCACAAATACTTTCGTGTTTTACAGTAACTGTTCACACATCTATCTCTTTAAACTTTACCCCTTTGAGAATGGGAGTTGATGTTCTGGTTCCCCTAGATGCTATTTCAAAGCCCAACATAATGAAAATAATCCATAAATACTTGCCAAACGAGGGAATGAATATTTAGAACCTAAATAGGTATACCCAAGTTCACAGGTCTGCATGCATTTCCTTTTGGTTACTTCCATGGGAAACGGGATGAAGTATCTTTGCCTCAAACAACTGTTTCTCTTGTTTATTCTACATGCAACAACACACAAAGCTTTAGAGGGAGGGAAGGGTGAATAATACTGAGGTTGGACCATTTCTTTCATGGAAATTTTGGGCCTTCAGCCTCAAAGATGACTCTGGATCATGCATAAGGATTATCCTTGTTGTTTTTTTGTATTTGCTTTTCTCAAAGTGATAAAGAGTTAGTGCCTTCGGATAAACTTCATAAGCTAGGACAGGATACTGCCATCACACAAAATATTTTGTGGATTCTCTATCATTAGCAATAATAATAATAACCTTTTATTTCTTCTTTCTCTTTCTTTCCCTCCCTCCGTTTCTTTCTTGTACTGGAGATTGAACTCAGGGATGTTTTAATCCCAAGCTATACCCTCAGTGCTACTTTATCTGTCTATCTATTTATGTATTTGTGCATTGTAGCCATACATCTTAATGGAGTACAAGATGGTAGAGGCATACATGCACAGTTCACTCATTTAGCCCTTCCCCAATTCACTCCCCTCTCCCTCCTTCTCATGTTTGGCTTAGTGATTGACTTTGATATGTTAGTGAATGTACATCATGTATATTAGGGAATTTCCCTCTTCTCTCCACTCACCCCCAGTTAGGGCTCCTTATTTGCTCTATCTAGGTTTCTCCTCTTTCCTCTAGAGTTCCTCCTATGACCCCTTTTCTCCATAGTTTCTGAATATTAGGGAGCGCATCTGATTTTTTACTTTTTGTGACTGATTAATCTCACTTTGAAGCAGGGTCTCACTGAGTTGCTGAGGGCCTCACTAAGTGGCTGAGGCTGTCCGTGAACCTGGATCATCCTGTCGCAGCCTCCTGAATTACAAATATGGTAACCATGCCTGACTATTAAGTTGTTTTTTCATACACAAATCAAAACAACATAAGTATCTACATATGAAAATCTAACGGGAGGAGCCAGCACTTCTATTCTGTCTTTGTTTACAATTAAAACATTTTCTAAGCTGGGCACAGTGGCATACATCTATAATCCAGTACTTGGGAGACTGAGACAGGATGATCATAGGTTCAAGGCTACTATGTGGTAAATTAGCAAGACTCTGTCTCAAAACAAAAAAATAAGCCGGGTGTGGTGGCACATTCTTGTAATCCCAGCATTTGGGAGGTTGAGACAGGAGGACGGAGGTTCACAGCCAGCTTCAGCTTCAGCTACTTAGTGAGGCCCTTTGCAAATGAGACTCTTTCAAAATAAAGAATAAAAAATAGGGCTGGGGTGTAGCTCAGAGGTAGAATGCCCCTGGGTTCCGTCCCAAGTAGTGCAAAAAAAAATTTAAACAAACAAACAAACACATAAATAAATAAAACAGGGCTGGGCATGCAGCTCGGTGGCAGAATACCCCTGAGTTCAATCCCCAGTACCTCTTTTTTCCCCCTTCACACATACATATTTTCTACTGTTTGTTTACTGCCCTATTTGGTCACTCTACAAGTTTCCAATAATATTTCAAAACACAAAAGGAGCATTAGCCAATAACTCACCACATTTAATGAGTGGTAAGTCCTGAATAGAAATCATAAAGCCCCGGTTAGACAGCTGTGTTTACCTGCCTTTATCTTTTGTGATGGTTTTTTTTTTTTTTTTTTTTTTTTTTTTTTTTTGTCTTAGCCTCAAATAAAACTACCCAAATCAATTCAGTTGAGGTTACCTGGACAGAACTACAAAGGTGACTGGTAAAATGGGTGATATGTTTACTTAGAAGATAAAGACAAAATGGGAACCAGGCCATCTTAGAGGTAGAAAAACTTTATTTTTTAGATAAAACTATGCCCTTGAAGGGTAATTATTTGCCTACACCAATAGAGCTGGGTCAAGAATCCAAGTTTACTGACTCCCACTCCAGGTTTCTCTCCAGACTCACAAATCAGTAAAACATAAGTGAAGCAGGATCTTAACACATTAAGTGTGTTAAGTGTGATGGCAGCATTACCCTACAGTGGGGTTTGGTCAAGCTGTCCTTTTAATAAAAGAAAATCGGAGAGCTCTACCTGTATTGAGTTTACAAAGACCTCTGTTTATGACCAGTAGCATAAAAGCACACTTTGTGAGAAATTATGCTACCGATGACCAGAAACTACATTGCCTCAAAATCTCCAGAGTATGAAGTGGTTTAAGTATGTGCGTGGAGGGGTTCCTGCAAATCATAAAAGTCCTAAAGACAAGATGAGAAGAATCTTGTCACTACTGCATTCTTTTCTCCTTATTTTGGCAAATGGCAACTGTTCCTTTTTCATTATAAGGTAACAATCGTGGGCTTTAGATGCAAAGATCAGAAAATCCGAAAAAGCAGCTAACCAAAAGGAGAGTATTTATGCATGACTGATTTGCATATATGCAAACCTGGCCATGTTTATTGTTGTGTTGGTTCCCATGGTTTAGAAACAAGATTAAAATATTCCAGTGAGGAAAACCCTCTAGAACTGGGAAGCTCTGATCCAGCAATCCATTCTTTCTTCTGCCATTTATTAGCAAACTGTTGTGTGCACCGAAGGTGCTGCTTGAGCTGCAGATATTTGCTGGCTTTTTGATGAGATCCTTAAATGTTGGAAAGGCCACACATAATAATAAGCGGGGAACAATGTGACTGTGTGCTTTTGTTTTTCACATGTGTCAGTCTATAGCATGTTCTATTAAAGCAAACAAATTTGCTAAAAAATGTATAAACATCACATTACCATGTTAGCCTGTGATTCTACTAGTGGCCTTTTAAATCACATTCTGTGGACTTGGCAAGGAAAAAAAAAAAAAAAACACTTAAGCTCTAAGCACCTGGCTTTTGAAAAACTGTGGCCTGGAATGATAGTTTAGCTTTGGAAGTACATTTATTTTTTAAGAGCACTGTCCAAGTGTATTTACAGTCCAGGGTCCATGGGAACATCATAGATCTAAGAATGAAGAGTTCACGTTTTTATTTTCAGACTGGCCAGATATCAAATGAACTCTGCTTTTTCTGAGGAAGTTGGAGCTCATGTTCCAGAAAGAGGCAGAGAGTCTGGCCTATGACCAGAAATATATGACACTCAAATTTCCTAGAGTATTAGTTCTCTGTTTTCTGAGATGCTAGGATCCATATGACAGAATGAGAAAAGAAAATAAGACAGGGCTAAGAACTAAAATTTTGTATTTCTACTGATAAGAGGGCAAAAAAAAAGGCTCATTCTCTCTTCTGATTTAATCTGAAATAGGCTGCAGAGAGTAGAACCCGTAATTGTAAGAGAAGTAAAAACTATCATTTACTGTGCAACCCCCACGCCATTTCCACTTCCTCTGTGCCAGACAGCGTACAGGTAAATATACATACACGTGTCTATTTGTTTGTCTGTCATGTCACTGAATTTCCATGATGACCCAGAACAGACAGCTACTCTCTAAACAAAACACTGGGGTCTAAGAAGTTACCCACATAACTCGATGTCACAGAGCTGGTCGAGGCGGTCTGGGTTCTGGATCCAGGTCTGTGCCTCTGAGGCTCATGGTTTATGCTCATGGCCTCTGTCTAGGGGGATAACTCAGAGCAACAAATACTGCACCACACAAATCAGTGAACCGGCAGCAAAGCTGAGTCATTTTAGAATACAGCTGTGAGATGTTGGGAGCCTCAGGCAAGGAAGTCCTTGAAGGATTCTGTCAATGTCATAAAATCCACGCAGGGAAGAGAAGGCTAAAGGAGGGCTTCACATGGCTTCGCAGAAGCCTGCCTGGTGGCCATGAAATCCACAGTCTGGGCTCTGAGCCTGCAAGGGATAGGGGGTTCCCCTCTGTTCACAGAAGTTCAGTTCTATCTCTCCAGGAGAGAAGATTAAAATTTCACAATATATCTGAGCTCTACAGCAGTTACTGTTTGGTTCAGTGCCTTTAAAAAAACCTGAAACAAAACTTGGCTGAAACATGAACATTATCCCAGAGTGCTAGTATTTTTCCACTGCAGGGATAAGCCAGCAAAATCAATCAGCATCAGCACCAGAGTTTTTTTGTTTTTGTTTTGTTTTGTTTTTAACTTAAACCTGACATATTCAGAACCAAAACACACTGGGGGGTGCATTCTGCAGCATGTTACTCGGCTCGGGCTGTGGTGGGCCTCGTCGTTCCAGGCATCAGGTTCAGCACTAGGTGAATGATGCCCTCACCTTTGCCCTCACTGACCTCAAGACTAGTAGCTGCGTGCGCAGCTCAGTGGCAGAGCACTTGACTAGTTCACACGAACCCCAGGCTCAGTCCCCAGCACTGAAAAAGAAAAAGAAGCTAGTATATCATTCTGGAAGCTTCTTTACTTGAAAGAGCTTCTTTTAGATGGAAAGACTATTCCTATGGCTGAGACTAGAGAGGAGGCCTATGCTTTTGGGCTATATACAAATCTGGTGCCAAGCCTGGTGGTGCACACCTGTATTCCCAGTAGTTAGGAGGCTGAGACAGAAGGATAGCAGGTTTGAGACCAGCCTCAGCAACTTAGTGAAACTCAGCAACCTAGCGAGACCCTCCTTCTAAATAAGAAATGAAAAAAGGACTGGGGGTACAGCTTGGAGGTAAAATGTCCCTGGGTTCAATACCCAATATCACAAAATCAATCAAGTAATCAGTCTGTGAGCCTGAATTCCATGCTTCCTTATACTTGTTTTTAAGAACTGGTTTTGTTGGGTTCTTAACAACACTGTGAACAGAAAGGTTGTTAAGAGTAACTGCCAAAAAAGATGTCTGATTATAAGTTCCTCCAGGAAGGAAGACAGCAGAAGCCCATCACGCTACTGTGTCCCCCACAGCTACTAACAAACAAACACTCAATAAACGCTTGCTGAATAACAAACCACCCCATTGCTTGCCATTGTTGTGAAGAGGCAAATTGGTATTTCAGACGCCTTGCACAGTTGGTTCTGACACAGCTGGAAGTCCTCTGTAAACAAACACTGTTTGCAGCCCTACTGCAGAGAGACTGAGTTTTAGGCCACACTGTTCTGGTTTAGTACTTTCATTTTATGGATGAGAAAACCTGGAGCCAGTGACAGGTTAGGGGGCAGATATGGGACAGGGAAGTCTCCTCATTTTGAGACTCTGTGCATCCTATACTCTCTCTTCCTGTACCTTTCATCCATC
Organism: Muscardinus avellanarius; assembly: GCF_963383645.1. NCBI lineage: Eukaryota > Metazoa > Chordata > Mammalia > Rodentia > Gliridae > Muscardinus > Muscardinus avellanarius. Next base: position 63,418,019 of record NC_137791.1, on the reverse strand, counting down.
CCTCCCTTGAACAGGACACCAAGTGACATACTTTTAGTTGCAAGCTAATTTTTGTTGGGGCTCAATTTAAGTTCGGCATCTACTAGATAATAGAACTCCCTTATTGGCTAAGCCTTCAGAAGGCATTGATAGGGTGTTCATTTACATTAAACCTACTTTATATTAAAGCTTCAAAAGCAAAAAGTAGGAAACCCTGTTTACAAGATACTGAACACAGAAAATTTGTTTCCAAAGCCAGATAGTTGACCCCAATCAAAACATGCAACGCAACACATACCGGCCGTCCATGAATGCTTTCATAATACAAGAGAGCTTTCTGCAGAGCCACTTTCTCATTAGCAATCTGGTCTTTGGTCATATCCTGTATAAACACAGGGATAAGAAATGAAAGGGGAAAAACATTTGTGAACATTCCGACTTTTTAATTTAAACAAATCTACTAAAGGAAGGTTGAAAAGAATCTTCATGCAACAGCTCTCCTTGGCTCTCTGTCCAAAGCTCACTTAGGAATGAGCTATTTTTGACCTTTTGCCAAAAATGTGGACAGCACTGCAGAATCGACAAGACCTTGGTCTCCCACGTGGCAGCAGAGGTGTGTGAGTACTGAAGACCACAGGGCTGTGGGGCATGAGCTTAAGCTTAGTGGCCCAAACAAAGGCTCCACTTACGGCTTACACAGTCCCTCAGGTTTGTCTACAATCTAACCTCAGAGAGCCATCAAACCTCTATAGATTAATTCTGCAACATACACAATAGAGTTGTCTGTTTTCAATCTGTAGTAAAATCTCCAAAGTACCCCCGGGGGGGGGGGGAAAGTGTAGTTATTTCATCTGCTTCTCTACATGTAGGAGAGGTTTAAAACAGTATTACTTTCTGGGGTGGGGGGTGGTCATGTGACCTCCCTGAGTTTCTACATTGCTGCCTGTAAGAGCTTAGGCTCGGCAGCTGGCTTGGGGCCACACACCTTGATGTCCTCAGGACGGCTGGTTTCTGCTCGCTTCTCTTGGAGCTTCCTCTGGATAGATTCCAGCGTGGCTTCCACGCTGGGCCTGATTGCTTTGTCCACCAGCTCCTGCTTCTTCTCCTCTTCTTTTTCCAGTTGGGAACCAAAACTCTTGGGGAGTGTGTTGCTTCGCTGCCGCATCCTGGGCGTTAGGTCCTCTTCAGATATCTTTAGTTTTGACTCTAGGTCAGGGGAGAGATATAGGAGAATTGGTGCCTGCTGAGCACAAATTATTTTTCTGTGATGTCAATAACTGCTTACCCATGTCTTTTTCTTCCCAGTGTATCTAATTATAATGTCAGTGAAAATCCCTGAGTCATTATGTAAAACCCGAAATAATGATAATGTCTTCCTGGATTATCTGGACTATTTCCCAAACCCTAATTCCTGAGAAAGCGTTATCTCTTTAACACCCAGGCTTAGGTACATCAGCCTACTAGCTCTTCTCAGAATGGGGCATAAATGTTCCCATACTTGCTCCCCTACTGTGCAAAGACATGAACTAATCTAATGCCCAAGTGCTGGCCAACTCTTTCTGGATGACTTGTATACCTCATTTTGAAATCACTTCACTTTTGTACTGTATTTAGTTGTTTACATGATTATTTCCTAAATGACAGCAAGCTATTGGAGGGAAAGGGGCAAAACCCTTTTTAGATTTACTTCTGTGTCTACATGTCTTCTAACACCACAGCAAATGAAGCCTGGCATTAAACAGGTATTTAAGAAGTATTGACTTGAAGCCAGGACCTTTCTAGTAGTAATTTGGGGACGTGAAGAAATGCTACAGAATTTCTATCTTAGCTGATCTGGCTGTCCTGTGATTGAGGCCAGGGGACTAAGTCACCCTAAAAATAGGGAGCACCAGGAGGCAACCTCAGGTCTCTGGGACAGCGTGGCCCTGGCACCTCACATGTACAGAGAGGATGGGTCCTGGCCCTGGCTTCTTGTACAGGAGCCTCACCCAGGCCCAGAACTTTACCTACCTTTAAGCTGTTTTCGGAATTTGGCAAGGTCATTTGTCCACTTCAGAACCTCTGGGTTGGCTGCTTTGTCACTGTGGGAAGGCTGAGGAAAGGAAGTTGAGAGTGAATGTTTTAGAACTGGGGCAGCGAACAGTCATCACAGTCGATGATCATTTTCATTTTAAATAGGAAGGCAAAGTTGAGTCCCATCAGAATAAGAAATTAGCCATGATTCATCAGAGCAAATTCACAGGTGTAATTCCATCATCCTTCCTTCTATCTGGTTAATTTTGAAGCTTTCAAATCCGCAGAGGCAAAATGCTGGATCATTATAATCATGGATTCCTGTGAGGTCCACGGCCCACTTTCTATTACACGAAGGGTCAATGTGTAAGGCCAAGATAGCAGAAAACCGAAGAGTCTATGACACCCTGCAGCCACCATGACAAATGTCTTTCTGCCCTCCTTTTAAGAGACATGAAGGATGGAACTGACCGAGAGTAGAATAAGCTCAATAGTAATGAAATTTTACAAAATGATCTTGAATAAAATTAATGCCAAACAAAAGATTTTATTCAACGCTTTTTCCCATTCGTGTCCACTGATAAATTTATAAATTGTAGGCTTAAGCTTTCAATTTTTTTATATGAATATGCTTCTGCAAGAAAAGTGGTGATACATGATGGCTGGGGTTTACCAGGGTTTACTACCCAGTGTTTACTGTCTTTGTGTTTTGAGATTCCCTAGAAATTTTCCTTATCACTTTCTCTGAGTTGCCAACATGAAGACATTTCAGGGGAGAGGAGATGAAGGGACTCCATAATAAGGGGGGCACTTACTCTGTACTTCCTTTCTTCTTCAAATCTGTCCTCAAATTTTCGGATCTTCTTTTTAAGGCTTTGAATCCTTCGTGTGAGCTGGGCAGGTGTCAGATCCTCCTGCTCATCATCGTAGGACCCCAAGGAGGAGCTTCGCCGCCTGTGAGGGGCAGGACTTGGGTCAGTTCTTCCCTCCTCTCCCCAGTAGCCATGGGCTGCTGGGAGAGGCCTTGGGAACATGAGGTGCCCTGTGGCACAAAGAAGCCAAACAGCCTCTGTGCTCTTGAACAAAAGGAAGCTCATGGATTCATTTTGTGACTCCGAGCTCTGTACGGCCCACCTATTAAGTGGTTCTAACTTTCTCACTTGTATTTATGATTAGCAAAGGTAGACTGAACCATCTGCTGTGGGCCTAAAAGTTAGAAGTGAGAGAATTTTGGAAAAGAAGTGCTATTGGTAGAGGACTTCAAATATATTTCTCCACAGACTTGCAACTTTTGTTTTTGCTGTTGTTTTTGTTGGGACTGGGGATTGAACCAGGGCCATTCTACCCTGAGTTATACCCCCAGCACTTTTTGTGTGTATGTGTGTGTGTGATACTGGGGATAGAACCCAGGGGCAGTCTACCTCTGAGCTCTACCCCAGCCCTATTTTTTTTTTTTTTAAATTCTTTATTTTGAACCAGGCTCTCACTGAGTTCAGAGGGCCTCACTAAGTAGCGGAGGCTGTCTGTAAACCTTGATCCTTCTGTTTCAGCCTGCCAAATGCTGGGATTACAAGCATGGACCACCATGCCTGGCTCCCCCAGCACTTTTTTAAAAATTAATTTTGAAACAGGATCTCACTAAATTGCTGAGGCTGGCCTGAGATCTCCTGTCTCGGCTTCCCAAGTACTGGAATTACAAGCATGTGCCACCACATCTAGAATGGAACTTAATTCTCTAAAAAACTGCTACACACCGGCGCCATGGCTATCTTTTTCAGTGTTGTTGGGAGAGATGCACATGCTTATTAGCAACACAGAAAGCCTACCTCATGAAAGAGTGGGAATTTGGTGGGGAAGGAGGCACTTCCGTGTCATCCAGGTATTGCCTGCTCTGCCCATAAGCGTAGAAGCGGGGAGACAGCATGGGGTCACTGTCTTCATCTAGAAGCTGGCGAATCAGGCGGCCAGCCTGTGGGGACAGGCGGGCTTCGTCAGCGTCCACGTTCTCCCGCTGCCAGGAGGAGAAAGTCGGAACGGGTTCTGGAAATCAATAGTGGGGAGAGGTCAGCATGGTTCCGAGTCCAGGTTCTTTCCCAAGCTTCCCAAAGGCTCTAGAAAGGCATCACTGAATTTACAGTTTCCTAGGTCTAAGATCTCAACCACAGACGCAGCTGAAATCCTCATTAGAATTGATGGGCATCGTCCACCTTCAATCCCCATTTTCCCTGCCTTCATCAAAGAATTTGCTAGGGCTTCCGCGAGGGCAGCTGTGAAGATGCCAGGGGTGTTACTTCCACTTACCCCACAGGTAAGGGAGGAGAGATCTTCCATGGGAGGATATCAAGGGAAAGAAAAGCAAGTGTGTCAGGGAGGGGGGTGTTTGCACCAAGGCTATACATCTTGCACCAAAGCAGCCAGGATGTGATTCCTGGGTATCGAGGGGCTCACAATGTCTGTTTGGTCACGCAGTACACTGTGCTGTGCTTCTGCTCAGTGGGTGGGATTAGCATGCAGTCTATGAGGCATGCTTTGCACTCGAAATTTAGAAGCCTCTCTGCAACACACTTATAGGGAGAAGCAAAGAAAAATTAGTCATAAAAGGAAAAAAATAAAAAGAACGCTCCATAGAGGACAAACCAGCACAAACTATTTTTAGACAATCTTGAAGAGAAAAAAAAATCTTACTCAGCACAAAATCCTGATCTGTCATTTTGGGAAGTAACTGAGTGATGTGTATTTCTATTTAGTGCAGGATCCACCTCAATATATTCCTTTCTTACTAAAAGTCCTATCTAAGATAATTTAAAGATAGATTTCAGATGATATACAGTATTTCATTTGCAATATTCTCCATTTAAAAGAACAGTTGTGTTTTAAATTCATTTGTGGATTAGTGTGGATTAGTGATTGACATAAGGGTGGAATTTGCATCTGATCTTAAAATTTGGGATTCTTAGAGTCGGCATCATGAAACAGGGAGCTGCTCCTTTAGATACGAAACTATAAAATGTAAAAAAAATCCTAAATAAGTGCATATTCAGCTTTTTATCTAAAAGAGACCATATTATAATCATAGAAAGCTAGTACTGGTATAATTTAATCATAATCCAGTTTTACACATGGGAGTCCCATGGAGAACTTAAGTACCCACCACTATCCAGGGCCTCAAACCACCTAGTTTGATGAAATATTTAGGTGAGAGCCCAGATAGGCCTCACAACTAGACAGACAGGCCTTTACACACTTGTAAAAAATGTTCACACAATGAGATGCCAGTGTGCAGCCAGGCTTAAGAAGCACTCATCCAACCTGGCAGATTACAGATACGGAAAAGAAACCCAAAGAAGTTAACAGCAAACCCCAAGTCGATGACAAGACTTGGGTCTAGAAATGAAGTCAGCTAACTTCCAGATCAATCCTTCCATGTAGAACATGCCGGGGCTTCAATGACAACTGAAGATGTTGAAGTGCCCACAGTGTAATAGGGAAGCTAAGCACATTAACTGAAACAAAACAAAATGAAAACCTCATATGGAGTAAGCTCCATATGGTTTTTCAAATTTAAAGAGCTTCAAGTTATATGGCGACACAGATAATATACATATTTTCCCTCCAGTGAATGCAGTGTTCAAAACAGATGATTTTTATCGAGTGAACCTCAAAGCACGTGGGTGAGCCGGAGCTGTGGCGCATGCTTGTAATCTAGAGTGTCCAGAGGCTGAAGCAGGAAGGTGAGAAGTTTGAGGCCAGCTTGGGCAATTTAGCAAGACCCTATCTCAAAATAAAACTTAAAAGCCGGGCGTGGTGGTGCATGCTTGTAATCCCTTCGCTTGGGAGGCTGAGACAGGAGGGAGGCTGAGACAGGAGGATCACACAGGTTCAAAGCCAGCCTGAGCTACTTAGTGAGGCTCTCGGCAACTTAGTGAGACCCTGTTTCCAAATAAAAAATATAAAATAGGTCTGGGATTATAGCCGAGAGGTAGAAAGCCTCTGGGTTCCACCCCCAGTATCACCAATAAATAAATAAATAAATAAACAAACAAATAAATAAAACTTTAAAAAGGGGCTGGGAATGTAACTCAGTGTTGGAGTACCCCTGGGTTCGCTCCCCAGTACTGGGGTACTGGGTGGGAAGGAGAATCTGTTGGTAGGTGGACTTGGCTAGGGCCAGAGACACAGGAGAGGCGCCCCACCATTTAACAGTCAGTCTGCTCCTGCTAAGTAGCCTGGCTCAGAGATGAGCAGCTCAGATCTGCCAACATAAAATGGTGAAAAGTGGTCTGGGAGGTGAGTAAGGAGAAGGCGAGTAATCTCTAGGAAAAAAGTAAATAAAATATTTCCCATGAAGCTGCAGAAAAATGGAACTCTTCAACTGGCCAGATGGCGTCTCCTATTTCCTAGGACAGCAGTCGTTTCCTGTGAGGGCTGCGCCCAAGTGAGCAGGGACCGGGAAAGGGTTAAGGTGGCTGGAACAGCAAGGCAGCCTCAGTCACCCAGGCTCCAGGCAAAGTGCAAGCAGCAAAACAGCGGGGGAAGGGCAAGCTGCTTGGGGACAGAGGGCTTTGGCAAAACAGAGTCTGCTGTTGATATTGGCACACGGAATGCTGGTTAGTTAAGCATTTGCTACTCATCAGAAAAACAGTCTGAAAAGGTATGACCTAAGATCCCAAAGCCCTCCAATTTGTCCGAATCTAGTAGAATCTCTCTTTTAACACGTGACCGCCATTTTTAAAGTTTTCAACCCTCTGGCCTCTAGGCCAAAACATTTTAGCAAAAAGAGTACCCATTAACCAAATATGTCTCCCCAAATATATAAGCAGTGGTCTTGAATTCACTATGAATACTAATCATGGAAGTGAATTATGACTGATGCTTGGTGGCTAACATGAGGCCATCTGTCAGTTTTCTTGTTTGTTAACACAGCTTTACTTGGTGGCCCCATTCTCCAATAATCACTTCAGTGACAGAAAAGACAAGTATGTCCTTCTTAGATGTCACCGGTGGTATGTAGGAAATTCCAGTTCCTATGGGTGACATTTTCTATTAAAGCATCTAGGTGAGTCAAATTTATTCACATTTAAAAATGAGAAATGTAAAGCCATCAATCATAAATTTCAGCTTTAGCCAACTAAAAAGGAATGCTTCATCATTAGTCTGTACATAGAAGTGAAGTTTCTGAAGTGATTTAAAAGCTCCTATTATCTTCTTCCCTCTTTCTTTCTTCCATGTGGCTATTGAACCCAGGGGCACTCTACCTCTGAGGTGTAGCCTCAGCCCCTTTTTTTAAAATTTTGAAACAGAGTCTCATTAAGTTGCTGAGGCTGGCCTTGAACCTGCAATCCTCCTGTCCCAGCCTCCCAAGTACTGAGATTACAGGCATGTGCCACTGTGCCCAATGGATTCTTTCTCTTTTCTCCCTTTCCTGTTATTCTTTTACATAGTCTTATAATTTAAGGGTCCTATTTTTAAAAAGTTATAAAATGACATGTCATATATAGTTCAATATAACTAAAGAATTAATAAGAACAACTGTTCCCACATGTTAGTTTGAAATTATCTAAACAAACAAGGTTCTCTCATGTTTTGATAGTTAGTATTTGACTGGAAAAACAAGATTTAAATAAGAAATGTGGCCCATAATATGTCCAACTATATTACCTGCCCAGAGGGCCAGTTTTGAGGATATATACACTGACCATTCCCAATTCCTAGTTTGATAAATATATTCTATTTTAACCATAATTTAGGAGCAATGAAATAGCCAGGAATATTATTCAAAGGGAATTATTCAAAGCAGAAAAATCTTTCAAAGGGAAAACAAAAACAAAAATATCTGAGGCTTCCAATTAGTTGTGTGTGTGTGTGTGTGTGTGTGTGTGTGTGTGTGTGTGTGTGTTACTGGAGATGGGGCCCAGGGCATTCTACCTCTGAGCTATACTCTAAGCCTTATTTTTTTTTTTTTAACAAGTTCTCACTAAATTGCAGAGGGCCTTACTAAGTGGCTGAGGCTGGCTGTGGACCTCTGATCCTCCTGTCTCAGCCTCCCAGTTACTGGGATTATAAGCATGCGCCACCACACCCGGGTTCCAATTAGATTTTTATCCTAAAGTTCCACACATAAAATAAATGCACTTTCATATCTAAACCAGAATTCCTTGGATACAGTGATTTTGTTCTTAGTCATGTGTCTTATCACAATGAACTCTGGACATAATTGTGACACATTTGTCCATTAAAAATTAATCCACACAGGTCAGCTGATATCACAAGCAGGTCAGAAATAATAACAGAGATAACAGCTGTATTCCTGCTGCCTAAGTAATAAAAAAGAATACATGGGTCCTGGGGTCCATGGAAATGAAGGGAATCCACTGAGGAAAGAGCACCTCTCTGGTGCTGATGTAGTTAATGCGACATAGCTACTTTCTACTTAGCTGGTAAGGTCCATTTACTATATAAGAGATGATTTTCTTTTAAGAAGTAAGTGATAAATTTCTCTGGGCATGGCAGCAGATGCTTATAATCCCAGCATCCGGGAGGCGAGACCGGAGAATTGTGTTCGCGGCCAGCCTCGGCCACTTAGTGAGGCCCCCTGCAACTCATTGAGGTGTTTCAAAAATAAAGAATAAAAAATTAGGGCTGGGGGTGTCTCTCAGAGGTTTTGCCCCTGGATTCCATCCCCAGTACCGCAAAAAAGTGATACATTTTTAAGAAATCTACACAGAATTAAGGGAGCTGATGTTTTCTGTTTAATTTCCAACTATATTATTTGGAACCACTACTGCTTGGCATGACGTCATAACCACATTCTTCTCAGTCCTGCTGGGAGGTAAATGCACATCCTGGACAGAGAAGGGATGTGAACCCTCACGGGGAAGCTCTCTACTGCGGGAACCCTTTCATAGACTTTTTTTGGTGTTTTTTTTGGGGGGGGGTACTGGGGTTCCTGGAAGCCCTTTTATCTCTGGGCTACACTGCCAGACCTATTTTATATTTTTTTATTTGGAAACAGTGTCTCTTAAGCCAACGAGGCTGGCTCCGAACCAGCACGATCCTCCAGCGCCGGGATTACAAGCGTGCGCCATCATGCCCGGCTCTTTTTTGGTGTTTTGATGTCCAACTTTAGAACCATGGTAGTCCTATTAAGTTGATCAAATAGTCATGGAAATTCCCAGATAGAGCAGGGACGTTAACAGTCAGTTTAGCAATTACAAAATTCTCTCTTTATTTTTTATTTTTTAGTGGTACTGGGGGTGGAACCCAGGGGATTTTCTACCTCCAGGCTATATAGTCCCAGACCTGTTTTATACTTTATTTGGAAACAGGGTCTCACTAAGTTGCTGAGGCCGGCTTTGAACCTGCGCAATCCTCCTGTCTCAGCCTCCCAAGCACTGGGATTAGAAGTGGGCGCCACGACGCCTGGCCAGAATTCTCTTTTGGGAGAGCGGTACTAGGGGTTGAACCCAGGGCCTCATGCTTGCTAGGCAAGTGCCCTACAACTGAGCTACATCTTCATCCCTCAATTACAAATTTAAATCTTAAATTTTATTTATCTGGCAAGGTACATTGACACTGTCTATAATCCCAGGACTTGTGAGGTTGAACAGGAGGATAGGAGGTTTGAGGCCAGCCTCAGCAACTTAGTGAGACCCTCAATAACTTAATGATAACCTGTTTCAGAAATAAAAAAGGCCTGGAGGTAGAATGCTCCTGGATTTAATTCCCAGTGCCACACATATATGCCCCCCACACACAAAAATTCATATATCTGCTTTGTTCCTAACTGTAAAGCTAATAAGCAGGTCATCAATCTCTCTGCCTAAATAATTGATAAATGTATAGAGGAGAAAAGGGCTGAAAATTTCCCCATTTGAGTTGACTTTGATCCATTTATCTGCACAGTTGCTTAATTGTTACTAATTCACTATGTGCCTGTCTTCCATCCTTTGCACATCTCTGACAAACCTGTTATCAAGGCCCTGTTAGAGACTCAGCTGGAGTCTTCTCAAATGCTACATTCCAATTCCAAGTCTAGCAACACCAGCAAAGGAGGCAAGGAGGTTTGGGTACAGAGGTGAGTCCCTAGTAAATTCACGAAGCATGCACTTACTGGGTGCTCTTCTGTGTTCAGAGCCATCCATGGTCATTAGGCAAAATTGGGCTCTGGTTGCAAAGAAGGCAAACTTAAGCTGATTTCTCCTACAACTATCCTTGGAGATATTTATGGAAGATAATAACAACATTTACATGGTATCCTGTGCCCACATTGTGCTGAGCACTTGGCATACTTTAGCTCTTTTAATCCTAACAATCATAGACACCTATATCTATGATTCATTAGTGTCTTTTGCTGCTATTCCTATTTCAAGATGAGGAAATTAAGGCAAAATGGAGGCAGGTTTGTCATGATGCCCAAAGACCTGGTGAAGTGGCAGAGCAGGATCTGAACCTAGGACTCTGGCTTATAACTACTCTGGTCAATTGCCTGGCATGATGCCTGACTGGCACTGCTTCGAAAGAGGCATCAACGTGAATTCAAGAGGCTCTGTTACTTATAATCGTCATTTTGCGTATCAGGGGCACAAATCTCTTATCTGTATGATGGAAAGGTTCATTGGGGAGATCTTTAAAGATCCTTTGCTGCTTCATGATTCCTCTCAAGAACTTCTCAAAATTATTGTCTACAAGCGATAACTGACTAGTAAGATAAATGAAGTATTTTATGACCTTTAAAAATATCCTTACAAACTTAATTTCACAAGGTGAGTATTTAAACTCTAATACTTCCACAAAGGGTACCCCAAATCAACAGCTCTGAGAATTGGCTGTTTGGGATATTCTACTTATGCAACTCTGAAGGGCTTTCAATGACAAAGAACAGTAACTTTGGAGAACAGGAACCCTAATACTGTAGCTAGATCAAATAATGTGCCCTAAAACATATATGCGTATGGAGAGATTAAAAGATAAAGCATAGTTAGTTATCTGCCAACAAGCATGATTAGACAGACCATACATTTGCCTTTCAAGGGTTCTACTTTCTGTAGCCTGTGGACTCCACTTATGAGCTTCATTCCCCTTTTTGCTTTCTTGATGCAAAACCCCAGGAAGCAGAGCACATCACTTCCATCTGGGTGCACACACTGCAGGACTCCCACGAGCAGGCTGTCCACTGCGCACTCTCACCGAGTCCCCATTCCACATTGGTGAGAGTGTGAGTTACCCTGTGGGCACGAGGAGGAAACACACACACACCGCAAAAGGGGGCCACGTGGTGGCTTTAAGAGCGGTGCTGGAGGCCTCACGTGGACACTCCTATGTGTGTTTGGGGGTGATTATTTCTTCCACTTTTTTCCTCTATGGCACAGGTTTCACAGGCCCAGCCTAAAGTGGAAAAGCTGATTCCTTTCTGGGAGGCTATCATTTTGTTTGTTTCTTACTGGAGCTATACAAAAGGTACTACTTTAGCAATTAAACTAACTGTTCTCAATTTATCTACCTTTTGTAGAAACCCCTTCATTTCCGCTATACTCATGGATATGTCCCTATTATATTGAGAATTGGAAAACTGAAATAAGTGTATAATTTAAAAAAAGGTCTCTGAGAGCAGTAACCAAACGATCAAGTTGGCCTTGGAATAAACCCATTATTTTTAAGATACGCAAGTTCAACAACAAATGCAGCAACTGCCAAACAAAATAAAACAAAAAGCCACAGCAAGATATTTCATACATTACACAAACAGCACAATTCAAATTCCAAAACCTATTTGAAATTTCAGTAACATTTAAAATAACTTCTATCTAGATTCCAAAATAATAATATGTTGGCTTCTTTACATTATTTATCTGCAAAAAAGGTCTTTAAAATTATTAATTGGCTTTTAACCACTCTGGAGAGAGTTTTTAGCTTTATTTTAGCCCTTTTAAGTGTGCTGGGAGAGATAATAAATTTATGATTAACCAAGAAAAAAAATAACCAAACTGAGTCCATTTCAGGAGGAGGAAGAGAATGTGGCTAATTTGATTTCTGACCTCAAATCTAAGTTATTTTTCTAGAGCTCTGTGGCACACTATACCACTAAAACCCAAACATAATATTTATTTTGGTTATTGCCTTTTTTCTTTCATTTGGAAAACTATGAGAGTCTTTTTTTGGGGGTGGGGAAAAGCAGGCTGTTTTCTATGTATGAATTAAAATATGTGATTAAAGTAAACAAAATGAAACAAGAACCCAACAGTACTCAGGAATATATCACCTAAAATAACCATCCATTTTTGCGTGCAGTGAGCTTACTGTGAGCTGGGAAGAGCTGACAAAATCTCTGATCCACTGCCTAATTATATGGAAAGTACTAGAACAGGTTTCTTAGATTACAGGAAGGAAAACTAGAATAAAAATAGTCTGTCTGTTCTCACTGAAGTCCTGGATGTCAGGAGCTCAACAGGGCTACTTTTTTTCACCTTGTGATCTTTTCAGATTGCCTTTGATCCTTCCTCCAAGATTATTAACAGAAGCAGAATTATTAAAAAAACAAAAAACAAAACAAAACAAAGAAAGTTGGGGTAAGAGACAAGGAATTTCACTAATTTTTTTATAGCTGTGTTTCTCTGCTAAGTCGTTTTGCTAAGTCATGTTTCTGTGCTGAAATCAGGAGCATGATTTCTCCCTGGTTGTCACCTTCAAATGCACATGCTAGAGAGGCAGACGAGCATATATTTTAGATGCACACTGATATAGGTTTGGATGCAGACATAGGGAGAATGACAGAATAAGCAGCTTAATAAAACTGCTGCAATGTCCATCCTGGATACAATTTTGAAAAACCCATCCTCAAAGTAAATTCCTTATGTTTGTACCACTAACCCCCAGAAAAACCAGTAAGACACGGTATTTCAGGTTCACAGTAAGAAACACTTTTTTCCAGTGCTCAAGTTTGTTAAGCTGCAGTTAAAAAAAAAAAAAATTGGATCCATAAAAACAAACATAGAAGCAAGCAAAGCAAAAGATCTTTCTTGAAAAAACAGGCAGATTTAATGAAGGTGGCCCCTGGCTGGCGCATAATAGGGGGAAGGTCAGGGGTACTCAAAGAGGAAACCTGGTAGTACTCCACTGGGTACTACCAAGAGGAAAAGACACATGCCTGTCAGTACACCTGGTGAGCTAAAAACAACACAACACAAAACAAAAAGACGGCGAGGGAGGGGAGGCTAGGAGAGAGGGCAAGCACGCTTTCTTTCTTAGACTGCGGCAGCAATGAAGTGCCACACTGCTATGTTAGGTGAGGGGATTTTCGGTCATTTATAAACGCGGCTACGTCTGCATACAGAGCTCTCACTCTACCCACACACATGCGCGGCTCCCTGCCTCTCCCTAGCTTATTTGTCTATGTTTTTCCAATGTCAAGGCAGCCAAGCGCCCAGGATCATTCACCTACCTTCCCAGCTCTTCTGGTCACACAATGCCGTCAGGTCCAGCGGGGGCACTTCTGAGACAAAGCTCTCCTGCTGGTCATCGGCATCTTGACTCCTCTGCTGTTTGGGGTCAGGTATGCCGGGATGCTCCTGGATCTTCATTGTGGGGCTCTGCAATAACAGCACAATGACCCCGATGGCTACTGCTCACCAAAACCCAAAAATGTATGCAGCGATTTCACTCCTCCTGAATGAGACCTCCCAAGCTACAGTTGTAAATGCACCCCGCACAGCACTCAAAACCATGGCTTGCTGCCCCCCCGGATCCTAGCTGGCTACTCATGCAAAAAGCCACTGTCCATCTGCACTCCTTTAACTTTTTTTTTTTTTCGGTGAGAGAGACAAGGCGATTTCCTTGGGCTGCCCGTGCTGATAAAGGCAGGCAGCTGACAGTCTGGATGATTACTGATTGGGGCCAGGAACGAGGGAAAAGAGTTTGTGTTTCCTTAAAGGAGTACGGCTCTCCAGACTACAAACAACAACAAACAGCCCGCTGCTGCTGTTGCTAAGGCTGGAGTAGCAACGAACGGTGTCTTTTGCACACAGACTTCTTTGCCCCTTAGGTAAACAGTCCTGCGAGGGCAGGAGCAGAGGCTTGGGACACAGAGGAACACTCCCTTGCCGCCTAAAGGCATAGATCAATTAAGCAGGGCTAGCTGCACATTCCCAGATTTCCTGTGGCTGTTTTCTCTCAGAGTATGGGGAAAGCAAGCTATTTATGGAGGAGCTTGGGTATTAAAGCATTGTTGCGCAAATTCAAACAGCGCAGGGGTTTGGCATCTCATCTCAGCTAGCAGTAAGGAACAGAAAGTCTGGAAATGAGCCAAAATTACACAGGGAGCATGACTCCCCCCTTCAGTGAAAAGCCAAGAGCTGGCAAGTAGACGATGCATAATTTATATCTTACAAATATGCAACTGTCACTTGTTTTTCTACTATTCATCTCCTCTGAATACTAAATACTCGGCTGCACTCAGTTTTGCTCCTCGGTGGCATCTCCACCAGGCCACCACATCCTAGGGAAGGGAAAACCACCCCCCAGAGACTGATCTTCAAGCTAAGTGGTTGTGTGTCTTAAGAAAGTGGCATTGAAATTAATTCCATTGCATGGAAATTCCCTTTTAACCTTGCTCTTTTGAAAAGACAAGCTGCTGTCATTCTTCCCGCTCTCACAGAATTATAAACAAATGTGTTTATTGGAGTGTTTACTCACAGACATATTTCTCAAGTAGCAGAGATCTGTACAAAATATTTTCTTTGGGAGTTGATGAAAATTTATTTTAGAAACTATACTATCATTAGTTGAAAAAAAAACTCAGCACATCTGGAAATCATCAGTGAGTTTATTAATGTAGGAGAAATGTTCTTGTGCTTAAAATAAAGCACTATTTAAGACTTTGAGCTACTTTTAATAGCAAGCCAACCCACTTTGGAATCATCAGGGGAATAGATAGCGCTTTTACTATATTTCCATGAAACCCCGCAGGAGGATGGGAGTTTTTTCACATTTGAGATAAAATGAAACACTGTCAATCTGGTCATGAGGAGCTACTAAAGTAGATGAAAATGCCGAGTAAGTGTGGAGTTTAAAGACGCTTAAAGACACAATTTGTGTACAGAGGGTGTATTTATATCACAAAAATTATTTGTCCTTTAAGCTGAATCCTAAGTGGACCAGAGTTAAATGCCCAAATTAAAAAGCTACAGGGTCAGTCACCAATCGTGTGTGTGTGTGTGTGTGTGTATGTGTGTGTGTGCATGAGAGAGAGAATATGCATTCAGCAAATACGTATTTCTCAACAGAGATTTATAAGGCTTGTTATATTCAGAGACATCAAAAAAGAAAATAATACAAGAACTATGACTTCATTTTTAAAGTATGGCATTTCCTGCCTGACGAGCATCAAATCAAGTCACTTAAACTAAAATGCCACATGAAGAACATGGAGACCTGACATGGTGCTCCCCATGGCCCCCCAGGTTTGAAGCGGGGCTCCGATGCATAGCTTCCCAGCTCCTAGTCTATCGAATGGCGCTTATGATGCGCCAGGCATGCTGGCGCACTCCTGTAACCCCAGTATTTGGGAAGCTGAGGCAGGAAGATAGCAAGCTGGAGGCCAGCCTTAGCAACTCAGTGAGACCCTGTTTTGCAATAAAAAATAAAAAGCGCTGGGAATATATCTCAGAAGTAGAATGCCTCTTGATTTAATCCCAAATATGATAGAAAAAGGGCATTGAAAGCTGGTGGTATACGCTTGTAACCCCAGTACGTGGGAGGCTGAGGCAGGAGAATCACAGGTTCACAGTCAAGCTAGACAGTTTAGTGAGGCCCTCTGCAACTTAACGAGACCCTGTTTCAAAATAAAAAAATAAAAGAGGGTTAGGATGTAGCTCAGAGGTAGAAGTCCCCTAAATTCAATCCCTACTACCATAAAACAAAAACAAAAAAAATGCATAACACACAATAGTGTTGCCCATTATATGTCAAAGATTAGAGATATAAAATTTATTAATTCATTCAAGAAATGATTACTAGGGGAAATAGAAAGATTTTGAACCCAAATAGGTGGGTGAATTTTGCAAGGACATAATTGCATTTAAATTGGTCAAAAATGCTTTTAGAATTCAAGGGTATATTTCTAGGTATATTTTTATAGCTTAAATACAAATAAAAATTCCATGACCAAAGAGAACCCCCACATTAGCTTGTTAGTAACACTCCTGACCAGGTTGATTCCATTCTCTGGGTGAGGAGTCAAGATCTGCTCAGGAGAGGGCAGTGTGATCTTAGATGACCTGGTCAGCACCCTGGGTATCTTAGGAAATAGTTCATGGAGAAAGAATGTCCAGGTTTTCAGAGCAATCAACCATATGAAAGAGTAAGACATAATGGATCATGAAGAAAACTGATTACTCTATGAAATGAAATGAGAATGATAAAGCATGGCTATAATTACTCCAGTACTTTGCTGCAGAATATTAATAAAGTTGCTTTTTTTCGGGTTAGGGTGTTGTGATACCATAATTTGAGCATCCACCCTCAGTCTTTCAAGGTCAAATGCAAATTTACCACTGGCCTCCCTTCTAATAATTGCAATATTTGGCTGCAACAGAAGCCTGACAGAATACTGTCTGCTTAGGCAATAATTTAGACTTTACCTTGTTTGTGATTATTATGGTGATTGCTATAGCTACAAGGTATAAATTTACTGTTTTAAATTTTATGTATTTGAATTATTCTTTATACTAACTTTACCCAAAATAATGTTTATTATGAAACAACAACAACAACAACAAAAAAGGATTTTTTTTTTACTGCTTACTTTGCGCTAGAGAATTCTGAAAAAAGTATAGTGAATAAAAAAAAAGTCTTTCCTAGTGAGTCTTTTTTATTGGATTTTTGTGGTACTAGGGATTAAACCCAGGGGCACCTACCACTGAGCTACCCTCTCAATCCTCTTAATTCTTCTTCTTTTTTTTTTTTTTTTGAGAGAGTGTCTGGCTAACTTGCCTAGGTTGGCCTCCAACTTGCCATCCTCTGACCTCAACCTCTAGAGTAGCTGGGATTACAGATCTATCTATCATCTATCTATCTATCTATCTATCTATCTATCTATCTATCTATCATCTATCACTGTGTCCAGTTTCTGTCATAATAAGTCTTATAGGGGGACAATTAATAAAGAGATGTGAGGAGCCGGGAGTGGTGGTGCACGCTTGTAATCCCAGTACTTGGGAGGCTGAGACAGGAGGATCCAAGTTCGTGGACAGCCTCAGCTACTTAGCGAGGCCCTCTGCAATTTATTGAGACCCTGTTTCAAAATAAAGAATAAAAAACGGAGTTGGGGGTATAGCTCAGAAGTAGAATATCCCTGGGCTCTATTCCGCACACCACACACACACACAATAAAAAAGATGTGAGAATTAAGGAGAAAAATAAAGCAAGAAAAGAGAGATGTTGGAGGTAGTGGTTAAGGTCTTGTAATTTATATTGAGTGGTCCAGGAAGGCCTCTCTGAGAGAGAGCCTATGAGTAGAAATGGGAAGGAAGCAAGAAAGCACACCTTCTATGGAAAGAACATTCCAGAAAAAAAGGAAGACAAGTGCAGAGGGCCCTGTTCAGTGAGGCTTGGCTATTTTCAATAGGTTTTAGGCACAGAAAAGAGACGATTATATCTGGAACCACCAAAGGAGAGTCAGGCTGCCACGAGCAGGTGTTTAGGGTGTGCAATGCGCAGTGCACACTGAGGTCTCACTTATGGCAGAATAGACTGACTGACTTGAGCGTCTGGGCCTCCTGGCTGACCTCTGGCACAGCAGTGGGGACGTCGCTCCTCCAGAAACCTACGCCAGCTCACACAACCATGGACACACTTGGCCTAGCAAGCACTTTCCACTTATGTGGAAATACACCCACAGCCTGGTCCGGTCCTACTGTGCTCTGAGCCATCCCCGAGACTGTTTCTTCGCTTGCCTGCAGCTCCTAAGTCCCAATCGATTTCTGGCCCTGCTGGTCTCTGAAGCTACCTGGTTTCCTAGCCTGGGCTGCCCAGGGACTATGGTGGTTTTCTGTGCATGTGGGGGCCAGGGATGCTGCCCAGGGGCTGCTCATGGTAAAGCTGTGTAGGCTCTACAGCAATAAAGTAGCAGAGAAACTGCTCGTCCTTCAAAGGATAGCCTAGGCGGAGGCACCTTGGCAGGAGTGTCTATACTATCTGGGACTGCTCATCACCCAGGATGGCAAATGTTGTCTACTTGCTTATTTGTCTTCCTACAAGGTCAAAAAGTCTAACATGTCAAGGAGTCTCAAACATCAACATATTTTTGGTTTAAATATTTGTTGTTTTACATGTGTAATATTTTCAGTCAAATCAGTGAACAAATATATTTGACAGCCTTTAATTCAGGGATTCTTGTGCTGTGATGTCACACTAAACTCTTGCCAAAAATGATTTTTTTTTGTTGTTGTTGTTCTATATGAAAATACATGAAACATTTGTTTGTTTATTTATTTATTTATTTATTTATTTATTTATTTGGTGGTACTGGGGTTCCTGGAAGCCCTTCTACCTCCGGGCTACACTCCCAGACCTATTTTTATACTTTTTTATTTGGAAACAGGGTCTCTTAAGCCAGCGCGGCTGGCTTCGAACCTGCGCGATCCTCCTATCTCCGCCTCCCAAGCGCAGGGATTACAAGATGTGCCACCACGCCCGGCACATTTGTGTATTTAGATAAATTGAGGTTTGACTCTTAGAGGAGACAATATGGTAGGCAGGTAAAGATGGATTTGGGAGACAGGGATCCAAGTTTCAATGCCAACTTTAATAGCTTCGAGACTCAAATGAGTTAATTTCTTTGAATTTTAGCTTCTTTTTCTATAACACAGAAATAAGATTTCATAAAGTTGTGAAGATTAAGTGAAAAATATGTATATAGGGACCCTATAATAACTGTAAAAGAAATGCAGTTTCCATTTCTTTTCTCCCTAACTTCTCCATTCATTCTTTTGGAAGTGTTCACTGAACACATATTATGTTCTAGGCACCAGAATCTGGGAGTATAAAAGATATGAGACTTAGTGTAAAAGAAAAACATTGAATGTACAAGTGCCCATATCACATATGTTATAAAAAAAAAAAAAAACGCAGTGGGTTAGGGAGCTAACGTGGGGAGCTCACCTTCCCTGGGACCTCAGGTGATATTCCACATTCAGGTCAAGAAGTTATTAACTATGATCTATCTGTTCAATGTTTGCCAAGAATTGTTTCTGTCCAGCTGAACCTGGCTTTTTTCTATCCCCAGACTTAGATGATCCTACCCCTTCCCTGGCTTCAAATAGTTGGCGAGTTTTTTTCCATTTCTTCTCCCTCCCTGCACAAAGTATGGATAACTGGCTTAAAAGCTTACTTAAAACCAGGAGCAAAAACAAGAGAGAGAATGCTGGATAATGAGGCTGAACAGGAAAACAACCACGGTATTAACCGAAGAACCCTGTGGAACCATAAACAGTTATTGTTTGGTCTGACAATAAAGGAAGAGAGACATAAAAATTTCCCAAATTCATGTGATCTGCAAAGAGTCGGGAACCATTGGTGTTACCGATGGGAAAAGCTTGCACTTGAGATTTTGTGATGATCAGCCTTGGCTGCAAAGACTGATCATCCCTTTCTCTCTCTCCTTTTTCTTTTTCTCACTCCTTCCATCTCATCTCTTCTTCTCTCCTCTCTCTCTCTCTCTCTCTCTCTCTCTCTCTCTCTCTCTCTCTCTCTCTTTCTCTCTCTCCTTGTTTAAAGTAGGATAAGAAAAAGGGAAATAGTCTTTTGTTTATGATGAATGTCTTGCTTGTTATCAAAGGTATGCTTCTAAGCTCTCTTAATCAGTGGGGCTTAGAAAGCATAAAGAATGTAAAAATATCTTGAAAGAATTTAACACTTTATTGACCTTATAATTCTGACATAAAAATGATCTCTCTCAGATAATGTAATGCCCTCCCATGTAGTTAATAATTCTTATTTGTTTTGATTCCTTGACAAAGAAATTCACTGTAAGTTTGTTGCTTGAATATTCTGTATTCTATATGACAGATAAAACACTGCAATAGAAAATAACTTATCAGAAGGAATTAGACTGAGGTGTGAGGTATAAACTCCATTGTAAGAAGAACTCTGAACATGTATTTTCAGTATTATATTTCAGAATACAGGCAAGACTGACCTCTCTTCTGAATTTTTTGCAGTTGTGAAAGTTCAAAAACAAAAGAAAGTTGGGCGTATGCTTGTAATCCCAGCATTTGGGAAGCTGAGGTGGGAGGATCGTGTTTCGAGGACAGCCTCAGCTACTTAGTGAGGCCCTTTGCAACTCAGTGAGACCCTATTTCAAAATAAAGAATAAAAAATAGGGATGAGGGTGTAGCTCAGAGGTTGAATGCCCCTGGTTCCATCCCCAGTACTGGAAACAAACAAACCCAAACAAACAAACAAACAAACAAAAACCCCAAATATTCTAGATTCCAGGTGCCCAGGGAACACTTCTAGGCTCTTCCTTTTATGATCTCATTTCAGGCAGTCTAGATGAAATATTTTACTAAAACATTAGCCTTAGGCATGGTGGTACATGCCTGTAATCTAGTACTTGGGAGGCTGAGACAGGAGGGTTGCAGGTTTGAAGCTAGCCTAGTAACTTAGTGAGGTCCTCAGCAACTTAACAGGACTGTTTCAAAATAAAAAAGTAAAAAAAAAAAAAAAAGGCTAGGTATAGCTCAGAGGTAGAATGCCCTTGAGTTCATTCTCTAGTACCAAACAAAAACAAATAACCCCCCCAAAAAAACAAACATACAAAAAAGGAACCCCCCCAAATTATACCAACACCATTCCAAAACCTATTGGAAAAATCATATTTTCATTTGGGACATTTTGAAGAGACTTTTTTTATTGCAATGTGTCACTAAACAAATTTTAATCCAAGTGACTTAAGAAATAGACATGGGGTAACTGTCATTGATCAATGCTCTTCCCAGGTCTCAACAGACACTCCTTCTGGATAAGATTAGTTGCACAATTAAAAGAAATTAAAAAGACATGCGGCAAAGAATCTCACATTCACTTTCAACCTGCCTTCAAACAAAATACATCCAAGGCTGCAAACTGATTACTTAAACAGTAAAGTCACTCTGTCCCTGAATTGGCCTTTGAGAAGCTGGCCCCAGATAAGCTTGTCTGCCGCTGCCTGTCCCTGTAAGGAGCGGGTCTGAAGCTGAAGGTCAGTGCTCCTCATTCTAATGGAAACCTAGTCAAAAAAGCCACTATTCCTGAACAGCTGTCTTTTGCTGTATCATTATTTTTTATTTTGAAACAAGGTATCATTAAGTTGCTAAGAACCTCACTAAGATGCTGAGACTGGCTTCTATTAAAGGACAGTATTGATGAGAACAAAGTCAGTTTTAAAGGAAAATACAATTGGAAAAATGATCATATCCATCCATAGTGGGCATGTGAATTCTGGGATCTCATTCTGATGTGAAAGGAGATTTGCAATAAAATAAAAAGTGGTTAATATTAATCAAAGTCCTATAAAAATAAAACTTTACATTTACTTTTGATCTCTGAACATGAGGAATTATTGTTTAATCAGAAAGCCAGATTACTATTTGGGTGGTAGAGTATATTTTAGGAAATGCTACGTCTATTAAAAAGCAAGAGATGACAACACTGTGACATGGGGGAGGGAGCTGTAAAAGTGGGAAACAGATCTTTTCCCAGGCTTTCATGCATAACAGTACATTTTATTTATTTATTTATTTATTTATTTATTTATTTATTTATTTATTATTTTGGTGGTACTGGGGTTCCTGGAAGCCCTTCTACCTCCGGGCTATACTCCCAGACCTATTTTTATATTTTTTATTTGGAAACAGGGTCTCCTAAGCCAGTGCACGCGGCTGGCTTCGAACCTGCGCGATCCTCCTGTCTCTGCATCCCAAGCGCAGGGATTACAAGCGTGCGCCACCACGCCCGGCTTAACAGTACATTTTAAAGAAAGAAACCTATGCTTTCATGCTTGAAGTAGCCCCAACCTTGTGAAGTCATTTTTCATTTATTTTCATTTTTTTTTTTTTTTATCCTTTGCTGTAGCTGTGATAGGAAGGTGACATGGAGATCTTGGTTTAGATTGTAACTCACCACCTAATTTTATCTCCTAACTAAAGTTGCCATGATGACAATGACTATTAATAGTGCCTGTGTAAGGACTGCCAGCTTGGGCTGGGTGCCGGCTGCTCGCCGTACAGGAGAGACACACATAAGGATAGGACCTGGCACTTGGAGCAAAGATTTGAGATTCTTTCCCCTTGATTCATCTAGTGCCAGGGGAGCTGTCCACAAAATAACAAAGGGAAACACATTCAGCATGGATTTGGTTTGGATGCCACTTAGAATTTGTAAACGAACGTCATGAAGTTCATCTACAAAGGTGCCTCGATTTCCTTTTATCTCATAAAAGTTAACAGGCACAAAAGGGGGGAGCTAGAGCCCCTCTCCAGGTGGCTAGCAAAGCATCTCTCTTTTAAAATAATGTTCAGTGAGTCAGGTGCGGAGGCTCATGCCTGTGATCTCAGTACTTGGGAGGCTGAGACAAGAGACGGGAAGTTTGAGGCTACACTCAGCAACTGAGTGAGACCCTGTATCAAAGGATGTAATAACAAGAGCTGGGGGTGGACTGCAGAGGCAGAACACCCTGGGTTTAATCCCCAGGAGCCTCTCTACACAGATGTTTAATGGCATGCTGAGTGGATGCTTGCTGTGAACAGAGGAAGATGGCAGAGAAAAGACAGAACCAGAAACAAATAAGCCAAAACAAAAACCAGCCTATCACGAGGAAACAGGCTTTGAAAAAGGTACTTAGAGAAAAGAGACAAAGAAAGCACATCGGCTTACTGCCTGGGTCCCAAGAAAGGAAGTATCAATTAGTTGGAAATAAGAGATGAAAGACTGGCTCAGAGCCCATCACGGACACATCAAACCAGTGCCCTTCTGTAATGGATGGAATCGAATCGTTTCCCGTCCCTCGCAGAAACAAGCTAGCAACGTGGAAAGCAGGGATTGGTCGCTAAAGGGAGGTCCCCGGGTGTGTGTGGACTTGGGGGTTATATTTGGTTCTTTCTCCCATTGCTACCTTTCTGTCTCTGGACTCCATGATGTGTGAGTCCAGGCTCGTGCTCTCCCTCTCTCAGCTTCTGGCGGCCGTGCCCTGAGTTCCTCACTCCCTGGCCTCCCATGGATGGAACCCAAAAATCTCTAGGAAAACTGTGAGCAAATAAGTCTTCTTTCCTTTAAGTTGTACAGTCAGTTCTTTGGATTATAGCAGTGAGATGCTAAGACCCCTTTTGTGACATCAGAAGGAGGAAGTATTCCTTCCCTATCATGTGCTTGGTGAATGAAGCCATAACAGGACAAGGATGGAGGGGAGGAAGAGAGAAAGTTTCCAGCATTAGCGTGTGTGAGGGGCAAGGGTTGTCCTAGCAATGATATGTGTATGTGCTATTTTCTAAGAAGGGGATCCACAGCCTCCAGGTTCTTTTGTTTTTCTTACTGGTGATGGCAGTGGAAATCAGGTCTCCTGCATCCTAGACAAGCATTTCTACTCCCAAGCTACTCCCTTGCCCCGACCTTCAGATTCTTAATTTGCTAGACTATAAAGCTCTATGGGGAAGGGAAGTACAGGAAAGAAAACAGATCAGGCCGGGCGTGGTGGTGCACGCTGTAATCCCAGCTCTTGGGAGGCTGAGAAAGGAGGATTGCATGGGTTGGAAGCCAGCCTCAGCTACTTACTGAGGTTCTTAGCAACTTAGTGAGACCCTGCTTCCAAATAAAGTATAAAATAGGTTTGGGAGTATAGCCCTGAGGTAGAAAAGCCCCTGGGTTCCACCCCCAGTACCACAACAACAGGAAACGCCCCCAAACAAACAAACAAACCAGATCAAATAATGTTATGTGCATAAATATGTATCACTATGAATCCCTCTATCATGTACAATTACAATGTATCAATAAAAATAAAAATAAAACCAACAACAATGGGGTAGGAACTATGGCTGTCATTAAACTCCAGGTCCTAGCATAGAATCTGTGCTTTGTAAAATTCAATATATGTTGAATAAATCCATCAGTGAGTTAGGTCAGTGCTCAACAAAGATTAAAAACCATTTGCTAAGAGGGAGAGTTCACTATATAATTAATATATCAAGAGGCAGAACTTAAAAATAAGTTGTGAAGCCGGGCGTGGTGGCGCACGCTTGTAATCTCTGTGCTTGGGAGGCTGAGACAGGAGGATCGCATGGGTTCAAAGCCAGCCTCGGCTACTTAGTGAGGCTTTTGGCAACTTAGCGAGACCCTGTTTCCAAATAAAATAAAATAAAAAAAAAGATCTGAGAGTATAGCCCAGAGGTAGAAAGCCTCTGGGTTCCACCCCTAGTACCACCACCATACACACAAAAAAAAAAGTTGTGAAAAGCTTTAATTCTTGCCCCAAACAAACTTGCTATGATTGGAGCTTGAGATAGAAGCATTTGGAAGTAGTAGATTAAATAGACACACATGAATTAAAAATGAGGGTTGGCACACTGAATGGAAGCTGGAGCGGGGAGCGAGGGAAACTGAACCCTTGGGTTGGCACTGTGATACCCGAGAAGACGAGTGGCATCCGAGAGAGTAAATGAAACTTGAAAATATACATGATATAAGGAAGTTAGAGAATTTTTTTCTCCCTTGTTTATACTTAAACCACAAACTCAGAAAATGAATAGGATTAACTCAAACTGAATTTATGCTAATGTAAAAATTAATGAGATAATTTCTGTGACGCATGCATTGAAACTCACTTCTTATGTACTTCAATCACTTAAGAAATGCATCAAATCATGGATAAATAAAACCCGTACCCTTGGCTTTTTGTTTTGTTTTTATTTCGTGGAAAATCTAAAGTAGAATTCTTATGCTTTTAAAGTTTATCTTCCAAAGCAAGTAAAATAATTGGAAAAGCAAATTTTTCAAAGAAGCTTTAAGTATTGGTGTTTACCTTTCTATCCAATCACAGCCCGCCATTTGTCTCCTGGTCACTTACGGCAGGCTAACAACATCCATACACACACACACACACAGGGAGGTCTGAGCAGCCCATCACAGTCGCGCGTTCCTTAGCTACTCACCTCAGGATGCTGGGTGTTCTCGCCATCTCTTTCATTTTCTTTGCTATAAATAACAGCAACAACAAAATACCATAAGATATCAGTTTATTTTATGACAATACCTTCCATCCACTCATACCATGATTTCATTTACTTTTAAAGTGGGCCAAGTAGCTCAAAGCCAAATTCATATAAAATTCAAAACCAGCAGGGCGTGGTGGCGCACGCTTGTAAACCCAGTGCTTGGGAGGCGGAGACAGGAGGATTGCACAGGTTTGAAGCCAGCCTCGGCTACTGAGTGAGGCTCTCAACAACTTAGTGAGACCC
Source organism: Muscardinus avellanarius (assembly GCF_963383645.1). Taxonomy (NCBI): domain Eukaryota; kingdom Metazoa; phylum Chordata; class Mammalia; order Rodentia; family Gliridae; genus Muscardinus; species Muscardinus avellanarius. Next base: position 63,392,544 of record NC_137791.1, on the reverse strand, counting down.
TGTTTCTAAATAAAGTATAATATAGGTCTGGGAGTATAGCCCAGAGGTAGAAAAGCCCCTGGGTCCCACCCCCAGTATCACACACAATAAATAAAAATAAATAAATAAATACATAAATACATAAATAAATAAATAAAACAAAAATAAATAAATTTCAAAACCAAACAGAAAACAAGAAATAAAAACTAGAAAAACAAGCAAACATGACTATGGTTATTTGCTTTTTGTTGTTGTTGTTGTACTAGGGGTAGAACCCAGAGGATTTCTACCTCCGGGTTATATTCCCAGACCTATTTTATATTTTATTTGGAAACAGGGTCTCACTAAGTTGCTGAGAGCCTCACTCAGTACCTGAGGCTGGCTTTGAACCTGTGTGATCCTCCTGTCTCAGCCTCCCAAGAGCTGGGATTACAAGCATGTGCCACCATGCCCAGCTTGATCCCATTCTTTAAAAAAAAAAAGTTCTTAGCTGGGCGTGGTGTTGCACGCTTGTAATCCCCGCGCTTGGGAGGCGGAGACAGGAGGATCGCGCAGGTTCGAAGCCAGCTTCGTTGGCGTAAGAGACCCTGTTTCAAAAATATAAAATAGGTCTGGGAGTGTAGCCCGGAGGTAGAAGGGCTTCCAGGAACCCCAGTACTACCAAAAATAAATAAATAAATAAATAAATAAATAAATAAATAAATAAATAAAATAAATAAATAAATGTTCTTATAACTCACATTGCATTAAGTTAGAAGAAATATTTTTAGACCCCTGAAAACAATGAAAGGAGAAAATTCTAAAGTTACCTTTCATCGGACATTGGTTCAGTGTCATTGAGTCCAATCCTTTCCTGTGAGCATGAGGAACTGAGACTTTCCATGTTCTGTAACAGAACAAGTATTAGTTGCTCAACAGGCCTGAGGTAAGATCTATGCAACAATAGACTCTCTGTTCTCTGAAGTTGAAAAATCAGATAACATGTACATATAAACTAATTATAATCCTCACATTTCTTTGTTAAAACTAGTAAATTTATGATAGTTTATTATATTCTGCCTGTATAAAACTGTATATTGAGTTTTATTTTCCCCTTAACAAAGGTACCTGACAGCATTGTAGAAATGGTCATTGTGCCCTATTAATGTCTTTGTTAGGTATTATCCCCCTTTTATAAAACCTACAGATGGCAAAACTAGAACTGAACAATCTGATCTCACATCTAATCAGAAATTGATGTAACATTCACTGCTTACTTATTATCTTTGTAAAATATGTTGCCAATATGATCTGGGGTAATAAGTAGCTTGTACCTAGGTTATAAAATATCAATAAAAAGAAATGGAGTTAAGAACATTTCTTTCTTCAATATTTAATGCTATTTTTATATTAGCCAAGTTTTATAAGACATAAATAGGAATTTTACTTTGAATATTATATATTTCAGGCTGACCAAATGAGCTAAGTGCTTATCAGGAGGTATATCTGCAAGGGTTTTGACTGCTTTTGTGAACATGATCAATGCTTTCTAAAAAGCATTCAGGTAGCTGGGTGTGGTTGTTCACACTTGTAATACCAGTACTTGGGAGGCTGAGACAGAAGGATTGCAGGTTCAGGCCAGCCTCAGCTACTTAGTGACACCTTCCACTAAATGAGACTCTGTTTCAAAATAAAGAATAAAAAAATAGGGCCTGGGGAGGTAGCTTGGAGGTAGAATGCCCTTGGGTTCTATCTCTAGGACAAAAAAAAAAAAAAAAAAAACCTTTAGGTGACTCAGCACAGAAAGAGTCCTTCGTGTGAAGGAAGAAGAAATGTATTCTTGTTTGCTTATTTGTAAATTCAGTCAATTCAAAAGTAAAACTGTCTTGGAAATTTGGATCTATGTTTCATGGAACTCAGAGATCCCCATCTGTATCAAAAGGATATTAGACACCATCACTTACTGTGTAATCAAAATAAGTAAAGAGCATCTATTGAAGCAACATGTTTTTATCTACTTATTAATAACTTATGATTATGAAAAGCCCTTTAAAAGAAATCTGATTAGGGTTCACAATGATCCCATAAAACTGGCATGTACAAAAATCTCTACAAAATAAACATATAATCAGAGCAGAAAACGACTCTGTGGCTTGGTAGATGTACAAATTATTTTCCATTATGGGCACCATTAAAGAATAGAAGTGAAGGGAGATAGCATTAACACAATAACTGATGGTGGCTCTGGGGTTACAATGTTTGGCTGAAAATTCTAGCTCCATTAACTGTCAACCCTAGGATTGTACTTGAGCCTCGATTTCCATATCTGGAACATGGAGATGATGACACTACTTAACACAGGGTCGCCATGAGGATCAAACAAAATAATATGTGTGTAGCACTAGAATGATGCCGGTACTAGCAAATATTAGTTATTACTCTTATTTCTAAAGCTATAAATTCTCCAAGGAAAATATTTTACTATGTGTCCAGAGTTAAGACAGTGTTCCAGGAACTAAACATCGTGTTTGTGTTTCTCATTAAAGCATTGAGCATTAATTTACTCACTTAAACAATTTATAGAGTTAGATGATTTTAGAATGGATCTGAGGAATTAAAAAGTCATGACAACATTCAATTATCCTCAAATCTTTAAAGTTTGAGTTAGAAAAAGCCCTCTGTAAAATGGCTTCCATTAAGCCAAAGCATAATGGCTCTTATTCTTACCTGAATGTGACCTTTCTGATAAAGAGGGATATGTCTGTGACAAAGAATCTTTGTTCTCATTAGTAATCTTCAATAGATTATCAAAATCTTTAGTGAAAGATCTAGTGCAATGGTATTAGGTTTTCTTAAAGCTCTGAAACATGAATTCCTAGGGAAAGCATGATACTTTATCTTCAGATCATTTCAAAACAGTGGCAATGAAATGACACCTTCAAATTACACGTAGGTGAGTATTTCAGAAAAAAAATAAACATTTCAGATTAAAGCTAATACATATTCAGAAGAAAGAGAAAATAAATCCTATATAGTATTATATAAGTCTAGAGATATTTTAGTTAGACAATGTTAGAAGATTGACTTTTTTCCTAAGCAGAAGGAACTAAAATATAACAATTGATAAAGGTTTTGAGAATTATAGAAAAAAAGTATGTTACATAATAGATAGCTTTGCAAAAAGTCCTTGTGAGGTATGAGAAGGTTTACTTGATCTGCAGGGTTAAAACAAGTGTTGATTTCCTCAACTCCCTCCCTTAATTACTTAATGTTTGATAGATTAAGAATTCTCCAGATCAGAGTTTTTAATGAATATGATTCAAAAAGGTTGATTTTCAGCATTGTTCAATACTTCCCTCCAGAGTGTTTTAATAATTTCTAGTGTCAGGCTGCTCCTCCACACACTGAGGCTGCTGAATATTCATGGACGGGTTTCACTAACCTCGCATGCAAGCACATTGTGTTCCTTTACTGAGGTCACTGGGTTGCACCTATACCTTCTGGGAACAGGCAATATCTGAAGAATGTTAGACCTGGCAAAGCACTCCAGTATTTTCAGAATATAACTGACAAGGGTGGTAAGGACCTGTGATACAGTAACAAAACTGCCTAGCTTTACAGCACAAAATGTTTTTATACGTTCTCATTTCCTATGGGTCTAGGGTTGAGGGAGGAAAGATTAAGATAAAGAAAAGAGGTCAGTAATTCCTCACCTCGTGGAGATGGGGGAAGGGAAAAAGGTAACCCAGAGATGAAAATAACACATACAGGCGTAGAGTCTGCCGGACTCCTATATATGCCGTAGTGGCTAAGAGTACTTATGCTGTCAGAAATATCTACACGAAGCCTTCTGAAGGTTTTGAACAGTTTTATACCACACACTGATCTCTAGGTGTGGCAAGGGTAGTTGTCCAATAATGTCCGCCTTTATTAAAAGTTAAAGTAAAAGAGTTCTTATAAAAATGATCTATTGTATTACTTTCTAATTACTCCTCCAATTTTATTTTATTTTATTTTATTTTGCTGGTACTGGGGTTCCTGGAAGCCCTTCTACCTCCGGGCTACACTCCCAGACCTATTTTTACATTTTTCTATTTGGAAACAGGGTCTCCTAAGCCAGTGCATGCGCCTGGCTTCGAACCTGCACGATCCTCCTGTCTCTTCCTCCCAAGCGCGGGGATTACAAGCGTGCGCCACCACGCCCGGCACTCCTCCAATTTTAAATGTAATTTCTTCCTGTATTATATTTTTCTAAAGAGATAAAGCCTAGGTTATAATCTACGTACCAGTGACTTTCAAAACAGATTCGTAGGACATAATATACTTTGGTTATATTGAGGTGTGAGAAGGGACTGATTTCAAAAACTACTTTGCTCAATTATAAATATAGCCTTCAAATCCATAAGAGCAAATGCTTTGATAAAGCAAGCTGTAGACTGTGGAATTTATTTGTAATTCTTTCCCCCCCATCTCTGTGTTGGCATTGAAAGCTAGTCTGGAAACCTGTTTGACCACTGACTGAAGCAACTTGAAAACACTTGGAGCAAAAACAAATTTGTCTTCTAAAACTGTAAAATGCTGACAAAGCCTTTATAGAGGACACAGGAAAAAAACCGCCTTCTCTTAATAGGCAAACAGGTCAAGTTGAAGGCTGCTCACTGGGGCCAGTCAAAACAGGTTCATTATTCTAACCTTGAGCTGCAGGAGACAGAGAGCATTTGATACAGCCTCATTAACAAAGGATCAATGGCAGATGTGAATTCCTTTTTGTACTCTTTTGTACATTATAAGTCTTACTGCTTAAAACTGTAGCCGCTAATTCATATTCACAAAGAACTACTGGTATCATGAAGAAGGCCCTGGAGAAACTCGTGAGCCGGCCACCCAAGCCTGGTCTGCTTTTCTTCCACACATACAGTGCAGCCCTGTGCTCAGCAAGGACACCTTTCCTAGCCTCTCTTTTGATTGGTGTGGCTTCTCTCCGTAAGATGTGAGAAGTGATGTATGTGGCTTCTAGGCCTGGCTGGTAAAATACCCACCAGGCACGACCCCTGAGAGTGAGCCAGAAAGGAGATGGAAGGCACAGGAGTGTTCTGGAAGCTTCTTGCTGATGATGGCAGAGATGCATTCGGTCTAAGTCCCTGAAAAACTGCAGAAAGCATATCCCCTTTTCCTCTCCTGAGTCCTGAGCTCCTGCTGCAGGATGTCACATGAGAAAGACCTTTTACTGTGTTTGAGACGGTGAGTTTGAGGTCGTTTTACTACCTGTTACCTAAAACAACATGGCAATCATTCGTTCACTCTTTTTTGTCAGCATACTTTTGCTGAGTGCGAAACGATTCCAGGCATTGGGGGATAAAATGGTGAATGGTGAACAAGACAGACACTGTTCTTGCCATTCTGACTTATATAGTTTGGTTACTGCTCCAACTACAATTTGTGACACTGTTTTCATTTCCATTATACGTTGTATCTAAATAGTTAAGCATCAATTAACATAACATAGAATCCAAAGAGCGTAGTGCATTCTTTTTTGTTAGTGGGGGTTGAATCCCAAGGCATTCATTCTACTTCCAACTTATATTCCTAGCCCCTTTATTTATTTATTTATTTATTTATTTATTTATTTATTTATTATTTTTGTGGTACTGAGGGTGCAACTCAGGGGCTCTTCTACCTCTGGGCTATACTCCCAGACCTATTTTATACTTTATTTGGAAACGGTCTCACTAAGTAGCCTCAGCTACTTAGGTTCTCTGCAACTTAGTGAAACTCTGTTTCAATATAAAGAATAAAAAATAGGGTAAGGGTGTAGCTCGGAGGTTGAATGCCCCTAAGTTCCTTTCCTAGACCCTCGAACAAAACAAAAACAAGACAGAATATACAAAATATATATTATCTGTGAACTCATTTTATTCCATCTCTGCTAAAAATACCTGTTCAAATATTTTCTACACTTTTACAATTCATTTCCTCCTCTTCCTAGCCCATCTAACCAGGCCTTTTCCCCTCCCACTTCTCACAAGAAAACTCCTCTCAGAGTAGTTGTGAGTTATCTAGCTACAAGTGAAACAATCACTCACACATTATCCTACCTTCTCCCTTCTAAGTTTCTCTTGACTCAAGTCTCATAAGCTCTTCCTTGGCTCCCACATTGTACTAAACATTGCTAGCTCTCCTCCTTAATCTCTTCTGCTGACACCATCTTCTCTATCTACCCTGTAGATGTAGGTCCGACTCAGCCCTCAGCCCTTGGGCCTCATCTTTTTACCCTTTATACTCAACTGCCCCTCAGCTTCAACTCATCCAATCTCAATACGAAATCCTGACTACTTTAAATATTAACTGTAGCTGGGCACAGTGGTGCATACCTGTAATCCTAGTACTTGGGGGACCGAGACAGGAGGATTGTAGGTTCTAAGCCAGCCGAAGTAACTTAGGCCCTCAGCAACTTAGAGAGACCCTGTTTCAAAATAATAAGGACTCCGGTTATTGCTTCAAGGTAGAATGCCCAAGTTCAATCCCAGTATCTATTTCCCCCCACCAAATACTGTGTCCCAAATCCATCCGAACTTATTTATTTCATCTTTCTCCTAAACTCCAGATGAAAAATCCTAGCTTCATTCTTGACTGCTCTAACAAACATCTTATGCATAATATATGCAAATAGACCTTTCAATTTTTAGTCTTTATTCCTCCTGAAGTTTTATCCATCTTAGTAATGGCAATTCTCTCCTAACTACTCCAAAAGTCGTTCAGTCATCTTGGATTCCCCCTTACTGAAAACCCTGATGCAGGTGTGGTGGAACATGCTTGTAATCCTAGTATTTAGAAGGCAGAGAGGGTTATAGCCAGCCTCAGCAACTTAGTGAGGTCTTCCACAACTGAGTGACATCCTGTTTCAAAGGAAAAAAAATAATAAAACAGGGTTGGGGGTGTAGCTCAGAGGTAGAATGTTCCTGCGTTCAACCTCCAATAAAATACACAAACACAAAAAAGACACACACACACCAAACAAACAGACATACAAACAAGTAAAAAACAAAAGAATCTAAAACCCTCTGAGTTCTAGTTCAATATACATGTATCATCTGGTCGGTTCTTACCATCTCCATTGCTATTAAATTGTCTACATCATCAACATCATCTCTTGACTAGATTAGGTCAATCATATCTATCAACCGTGTACTATTCTCTATTCTCTTTCTCTCTGACTCTCTCTCTCTCTCTCTCTCTCTCTCTCTCTCTCTCTCTCGTAGTACTGGGGATTGACACTAGTGTAATTTACCACTGATTGCTGAGCTAAATCTCAAACCCATTTTATATTTTATTTTGAGACAGGGCCTCAAATTTGGAATTGTCTTGCTGATTTGGAGGTCAAGTATAGAGATGATTTTTAGAAGATTAGCCAATTAAAGACGCAGCAAAGAATGAGTTCAATTGCTGTGATGAGGGGACAGGGAGCATCAATGCCACTGAGGCTGAGGGAGAGAGTTCTGAGAACAAAGGACTAAATATCAACCACCACAAGGACTTGAGGAATCTCTAGAATCTAAAGTATTTTATGGCACATAAAAGGCATATAATTATGTAACGTTCTTTTTATTTCTCTCTTTTGCTTGCCTGCCTGCCTGCCTTCTTTCCTTCCTTCCTTCCTTCCTTCCTTCCTTCCTTCCTTTCCTTCCTTTGCTTTCTTCCTCTTAATTATATAAAGTAAATGTTTGCCCTGAGTGTAAAGACCTTGAAATGGGTGGGGAGAGGTTTTGGAGGAGAAGTGGGGAAAGTAAAATGAGAAGGCTGAAAATAAGGATGGAGTCAAAATACTAGTCATTGTTGTGTTCTCTGGCTCTTTGCTTTTGTGGTTACCCGTGAAGATTACATTATAAAATTCATGGAATATGAGGGTTAGGAAAGATCTTTGAGAATGCCCTAACTTTTCAGATGAGGAAGTTTTTCTTGTAAGTCATATTGGCAGGGCTTAAAATTTTCATTGCAACAAAGACAGGGTCCACTGAGCTCAGTTATACTAACATGTGACACACACAGTCCTGGAATGAGGAAATTGGGCAACGAAAACAAGGACAAGTCCTTTCACACATGGAAACTCAAAATGGAGCGAGGATCTCCCAACCAGATATTTTTGACCTAGGAATATGTTCACAGTTTACCAAACACATATTCTAAGGAATAAATGTACTTTTCTTCTTCCATACTGCCTAGGTAATTTAAGACACTATTTCTAGTTGAAAAAAAATTACTGATAGGTTAAATTCATGTAAAACGAGACTCCAATTAAGAAATATATTATTTTCAAGTTCTCAGATTTTTTTTTTTTTTTTTTTTTTTTTGGTGGTACTGGGGATGGAACCAAGGGGCTTTCTACCTCCAGGCTATACTCCCAGACCTATTTTATATTTTATTTGGAAACAGGGTCTCACTAAGTTGCTGAGAGCCTCACTAAGTAGCTGAGGCTGGCTTTGAACCTGTGTGATCCTCCTGTCTCAGCCTCCAAGCGCTGGGATTACAAGTGTGCGCCACCAGGCCCGACTCAAGCATCAAACTTTTAATCACCATGGATCTCTTTGGCAGATAAGCAAATCATGGGCCAAGCAATTAATGAAGTTAAGATCATTTATTGTATTTTTCAGGAATGGGGATATAGCTCAGTGGTAGAGTGCATGATTAGCATGCATGAGGCCTGGGTTCAATCCCTAGAACCCTCCTCTCCCCATGGAAATCTAGTTTTCTCAAATAAGAAGAATTAAATCATCAATGTTAAAATATAGTTGCTGTGTAATGATTCCAAACCTTGAATTCTTTATTTTGAGAACTGTATCAGATGTAAATATGAAGAGGATGAATATTTCTGTCCATTGATGTTTTCTTTTTTGTAGTATTAGGGATTGAACCCAGGGCTATTCTATCTCTAAGCTATACCCCCAACTCTATTTTATTTATTTATTTATTTATTTATTTATTTATTTATTTATTTATTTATTTTACGGTACTGGGGATAGAACCCAGGGGCATTCTATCTCCAAGTGATACCCCCGGCCTTATTTTTATTTCTTTATTTTGAAAAAGGGTCTCACTGAGTTGCAGAGGGCCTCACTAAGTAGCTGAGGCTGTCCTTGAACTGAAATCCTCCTGTCTCAGCCTCCCAAATGCTGAGATTACAAGTGTGTACCACCATGCCCAGCTTCCATTTTATTTTAAAATAGGATTTCACTAAGTTGTTGAGGGCCTCCCTAAATTGCTAAGGCTGTCCTTGAACCTGTGTTCCTCCTGCCTCAGCCTCCCAAGGGATTACAGGCATGTACCACGATGCTTGGCTGTCTATTAATATCGATCAATTTATTTCTAGAAAAAAGCATGAAGACATTTGGCTGGAGAGTATGACATAAATATGTTTTCTCCTATATTTGCATTTATGTACATTTTATTTAGAGGGAAAACCGTGAATCTCTTCTGAACACATAGAGAAGCTGGTGGTCTCCAGATAAGCTAAATGTAGCCAGGCATGGTGCCACATGCTTGTCATCCCCGTACTTAGGAGGCTGATTCAGGAGGATCACAGGTTCGTGGCCAGCCTCACCAACTTGTGAGGCCCTCCACAACTTAGTGAGAACCTGTTTCAAAATAAAGCATAAAAAAATAGGGCTGGGGGTGTAGCTTGGAGGTAGAATGCCCTTTCGTTGTTTGATTCCCAGTTCCACAAAAAAGAAAAAAAAAGAAGCAAGCAAGCTAAATGTACATAAACTCTAGCATGGAGCTAAAAATTGGTCAGAGATAAAGCTGACCACAGAATCTGAACATCGAACAGTAGAAATGGATATTGTTTTTTAAATTATTATTTATAATTATTATTATTATTATGAGGTTCCAGTTCATGTTATATTATTGAATTTATTTTCAGTACTTTTTTAAAACTAAAGGGATTAGAAAACCAATTTTGTATTTTACTTTTCAGAGAAATTGAAGCATAAATGAAAAAGAATGAAGAATATTAAATAGTTATACTGAAAAAATATTGTTATTGACTGAAATACTCGTAAAAACATGTGTTGAATTAATGACCGAAGGTTCAGGCCTGAGGCAACTATGCAGGTGATTAATTTCTTTTTTGTTTCTGATTTGTAAAAAATACCTTATATATTATAGATTTAAAACTAAACTTCCAACTGGGTGTCATGGCGCACACTTGTAATCCCAGCATTTGGGAGGCAGAGACAGGAGGACTGTGGTTCACAGACAGCCTCCGCTACTTACGGAGGCACTTCGCAACCTGTTTCAAAATAAAGAATAAAAAATAGGGCTGGAGGTGTAGCTCAGAGGTAGAATGCCCCTGGGTTCCATCCCCAGTACTACACACACACACACACACACACACACACACAACCCAACCAAACAAACAAACAAAAAACTTCCAAACACAAAGAGATTTCTGAACATGCAGACAGCTGATCCTCTTTCCCTCTTTATTTTTCTTTTACCTGGCTTTAAGTTCATTCATTTTCTGCATATTCAAACAGAGAAAGTAAACGGGATAGGGGAAAATAAGCAAACACACTTTATAAACAACTTTGTTTAAAAAGTAAAATGTAAAAACGATTTAAAAAATCAAGAAAAATTAAGCCAATTTAAGTAACATTAAAGTCAAATGTCTCTTGTTCTTTGGCATCAAGTCATATTTCTCAGCCTTAATTTTTATATTTATTAGAAAGAAATACAAATGCATATTTAGTAGCTCTAAAGTCTCTCTTCAAACTTATAGTCTATAATTCAATGAAACTCAAGACTGAAATTACTTTTTTACTTTCTATTTTTTTACAAAGCAAGGAAGAGAGATCTCTCTCGACTGGCTATAAGTAACAATTTTGTAAAAGTCCTTACTTACCACAACACCATCTTGATTTTCACTGAGCTCAGAAAGTTTAGAACTGGATTTCTGACGTTTGGGTTTGCTCCTTTCTCCAATATAATCAGAAGTGTTTTCATGTAATTTTTCAACTTCCTGAGAATTCAAAATACAGTCTTCCAGGTTATTGAGGCTGGAAGGAATATTCTCTTTGTTGATAAGTTCCCTGAATTGAAGGGAAAAAAAGTAGTTAATTTTTTAATTAATATTTTGTAACGCTGCCACGGTATCATATTATATACACAGAAGTATGTACAATGCTCAGAGATTTACTTTGCATCTGTGATAAAAATTTCAGTAGAGTCAACTCCTGAGGCTGCCTGGTATAAATCAATCATGTAAAAAGAGAAATTACTCCTAGAGGCAAATTGCAAGGACTATATTTCTACCACAGCATTTGCATTTTACCAAAAGTAATTTATATTTATATAGGAAGAAAAGTATAAGTTTACAATGAAATTTCTCATAATTCATGGTAGATGCTCATATGTGTGTGTGTGTGTGTGTGTGTGTGTGTGTATAAAATGATAATATTATAATGAATAGAATATATGAAAAAAGTCTAAAAAGGAAACATATTGTCTTTTTCACAATTGGAATACTGATTTTCCCAAGTGATGAATACATTTTAAAAGACTAAAAATTCATTAATATTTAAAACTTAGGGAATTAGATAATCTTTGTAGAAATCATTCATATGTTAATAAAACCTGCAGTATATAGAGCATTTTAAGTGAAAAATGGATTTGTTACCTCACAGGATAAGAT